>NC_084888.1:34750136-35449303 GCF_958979055.1 Alnus glutinosa | reverse complement strand
GCTTGTTTCTTATTCGAAGATAAACAAAATATATACAAGAAAATAAAACCAAACATTTCTCTATAATCGGAGATGTTAGAGAATTTTTTCTGCCCTTTAAAAGGATGTGAGGGGGGTGTGTGCAGTTCCCTTATGGGCCAAATCAGGTAAGGGCTCCCCTAGAGTAGAGAGCCCACTCTCACAGAAGCTCTACAGTTATCCATGATTTGTAGACAATCTCATCCATCAGCAAAACCCACAAAATGGCCGCCTCTACAGCCGACCCATAATTGCATGGCCCAATTTAAAGCCGAAACCCACGAAGCTAAGGAAATGAAGAAAATATTTGAAATAAGCGCTTGGAATTTACGTTCAGTTCTTATTTTACGGACCCCGCTCGCATAGTCGTATCCACCGAAAAACCCAAGGACAACCATAAAGAGAAAAGAGTTTCCTCAGCCCCGAGACATCCGAAGGAATCAGTGATCGTACAAAATCAACCGCTGAGAGTCTCTGGGCCAAAATGAAAAATTTTCCGGCTAGTCAGGGCAGTTTCATCAATCAGAGTTGCTCGGGATCCCACACTAGCTTTCCTGCGTCCATCAATAACAGGAAAGCTTAGGCCCTAGGGCGTAGATGAAAAAGTTTCCCGGCGACCCAGGGTAGTCTCAGCAATTCAGATTCTCTGGGGGCCTCTCAAAAGAGAATCCTTGGAAACTACAACCTGGGACGTAAAAAGTGCAAAATTTTCCGCTCTGAGGGCAGGTTCATAAATTAGGATTCTTCTGGGGTTCGACGCGCGCTCGGAATATAACGGAGACGAAGATGAGTCAGACTCGCTCCGAAACGAGTCACGATCCGTTCAAAGCCTCCAAATTCTTCGCTTTCCCAGAAAAACTCTCCGATATCTTCGTGGTTTTCATGCGACTTGGCCTCCTAGTCTGCCTCGTCGCGTCCGTCTCACTCGCTCTTCACTCGGCGTTCTCGACCCGGAACCGGTGGCCCTCCTTCCCGGAGCGCTTGTCCCGAAACGCCTCGGACCGTAAAACCGGACCCACCAACATCTCCCACCTCCTTTTCGGCCTCGCCGGCACGGTTCACACGTGGCGCGATCGGAGCCGCTACAGCGAGCTCTGGTGGCACCCTAACGCCACCCGCGGTTTCGTCTGGCTCGACGAGAAGCCCGACACTAACGTCTCCCGTCCCGATTTTTCGGTGCCGTACCGGGTCTCGGAGGACTGGACCCGGTTCAAGTACTCGAGCTCTCAATCGGCCGTTCGAATTGCCCGAATTGTTTTGGAGAGTTTCAAGCTTGGGTTACCGAACGTGAGGTGGTTCGTGATGGGGGACGATGATACGGTTTTCTTCACTGAGAACTTGGTTTCGGTGTTGGCGAGTTACGATCACAATCAGATGTACTACATTGGCGGAAACTCCGAGAGCGTGGAGCAAGACGCGCTGCACGCGTACGATATGGCTTTTGGTGGCGGTGGGTTTGCAATCAGTTACCCGCTAGCGGCGCAGCTGGTCCAAGTATTCGACGGTTGTCTCGATAGGTATTTCCAGTTCTACGGCTCTGATCAGAGGGTGTGGGCATGTGTGAGCGAGATCGGTGTGCCTCTCACCAGACTACGTGGGTTCCACCAGGTACGCTCGGTACGTTGTATGTTTGGTTTGTTTGTTTGCCTGCATTTCCTTTAGACGTGGCAGAACGTATGTGTTGTGTTGGTGGTCCTTGAAGTCAAAGATTTTAAGAATTATGTGACAGTGACCCACAGAACACGAACCTGCCGTTAATTACCCAAATTAGTTACACGTGGCAGTTATAGCCAATAGACGACAAGAATTTGACTATTCGTCGGTGAATATCGTCCCCGGTGGTCAATGCGAAATTGTTTCCATTAGTTTATAATCCATGTATAAGCAAGGAGGTAAGGTTGATAGTATTAGATGAACCAAAAAACACCGTCGGAAGTTCATGAGATAGTGTTGAGGAAAATGTCTCTTGGTCATCCAACATTTTAGCCGCAAAGTGGCAACAAATTAAAGAACACTGTTTTTTCTTTCCCTAGTTTAACAAACAAGTCTACCATTATTTAATCATAGTTTCAAAGTATTGATTAAGTGATTAAATTTATCTATTTCTATCGGCTTAAGCTTTTAGAATCGGTGGAGATTTAACATGGTATTAGAACGGGTCTCTTGTGATGATAGGTCTTTCCTTCCCGTAGGTTGAACACATGTTTGGCTATTAGTTGTTACACGTGAGGAAAATGTTTAACAAACAAGTCTACCATTATTTAATCATAGTGTCAAAGTATTGATTAAGTGATTAAATTTATCTATTTCTATCGGCTTAAGCTTTTAGAATAAGTGGTGATTTAACATGGTATTAAAACGGGTCTCTTGTGATGATAGGTCTTTCCTTCCCGTATGTTGAACACATGTTTGGCTATTAGTTGTTACACGTAAGGGGCGTGTTAAAGTGTCTCACATCGTTAAGATTTCATTCACTTGGACACTTTATAAGACATGGTGTCCCTTCCTCTCTCGAGGCATATTTTAAGAGTGAGTTAAGCTCATAAACTTTTTCATGGGCCACATGTTTCTTGTAATGATGAGTTTTTCCCTCCATTTGTTAAACGCGTGTTTAGCCAAAAGTTGCCACACTTGAGGGGGCGTGTTAAAGTGTCTTATTTCGTCAATAGATATATAACCTGAAAACTTTATAAGTTATGGATACACATCATCTCTCAATGCGTTTTTTAAGAGTATCAATGGGTCCGTATATTTTTTTATATGCCGTAATGAGGAAAAAGAAAAGAAAGATAAGATCAAACGAGACGATTGTAAGCTCGTCAAATGGCATAATAGCATTAGGATCTTTGAATACCAAAAGACGATCGGCATCCCTTACAATTAAGAATCTCGAGAAATTTTCTTTACTCGTTATAATTAGGCAAAAAAAATGTGAGAGTTTGGAAGCTTATGGCCGAGCAAATTGCTCGGATAGTATACTCTTAAGAAATCCGGCTTGAATAGAGAATATGCGATTCTCATTACCCGGAAAAACAAAGCAAATAGCAGAAGAATCAAATCTTTGAAAGATTTAGTGGAAAATGTACGTATTGTTAGTCGAAATTACCTCACTAACTTGTTGATTCTTGATTGTATAGTTTGATTAGATGGGTTAGTTGACGAAGACCATACACATGGACATGGTAACTGGTAAGCACCTTCTCTCCGCCATTAGAATATATTCCTGTAACACCATTATTAATTTGTGGCCGTGAGGGAAGGTTTATATAACAAGACTTAGTGGTCGTCCAATAGAAAGTCTGTTTGGTCCGCTTGTACTACAAAGTAACTCCCCACTACTTTCGCAAAAGGTGTCCCACACGATGCCATACCATATATATATATATATATATATATATATATATATATATATATATATATTTAAGAAATTCTGGTTCCTTAACTGCCTTGTCAGACATCATAATTTTGACACAGTTCATAGTTGTCGTCCTTTTAAAGGTCTTTAATAAGTATGTCAACATGTGGCCTTCTAAAACTTGCCATGCATGTCAGTAAAAAGCAAAAGAAGGTTGTTGGTTTATCATATGCTTTTCTAGATCGTAGCAATTTCCAGACTCCTAACCTTATTTTTTACTACGACGGGATTCAGATGAACGGTCTAAATCTTGACAACACATTAGAGAAAAAAAAAAAAATGATGGGCAAGCCAAGTGAGTGACGGGATGGCCGAACCATCTTTTGCTACCTGATTAGGTCGGCCATCACGGTAGTGCAAGGATATGATTTTTTTAGTAATTTGTTGTTTTAATAATAAATGTGAGAGTTTTTACGTGGCTTACCTGTCTAATTAAAAGAATGAGTTGATTGAGACCTGTTCAGACCGATAAGTCTTATAAATTTTATTGAAATCTCTATTCGCAGTATAATCATAATCATGTCAATTAGTGGTATGATATGACTTGTCATTTTGTTGTTATTAGACTTGTTAGTGATCTTTGCTACCCTTTTGCTATAAGGTATATATATATTTATATGACCCTGCTGATTAATTAATGATTATTATGAATTTTCAGTTCGATATTAGAGGAGACCCGTATGGCATTCTAGCAGCACACCCACAAGCGCCACTCCTGTCTCTCCACCACCTTGACTACTTGAAGCCTATTTTCCCCAACCAGACCCAAATAGACTCCGTCAAGTCCCTCATGCATCCATACCGGGCTGACCCGAGCCGAATCCTGCAGCAAAGTTTTTGTTACAACCACAGGCGTAAATGGTCGGTGTCGATTGCATGGGGATACACCATTCAGATATACACATCGCTTTTGACGGCCATGGATTTGCAGACGCCGCTGCTGACCTTCAAGACATGGCGGACTTGGAAGGATGGACCTTTTACATTCAATACCCGACCCGTGAGTTCTGACCCGTGTGAACAGCCTTTTACTTATTTTTTGGACAAGGTTCAGGAGGTAGGGAAGAGTGGAACTCTGACTACTTATAGGAGGTACGTGGCTAACCAAGGGAAGAGTTGTGATAAAGCCGACCGTGCCCCTGCAATGGCAGTACAGAGTATTAAAGTCTCCTCAATGAAGATGGACTCAGAGCGTTGGAACAAGGTGACAACTGACAACCTCGAATTTTTCATATAGGCTAATTACAACTTTTCTTAAGAAAGATAACACTAGAAAAAAAAAAATTAAATTAAATGTTTTTCTTCCTTGAAAATTCGAACTTATATAGCTTTTGAGTTGATAGTTATACACACAAATAACTCGATCTATTAGCTATAGAAATAATTAAGAGATAAATATATACAGCATCAACTGAAAGAGTTGAAAGGAGTAACAAATACAGTTTTGATAATGCTGCTAATAATTTGCTGTGTTGAAGATGGTCCGGACTGTTAGATTTAAACAAAATAGTTCTGTTTTTTTCTCCGTTAGCATGGTTAGATAAGTATGGGAATGACATACTTCCATTAATGTTAGAGTACATGTGCACATGCAAGCTTTCTATTGTCAGCTTGATGTCTCTCCGGTAAAAAAATATTATTATGTATGTGTGGAGAGACAAGTATCTTAACCTTATTTTTAACAGATTGATAGAATGAAGTCTAATGAGCTAACTTCACATGATGAGATCGAGTATTACAGGCTTCCTCATACAGTGGGGAGGAGCCCACTCAAGCTCAATGCCTCCAAAAAACCTAAATAGCTATGCATCTATGCCGGTCCACACAAAAGAAAATAAATACAACTGTGACAACAATGATTTTTTTTTTTAAAAAAAAAAAATGGGAAGACATGCACTCAATGGGGTTTTGAATCAATAACCCTACTCTTCTCAGATTGAAATCCCATGTTATTAGGCTGCCCGAGGTAAGTGTGCTCTGTAACCCTTTTTTTAAGTTGGCCGAATTTTTGTGATACTCGTACAGTCTAATAACCAGAACCTTTGACCTACTCTTCACACTATTCTTCTAGGAAATAATGGCAATTTGTTGGATAATAGATAAGTGCATGGCATAGAAGATAAGAAAGAATTGAGGCTTTTGGCTTTTGGCTTTGAAAATATATTTAAGGAGTACATTTTTCCCATCAAATGGACTTATTATAAATTTTCATATATATATTTTCTAGAGTTATGTAAGGAATGGTGGACTGACCGTTTGTTATTTTACTGCATAAACAGGCGCCACGTAGACAATGTTGTGAGATTATGGATCGTGGAACCGTGAAGAGCAGCAGCATGCGAATTAGGATTAGAAACTGCAGACCATGGGAAACTATTACCATTTGATGCTTATATATTTTTTATTTTATTCTCTTAAAGTTGACGTCACTTTTAAAATCATCATTAAATTTAGGTTGGATAACTTGGATCACTATTAAATTTTGACCTAATAATAATTTTAAAAGCCACATTAATCTTGAAAGGTTAAAAAAAAAAAAAAAAAAAAATTGTAAGAATTTAATAAACATAAAGAGGTCATCCCTTGTTTTCACTTGTGTAAATATGAAGTTAATTAAATAAGTGAGTTAATGCTGAGAAAAGAATGACGTAGAGTGGTAATTAAGTTTAGACAAACACTTCATTTCAAAAAAAAGTTTAGACAAACACTAATAAAACGCTAGTAATTTTTTTGGAAAAACTTTATTTCTAACTCTTTATTTTTAATTACTTTTACAATTAAGTATTTAAGCTTTAAAAAGTGTCAATTTAAAGTGTTTATTTCTCAATTTTTTTCAATTCCAACCCTTCGTTAGAATTTTTCGTTAAATCCTATCAAAATTTCTAAAATACTCATGTGTTTTGTTTAAAAAAAAAAAAAATCAAAGTTTTCAAGAATTCAAGCATGGGTATTTTTGCAAATTTCATTAAATTCTGACCAACACCTAAATTCTTACAATTTTATTTTTCCTAAAAAAAAAAATAGGTATTTTGAAAATTTTGATAGGATTTAACAGAATATTCTAACGGGTGGTTGAAATTGAAAGATGAATACCCTAAATTGATAATTTTTAAAGTTTAAGTACTTAATTATAAAAATGATGAAAGATAACAAAATTATAAGCAAAGTTTCCCTTAGTTTTTTTTTCATTTTCTTTTGCAATCCTCTTAAAGTTTCTGCTTATGGGTTACAAAATTTGTTTCAACGGACCACATGCACTTGCATATTGAGTAAATGCAACTGCATCACATAATATGGCTCTAAAGCATCGCACTCTAATTGAGATAAGTACGTACAATGATAAAGTTTTCTTCTCATATTACATTGAAGGAATTTTTTCTTTTTTTAATTCAGTTTATTAAGTAAGTTACGAGCCTTAAATGCCCTGCCATTTGAAACCCATTCAATAAGAAATGAAGGCAGAAAGCCAAGACCCAAAAAAAATTAAATTAAAATCACGAAGATACACCATATTCAATGTGGACTCTCATGCTCGTCAGCACTTGCCTTACCAAGCCCACTTACCAATTAAGGACGAATAATCTTTACAAAAGGTAAAATGAACCGTGACGTAGATACGCGGTTCTTACACATCTACTTCTTTACATTCTATTTTCACACCCTATGAAATTCACTATTACTAACTTAAGCATAGGATGTGGTTTTGCTGAAGCCACAGGCGTTCCACTCTGACCTTTGGCCTTTTTTTTTACAGTTGCTCAACACAGTCGTTGCATCAACATTAGTCCTTAGACTTAGAGCATGTAATTCACATTTTTAATTGGATTAATTTCTCATAAAGGTATGCAGAACCACCCAAGACAGAGAAATGGAAAGCGATATAATCATATATGAGAGAAGCAAAAAAGAGAAGAGAATAGAAGAAAAGGACTGCCCAAGACAAAGATCGCACATCTAATGATACATAGTTGAATAGGCAGAATGGCATAATTTATGCAGAAGCTTTTGTATTGGTCAAGATTGTTGGTGGAACATGTAATGATAAACAGGTGAATATGACCATTTATGTAGAAGCATTTAATTACATTAGTCAAGATTGTTGTCACTACAATTGTCGATTAGACATCTTGGACTCCAAGTGCCGCACTACACGCATATATGATTGCTAAGCTTAAATAGCAGTGCTTCGGGTGATAATTTGTGTTTACGTGTTGTGTTAGAATGTGTCGAGATATTGATATAAGATTATACAGGTCGATTATAATCTGTTAATTTCGTGTTAGGTTCACAATTCATGTAAAAAATTATCAGTTCTAAATGACATGTGTCGGGTTCAGGTTGTGTCGAGATATGGGTATAAGATTATATATGTAAATTCTAACTCGATCTATTTAATTAAACGGGTTAGACCCTTTAAGCTTAACCTACTAATTTCGTGCTGGATTCAAATCGATTCGCAAGTTGCGTAAACAAATTATCAGCCCTACTTTTACAATTTACTCCACATCCTAGTAACTTTATTCATTCGAAATTCAGAAATTGCCATCTTACAACATTGCCTCATAGGACCGACACAAATAGCTCATTGATAAACACACAAAATTAAAGAATATAATTGCAATATATATGTTAGCCAAAAGCTACTAAATTAGGTCATTTTGAGATCTTGCTTGATCAAAATTTACATTGCAAATTACTAAATGAACTACTTGAATTTTGGAGATTTTATTGAAAAGAAAAAAAAAAGAATTGAAAGAGAAAGAAACACATATTAAGGCCTGCCAACTCTAAGGTTAGGTTTGGTAAGGAATGATTATTCCATTAAAAAAAAAATGAATAAATTTTATTAGGAAGTGAAGAATGTAGAATATATAAATTATAGAATAACATTGGTGTCAGTGTATGATAAGCATCTAACACTTAAAATAACAATTCTCATTGCTCGAGAGGGAATGACTATTTTATGACTATTTCATTCTATATTTTTTATGTTCAATTAAAAAAAACCTATTCTTTTTTCTAATAAAATAGTCATTATCCGTTTAGTAAGGAATCTAAGTCTAGGATAGGTTATTCCTTGATCTATCTTATCAATAAGGAGGAGAAAGGGTTAGAGCTCGATACACATGCCTCATTAAGAGTTATTTGTTTGTCTTATCTATTTGTTAATTGTTAAGAGTCCAAGATAGTTGTTTGTTTTTTCTTTTTTTTTTGTAAGTTAGTTGTTTGTTTTATCAATTCCCTTATAAACGTTTATTTAATAGATTATCATGGTGCGTTTTGAATTGTGATTTCGTAAACAATAAATACGATTTTAAACCAAATCGTAGAATATAAATCGTTTGGGAATTACGTTTTTAAAAATTGTGATTTGAAAACACAAAAAATCTGCTTTTTCTAATCGCAGATAAGATGGTGCTTTTTTGAAAACACAGAATTTTAAAGGTAAATTCGCGATTTTAAAGGCTAAACTGTGATTTTGCCAAACGCTTAACTGCGTTTTTAAAAATCACTTTTTTCAAATCGCGCATTTTGAAATTGTAAACTCAAACGAACTCTAAAGGCATGGAGAGAAATGATTTTAAAACTTACGCTAGAAGGAAGCCTAGATTATTTATAATACCCTATCGTTTATTAATTATATCTTTAATCAAAATTGGGAAAATATATACCTCATTTGTATTAAAAAAAAAAAAAAAAAAAAAAAAAAAAAAAAAAAAAAAAAAAACCTAAATGGCTCATTTTATTTTGATCAGTTCGATCTGTATTTGACGTGCTTAGTCTGTTAATTTGGAGAGTATTTTGTTTTGATGATTTTTGGTGTACGTTTTGTAATATGGGGAAATAGATTGGGCTAAGTTAAGTGCGATGTGAATGATTCTGCTCTGCTGTAGAACTGTGAATTTGTGAAGGCTTTTCTACCCTTTTGTATTGTAAAGTACGATGATTACCGCGGGAAATGAAACTTGTGGGCCGGGCCTGACATGCAAATGTTTGCTCCATTCCGCACGTGAGTCTTTATCGATGACTTCTTTTCTCTTTAAAGAATTTGAGTAATTTTTTTTTTTTTTTTTACATTTCCACACAATAGGAGATGAGAGATTCAAACTAATGACCTCTGCTTCCTGAGACGTGGTCCCCAGCCGATTAAGCTACCCCCTTGAGGACAGAATTCGAATAATTTTACATGTATATTAAGTGTCCATAAAAAAATAAAGTAATTTTTAAAATTACTATTGAACGTGTGATTGATCAAATGATAATTTTAAAAATTACCTCATTTTTTTTATAGACACTTAATGTACATATAGAATTATCCAAAGAATTAAATTTGCTTCTGATGCTGCTTTTTTGTTCTGCAATTAGGCTCTATTAAGAGTGATGAATTTGTGCATTTTGAGGCTCTATGTTTCATCTGCCTTGCATTCTATTGTTACTTGTACGTGTGCTTTACCACTTCAATCATTATGATAATGTTTGGCAAATGTTTGTATAGAACAGAATAGTATGTTGTTAATTTTAGAATTAGTAAAAAGTGTCGATGTGATATAAAGTAAAAAGAATTTGTATAAAAAAGTAAAATAGTTATGTATTGTAGTGAGTTTTTTAATTGGAATAGTAACAAAAAAATTATTAATGTAATATAAAAAGTGATTAAAAAAAAAAGAAAAAAAAAGTACGAATGTTTTAATATTGAGTGTTATTGAAAAATATAAAAAAATGAAAAAAAAAGTGATGTAAATAGTGGCAAGCACTATTGTAGCCTGTACAGGCCTTTTTTGCCAAACATCGCCTATATTGCAGACACATTATGCTTCAGCTGGACATGACTTTTTTGGACTTACCAAACTAAACAGGGCAATACGATGGGGACCGGATTTGCCATGATTTTATTTTTGTAATTTGCTGTATAAGGGATTCACGTTGTTCGATTTTTTATTTTTTCTTTTTTCTTTTTTTAGTAGTGTTAGGGGCATGATTGAGTTTGACTTTGGGTGATCTTTTTATTTTTTTATTTTTTTTATTTTTTTTGAACATCACCTTCATTAGAATACAACAGCCCCAAAAGGGAAATACAACAACAACCCCAAAAAGGGGAATACAATCCTCCAAAGGATTTTACAAACCCAGCATAAAACAGAAGGTGAAAACTGACGCCCGAAGGCGAAAGCACAGCTCAAAGCAATTTTAGTGACCAAAGATAAAGAATCTCCACCCACTAAGTCAGGATAAAACCTGACTTAAAGCAGCTATCAAATACAATAGACTAATAAGATATGAACCTACAACTTTTAAAGCACAACCCACCTAAAGATAAAAGTCCATACAAAATTAGCCTATTGCAAAAGATAAACTGTGAAAAGAAGGAATATACAAAGACCAAACAGAAAACAGCCACTGCCATCGCCGGAAAAAGAACCATCCACCGCCTGAGTTGGCGCGTACAACGCATACACCATCTCCCAAGACACCCAGCAGCATCCAGCCACCACAAACCACCATCAGTATCCACAAACCAGGTTTGAGAAGCGAGGCACAACCCTCACGCACCGATCCGGGAAGCAAGTTCCCCAGCGCGTACGGGCCACACGCCGATCAGGGAATAGAGACACGACCGTAGCTTGAGACAGTCAGACCGGAAAGCGGTGGCGAAGACAACTATGTAGCGCGTGATGGGAGATCTCCGATGAAAACGCATAGATCTGGCTCAAAAATAAAACTTCACCGAGCACTGCCAAACAAAGCGAGAACACTGGGGACTCAAAGAACAGACAGTTCCAAAACCAACAAAGCCACTGGAGACTTCCTGTTGGAGAAAAGAAAAAAAAAACAAACAAAACAACACAAAGCAGTAAACTAAAGAAACCACTCCACAACCCTGAAGGATCAGGAGAACATCAGCCACTACTGAAACTGGTCCGAGTGGAACAAAACCCTCTACCCTAAAGGTAAGGACACAAAAATCCTCCACTAGTTAAACCATGGAGGGACAAAACTCCAAGCTTAAGAGCTTGGAAGACAAAAGCCCGGGAGGAGGGAGGCGTGAGACCTCCCTCCCCCGGCAAGCAGATCCCTAAAGAAAACTCTCTCTCTCTCTAGAAAGTTGGGTGATCTACGCTACTAACAAAATCGTAATGGTGACACATCCATACATGGTGCACACTCATCCCGTTGATTTTGTTTTGTTTTTTTTTTAATTTTGAATTTATAGGGGTAAATTTGTTTTATTGAAAAGAAATTGATGGTTATTTTTATCTTTTTACAGTCATTAAGAGAAGACATTAACAATTTTTTAGTAGTTTGAAGGAACATTATTAATTGTGTGATAGTTTGGGAGGTATGTGGAATTTTCTCTTTATTCTTTTAAAGATATGCTATTTAGTACACTTGGGTCATTCTCTCATTCTTCAATTTTAGAAATCAACAACCGTAAGATCTACACCAGACTTACGTGTGAATTTTACAAATTTAATTGTTGATTTTTAAAATGGGAGGATGAGAGACGGATATGAAAATACAAGAACAGATTTGTCATTTTTTTAAGTAATTAACATTATAAGCTAGTTAAAACATGTTAGGCCGATCAAGGTGATAAATGAATGTAAAATATAACATTATTCGTTAACACTCGCTTCCCTCCTTGCCTTTTTCGGATATAAAACCATTTCTCAGGGGTTTTCCGATATAAAAACTATTTTCAGGGGGTTTTTCATAAAATTTCCCTCGTAATTTCATTCTTTTGCTCTGTCTCGGTGTCGTCGACGCTTTTCCACGCTCGAACCCCCCCAAATTTCTCGGACAAATCTCAGTCTTTGGATCTACAAAGGTACGCCATTTTTCTCGATCAATCTATAAAATTCTCGCGCAGTTCCATTCTCCACAGTTCTCACTCTGTGTTTTCTCTTATAGTTCTTTTTTGTTGTTGATAATTTCACATGCCTCCCTATTAACCTCCAAAAGAAAATGCAATTTTGAATCTTAATTTTACATGATTTTGTTGATTTATTTCCAGCAATGAGAAAATTTACCATTTTGAACTGAGCCAAACGCTTGTGTATAGTTCAATTTCTTTTCCTGCATTTTCCAGGCCACAAAATGACGGAGGATCTGTCGTTTACTTTACTTTTTCTTAGCTCATTGACTATGATCTGGTTGAAACAAAACCCGGACTATGCTGGCGTTCAGTTGGATCTCAAATTTGTGTATTGTATTTTTTTTTTTTTTTTTGTTATTTCTCGTTTTAAGTGGGAGGATTTGACTCAGATAATTAAATTAGGGTTTCTTTTTTAGATCACTAGGAATTTAGGTAAAATTTTGCGGATATGACTGAAATCTTTTAGTGTTGGGTGCTTCAGATGACAATGTGTAAGTAACTAATATAAACAATAGACTTGGAAAATACCAGATGAGTGCTCTGCGATTGTGTGGCACTTTGAGAATGTTATTTGTAGGTTCAGTGAAATGGAAGTTCGTCCTTAGCTGTTATTGCACAGCTTAACGGGACAAAACTAACTGTTTTGCTTTATCCTTGACATTGGAGTGTCTAGAAGTGCAATGACGTAAAACCTCAAGGGGTTGGCTCAAGTGGTAAGGTCTTTGGTCTTGGTGGCATTTTCATTAGGTCTAAGGTTCGAATTTTCTTGAGTGTAAACAATGTCTTAGGGCCAGCCCACCAGCAAAGTTGGAGTATTACCCAATTCGTGTAGAGGAGGCACTTTGCACGAGTCCGAGGTTTACCCGGCCGGGGTGAGTACACGATTGGGCCTGCCTGGGAGGGATTCTTTGTCATTAAAAAAGAAAGAAAAAAAAAGGTGCAGTGACATAATGAAAATGCAGTGTGGGCATTCAAACAGTTATCTGCTAGTGGAGATTACGTGTGTAGTGTAGAGACTCAATGCTTATCTGCATTGATTTGGCAGAAATAACATTAGGCAGCTAGATTTGAAATTTTGAGCTAGCAGGACACAGCTTTTGTTTTACATCTTTATGTATAAAGGAGCTAGCTAGTTGGGTACACTTTTCCTCAGAACACTATTGATAGATTCTCAGTAATTTTGGTATGTTTGGTAAGTTATTTTAGTTTGCTTTTCTTTAATACTTGTTTCACTTAATTCAACTTACTTGACATGTGAAAATTCCTAATAACTATGTCTTGGATTTCTCTATGTAGGTTTGCTTTGGTTAGGTTCCTCTACCTTCTTTGTATAGCAGTTAGTATACAGGAAGGTCACAGGTTTTATACAACAAATATTGTTCAAAGATGGGGCGTCTAAAGCTGCAAGCTGGAATCAATGCAATTGAGGAGGAACCTGAAGACTGTGATGCTACCTATTCTAATAAAGCTACTGTAGCATGCATGATTAATTCGGAGATAGGTTCTGTATTGGCAGTAATGAGGAGAAATGTAAGATGGGGGGGTCGTTTTACGTCAGGTGATGATCAGTTGGAGCACTCTCTAATTCAGTCTTTGAAGGCATTACGGAAGCAAATCTTTTCATGGCAGCATCAGTGGCATTCTATCAACCCTTCCATGTACCTCCAGCCATTTCTGGATGTGATTCGGTCTGATGAAACTGGTGCACCAATCACCGGTGTTGCTCTATCGGCTGTCCACAAGATTTTAACGCTTGATGTGATTGACCAAAATACTGTAAATGTTGAAGATGCTATGCACTTAGTAGTTGATGCTGTCACTAGCTGTCGATTCGAGGTGACTGATCCTGCATCAGAAGAAGTGGTACTAATGAAGATACTGCAGGTTCTTCTGGCTTGTATGAAAAGTAAAGCATCTGTTATGTTGAGTAATCAGCATGTTTGCACAATAGTGAATACTTGTTTCCGAATAGTTCACCAAGCAGGATCAAAAGGTGAGTTGTTGCAGCGCATAGCTCGCCATACAATGCATGAACTAGCTAGGTGTATATTCTCACACCTTCCAGATGTTGACAACATGGAATGTGCATTGGTAAATGGCACCAACACCATTAAACAGGAGGTATAATTGTATTTTCCATTCCTATTTTCTTGTTGGGATATCTCCCTTTTCTGTGAAACATATATTACTTTCTGAAAATAAATTCATTGTTCTTTGTGCAGATTGGTGGGCTCAATAATGAGTACGCTTTGGGGAGTCGACAAGTGGAGGAGAATGGCAACATGGGTTCTGATTATGACAGTCAACCATTATCCTCAAATTTTGCTTCCACAGGTTCAGTAGTAACCAGGATCGATGAAAATACAATTGGGTCTGGCAACGGAAAGGAGGCTGTTTCATATGACTCGCATCTGATGACTGAGCCATATGGGGTCCCTTGCATGGTGGAAATATTTCACTTCCTATGCTCTTTGTTAAATGTTGTTGAGCATGTGGGAATGGGACCCAAATCAAATACTTTAGCATTTGATGAAGATGTGCCTCTTTTTGCATTGGGTTTGATCAATTCGGCTATAGAATTGGGTGGGCCTTCCATTTGCCGACACCCCAGGCTATTGAGTTTGATTCAGGATGAACTATTCCGTAATCTAATGCAGTTTGGCTTGTCAACGAGTCCACTTATCCTTTCAATGGTGTGCAGCATCGTTCTCAATCTGTATCATCATCTGCGGACAGAACTCAAATTACAGCTTGAGGCTTTCTTTTCTTGTGTGATTTTGAGGCTTGCACAAAGCAGATATGGGGCTTCATACCAGCAGCAGGAGGTTGCCATGGAGGCTCTTGTTGACTTCTGCAGGCAGAAAACATTTATGGTGGAGATGTATGCTAACTTAGATTGTGACATAACTTGCAGTAATGTCTTTGAAGACCTTGCTAATCTGTTGTCAAAGAGTGCATTTCCTGTTAATTGCCCTTTGTCATCAACGCACATCCTTGCTTTGGATGGTCTTATTGCTGTTATTCAGGGAATGGCCGAGAGGATAGGCAACGCATCAGTTGGTTCAGAATATGCTCCTGTGAATCTTGAAGAGTATACTCCATTTTGGATGGTGAAGTGTGGCAACTACAGTGATCCTAATCATTGGGTTCCATTTGTCCGCCGAAGGAAGTACATCAAGAGAAGGTTGATGATTGGAGCTGATCACTTTAATCGTGATCCCAAGAAAGGGCTGGAATTCCTCCAAGGAACACACCTCCTGCCTGATAAACTTGACCCCCAAAGTGTGGCCTGCTTTTTCAGGTACACTGCTGGGTTGGATAAGAATCTTGTTGGTGATTTCCTGGGAAACCATGATGAGTTTTGTGTTCAGGTTCTTCATGAATTTGCTGGTACTTTTGATTTCCAAGACATGAATTTGGATACTGCACTGCGGCTGTTTTTGGAAACTTTCCGACTACCTGGAGAATCACAAAAGATACAAAGGGTGCTGGAGGCATTCTCAGAGAGATACTATGAACAATCACCACAGATTCTAGCTAACAAGGATGCTGCTTTGCTATTGTCGTATTCACTCATAATGCTTAATACAGATCAGCACAATGTACAGGTCAAGAAAAAGATGACAGAAGAGGATTTCATCCGGAATAATAGGCACATCAACGGAGGCAGTGATCTACCTCGAGAATTCCTGTCAGAGCTGTACGACTCAATTTGCAAGAATGAGATCCGCACAACCCCAGAGCAGGGTTCTGGTTTTCCAGAGATGACCCCAAGTCGGTGGATTGATCTAATGCACAAATCGAAAAAGACGGCTCCATTCATTGTATCTGATTCCAGAGCCTACCTTGACCATGATATGTTTGCTATAATGTCAGGCCCAACAATTGCTGCTATCTCTGTGGTATTTGATCATGCAGAGCATGAAGAGGTTTACCAAACTTGTATTGATGGATTCTTAGCAGTTGCAAAGATTTCAGCATGCCATCATCTTGAAGATGTACTGGATGATCTAGTTGTGTCTCTCTGTAAGTTCACAACCCTCTTGAATCCATCATCTGTTGAAGAACCTGTGCTAGCCTTTGGCGATGACACGAAAGCAAGAATGGCAACTGTGACAGTTTTCACTATTGCCAATAGATATGGTGATTACATTCGCACAGGTTGGAGAAATATTTTGGATTGCATCCTAAGATTGCACAAGCTTGGTCTTCTTCCGGCTCGTGTGGCCAGTGATGCAGCTGATGAATCGGAGCTTTCTAGAGACTCTGGACATGGGAAGCCTCTACCAAATTCCTTATCTTCAGCTCATATGCCATCCATGGGTACTCCTAGGAGATCCTCTGGATTGATGGGCAGGTTTAGTCAGCTCTTATCTCTTGATACCGAGGAACCAAGATCCCAACCTACTGAACAACAACTTGCGGCTCATCAACGCACCCTTCAGACAATTCAAAAGTGCCACATTGACAGCATATTTACCGAGAGCAAGTTTCTGCATGCTGAATCTCTATTGCAGCTTGCACGAGCACTCATCTGGGCTGCCGGGCGACCTCAGAAAGGGAACAGCTCTCCTGAGGATGAAGATACAGCTGTTTTCTGCTTGGAATTGCTGATTGCTATTACCCTGAATAACAGGGACAGGATTGTGCTTCTTTGGCAGGGTGTTTATGAGCACATATCCAATATTGTCCAGTCTACTGTTATGCCTTGTGCCCTGGTGGAGAAGGCTGTTTTTGGACTCCTTCGGATTTGCCAACGGCTGCTTCCCTATAAAGAGAACCTTGCTGATGAATTATTAAGGTCACTACAACTTGTTTCAAAGCTTGATGCCCGGGTTGCTGATGCATATTGTGAGCAAATTACTCAAGAAGTCAGTCGTCTTGTGAAAGCAAATGCCTCACACATCAGATCCCAATTGGGATGGCGCACAATTACATCCCTACTTTCCTTCACGGCTCGGCACCCTGAAGCTTCTGAAGCAGGATTTGATGCCCTGGTGTTTATAATGTCCGACGGAGCTCACTTGTTGCCAGCCAATTATTTGCTTTGTATCGATGCGTCAAGGCAGTTTGCTGAGTCTCGTGTTGGGCAGGCAGAAAGGTCTGTGCGTGCTCTGGATCTTATGGCGGGTTCTGTTAATTGTTTAGCAAGGTGGGCAAGTGAGGCCAAGGAAGCAATTGGGGTGGAGGAAACTATGAAAATGTCTCAGGATATTGGGGAGATGTGGTTGAGGCTTGTGCAGGGGTTGAGAAAAGTTTGTCTGGACCAGAGAGAGGAGGTTAGAAATCATGCTTTATTGTCGTTGCAAAAGTGCTTGACCGGAGTGGATGAGATCCACCTCCCACATGGTTTGTGGTCGCAGTGTTTTGATGGGGTGATCTTCACGATGGTTGATGACTTGCACGATATTGCACTGGGACACTCCCAAAAGGACTATCGAAACATGGAAGGCACACTCATCCTTGCCATGAAACTCTTGTCAGAAGTTTTTTTACAGTTACTCCATGACCTCTCACAGTTAGCTACATTCTGCAAACTATGGTTGGGTGTTCTCACCCGTATGGAAAAATATATGAAGGTGAAAGTTAGGACGAAGAAAAGCGAAAAGCTTCAGGAGCTAGTGCCTGAGCTCCTAAAGAAGACTTTGGTTGTTATGAAAAAAAGAGGCGTGCTTTTGCAGAGGAGTGCATTAGGTGGAGATAGCTTGTGGGAACTAACATGGCTACATGTTAATAACATTTCTTTGTCGTTGCAATCTGAAGTGTTCCCTGATCAAGATTCGGAGCCATTACACCATAAGCAAGGACAAAAAGGGGGAGGCTCTGTATCTGATGAAACCGGGCCTGTTCCATTAAATGAGACAGTGACCTCTGAAGGTGCTGGGACTGGAGGGTAGCTATTGTACAGTGTTTTGCAAGCCGTGACACATGATCTTGAGCGCTGAGAAGTTACTATAATAGATAATCTCTATTAAGAAATTGGTAGACCATATCTTCATTTGGTTGGAGCTGCTAGATGTGATTTGGCTTGGAAGGAGGGAGCTGATTAAGTGAGCCCTTGTTCAAATGCCCAGGCAGGTTCGTCAGTTTGTTGATACTCATCTTCATCTCTTTCCAGCTGCTGTTCCTTCCTTCTCATTTTTTGCCTCCAGGAAACCTTCTTGTAGTGCATTTTCCGGATAGAAATCTGGGTTTCTCCAAGTATAGTATTATAGTTTTCTAGGCTTCTAGTAAGATGCTAATTAGGCCGAGAATTTTCCTGTTTTCTTTCCCCGTTCTTTGGTTATTTTGAAAATATGGAGGGGAAGGAACGGATTCATACGAGAAATTTAATCAAGTCCTCTTGTAATTTTTTATCTGCTTGCTCATTGATGTACAGAACTTAAAAATTGCTAGTGAAGTGTTCTTCGGCTTGGTACTTCGTGAACTGCCCTTGGGCGATATAAACAATTCTTCAGCATCCTTAAACTTGCAAGCTGTCTGTGAATTAAGCTCTGGACGTTTTTCTCTTGTAAAGTCTTGTCGTTTTGTGATTATTAGGTGAGCAGCGAGCACTACGCGGTTATATATGTGAAATGTTGGGATTAAGATTTTCAGCAATTTGCAAATATTTGGATTGGGATATTCGTCAGTTTATTGTCCAAATTGCTAGGCATTGTGAGAGAGTCCATACAAGACTTACCTACCAAAATAAATTTTGGACAGGCCGGCTACTAGGGCTCATATCAATTTTCTCACATGTGCCGATCAAATTACTAACAATTTGGACAAAAAATTGCTAGAGATCCTTGTCTGAAATATTTGATGTCTACCGGCGGCTAGAAAAAGCAGCCGTAACCAGGCAGCCAATAAGTTGATAACATTGATCAGTTGAGACGCTTCACAAGGAGATTTATCAATGACAAACTTTCCTCTCTTTCATTTGTGAAGAAATATTTGTTTGAAACCCTCCCTGGGATTCTCACGGGAGAGAGGAGGGTGGCTCTCACGGGGAGAAATGTAAAAGGAGGCATCTCTCACTTCACAGAGAGAGGTCTTTTTCTAGTAATTGAATAAACATGAAACCTGTTATATGGCCTAAACTTACCCCCCCAACCATCAGATTTTACCCTCTTCCCCCATCTTTCTTCTCTTTCTGACGAGAGAGAGAGAGAGAGAGCCCTAAGAATCATAGTTCCATTATACTGCAAATAATACCCTATCGTCTATGTTATCTAATCATTGGATGATACATAACAAAGAGGAACAAAGAAAAGAAAGAAACAATTTTCTGATTTATAGTGGATATTCATTTTATAGTATGTATATTACACAGTTGCCTTTCAAAATAAATGGAGGGACTAGATAATGCTCTATGAGACATGATTCCTACACAATAGTTGCAGTTGTGCAACTGTTGTACAAGAATCAAGAGACATGAGTGGGTCTCACGTGGTGGGTCTCATCATATGGGTCCCACATAGGACCCACTCCATGTCTCTGCACAATTGTTGTGCAAGAGACATTAGCCATGCTCTATTATTGGCTAATATAATACAGTAGTCACAACAAATCAAGTGTCAAACTCAACTCCAATGAAAGCCGCAGCTCTAACAGACACAGAAGCCGCTCCTCTCTGATAAAATATATAATGTTTTACTGGAGCAATGAAATACTAGTTGCAAAGCAGTGTCTCGCGTGTTGCATTTCCAGTTGTTGGATTCACCCTGACAAGGAAATTGTGGTTAATTGTGAATAAAGCATATTTTAGAAGGCAAATGTAGAAAAATTTGACTTTACCCATCTGCAACTTTGCAAAGGTATTCCCGTTGGTCATCTCTTAAGGGCACATCCGTGAAGTCTGAGAACATTCAAGGCAAATCAGCAACAGCAAACAATGATTAATTACCTTATAACAGGATTAATCACCACATCTCCTATTTAGGTAAGAAGCATGTAAACCATGCTTGGTTGTCCCAGGAAAATGAAAATATTCCATTCTCTTTCCCATGGAATACTAAAGTTCAAACACCTTTTTCTCGGTTACAATAAATTTTAAGCTACCATAGGGAATAAAAAGGGTGAAGCAGAGTCACGGGTTAATTTGTGGAATCCTAAGCCACCATACACAGTAGGATTAATGGATTATATGGAATGACTGTTTAAGTTAAACTATATTCAAAATATCATTTAAAACATGACAATGGTTCATTTCATTAGCCTACACCCCCACTTTAAAACCAAAAGCATAAGAAAACAATAATAAAAGAGAAGCAGATTTTCACTTCCATCAAACATCAAATGTCCTTGCTTTTGTCTCCTTTTACATTAATTAGCGTTTTCAACAAGCTCTTTTAAACATATATCTAAAAACTATGTTATCTAGTCTCTACTAAACATGGCGTCTTCATTCATTGGCATAAGTAATAGTAAGAAAATCTAAGTAGGTTGGATAGCACTGGAACAATTCTAGCCTCCATCGGGTGCATACTTCTCCAGCCAGCATATTGTGCTGGCAATCTAGCCACTATATTCATCAAGTTCTGTAATTTTAAGAGACATTTGTACTGTTAAATCATCACTTATTTCAAAAGCTTAACCTGATATAAAATGGTAAATTTAATCATTTAATTAATATTCTAACAATTTCCTTCATGTGTGAGCTCAAACTCTCACTTAATAAGTGAAGCCCAACATATAGAATATTTAATTGAAATGAGGGTAAACTTGCATATTTAATTGAAATGGAGTAAACTATGGAATCAGGATTTGCACTCATGACTTCTGTTAAATCACCAGTTGTCTCAAAAATTTAAGCTTTTAAGATAATTGGTGATTTAACATTGAATCAAAGCAAAAGTTTTTGAGTTCAAAACCTTGTCGCCTCAGCTTAAACTTTTGGGATAAATGATGATTTAACATATACCATTAGCAAATCATTACCCATAAAAATTAGTTCATGACACTTCTGATTTATAAACTAGTTGGTTTCCTAGATTTAATTACCCGCACAAACTGATTTTTTAGAAATACTAAAGAGCATACACTTCTGCTGTCAACTCCCTTAAAACATCAATTCCCAGAAAACTTTGTTAAAGCACTGTTTCTACGTACCAGCCCCAGCAATGTTTGATCCCTTGAAAGATGTGTTGCCCGTAGCAAGTGCACCTTCCAAGTTAGCATTGCTCAAGTTCACCTGCAGAAAGCGTTACTTGGTTGAATAAGAACATCGGGTGAATCTATGTTTGTAAGAGGTAGGATGGAAACTGATCATATTTTACAAAGCAGTCTAAGGAACTTTTTTAGTTTCGAATAAACATGCATTAGAAGGGCATAATCCACTATGTAATAGGCAACTAACCCCGTTCATAAACTGTAGATACATTACAGGGTTGAAGAAGTATTTCCTACGAATAGAACCAGGCATCACAATATCTAGTAAAAAATTACCTTTGCCACATTTGCCAAGGAAAAGTCTGCACCTCTGAGATCAGCGTCTGAAAGATCAGCCCCTTGGGAGAGAAACAAGAAGAGAGGAGACTAGATAATTGTTATAAATTTAGTAATAGACTAATTTGTTTGTTACTGTATGAATATGACACATAGACCATCAATGTAATTTCAACTTCCTAAAACACATACGACTAAATTAATGTGACCACTGTAGCTTCACAATAATAGTGCGAGCAAATTTTTCCTTCAAATTGGGAATGTGGTTTCGATGAAATTCTTCCAATCCAATCTATTAATGTAACACTTCAGTCCTATATTGGATAGATGATTAGCCTACATACAGTGAGTAAATTATAAAAGAGTTCATGAGTGCAAAGTCTCAAATTAGTTTTTTATCAAGTGAAACTAGACATTGTAAGCGATTTTAGGGAGCTTCAATTACAACTTGACTGTAAGCGATTTTAGAGTGACCACGTAGATATGGTTAGCGCGTCGTGATTCTGACAAGGTCGCTAAAAATTTAAGCGAAAAGATTGTAACATCCTAATCTCATATTGAGAAGATGATTAGCCCATATAGAGTGAGCGGATTATAAATGAGCTCATGAGTGCTAAATTCTACATGGGTTCCTTACTAAGTAAAACCGGACTTTATAAGCGATTCTAAAGAGCTCAAATTATAACTTGATTAGTCATTTTAGAGTAATAGTGATATGGCTAGCGCTTTGCTTAAGTTGTTACAATTAAACTGACATGTTCTTAAAATACCATGTAAAAATGAATGAAAATCAAAATTTCAAAGTTTAGATATCAGTTTAACAGCACTCATTTGGATATGTCTCCAAACTGTCACCCTGCTTATATCATCATATATATTACTATAAAGTTGTATGTACCATGCAACATTTTCCAAAGAACAACCTACACCAAGTACAAGAAAACAATAAGAAAAATATACCTGTCAAATCGGCATCGAAGAAGCTTGCACCAAGTAACTTTGCGCCTTTAAAATTTGCTTGCCTCAATATAGACTGAACAAACAAATAAATAAAACCAATTTAAATACATTGCACATAAATTTAACACCCCCCCCAAAAAAAAAAAACCATGTATAAATCATTGAAAAGTAGACCGTCTTGAAGTCTTGCTTGATCAATGTCTTGCCGCTAAAGTCCTTCCCAGTCAGATCCTGTCCTCTTGTCACCTCTTGACCGTACGGACCTCCACCCTTTCACGTAAGAAAAAAAAATGACTACAGGGAATTACCGTTGGGTAATAACTGTGGGGGTAATTTTGTTAGTTTACCTTGAATGCTAGTGCTGGGTCGGCCAAGAACAGAGACGCGGAGAGGACACCCAGCAGGCTTGCCTTAGAGACCCATTCGCCCAAACACACAATCGGACTTGGAGAATCTAACGTGCACTTTGGGTGCGCATCGTACCGTGTCGTGGACTGTCGGTGAGAACGAACAGGGAGGCGTAGTGTGCCTACCTGGGGCGTAGGATCGCGGGAGAGAGAGGAAGAGGAGTGAAGCTTTGGTGGGACTTTGAAGGCAAAGGAGACGTTGAGAAGAGCCATCGAGGACGACCAAAAGTACTTTGTGATTCTGCCGTTTTATTGGAGATATGGATAAGCGTAAGTTTGCGACACGTGGTGGTTGTTTGTGATGGTCTGGGCCTTCAGGTTGGGCTGGTAACGGGCTGGGCATAGTGGGCCAAGTTGGCCCATTATTGGATGGGTTGGAAAGAGACTTGTTTTTAGCCGTCAACGGGGCTGGTAATGGTTGGTGATGTTCTGTTCGCCGGTTTAGTGGAATAGATCAAATCTTGAATTTCAAGCGTTGACCAAGTCAACCACGAAAATGGAATTGGTCAAATGACAATTAATGAGAATTGATGGACCCTCGTGTTGAGAATGTTCAAGCACGGGTAGCCAAAAAAATAAAAGTTTTTTTTTTTAACAAAAAGCATGTGCATCTTCCGTTTCTTAAAAAGTCATAAGGCATTATAGAGACAGATAAAGGGTATAAGAGTCAAGACACCCCTACATCTATAGTAAAAAACAAATCTGACAAAGCAGCAGCTTAAACAATACACAAATATTACATGAACACCCTTTAAAGCCTCACTTTACAAATAAGTCCAATAAATATTTGTGTATTACAAAGACACACTGTGAAACACAAAAATAACTAGGAAATACACACAGACAAACACAACAACAACAAGAAGCACCATCACTGTCATAAACGTCGGAAGAAGCCAAACCGCCACCAAAGGCGGCGCATGAACGGCACGCACTGTCCCATAAGACTCCCCAGCAATAAAACAACCATCTCCATCCACCGATCACCACCAACCATGACTGTTGTGCAAATTTTAATACTCGCAAGTGCACGAATCGTTTGCAATATAGCGTTTTGCAAGTGCGAGGTCGATCCCACAGGAAATTGTGTTGTAAAAATTAATCTCTATTCAAACTAATCATATTTTAACCTAGTTTCAAATTTATGGATTTTTAACAAAAGAAAACATAAACAAAATTAATGAAAATAAAGGGATCTAGGGTTTTGGAATCCACACTCACCAAATCACAACAACATAGTCTCATGCTCATCACACATATTTTGAATTCTCTCATACAAATCTTAGGTATGTTCTACTTTGCTTCGAAAGTTGTTTAAATTATTCGATCAATCCATACTTGCACAAATCACAAAAGATATATAGTGTTGACTAAATCATCAAATGTATCTATGGAATGAAACACAACGAATATCCAACATTTTGATAAATGAAAACCCAAGCCATCGATTTAATGAAATTATATCAAATCATCACTTGTATCTGGAAATCACAAGAGATATCCAACAATAATCTCAATAATCGAAGTAGAACAATGAGAAATCAAAACTCATAAACTCAAATAGCATAAACAAGCATGGAAACTCATATTTTTTTCAATAGTGAGGTTTCATCCTCAACCCTAGACAAAATTTTAGCTACACATAACTAAAGATAGCATAAATAAACAACAATAATGCATTAAAAATCAAAGAAACTTATAAAGAATTGAAATTATAGGTCAAAATCAACCAAAAAGCTCTAAACTACAATGAGAACGGCGCCTAGGACGCTCACAAGCGGCCTCTTCTCGAAAAAATGAGAAAAGAATGGTATTTATAAAGTTATCTAAGGTTTTTACGACTCCAGGTCAGCACAAAGTCGATCGATCGATTTTAGATTCGATCGATCGACGTCGGGGAAAAGTCGCTCGATCTACTTTTGATGCGATCAATCGACTTTGGGAAAAAGTCGCTCGATTGACTTGAGATGCGATCGATCGAAATCCTAGTAATTCTGGATTTTCCAGCTTCCTATGTATTTTGACTTGAAAATTGCCATTTTTCTCTTATTGTCATGAAAAAACGCAAAAACACCCAAAACTAGCTAAAACATTCGAAAAATAACAAAGCTAAATGTCTAACTAATGTAAATTAAGGGGTCCAAATATACACTTTTTGGCACTCATCAATGACCTAACAAGATGACATGACCCACACGCGCCCATTCTGGGAGAGAGATCCCGCCACGTGCAGACCATGTGCCTGCAAGAAAGAACGGCAAGGCCACCGGCTAGAGATGGCTGGACCAGATGACGACGGTGATCACGGCTAGGAAGCGCGTGTCTTGAGAACCAGAGGAGAAACGTAGATCTGGAGTCATAAAGATGAAAGCTACTATGGTTCTTCTAGAATTCTATCGAAGACACAAAGATGGCTGTTGATTCCCAAAACCGATGCTAAAACACGAAGCCTTCCTGTTAAAACACAAGGAAAAAGAAAAAAAAACAACAACAAAACAAAAGCAACAACTCCTCAACCCATAAGGGTAAGGAGACAAAACCTCTACCAGAGACGAGTCCGGGAGGAACAGACTCCATGCCCTAATGGCAGGGAGAAGAAAACCAACACTCCAATGGTAATACCACGGAGGGGCAAAAAGCCTCCTAGTGGGCTAGGAGGATCAAAAGACCGGGAGGAGGGAAGCAAAACCTCCCTCCCCTGGCGAAAAACACTATTTACCAAAGACTTTCTCTCTCTGAAAAACGGGACTTTCTTTCTCTAAAAAAAGGAGCCTTTTTTGCTCTAGTGGGGATCAAAAAATAAAAGTTTTGTTTGTGCATCATAGGAGAGAATTAGAAAAAATTAGTCTATTTAAGTTTTTTGAATGGTTCGAATTTAATTTAATTATTTTTATTTTCATTAAAAAATTGAAATTAAATATAAAAGGTTAAAAAAATTACAAATTGGGTGGTACCTAAGGCAAAGTTACTTGGTACAAGCTTCTTCGATGCCGATTTGACAGGTATATTTCTCTTATTGTTTTCTTGTACTTGCTGTAGGTTAAGTTGTTCTTTGGAAAATGTTGCATGGTACATACAACTTTAGTCACATTCGGAATAATAATATATGATGATATATAAGCAGGGTGACAGTTTGACTTAGGTGGTACTAAGGTATCTCAGATTTGACTTATGTACGTACTGAGGGGGAAAATGTCTCTTTTGGTAGATAGGTTTCTTTTTTGTTATACCAATGAGACATTTTCCCCTTTCAATACCCAACCGAATCTATCACTTCACAATCCATAGCCTGAATCCGCTTAATGCCGCCGCCGAAATCAGGTTGTGTTGGTTAACTTGGCTAGAGGTTTGTAAAATTTTTTGACTTTGTCACAACATTATTATTATTATTATTTTTAGACTTAAGGATCTTGTGTTGGATGGGTGTTGGGGGATGGGAATTGCCTTTAAAATGACTAATATTATCTATGCTCTTTTGGTGTGTGTGTTTTGTGTGTTCCTGTTGGTGGAGAAATGAGAAGGTCGAGAAACAATAAAAACGTGGTTGAACGTGCTTTAAGAAAACAATAAAACAAAAAATTTGTTGGATATTGTTTTTTTTTTTTTTTTTTTAAAAAAAAAGTAATCTTTAAACTCCTACAATTCTTGATATGGCACTGAAAATTAACACTAGATTTTGTATGAATCACTATTAAATTTTAATTCATACAAAATAACTTGAAATGTTACTCATAATTAATTTTGATTAATCCCTCATAATTAATTTTGATTCATACAAAATAGATGTTGATTTGTTACTGAAAAACTTGAAATGTTCTATTTAATTATGAGGGATCTAGCCGTGGCAAAAGCAAAAAGAAGTAGTTTTGGTTGTGGGTTCTATTTCTTTGGGATGTTGGCTCCTTAGTTTGTTTGGGCTGTTTTGTGAGTTACGGGTTTCTTTGTAGTTTGTTTCCTGTTTTTTCTTTATTTATTGTTTTTAGTATTCTTGTGTATACTTCTAGTGTACTTTAGAGACGCCTTACGCTTGTGTACTTTAGAGACGCCTTACGCTTTTTATAAAATTTTCTTACTTAAAAAAAAAAAAAAAAAAAAAAAAAAAAAAAAAAACTACTTAATTTTGAATCAAATTGTGATTTTTAGTATTACGTTAAGAAGTGCACTTGAGAGTATGGGAGTTAAAGTATATGTAATTGGCCAAATTTGACTATACAATCAGCTGCATCATCAACATTTAAACTGAATTTCGTGTCTAAAGATGGATTAGGTCCCTCTCTATTTCAAAACAAAAATTTATTTATTTATTTATAAAAATTTAAAATTGATTCATCTAACAATGTACTTAATGTCAATAATGACACATCTCTTAAAAAATTTAAATAATATAATAACATATACACAAATATATTTATGAGAAAATTGCACAATTTGTTCCTGTGGTTGGCTATAATTGTAAATCACTCATTGTGGTAACAAAATTAAATAGGGGATCCCCTGGTAAACTATAATAACAAATAGGTCCCTGAACGTGTTATCCGTCAGCCATTTTAACAATTATCGTTACCCAGCCACGTCAGAACCAATCAGAGGCCGACACGTATAATTTTTTTTAAAAAAAATATTAACACAAATTTTTGATTTAACACGTCGATTTTGGGTTGTACACGTATGACACACGTGTCATTTTTTTTTCCACGTCAACTACAGTAACTTTATAGGGTTATCTTCTCCACCCCCCCCCCCCCCCCCCCAAACTTAACCCCACCTTCTTCCGCCTCCCATCCTCACGTGTTGATGGCCATCACGTCTTCGCTCTGGACCTTCTGCTTCCTTAGTGCCTCGATCATCTTTGCGCGTAGGTTGTACACTGTCTCCATCTCTATGGACTTCACGGTTAGCTTACAAGTCTTAGAGGCTGCTTCGGCGACGGCAGTGCAGTCGATTTGGATCTCCACGACCTCTCCCTCGATGACCTCGGTCTCCTCCTTGATGCGCACGCCAATGGCCTTGCGAAAGGCCTGGGTTAGGGCTTCGGTCTTCGACATCTCCTGCGAGAAGAGCTCGCTGCCGGCGAGCATGGCGAACGGGGTCTCTTGGCCGAGTCATGCTCGCCGGGTCTCCTGGCCAAGCGACTTGGCCAGGGCCATGGCGATAGCGGTCTTGCTGGTTCCGGGTTGACTCGCCAAGAGGACCGCTCGACCAGCGATCTTGCCTTCCTTGATCATATGGAGGATGACGCCGGCAGCCTTGCGGGCTGCGGTCTGGCCCACCATGCCATCCGAGACTTGGCGGGGCTCGAGGGCCGAATCCAGACCTAGGCCATGGATGTGGGAGTGTGCGCCTATGCGCTCTATCCACTTTAGGTCTCGGCTCTTTGAGAGTTTCAGCCCTGCCATGGCTCTTCCGTATAACGGTGGCGGTGGGAGACTAGTGGTACGAGAGGGAAAGAGAGCGCGTTAGGGTTTTAGGGGTTTTCTAGATTTTGAATGTGAAGCCAATCTTTCTTTCTTCTCTTTTTAGTACACTGAGTTAGCCACTGCGCTAAAAAGTTATTGTATCTGACGTGAAAAAAACAAAATTATACGTGTCAGCTTCTGATTGGTTCTGACGTGATGAGGTAACGACAACTGTTAAAATGATTGACGAAAAACATGTTTAAGGACCTATTTATCATTATGATTTATCATAGAGATCCTCCAATTAATTTTGTTACTATCAGGAAGTGATTTTCGATTAAAACCGACCACAAGATCATTTGTACAATTTTCCTTATCCTTATCAAATTTGAATCCTAATAATAAAACAAAAACAAGTACAGCTACCGGAAACGATTACCATTTATGGGTAGATATTATTCACGGAAACCAAATATTTGAATAAGTTAAAACGCCAATTGAGTAAAAGAGGGCACGAAAGCAACATTTTTCACGATGTAGACAGTGTTGGTCAATTCTTGTCTACTAATTACTATCATCTTATTTTCATTAGGGCCCAGAAAATTATTTCCTTTTAGGTGTCTTCTGGTAGACCCGAAACTCCATAGCAGAAGCAATGAGAATCAGAGGAACTGAACTGAAAACCCTCTCAAACTGGTCATCCATCTGAGTCATCTCTCATCAGGTATATGGCTTTACCGGAGTGGCATTGGTAACAGCAAAATTTCAAAAAGGTTACACAGATGAATGAAAAGATAAAAGAGAGAGCGAGTCTCATAGTGGGAGGGCTAGGCTGGCGGCTCGGTTTTTGGAGTTGATGGTTCAAACTTGGGCAATAGATATCTTGTCGGGACTCGCCGACAGTGACGCGTTCCCACTACTGATGCGCACGTTACCCAAACCACCGCACCACTTCCTTTGAATCCTCTCTCGTCCGAATTAGTCCACCCACCCCTTGAGAAGGATTCGCGGCTGCTTTTGGACTTTGATCACCATCATTCGTTCATTCTCTACACTCTTCCCCACGCTAGCCAAATTAAACCCCTCCTGCTAAATGGGTCAAAACCTCCTTCGAGAATGATTTAGAAGCTTTCAAAACAAAAAATAGTAGTATTTGCTAGTGGCAAAACCTCCTTCGAGAATGATTTAGAAGCTTTCAAAACAAAAAATGGCAAGTGGCAAGTGGCAAGTGGCAAGTGGCAATATAAATTGATCCAAAAATTTGATTCAAATCCAATATAACACATGTAGTATTGTGCAATACGATTGTTTAATTGCATTCAAACAATTTTATGTATAAGTTTTTTTTTTTTTTTTTTTTTTATCCCATTTATTTATGTAAATGTTTAAACTCACACCAATGACGGACCCAAATGAGGGCTAGAAGAGGCCATGACCTCCTTTTGGTTTTGAAATTTTTTCATATTGGCATGTATAAGACAAAAAATAAACATCCAAACCTCCCAACAGCTCATAACCCACAACCCATTTTACTAACCACAAATAAAAATAAAAATAAATAAAAGAAAATAAGTGGACAACCTCCTCTATTTTGCAATGCAATGCAATGTGGCAAAAAGTCAAGGGCCAAAACTAGAAATTCAATTTTAAGGGTGTAAAACTGTATAAAAAAAAATTTTGAGGGCCAAAATAAATAAAAAAGGACCTAAATTATTATTTTTTTCTAATAAATTTAAAGATTAACATACCTTTTTTTTAATTTATGTTTTTTAAGAAGCGTGAGGGGCCATTTTAGTTCCATCATTGGCAACAACCCTTATTTTATTTTATTTTTTGGTATGTCTACACAAGATAGGGGAAAGGGGATTCAAACTAGTGATCTTCGTTTCATGAGGCATATCCTCAGCCGATTAAGCTACCCCTTGGAGATGGTAACAATCCTAATTTATTTTCTTTATTTTTTATTATTTTTCCAACATATCAACGACTCAACTCACTCCACGAATTTCTTATTTATTTACCAACTTAATTTTCAAGTGATTGTAAAAATATACTCTTTTTGATGAATTTCTTATTTATTTACCAACTTTTTTTTTTTTCCCGAGTGATTGTACTTTTGTATACTCTTTTGGTTCCTACAACTACATGATGACCATTTTCAATCTTGAATATTATCAAATTTGAGCATCGAAACAAAATTGATTACCGACTCTGTTTATAAAAAACAAATTGCTGCGAAATTTAATACAGATTTAATAATACTTGATTTTTGGGATTTAAAAAGAACATCAATTGTATTTTAATAAGTGATTAAGTTAAAATATCTTAAGAAATAATTATTTTGCTTTGTTTATTTTTTATAGTATTAAATATATATATAAATTAAATCTTATTATATTTATAGATTCGACTATTACTCTCACCTCAAGAACTACCCTATTGTATAAAGATAGGTGCCGTTTGGCAATCTTCTTTTCTCCTCTTTTACTTTTTATATCAAATCAACATTTTTTTATTACTATTTAAATAAAAAAAAAAACCATTACAATGCATTCTTATTTTACTTTTCTATTTAAATTATTTCAATTTTATATCACGCCAATCACATTTTACTGTTACTTAAAAAAATAAAATAAATCATTTTCCAATCTAAGGAGAGGCAGGGAGCTGCCAAACGGGGCATCACCGGTCCGTCCGAACAAGGGCAGGCCAGTATTTTTGACCGTGACTAAATTGAATTTCTCTTTTAAGCTGTTTCTGTTGCTCATTGGTGCATTTTAATGGTTTTCAAAAGGGAGGGTGTAGAGTATAACAGCTCACCCAAGTTGCAGCTCGAAACTTTGAACAACACAATACCTGTTTACCAGGGAGACAAAAAAACTTTAGCCCTGCAAAACCGCTACAGGTAGATTCAGTGATACACAAATCTTATCGTACGCCAGGGCGAGTGTTAAGGTCTTTAACGTACACCCACTGGCTGCTAAACATATAGCTAAAGATGCTCCTCCGCAAAACTTGAGGACCCCCCCCCCCCCCAGAAGAGACCAGAAACCCTTGCTTTGCTGCCCCGTACAAATCTGCTCTGTAGCATACAGGTAGGACAACCAAAGCTTACGCTATGCATTGGCTACTCGCGTAGCTTTTGTTTCATGAAAATGGAATGGCTTCCTTTTTCTGATGTGCAAGAAAAGGTTTTTTTTTTTTTTTTTTTCTTTTCTTTCCCTATTTGGTGTGAATTATTGGTGCTAGATCTTTGATGTTCCTGGGTTTTGGCGAAGTGGGTTATCAGTTGATTGCTTCTGGATCTGATTTTTGCAATTTGTAGTGGTACTGGTTAGGGTTTTCATGCAAAACAAGGGAAACCCATGTCTGTAGTGTCTGATTCATGCAAGGCTGGGTTTGGGAGAGAAAAAGGGGATGAGGTTTTGGATTGTATCTACTAAATTTGGTGCTTTTTATTAAGATTTGAATCTACAAAAACAGCAAACAAACAAAGAACAAGAAGAGGAAGAAGCTAGAATCTTTATCCATAGTCTCTGTTTGGTGGTTATCCATTCTAGCTACCTTCCTTTAGTTGGGTGTTTGTCACTATTCGATTCAACAAGGCAAATAGAGGAAGTGACACTGACAGAGTCAGAGATTTTTATTTCCTTCTTGCTTTGATTTTCTGAAAGGTGAAGGACTTTCCTTTTGCAAGAGTTGGACATGGCGAATCGATGGTGGGCTGGGAATGTGGCGATGAGAGGGGTGGACCCCATGTCCTCGGCCCTATCGCTTGACCTGAGAAACCCAGACGACGACAATGGCGGACTAAACCGGCTCGGACCGAGAAGAGAGCAAGAATTCATGGACAGCAACATCGCCCTCAACAACAACAACAACAACGGTAACACAAACACCACTCCCACCAATAGCAGCACCAGCAACACCACCCCACAGAAGCAAAACCCTGAAGACGAAGATAGCCGAGACGATCGCGAATACGAGGACCCCAACACCGGAGCCCAAGAAGCCGGCGAGCTGGGTAGTAGTGGCCGCAGGCCTCGAGGCCGACCGCCGGGGTCGAAGAACAAGCCAAAGCCTCCAATAGTGATTACGAAAGAAAGTCCAAATGCTCTCCGAAGCCATGTATTGGAAATCAGCAGTGGCGGCGATATTGTCGAGTGCATTGCCACGTTCGCCAACAGGCGGCATAGGGGGGTTTCGGTTCTCAGTGGCAGTGGCATTGTCACCAACGTTACTCTTAGACAACCTGCGGCCCCGGGCGGAGTCATCACGCTTCAAGGAAGATTTGAGCTTTTGTCTCTATCGGGTGCCTTCTTGCCTGCCCCATCGCCACCAGGGACAACGGGGCTAACTGTTTATCTAGCTGGCGGGCAGGGTCAGGTTGTTGGTGGGACTGTCGCCGGTGCGCTTGTGGCGTCGGGGCCGGTTATGGTGATTGCAGCGACGTTTACGAATGCCACGTATGAGAGGTTGCCGCTAGAGGATGAGCCGGCTGGGGAGGGAATGCAAGTGCAGCAACAATCGGGGACTAGTGTAAATTCAGCAGGCCAGAGTTTGGGTGAACAAGCGGCAGCTTCTATGCCTATGTACAATTTACCTCCAAATTTGCTACCAAATGGTCAGATGCCCCCGGATGTTTTTTGGGCTCCTCCTCCTCGTCCTCCTCCTTACTGAGAGAGAGAGAGAGAGAGAGAGAGAGAGAGAGAGAGAGGGGGGGGGGGGGGGGGGGTGTTCATGTTAGTTTGGTTTTGCTGACTTGTTTTTGTGCAAAATGTTTTGACATATTCTTGTAAGCATAGCAAGGAAGGTAGGACCTTTTTTTTTTTTTTTTTGTTTATATCTGTTAATGTTTGTGAATCTGTGTCTCCTGAATCCCGGTTTCTCGGTGGTTTTGGCTAATGTTTAATTAAAACTTATGGGTTTATAATAATTAGTTCTCTCTCTAATCGAGTTGCTTTGGAAGAATTCAATTTTTATGATGTAGGCGAAGGAGGAGTAGTACTCAAGAAATGAAGTTGGAGTTGCAACTTACGAAAGGAATTTTCTTCTGGTAAGCAGTCTAGTAAACGCAAATTTATGTTTTTTATTATTAAATTTTAGATGGAACCCAGATTGTGCTTTTCATTTACATGATTATGTTTTGTTTTTCACGGAGAAACGATGATAGAAAATAGAGCATATTATCACTTTGGGTTGTAGTACAATGACTGAACACTTTCCAGAGGCTTTCACACACACACAGAGAGACAGAGGGAGTTGCAACTTACGAAAGGAATTTTCTTCTGGTAAGCAGTTTAGTAAATGCAAATTTATGTTTTTTATTATTAAATTTTAGATGGAACCCAGATTGTGCTTTTCATCTACATGATTATGTTTTGTTTTTCACGGAGAAACGATGATAGAAAATAGAGCAAATTATCACTTTGGGTTGTAGGACAATGACTGAACACTTTCCAGAGCTTTCACACAGAGAGAGAGAGAGAGAGAGAGAGAGGTGATTGATAATTCCCAGAAGGGGTTGGCTGAGTTTCTTTTGGTACTTTACAAATTACACCTGTCATACTCGAGGTTTTATTGCAAGGGGTCATGTCTGACAATACAAGGCAAATTGATGGTTGACTAGTGGTAGTGGTACGGATTGATTTTATGAATAAGCAAATTATTTACAGTTTGCAATAAGGGCTACTAAGTTTGGTTTCATTTTGTAGTTATGGGGTATTGGATCATGGATGCTGAACAATAATCCTTGACCAAGGTATTCATTGTGTCTATGTTAAATCACCAGCTGCACTCGAAAGTAGTTTAAGTTGATAAGAAATAATTAATTTAATTATTTAATTAATATTTTAATATTTCTCTTCACGTGAAATATAATTTTTTATATTTCAAATGAAATGGATATTATTCTTTTAAAAGTTTTAAATAAAGTGATATCATATATACTGTTAGATGTATAAACTTTAAATTTTAACTATGAAATGGGTGGTAAATGAAATTGAGAGGATCCTTGTCCCCCTTCACATGTTGGTTTAAATTTTCTCTTAATGAGTGAGGTTCAACACATTAAATATTTAATTGAAATGAGAGTTGAATGACGAAGACAAAGATTGAGTTTAAGACCTTTGCTTTGATATCATGTTAAATCTTTTGAGATGAGTAGTGATTTAACTGTCTATCATTCTATGTGTGAACATGCATATCTAACTGGGTTTCTTTAGAATGAAAAAATATTTGGCAATTTTTGCAAATTCGTATGGCATTTTAGTTGATTTTGTTTGAAGCAAATTGACCTAATGGGGATATCCAGGGTCATTTCTCTGGTATCTTTACTTTTCACTAAACTGTTAGTTCATTTGTTAAAGAAATTCGACCATATTACACTATATATTTAATGTGTAGTTCAATGGAGTTCTTTCATTCCAAGTTGTTTTTGATGCAGTCTGAAGACTTTCTTCCAATTTTCCTGTTTCACAAACTCCTAAAACTACTATTTCTATTTTTCAGTAGAAGATACCTAAAAATTTATAGTGATAGTTAAACTTGAAGTTGAATATAAAAAATGAATACCTCTTCTGCCGTATCATTATGAATATATACTGTGCTAACTTGCATGGTAATGTTTTGTAGCCTTTGTCATATATGATGGTTAATTATAGGTAAGGAGCCTTGGGCTATGTTGTTTTCGGTAGGCGTTTTTGGTTTTTAATTTGAAATAATCTTTTAATGTGATATGAAGGGAAGAAATGTTTTTTTGGCAGGGGTTCACATTTGAGAAAATGTTTTATGTGGGGCACGCTTACTTATTTTTTAAAAGAACAAACAGATGTATAGTTGACTTCTTACCTATTTTTTTTTTTATAGGTAACAAAATATTATTAAAAAAGCGTAAAAGGCGTCCCTAAGCATACAGGAAGTATACAAAAGGACACATACAAAAAAAAAAAAACAAAAAAAAAAAACACCCGAACAACCCAATAGAAGAAAATTACATCAAACCCCTATCTTCTTGCCCCTATCCCGACTATAACCCATTCCCCTAACATCGAAATTAATAGAACATTCTAGATTCTTGACCTCTCTTTTCCCCTTTTTCCTTTTTATCTCCTTATCCTTCTTAGGAGGGGAATCAAAGTCAAAGCGCTTATCCTCGATCAAAGCCAAAAAATCTAGAAATCCCTTATGATCAGATCCCACGAACGAAACCCCCATCGTGCGAAAACACGACTTACTATCTTCCACTACCCTGGGGTAAACAACAACACTATCCTTTGGATCAACCCCCTTAGAAGAATCCCCCACCTCAACGATCCCAAACCGCAAACCAGGAACCGGGGGGCACCCAACAACACTTCCCTTTGGATCAACCCCCTTTGAAGATTCCCCCACCTCAACGACCCTAGACGACAAACCTGTTAACTGGGGGTACCCAAACACAAATGAGACCGGCCTTGGCCATTGAGGAAACAAGACCCACTGACAAGAGGGAATTGAAGCCGAAACCCCGGGACCGATTTCTTACCTATAAAACCATAAAAAAAAAAAAAAAAAAAAAAGTAGAAAAAAAGAGTTGCATATGGCCACCCTTAGTGGAGGAGAGGGGTGGCCGTGTAGCCACCCTGATCTAGTTGGGGTAGTTGCGCGGCCACTTCTTATCTGGTTAGGGTAGCTGCACGGCCACCTTTGCCCTACTGTGGCGGCCACCTCTCACCTTTACCGAGGGTAGCCACTCATTTTTTTAAAATATATTATTATTATTATTATTTTAAATAATAAGTTAGCCATACTCCTGCATAAGTTAAATATATGTTTTGTCAAAATATTCTTGCAGGAAAGTGTAAAACGTTTTGGAAGAATTATATTTTGTGTTTTGAGTTGTTGTTAATGCATTTGAGAAAGTGTTTTGTTTTTTTACCTGAAAACAGAAAACACTTGGGGGACTTATTACCTAACATAGACTAAGAGTGCTAGTTTATATATATAGCTCGATGAGCCATTAATACAAGAATTTATACTTCTATATAGCTATTAATAAAATTTGTTTTACTTTTTAGTAAAGCTATGATAATTCATGAAGGATGGTATTCATTTCTTAATCTACTCGAATATAAAAGTCAAATATTCAAAGAAAGTGCGAGGGATAAAAGAACATCATATGAAATTATCACTTTGGGTTGTAGTACAATGACTGAACACTTTCCAGAGCTTTCACACACAGAGAGAGAGAGAGGGAGTTGCAACTTACTAAAGGAATTTTCTTCTGGTAAGCAGTTTAGTAAATGCAAATTTATGTTTTTTATTATTAAATTTTAGATGGAACCCAGATTGTGCTTTTCATTTACATGATTATGTTTTGTTTTTCAAGGAGAAACGATGATAGAAAATAGAGCAAATTATCACTTTGGGTTGTAGTACAATGACTGAACACTTTCCAGAGCTTTCACACACACACAGAGAGAGAGGGAGTTGCAACTTACGAAAGGAATTTTCTTCTGGTAATCAGTTTAGTAAATGCAAATTTATGTTTTTTATTATTAAATTTTAGATGGAACCCAGATTGTGCTTTTCATTTACATGATTATGTTTTGTTTTTCACGGAGAAACGATGATAGAAAATAGAGCAAATTATCACTTTGGGTTGTAGTGGCTGAACACTTTCCAGAGCTTTCACACAGAGAGAGAGAGAGAGAGAGAGGTGATTGATAATTCCCAGAAGGGGTTGGCTGAGGACAACTTCTTTTGGGTACTTTACAAATTACACCTTTCATACTCGAGGGTTTATTGCAAGGGGTCATGTCTGACAATACAAACAACTTAAGTTGATAAGAAATAATTAATTTAATTATTTAATTAATATTTTAATATTTCTCTTCACGTGGAATAAAATATTTTATATTTCAAATGAAGTGGATATTATTTTTTTAAAAGTTTTAAATAAAGTGATATCATATGTACGGTTAGATGCATAAATTTTAAATTTTAACTATGAAATAGATAGTAAATGAAATTGAGAGGATCCTTGTCCCCCTTCACATGTTGGTTTAAATTTTCTCTTAATGAGTGAGGTTCAACACATGAAATATTTAATTGAAATGAGAGGTGAATGACGGAGACAAAGATTGAGTCCAAGACCTTTGCTTTGATATCATGTTAAATCTTTTGAAATAAGCAGTGATTTAACTGTCTATCATTCTATGTGTGAACATGCGTATCTAACTGGGTTTCTTTAGAATGAAACATTCTATGTGTGAACATGCGTATCTAACTGGGTTTCTTTAGAATGAAAAAATATTGGGCAATTTTTGCAAATGCGTATGGCATTTTAGTTGATTTTGTTGAAGCAAATTGATCTAATGGGGATATCCAAGGTCATTTCTCTGGTATCTTTACTTTTCACTAAACTGTTAGTTCATTTGTTAAAGAAATTCAACCATATTACACTATATATTTAATGTGGTTCAATGGAGTTCTTTCATTCCAAGTTGTTTTTGATGCAGTCTGAAGACTTTCTTCCAATTTTCCTGTTTCACAAACTCCTAAAACTACTATTTCTATTTTTCAGTATAAGATACCTAAAAATTTATAGTGATAGTTAAACTTGAAGTTGAATATAAAAAATGAATACCTCTTCTGCCGTATCATTATGAATATATACTGTGCTAACTTGCATGGTAATGTTTTGTAGCCTTTGTCATATATGATGGTTAATTATAGGTAAGGAGCCTTGGGCTATGTTGTTTTCGGTAGGCGTTTTTTGTTTTTAATTTGATAAAATCTTTTAATGTGATGTGAAGGGAAGAATTTTTTTTTTTTTTGCAGGGGTTCACATTTGAGAAAATGTTTTATGTGGGGCAAGCTTACTTATTTTAAAAAAAAACAAACAGATGTATAGTTGACTTCTTACCTATAAAACCAAAAAAAAAAAAAAAAAAAGAAGAAAAAAAATAGAAAAGAGAGAGTGGCATATGGCCAACCTCAGTGGAGGAGACAGGTGGCCGCGTGAAAGAGGGGTGGCCGTCTAGCTACCCTGATCTAGTTGGGGTAGTTGCGCGGCCACTTCCTATTTGATTAGGGTAGCTGCACGGCCACCTCTGCCCTACTGTGGCGGCCACCTCTCACCTTTATCGAGGGTAGCCACTCATTTTTTTTAAAATATATTATTATTATTATTATTATTATTATTATTATTTTAAATAATAAGTTAGCCATACTCCTGCATAAGTTAAATATATGTTTTGTAAAATATTCTTGCAGGAAAGTGTAAAAAGTTTTGGAAGAAGTATATTTGGTGTTTTGAGTTGTTGTTAATGCATTTGAGAAATTGTTTTTTTTCTTTCTTTTTTTCCTGAAAACAGAAAACACTTGGGGGACTAATTAACTAACATTGACTAAGAGTGCTAGTTTATATATATAGCTCCATGAGCCATTAATACAAGAATTTATACTTCTATATAGCTATTAATAAAATTTGCTTTACTTTTTAGTAAAGCTACGATAATTCATGAAGGATGGTATTCATTTCTTAATCTACTCGAATATAAAAGTTAAATATTCAAAGAAAGTGTGAGGGATAAAGAACATCATATGAAATTTAAAGCTGTTTTATTGCAAACATGACTATTACCTCTCACAATTTTCAGTGATTCACTTATGCTTAAGAATAGTAAGTCATTATGTTATCTATTGCTCAATGTACATATAGTCGGTATAAGATCAAAGGAAGGAGAGAACTGTAGAATCTGAAGAGCTCCATAAACTACGACGTTGCGAGTGTGCATTCTAGGAGTAGGAGAGGAAAGGCTCAGGTTCTATAGTTTGTGGGTTGCTTGTGGGCTGCGGGTGTGGAGGTTCCTGTGGGTTTTTGGGTGGGTTTCTTGTGTGTTCCTTGTGGGTTGGAATGGGGTTCTTTGTGCTTGTAGGCTTAGGTTCCTGTGGGTTTGTGTGGTGGGTTTCTTTCTTTTTATTTTTGGGCTGTTTTTTTTTCGTTTTTCAGCATTGCGTTTTCTCTTGTATACTACCGGTGTACTAAGAGGCGCCTGACGCTTTTAATAAAACCAGGTTATTACTTATAAAAAAAAATGTACATATACTACTTACTATTGGGATATATACAACTTTTAACCCACAAAGACAGGTCATCATTGTTGGTTTTGTATACGTTGGACAAGTCACATGTGATGTTTTGTTTGTGTCTTTTCGCCCTTCCCTCCTCTTCTCTTGGTAGAAGGTTTTGAAGCTGGCCGAACATGAAAAAATGCATTCAGGTGTCTAAAAGTAATGATTATCTTTAGTTTTTAGATAAATCCTTGTGTACATGAATGCGCACGCATGCGTTTATCTGAATAGATGATTTCCAGTAATCGAGTTATATTGTGAGTATATATTGTTGTTTTGGATAAGTGGTGATTTAATAAGTGAAGATCATGAGTTTGAACTTGACTCTATAATTTATCTTTCATTTAATTAAAATGGTCCATTTGTATGTTGTCTGTTCACACGTGAGAGAGATTGTTAAAGTAGTAATTTAAATAATTAAATTCATCATTTCTTATTGGTTAATATGCTTTTGGGACGAGAGATTAGACTTACTTCAATCTTAATTTTGATATAATAGATAATCCAATTACAAAATATAAGATTGTATCTTGTACATTTGTTCTAGTTTCCTTATGTTTCATACGATGGTGTGCACCATCTTGTTGTGTTAGAAAATAATTTAAATTATTAAAATCATTTATTCCTATTAAAAAAATATTATAAGATAAGTTGTGATTGCTTAAACTTTTGAAATAGGTGGTGATTTAACACGTTGATTGTTCTTTTTGAGCAATTAGTTCTTTGTGATAAACCTTCTTATCACATCATACTTGACTTCTTAAAATGTATGTTCTTTATGAATCTCCGGTTGAAATGTCAGAACTGAATTGCTTTCTTCTTTTCCTGCTCATCAGTTAATGACATGGATACAAATTATCTGCCTATGAAGAAGGTCTCTTCTTATTGACCAAAAATGCTTTTGCTTCTGTCTCTCTTAACCTCATTTCTTGAAATTTTCTGACATTATATACTGCTCAGAGATGAAGTCATAGATGTTGGTTTACACTTCAAACTTGTTGGAATTATGAGGAGAGAGGAAGCATGTGATTCCACTGAGATTTTTTGAGTCATTTGCTTTGGCATAAAGCTGTTGGTTGTGTTTTTGCTTTAGTTTGCTGTAGCTTTTTGATAAAATGATTTGGCAGTCCTGCTCGAAAGGGTGGCTCTTCCCCAGATATCATTTTGGGGTCAAAAGAAAAGGTGAAGGTCATGATTTCTTGGGGTTCTGGAAAGTCTGCGAGCTAGTCTGCATGTTATAGAAGTGGGAACATCCCCCCTAGCAACAAACGCCTACCCAACCAAGATAAAATGTTTTACCTTCGGCTTTGTTGACCTGGAAAAAACTATTATTGACTTCGAAAGTGAATTCTCGACATAATTGACTGAACCTGTCATATAGCTTTAGTGATTGAACCATTCTTGATTCATTCAAGGGCTAGGATTCTCTCTTCTTTTTTCTTCAATTCTCCTTTTTTTTTTTTTTTTTCTTTTTTAAATAAAAAAAGAAAAGAAAAAAGAAAAGTCATTTCCTGGTTATTGGCCCTTCTGGGTCGAATTTGAGGTGACCTATGCTAAAATTGTAGTGACCTTATAATAGGATTTGGAATTGAAGCCAGCCGAGACGGATTAGATTAAACAAAGTTTTCAATCAAAGTTGCAATCACAGGTTTTATTCAATACATATGGTAAAGAATGGTGTGATCTTGAAATCTATTGCATCTACTTTTTCCAAGAGTATGATGCATGAGAATTTGAATTCACGGAAATGTAACCACCAAACTCATGTTTGAAAATGATTAGAAATTTTTTAAGACTTTTCGGGAATATGAGATTCTCATGTTTGCATAATTTATGAATTATTTATGCTTCTTTAAATATCCATATGTTTCTCTCTTCAAATGCATAAAGTTACTTGATATAAAAAATTTAAAAATTAAACCGAAAATGACAAGCAAGAAAAGTTGTATCTAAAGCATGGTTTTTCTTTTATTTTCTAAAATATAAACTCCATATAGCGTTTGACTTATTTTCTTTATTTTTCATATATAACCAAATAAAACCTCTTCATTTTATTTTTTTTTGTTATTTTTTGGGTGAAATAAACTAGTTCATTTTTTTTTTATACAGATTTTACAAATCATCACAATCAAACCCAAAAAGTAGTATTAAAAAAACAATCATAACAAAATTTTCTGAGTCTAATTTTTCTTGTATAACCATAGCAATATTTAACAATAATAATAATAATAATAATAATAATAATAATAATAATAATAATAATAATAGATAAAAGAAATCAAATAATAGCATCAAAATGTAAAAAAAAAAAAAAAAAAAAAAAAAAAAAAGGAAGAAGAAGAAGAAGAAAGAATCGTCAACCTGAAACCAATGTCCACATGTGTGAGAACTTGAATCGCATAAACATATTTATAGTCATCAGGCAAAGTGTAAAAAAAAAAAAAAAAAAAAATTCTAACTTAATGTGTATGTGCAATAATCGACCTTTACTAAACAGTAAATCTCGATTGTGGCCGCTAGGGTTTGAGAGAACTTAGAGTAAGAAAGAGGAGGGCGAGATCGGTGTTTGGGGAGGAGGGAGGCGCCATGACTCCCTCTTCCCGATGCTGAGTTTTCTCCAAGTCCTCTTGGGCTTTGGAGGTTTTTGTTCCACCTTGGAATGACCTAGTGGAAGTTAGGTGTCTCCCAACCATTAGGGTTGTGGAGTTTTTTGTTCCTCTGGGTTAGATCTGGTGATGGTGGTTGTTCCTTAACATAAAACTTCACAGGACGAACGTGTAGGGGAGTGGTTCTTTGGTGTGTCTCCAGCGAAGTTTCTGACCGTGCTCTTTTGGTTTTGTTTCGTTGGAGTCAGATCTACAAACTTCGGTTGGGTCTTTCAAGACACGCGGCTCTCCACAGTGGTCCCCGGCTTCTTCTGGTCCAGCAGCCCCCAGCCACGACCGTGTCGGCCTTTCCTGCTCGGCGCATGGCCAACATGCGCCAAGGAGGTCACTCATTGGACCAGTGCGTGAGGGTCACAGCTTGTTTTCCAGGGCGTGGATGGTGGTTTTTTTGGTAGTTCCGGTGGTTCTGGCGGTTGGCTGCTGCAGAGAATGGTCTCCGATAGTGGCGCGTGTTCTACACGCGTTGTCGCCGGTGATAGCATTTCCCGATGCCGGTTCCGTTTTAGCTTCTGTTTTTAGGCTGTTTTGTTTTTATTTTTTCTGTTCACAGTCTACCTTTGTGATGCCCAAATGTTACGGGACTGTTTATTGGCATAGATGTTAGATTTGCCCTATTTTATTTATTGATTGTGCTTAAATGTAAAGAGTGACTAATGTTGTTCATGTAATGTTTGTGTTTTGTTTAGGTTGCTGTTTCAAGTCAGATTTATCTGACTTATGGTGTAGAGGGTCTTGTATTTCTATTATCTGTAATTTGCCCATTGGGTTTTCTTAGTAATATATGATAGCACATGCTATTTGTTTTTTTTTTAAAAAAAAACAAAAAACCGACCTTTACTTTGGGGTGGGCACGGGGGGATTGGGCAGATTAATTTTTTTTTTTTTTTATTTTGCAAAACCCGGCTCGTAGTGATCGGTTTGATACCCAGCTTCTGATACCCGCTATTTTTAATCTCATTCAGTCGGATTTCAAGTATTACGGGTCGAGGCAGATTCGGAGTGGGTTGGATATTACGAAATGTACATCAACAAAACATCTACAAAGAGATAGAGCGAGAGAGACTGAAGTTGAAGACTCTTGGAGATTGAAGATTGAGGGACGCTATAAATATTTAAAAGATAAAATTCAATCTTTTTGTCCATTTATTAGAGGGGAAATTCTAGAATGTGCCCAACTATTCCAATAGCATGATGCCACGTACGTTAGAGTTTTGGTTACTTTAATTTTTGGAACTCTATTTGTATTATGGGTGGGAAAACAAAAATAACGAATTAACATGTCGTGGGCAATGGGCATCATATCATGACTTTGTACGTAGGGGAGTTCCTTGATCATGTCCAAATTCTAATCACAAATGAGATCTCATAACATGATTTATTTATTTATTTTTTTTCTTTTCAATTTTGGAAATAATTCTCTTATCTCGTTACCCATAAATCTGCCACAAATTTCATACCTATGAAGGATTTTTTAATCTTAAATTTCTCTTCTTAAGGGAGGAAAAATAACACTACGCTACGCTGTAAAATTATTAGAAAATGCTATACGAACTTCTACTTTTACACTCTCAAGTGTTTAATCTCTTTCTGCAACTGTTATAGTAGGAAGTAAGAACTTCAGAGTATAAAAATAAGAGTTCGTGTATCATTTCTCAAAAATCATTAGTTACCCAATAAGCAATTGATTTTGTGAATACAATAATGTTATAAATTACACTTTTATCCCGCAACTATCTTACTATGCTAATGTGACATTGTTAATCCATTTTTTATTTTATATTTTTAAAAAAATGGATGATCCAATGATGGATTGATAGTACCGCATTAATATAGTAGGATAGTTGTGAGATAAAAATGTAGTTTATATCATTATGCTCGTGAAGAGTAATGCTACTTTTTACACTAATTTATCACATCGGCTGACGTAATGTGTTTTAAGTAGCTCGTCAATCACTTAAAAAAAAAGGGAGTAATTATACTTTTCACACTAAATTTTTACACCAATTTTACTTTGATTGATGCGATGTGTTTTAAGTGGTTGATAATTTAAGGTACTTACAAAAAAATAAAAAGTATTAACCACTTAAAACACGTCAAATCAGCTAGTATCAATAGGTGTAATAAATGAGTAATGCGATAAAGAGGACATCATCTCAAAATTGATGTGGCTTTTAAAATTATCATATGATTAAAATTCGATAGTGATTTATCACAAACACATCTAACGGTAATTTTAAAAGCCACATCAATTTTATGAGGACTCAAATAAAACATAAGTATTCCTTTTAACATTACTCCTAATAAATAAGTAGGAACAGCAGCATTACTCTTCTTATGAATAATATACTCAAATTTTATTCATTTTTTTTTTCAACTTTGTATAAGATTTTCTAACTATCAAAACATAATTTTAAAAATTAAATTTCATGAATATTTACAATTTTAAATATAATAAAATATAACATTAAAAAAATCGCACACCCAAAACGTACCCATAATTATTCAACTTCTTTTAATAAATCAAAATGATTGGACCACTAAAATGTTGTTAAGAATTCTTAAATCTTAAAATCACAATCCAAAGGCCAGAATGGACTTCGTGGGCCCATACTGACATGGCAAGACCAAACGATTCCACCAGAGCCCAAGTAAATCTGAAACCCATCTAACATATAGTACGTGTTAGATTTTCTAGTACACGTGCAGTGCCTAAAACATTAAAAAAATGCAAAAAGAAAAATCCCAGTTCTAGTCGTTTAGGGAAAGAAAATGAAAAATAAAAAGAATAAGAAAAATAAAAAGAAAAAGCAGACCAAACACTCGAGTCGTTAGGGAAAGAAAATGAAAAAGAAAATAAAAAGAAAAAGAAAAGCAGACTACACACTCTCGGCCTCTTGCTCTCAAACCCGCACGAAGAAGTGTAGGGTTTATTTCAGACTAAAACCCTAGCTTGACACCGTCTATCGTTGCCGGCGGTTCGCTCAGAGGTAGTCTCTTTCTCTCATATTCTTGTTGTTGCCTTCGTATCCGATCACTTCCCTTTTTTGGACTTATTCTATTTGAATTTACTACTGTCTTCATAATCATATGCTGGTATGATTGAGTTATAGCGTCGTTTTTTCTTTAAGCGGGAGGATTTACGGGAATTGTTTGTTTGTTTGTTTGTTTTTTTTTTTTTTTTTTTTTTTAATTATTTATTTTTTCTGGGGAAGTGTTAAATTATGGATCTGTGCAAAGAGTAACTTTTTCTTATAATTCTCTCTGTGTTATTATTAGTTCAGGTCTGACTGTCTGAGGGAATGGCTGGTGTTCGGGAAATTACAGCGGCCGAATTCTTGAAGGTATGTTGTCATTACCCCTCTGTTTGGTTGCCGAGGCATCGTGGCAAAAAAATACCAAAGAATTGGAAATTTCTTGATGGGATGGGTACCAAAAATGTGAATTTTGTCCTATTCCACGTTTGCTACACACCTCTTCTTTGGTTTCTAATCAAGCAAGTGAAGTTGTAACGTTTCTTTCTTTTTGGTGCATATTGGCTCTCTTTCTGGGCTGTAGCCTAAGCTAGCAAATCTGATACAGATTTGTTTTTCGTTTGTTTTATATTACAGGGTCCAAGTGGGCAAAATCTATTTTTGCGTAGAAATTTTCACAGTCAGAGAAGTCGTTTATTATGGGGTACACGGCGGAGACAAGTTTCAAGGCTGGGTATGTCGAATAGAGGAAACGTCTCATTGAGTTGTCATGTTCAAGCAAAGCCCAGGGCTATTGTTTCTGGGGTTGTGAGCAGTACAGTAGATGAGCAATCAAACTTGCTGGACAAGCCTGCTGAGGAAGTTATCCATTTTTACCGGCTGCCGTTGCTCCAGGAAGGTGCAACTGCTGAACTTTTGAAGTCTGTTCAAAGCAAAGTTTCGAATCAGATTGTCAGTTTGAGAACTGAACAGTGCTTCAATATCGGGCTTGATTCAGGGCTTTCGAGTGAAAAGATTCCTGTCCTTAAGTGGCTCCTACAGGAGACTTATGAGCCCGAGCATTTGGGGACGGAGAGCTTTCTTGAGAAGAAGACGCAGCAGGGGTTGAATTCGGTTATAGTTGAGGTTGGGCCTAGGCTATCTTTTACAACAGCTTGGTCTTCTAATGCTGTATCAATTTGTCGAGCATGTGGGTTGACAGAGGTGACCCGTATGGAACGCTCAAGGAGGTACTTGTTGTATAGTCAGGGTGTGTTGCAAGAGCATCAGATTACTGAGTTTGCTGCAATGGTTCATGATCGGATGACTGAATGTGTTTATACTCAGAAGCTCATGTCATTTGAGACCAATATGGTTCCTGAAGAAGTTCGTTATATACCTGTCATGGAGAAGGGTCGAAAAGCATTGGAGGAAATTAATCAGGAAATGGGTTTGGCATTTGATGAACAAGATCTACAGTATTACACCCGTCTCTTTCGGGAGGAAATCAAGCGGAATCCAACGAATGTGGAATTGTTTGACATGGCACAATCCAATAGCGAACACAGCAGGCACTGGTTTTTTACTGGTAAGATGATTATTGATGGACAGGCAATGGATAGGACTCTCATGCAGATTGTGAAGAGCACTTTGCAGGCAAACCCAAATAATTCTGTTATTGGGTTCAAGGACAACTCCAGTGCTATCAAGGGCTTCCTTGTGAAGCAATTGCGACCTGTTCAGCCTGGTTCAACATGTTTGTTAGAGACAGCTGCTAGCGACCTTGATATTCTGTTTACAGCTGAGACGCATAATTTCCCATGTGCAGTAGCACCTTACCCTGGTGCAGAGACAGGTGCAGGAGGTCGTATCAGGGATACCCATGCAACAGGGAAGGGGTCTTTTGTGGTTGCAGCTACAGCTGGTTATTGTGTTGGGAATCTCAATATGGAGGGTTCTTATGCTCCGTGGGAAGATCCCTCTTTCACATACCCGTCAAACTTGGCGTCACCTTTGCAGATCCTTATAGATGCTAGTAATGGTGCATCGGACTACGGGAACAAATTCGGAGAACCCTTGATTCAGGGCTACACTAGAACTTTTGGAATGAGACTTCCAAGTGGGGAGAGGCGGGAATGGTTGAAGCCAATAATGTTTAGTGGAGGTATTGGGCAGATTGATCATACCCATATAGTTAAAGGAGAACCTGACATTGGAATGTTGGTTGTAAAGATTGGTGGCCCTGCATATCGTATTGGAATGGGAGGAGGGGCAGCGTCGAGCATGGTTAGTGGCCAGAATGATGCAGAGCTTGATTTCAATGCTGTACAGCGTGGAGATGCTGAGATGGCGCAAAAATTGTATCGCGTTGTTCGTTCCTGCATTGAAATGGGGGAGAATAACCCGATTATCAGCATTCATGACCAGGGGGCTGGTGGGAACTGTAATGTAGTTAAGGAAATTATATACCCAAAGGGTGCTGAGATTGATATCAGGGCAATTGTAGTTGGTGACCACACAATGTCTGTTTTAGAGATTTGGGGTGCAGAATATCAGGAGCAAGATGCAATCTTGGTGAAGCCCGAAAGCCACAACCTGTTAAAATCAATCTGTGATAGAGAAAGGGTTTCAATGGCTGTTATTGGAACAATAAACGGTGAGGGACGTATTGTTTTAGTTGATAGCTTAGCTATTGAAAAATCAAGCGGGGCCCCTCCTGCTGTGGATCTTGAGCTCGAGAAAGTACTCGGTGACATGCCTCAGAAATCCTTTGAGTTCCGCCGGGTGGTTCATGCACGAGAGCCCCTTGATATTGCTCCTGGGATCACAGTGATGGATTCTTTGAAGAGGGTACTGAGACTTCCATCTGTCTGTTCAAAACGTTTCTTGACAACTAAAGTGGATAGATGTGTAACTGGTCTTGTGGCGCAGCAGCAAACTGTTGGTCCATTGCAAATTACTCTTTCTGATGTTGCAGTCATTGCTCAGACTTATACTGATTTGACTGGAGGTGCATGTGCCATTGGGGAGCAACCAATTAAAGGTCTGCTGGATCCAAAAGCAATGGCAAGGTTGGCTGTTGGAGAAGCACTCACAAATCTTGTTTGGGCGAAGGTCACTTCTCTTTCTGATGTTAAAGCAAGTGGTAATTGGATGTATGCTGCCAAGCTTGACGGGGAAGGAGCAGCCATGTATGATGCTGCTACTGCCCTTTCAGAAGCTATGATTGAACTTGGTATTGCTATTGATGGGGGGAAGGACAGTCTTTCCATGGCAGCACATGCTGCAGGTGAGGTGGTAAAGGCTCCCGGGAATCTTGTGATCAGTGTCTATGTCACTTGTCCTGACATAACAAAAACAGTAACCCCGGATTTGAAGCTAGGAGATGATGGCGTTCTGTTGCACATTGATTTGGCAAAGGGAAAGCGGCGGTTAGGTGGATCTGCTCTTGCTCAGGTTTTTGACCAAGTTGGGGATGAATGTCCTGATCTTGAGGATGTTCCTTACCTTAAAAGAGCTTTTGAGGGCATTCAGGACCTTATTGCAGAAGAATTGATCTCTGCTGGTCATGACATCAGTGATGGGGGGATATTGGTTTGTGCCTTGGAGATGGCATTTGCTGGAAATTATGGTATCATTTTGGACTTGACTTCGAATGGGAAGAGCCTCTTACAAACACTTTTTGCAGAAGAACTTGGACTGATTCTTGAGGTAAGCAAGAAGAACTTGGACTCTGTAATAGGAAAGCTTAGCAGTTTTGGTGTTTCTTCTGAGATCATTGGACATGTAACTGCCACTCCCTCGATAGAGCTAAAGATTGATGGGGTAACTCGTTTGAATGCGAAAACTTCTCTGCTTAGGGACATGTGGGAGGATACCAGTTTTCAGCTGGAAAAGTTCCAAAGATTGCCCACTTGTGTAGAATTAGAGAAAGAAGGAATGAAATTTAGGCATGAACCTTCATGGGAATTGTCTTTCTCTCCTAGCTTCACAGACCCCAAATATATGAATGCAGCTTCAAAACCAAGAGTAGCTGTGATCCGAGAAGAAGGCAGCAATGGAGACAGAGAAATGTCTGCAGCATTTTATGCTGCTGGTTTCGAACCATGGGATGTTACAATGTCTGACCTGCTTAAAGGAACCATTTCGCTGCAGGAGTTCCGTGGAATTGTGTTTGTTGGAGGTTTTAGCTATGCTGATGTGCTTGATTCTGCAAAAGGTTGGTCTGCTTCAATACGATTCAATCAGCCCCTCCTAAATCAATTTCAGGAGTTTTACAAGCGGCCAGATACCTTCAGTCTTGGCATTTGCAATGGGTGTCAACTCATGGCTTTATTGGGGTGGGTCCCAGGTCCTCAGGTTGGTGGTGTGCTTGGTGCTGGTGGGGATTCATCTCAGCCAAGGTTCATTCACAATGAATCAGGACGTTTTGAATGTCGCTTCACAAGTGTGTCAATAAAGGACTCACCTGCTTTAATGTTCAAAGGAATGGAGGGTAGTACATTGGGTGTATGGGCTGCTCATGGTGAGGGAAGAGCATTCTTCCCTGATGATGGCGTTTTGGATCATGTGCTTCACAAAGACTTGGCCCCACTAAGATATTGTGATGATGATGGGAGTGTAACGGAAACTTACCCTTTCAATTTGAATGGCTCTCCTTTAGGGGTTGCAGCGATTTGTTCCCCAGATGGGAGGCATCTTGCCATGATGCCTCATCCAGAGCGTTGCTTCTTGATGTGGCAGTTTCCCTGGTACCCGAAGCAATGGAATGTAGACAAAAAAGGTCCTAGTCCATGGTTGCGAATGTTCCAGAATGCTAGAGAGTGGTGCTCTTGAGATGGTTAGTTTCCTACTGTTGTTCTTAATGATAGTTTTCTGCTTTAAATGCTTACTAATACTGTGCTTCTATGTTGTTGATCTACAACAGTGTGTTCAACAGCAGGAGGCATGGCTTTTTGAAGGTCTACAGGATGCTTCGAATGTTTGTCTTATGAAAGTTTTAGAGATGACCAAGGTGTTAAATTTCTTCTTTTAGTTTTGTTTGCCGACTACAAACAAATGGTCATTGAGGTTGGTCATTGAGGTCAACCAAGGTCTTTCAGATGGTCATTGAGGTTTTCATGATTGCTATGTTACTTAAATTACATTTTGATCTCTCTTTCTGTTTGTATCGTAGCGCATTATACCTGACTTGTGGAGAATTCCAAAACCATACCTTTTGATTTTCATTGCAATGTTCATTACAGTGGATAGATATGATTAGCGGTGTAAAGTGATAAGGGGCTTTCATCTGACCTCCTATTGATGAACAAGTCTGTTAGTTAATGTATATTATGAGTGATAATATGGTCTAAGAGAAGTTTTTAAGCTTACATTCTAAGTGGGAGAAATATACATCGAACAATGTAAGGGTCTTGAGCACAACCCAACAGTCTGTCCTATGTCTCAGATAAACACGACTCGTGGACTCCTACGGCCGGTTTGAGAGAGAAAGATTAGGTTAGAAGAAGAGCATCGATGGTTTGAGAGAAGAAGAGCCACGATTACGTTAGAAAGAGAATGAGAGTTAACAGATACCCCAAGCTCTCTGCAAAACTGTACTCGCAGTTTTTGAAGGGAAGAAGCATCAACTCAGATGGAATTATTAAACTTGAGAATAGTCTATCAGCTCTCTCATAGCACACTTTCAATAGGTTCTTTTCGTTCATATATTATGGCAGTGGTGGTGCAAATGCACAGGCCACGTTTGTTACTTGTGAGACCAAAATGTACGCATTAAGATTATTACGATATTTTACTATTTTACATATTTTGTTGGACATTCTAATTTTTTCAGTGAAAAATTGTAAATATTCCATTTAGTATGAAATTATCACTTTTGTATTCTTTTTTACTATATTATGGATGTTTAGATTACTAATCATAGAATAATATATACTTATGAATGTTTTGATCGAGAATTTTATATATTAAAAAAATTAATTTAGGTATATATTAATTTTAGAAACTTAAGTCAGAATTTATATGTATTAGCACCAACAATAGTGTCGTCGCTAATGTTTTATATTCGCGATGATGACACAGTAGCGACCACTTGGGAAAGTATTAGAGATCAATTTTGTTGTCGCTAATAGGAGAACATTAGCAACGACTGTTTTTGTCGTTGCTAATGAGCATCCTGGACAGAGTATCCACGACGACTAAAGTCATCACTTATGCTCATTAGTCACTGAAGTCGGAATTTCTTGTGGTGGATACTATAACAGTAAAATTTTCCAGTTGATTATGATCTGTTGTTAAGTGAAGGAATGGGGTCTAATGTACAGAAGAGAAGGATATTTATTAAGGGTTTAAACTAGAATAAGCTATGCCTACACCTCAAAAACCAGCTTAAATTGCAAAATCAGGCCTAGTACAAAACTTGTTGCCATACGAAGGAAGCCGAAAGGAGTCATATAACACATGCTTTCTGCTCTTTCGAAACCAATCACTGCTTTCCTGTGCAGAAAGTGCAACTCCCTCAGTTTTTGGCATTGGTACTGTTGTACAACCATGGGAAATGTGTGAAGTTCTCTTCTTCTATTCCCTCAAGGAGGCTCTCTATGAGATTTTGGCCAGAGTCATCAAATAAGTTTTGGTTTTCCCATCCATACAAAGGATGGAGCGGTATATCCATCTGGGTATCAAAGGCTTGGTTGGGAATTGCACTTTCTGCGTGGGAAAGTAGTGCAGCTTGTTGATTTTGATAGTATTGTGTGTGTATCACACCATGTTGCGATGAGAATTGTAATCCATTACATGGGTTGGTAGTTGCTTGAGAACTTCCACAACTAGCAACACCAACAGCGAAATTAGCCATTTGGCTCCCAAGGATTTCAATCTCCTCTTGTAAGTGGGCAACCTGCAAGGCCAGGTAAACAATGTATCGCTTTGGTTAACTAATTTATTCAAACTTCAGTGTGATTTTACAGGTTTTTGGAGAAAAGTTGAAGTAACAGCATGGAAACCTGTTGTTGGAGTGCATAGATATCAGCAAAACAACCATAGACAGGGTCCCGCACCCGAGCTAGAGCTTCGTAAGAAATGGTGCTTGCAGCGTCACTTCGGTTGTGTACTGGTAAGTGTAATAATAGCTTGGAAACATTACTTGCACCGAACACCTTGTGCACTGCTGCAAAGTGGGTTGCAGCTTGTTCATAACAGAAGTAAGGAGCAAACACGCATTCACTGGTGCACTTTCTCCTCAGGAACTTGCACGCTCCACATGAAGAGCCAATCCCAGTCATTGTCGTCCTAAGCTGGCTTTTCTTATCTGTGACAAATGGATTTTCAGTACCACAAACACTTGGACTGATTTGTTTAAGAAGTAGTTGAGATTTATTCTTTATAGCCGTGACTTACAAGGGTTAGAAATTTGTTTTGTTGTCCCCAAAGGACATTCTTACTTTTGGTTAAAAGTATATGTCCCTTTCAGGTCTCCTTTGTGGCCTACATAGTCATTCTTAAATTGGGTAACCTTTATCAGGCATTTAAAGGGCTTTATTCAACTAAAAAAAATTTATGTGATGGCTGAATACCTAATCATTACTGTCATAAGTTGGGCCCTGAAAGAGCAATAATTTTTAAAAAAGTATATTAGCTAAATACAGTCTGCCTAGGCAAGTACAAATGCTACCTCTCCCTTTTGGCTATTATAATGAAAGTTCATCATTCTTGAGTGAAAGGACGATGAGAAAAAGATAAAGGGGATTTCACTTTTACAACCTATAAAATCGACAGCAACTAAGAAGCTTTTAGTTGTTAATAGCCTTCTTAAGTATGGCACACCAGATGATTCATTGCATTTTCAGCAGTGTTTGTTCTTTGTGGTAGGACAGTCTAACTCAGCTCAAAACAAAGAAACCTCAGGCAGTATCTATTCCACTCATACTGCGGAAGAGGTTTATTAGGTAACCACTTCTTAGGCCTTTCTCTCTGGCTCCAGCAATGGTTGCAGCTCAACAACTCCAGAAAATTGCATTAAAAAAAGTTGTAGCATAGAATTTTTTTTTTACTTTCAGTCAAAATCAAGGATAGGGTTGGACAATTATGCTCAAAACATGGTCTCTACGGATGGCGGCTATTTGTCTGGATGTTACTAATTCTCCATAAATATGCATATTTAAATCCTACACTAGTGTGTTCATTCTTCATTATTGGCATATTTTAATGGTATACTAGATCAGGTTTGGCTGTTGGCCACTTAATTTATGCATGGGTGGGTGGTGATTGACCCCCCCTCCCCCCTTTTGTCTTCCCAATAGAACAAAAGGCCTCAATCAGCATGCTTCCAATTCTATCAAGTCCAAGAGAGAGGCTCACCCATCTCTCATGCAACAGATTTCTAAGTGCATGAACTTTTATGTATCTGTATGCTTCATGGCTCTAGAAATAAAGCAGACTTCATGCATGGCTCTAGAAGTAAAGCAGAATTGGGCTAATGTGTGTGTGAGAGAGAGAGAGAGAGAGAGTTGGGAGACAGCATGCCATTTCCAGTAATATGAGCTTCGCTTTCTGTCATTTCAGATATTTGTTTTTAGCCGAAATTATATGCATGAGAAGGGAATTTCGAGGGATGGTGGGAAGTTAGCTTTTGGGCTTTTGAGTTTAACGATGAAAGTGGCTTTCTTTATCATGAATCAATTATCATTTTGTTCCATCTGCAGTTGTAAGTTTTGTCGACTCTAACAACGTTTTTCATTTGTGTAGTCCCGTGAACCTAATACCATTGTTTAGACAGACAAAATTCTACGGCCTAAAGTTCATGGGTGAGACTGTCCCCACCCTTTATGTTCTTGCATAATTTGCTGTCATCAACTCAAAACTCCTTCTGGGTTTACAATTCTGAACTGGAAGCTGGACTTGGGACCCTTTTAGGACATGATCAGTTTCTTGAAGCTTTACTTTCTAGAAGTTGATGCTGTTGTATATCTCTCAGAGTTTAATCTTGTTGGCACTTCATTGGTGCATGTAGCAGTTACATGCAGAGGATTTGAACCGCTAAGAATGTGCTTTGAGTAATTGTCTTGCCCTGTCATATATGTTTCGCTCTTCTTTGTCCAATTTGTATGTCTAGCCAAAAGAAAGTAGTACTCGTTTTCAATAGGTTCACTGATGACTGATGTCACAGATATCGGTTGGTTTGTGGTGGGTACAAATCTAAAGTGTAATATGAGAGGCCTAATCATTGGAATTAAGAGGACTCGGGCAGGAAAGTGCTACTTTTTAGAGCGCAACCTTTGGATCATTTGGAGAGTCGGACTGCCAGAAAGGTCTTAGCGTGGGCTAGTGCCTCAAGACTCTGCGGCTTAGTTTATACAAAGAAGTGAGCTAAAGTGTAAGGAATTCGGATCTCCAACATTTAGTTGTTTGCATTGTTGGCAATTGGGACGGTTAAAATTGTAAGATGACATTTTATGAGGCCCATCTACTTGAGCAGCCTCAAACTGCCCGAATATCTACCTGAGCGGCAGGCTCCATAGATGTCCTCTTACAGTTGTGTGTTCAGATTGTTAACAATTAACCGGATCTCAATTTGATTGTGAGTTATGGCATGAAGTTGTACAAAATATATGAGAATGTCTTAGAATTATAATGGTTGTCGAAGGTTGCGGAGCTCGCTTACTTAAGGATAAGTAGACCCTACAACTCTCCTATGTTATTCTACACGAATTTCAGCATAATTTTAAAGAATCCCAATCCGTACTAAATGTATATATACCGGAATTTTAACTTCATAGCTGAATTTTCTTAACAATTCAATCCTAGATTTAATTTCATATTCAGCAAGTTCTACAATAAGTTTTATGTATACTAATTTAATTTATGCGGTTGGACAAAGGCCGGATCATTCATACTATTTTTTCTCTTATGCAAAGAAGCCGGATCCTTTCTTTTGAAAGAGATACTCAAAGGCCCAAATACTCATATTGAATAGAGTACTTCGATTTTTTTTATACATCATTCTAACTAGTAGTTATTGGTGAAATTGCCTTTAGTAAATCATCTCAAATAAATATTTCAAAACAAAATAGTAACATGAGTACAAGTGCTCATGGGCCTCTCCGCTTCAATCCGCTGTTTGTTGCGTCTCTGTCCGGCTAACACATGCTGATGTGTAAGCAACTCTCAGCCGTACATAATGATTTCCTCTACCTTCCACTGATCTTTTGTGGTTGTCTGCTGCCTCACATCCCTTGTCGCTAGCGCATGGTCTCTTCATGTGTCGGTGTATGCCACCGTCCTCCACCACACCATCTGTTGAGCTACTGTTCTGTGTTTTTATTTGGTACCTTTTAAATTTTTCTTGTAATTTTTTATTCTCTGTTTCTTTTTTTGCCTAGTTTTTTTGTGTTGGCCTTAATAGTTTTGTAAACACTTTTGGGTTTTGTTCCGTTTATGGAACTTTTCTCTTTCTAAGCGCCTTCGTTGGTGTTAGGTTACTTTGATGGTCCGGGTCATTTATTTGACCCATTCTCGACTACTTTTATGAAGGTTCTGTTGCCTTTGTATTTTATTTTCGTGTAATTTCTATTTCCCCCTCCCCCAACCACCACTTTGAATAGAAAAAAAGAAAAAAACAAAGAAAAAAAAGAAAAAAAAAAGAACGTAAGGGTAGTTGTTTGGCACATAGCCTCACACTTTTACGTAAAAACCATCTTATCATTCCAACCGAAGTATTTTTAATTCCTTAAAAGCATGGTACACAAATAAAGTTTTTTTTTGTTTTAATTAGGTTGATGGAAAAGAAAATCATTTTCAATTCATTTTATTAAACTGATATCTAGTCTTAGAACATGTGATTTTCACATGCATTTTTAATATGATTAATAGAGCAATTCTAACATACATGTTTTAAAATGCATAGGAGAATCACATAATTTAAAGATAGAACTAGAGGAGGGGCTAGGGGCCATGCATGGCCTCTCTCCCCCTTCCCCCAGTTTTTCTTATATATATATAGGAAAAACTCTATTTAGACCCCTTGAAGTATATGGCGGTCTTGCAATTATAATCTCAAAGTTTAAAAATTTGCAATGTCGATCAGTATACCATGTTTTAGCCCTTTTTAGTGTCATCTTTTTTTTTTTTTTTTCTTTTTTTTTTTTTCAATATCCTCTTTTTTTTACAAGAAAAAAAAAAGAAAAAAAGTGAAAATTCAAAATGATAATAATAATAACAATAATAATAATAATAAAAAATGCCTTTGATTGACTCACAGCCACGTCATGGATTTGGACTAAACCATGGCCACGTCATGGATCTCGAGAATTTTCAATAAATTTTTTTTGGGAATTTCTATTTAAAAAAAAAAGAAGGAAATTAAGGGTATTTTTGTTATTACGAGAGAGATATTGACAATTTTGTAAAATTTGGGAGAAACATCTTTATTTTTATTTTTATTTTGGGGGAAGAAACATTATTAATTAACCAAATCTACAAATTGAAAGAGACATATTAGTTTGAGGGTTGGAGAAATTTCTAGACTAATCTAGTTTCTCTAGTGGATCGAAGAAACAAAGAAATTAAATGTATACTCTTTGTTAGGAATTATATTATATACCTTCCAAATTAATCCGGTGGACCCATAGCAGGCCATTCAAAACAAAATTCAGCTCAAATAATGGCCACATAATTGAGTCCGGAATCATGAAAATCACAAACATATTATTCACCTGATCTGTGTTTTTCTCCTGCTTTCAAAAATACAATATCCACAACAATCCCCTTTGTTTTTTTATGCTTTTTTTGTGGTAATAAATTGACCCAAATTTAAGTGGAGGAGAAAGGCTCAAATTCTAGCCTCAAGGACCAATGAGAACTCAACGTCTAAGCACACTCTGCTTGCCACGTGTAACCCAGGCTATCTTGATTGTGTGGCCGTTGAGAATTCAAAAACCAATCCTCAGGATAATCGATTTCTGTACACTCAAAACTCAGCACTACTTATAATAAGTCCACATGACCAGTACTCCATCTCATTAATCCACCTCCTCAGAAACCTCTCTCTCTATTGGCTGGCTTGCATAGCACTCGGATCTGCAACTCACCCACCAGATATCACAGCCGCCGTCCCGTCCCGGATATCGATGGCTGCAGCCGTCCCCACCATCGGAGCCGTCAACCGAGCACCGGTAATTGATGTGTCTTTCCCGCCATTTGTCTATAAGAATCCTTTTAAGCTTTCTTAATTTTAATTATGTGGTTTAATTTCATTGCATATGTATGTGTGGAAGGGTAATTGGGTCTCGTAGTTGACACTAAATTGTACGTGTGCATGGTTTATGTTGATATTGAAGCTGAGCTTGAATAGCTCTGGCAATGGAGCTTCAGTTCCAACCTCTGCCTTCTTGGGCAGCAGCTTGAAGAAGGTGAGCTCAAGATTTAGCAACTCCAAGGTCTCCAATGGGAGCTTCAAGGTTGTTGCAGAGGTTGAAGAAGGGAAGCAGACAGAGAAGGACAAATGGAAAGGCCTTGCTTTCGACGAGTCCGATGACCAGCAGGACATCACCCGTGGAAAGGGTATGGTTGACTCACTCTTTCAGGCTCCCACGGGAAGTGGAACTCACTATGCCGTCATGAGTTCTTACGACTACATCAGCACTGGACTTCGCCAGTAAGAATTCACTTATATCAAAAGTTTAATAAAAAAAATGAATTTAATCATTCAATTTATATTCTAATACTAGTGATTAATTATATGTGCAAGATGTTCATTCACTTTTGATCATCATGCTTTAGGTACAACTTGGACAACAACATGGATGGTTTTTACATTGCGCCTGCCTTCATGGACAAGCTTGTTGTTCACGTCACCAAGAACTTCATGACCCTGCCTAACATCAAGGTACGTACATGAAAATGGATAATTTGACCTTTATCTGCTACGTACATTACCACAAAAGTGAACAATTATCTTAATTAATTAACTTAATTACAGGTTCCTCTCATCCTTGGTATCTGGGGAGGTAAAGGTCAGGGAAAATCTTTCCAGTGTGAGCTTGTGTTTGCCAAGATGGGAATCAAGTAAATTAGTTCATATTTCTTTGAACTTCTTGCTTTTTCACGATATTCTTGTGGATTTTGTTTCATTAATTAATATACAAATAAATGAAATTTCAGCCCCATCATGATGAGTGCCGGAGAACTGGAAAGTGGGAACGCCGGGGAGCCAGCGAAATTGATCAGGCAGAGGTACCGTGAGGCAGCTGATATAATCAGGAAGGGAAAAATGTGTGCCCTCTTCATAAACGATCTGGATGCAGGTGCTGGTCGGCTTGGTGGAACCACCCAATACACAGTGAACAACCAAATGGTTAATGCCACTCTGATGAACATAGCTGATAACCCAACAAATGTCCAGCTCCCCGGTATGTACAACAAGGAAGATAACCCCCGTGTTCCGATCATCGTCACCGGTAACGACTTCTCAACATTGTATGCTCCTCTCATCCGTGATGGTCGAATGGAGAAGTTTTACTGGGCACCTACAAGGGACGACCGCGTTGGTGTCTGCAAGGGGATCTTCCGAAATGACAAGATTGCTGCTGATGACATTGTCAAACTTGTTGACACCTTCCCCGGCCAATCAATCGGTAAGTTTCCAACTAGAAACTAGAAAGAAACTTTTTGTATCATTCTTTAACAACATTGACCATGTGCGTAGTACGTACCTTAAATCATTAATGGTATAAAAAGCTTAAACTCGTAGAAAATGATAAATTTTTTAAAAATTTAATTTACTTAATTCTTTTGAATTGTTATCGTTTTACAATTATTCTTCTAAATTTTAAAGACTCTTAATTTAGTGTATCAATTTTATAATTTTTTTTTTTTTATTTCACCCGTCTGTTAAGATTTTTCGTTAAATCTTGTGAAATTTTTTAAAGAACTCATATTTTTTAATATATATATATATATATATATATATATATATATATATATATATATATATATATATATATATATATATTCAAAGATTTAAGTGTGGATATTTTGTAAATTCCATTAAAAACGCTCAAATTTGGATATTTTGTAAATTTCATTAAAAACGCTCAAATCGTTGCAATTTTTTTTTTTTCTAAAAAATGAAAAAAATTATTTCAAAAATTTTGACACTCTTCCGTTAAGATTTTACAGAAAATCCTAATAGAATGGTGAATTTGAAAAATAAAAATAAAAGATGAGTATATTAAATCAAGAATTTTTAAAGTTTAAAAGGATAATTGCAAAAGTGAAAGAAGTCCAGAAAGATTAAATGAAATTTTTCTTAAATTTATTATTTAATTAATATTCTAACACGATCGGTGGGCAAAATGGTAATTTTGTTGGCTAAGATTTATAGTAAGCATGCTTTTGCGCGCAGATTTCTTCGGTGCCCTAAGGGCCAGAGTTTATGATGATGAAGTGAGAAAGTGGATATCCGGTGTTGGGGTAGACAGCATTGGGAAGAAACTTGTGAACTCAAAGGAAGGACCGCCAACTTTCGAGCAGCCGACGATGACCCTGGAGAAGCTCCTCGAGTACGGAAACATGCTTGTCCAGGAGCAAGAGAATGTGAAGAGAGTCCAACTTGCCGACAAGTACTTGAGCGAGGCTGCTCTTGGAGATGCTAACCAGGATGCTATTAAGAGTGGAAGTTTCTACGGTTAGCTCCTTCATCCTACAGGCCTATCATGGGAGGTTTGGATCCTTCTTTTTGCAAACTTATGGTATATATATTTACCCATGCGATAGCTGGGGATGTGCAAAATATCTGATTTCGCCTACCGACTACTAAAGAACCGTCACCGATTGTCAAAATTATTAGGCGGTCGGTAGACGGTAATCGGAATAAAAAATCTATTTCGACGTTAGTTCGGTTCGATAGGAAATAGAATTTTTATTTCGCCAGTTAACTGAATCAACTTAAACCCTTAGTTTTTACTTGTTTATCCTAAAAAACATGTCTAATAAACACTTGTTTAGTTTAAAAAACAACCATTTGGGCAAAAAAACAACCCATTTTGACCTATAAAAATAGGTCTGGCCCAATATAAAAAGCACACAACTAACCGACATTTATCCAACTTCATCGAGTTAACCGACTTAATCGAAATAATCAAAATTTATTCTTGTTGGTATGAAGTCGGTTAATTAACCAATTTAACCGACTTTTTCTCTTCGGTAGGCGAAAATATTCCTACTGTCACTGGCTTAACCAATTTTCAGCCCTAACAATAGCGCATGAGGACTACGTTTGATGAAGCGAAAGTCACTCGTTTGAATCTCCCCTTTCCGCTCCCTTTGGCCATGTGCATTAAGATTGATCACAGCAATTCTCCTAAGCTTTTGTAATTTTTTTTGTCGCAGGCAAAGCAGCCCAGCAAGTGAATATTCCTGTTCCTGAAGGTTGTACTGATCCAAATGCAGGAAACTTCGATCCAACTGCTAGGAGTGATGATGGGAGCTGCCTTTATTCATTCTAAGTCTTTTCTAGGTATTTGGTGAAATGAGAAACTCTTTCAAAGGATGTTAGATAAACAATTATGATGGTACTGCTGTTTAAATGGGTTGTTAGCCTCTAGTTTTGTGTTGCAATTAACGTATCTCTTTCAAAGGTGCGTTCTTTTTCAGTGGCAATGGCCTCTTATTGCAAATGAAACTCAAAACAGGTTGAAGGTTCACTAAATAGTAAGATAATGAAAAAATGTTAAATCACCACATTTAATTAATATTTTAATATTTCCTTTCACGTGTGAGTTTAAACTCTCCTCAATAAGTGAGGTTCAACACGTAAAATATTTAACCTCAATTTGAGGTAAACTTTAAGGACAAGTTCGAACTCAAAGTATATATATTCTAATATCATGTTAAATCACCATTTAATCTAAAAGTTTAAGCTAATAAAAAATTATAAATTAATATTTTTATAAATAACAGAAAAAGCAATATGTCGCAGTAAGTCGTCTCACACTAGCTAGCAACTTCGATAATGGTTTGATTAATCCATAATCCGGTCAAAGCTTCATTGATCGAAGATTCGAAGTAGCAAAAGGCTTGGTTCTTGGATTTTGAAACAGAGCACTAGAGCAGTTCTGTTTTCACCCATTATGAGGGTTAAATTGTGTGTTTCGTAGGACATGTGTGTTTGATTGTCCCTTGACAACATGCAGGTATAACTCTTCCAATAGTCGAATTTGTTTAAAAGATACAACCCTTGAAAGGGTTGTGTCTGTTCATGGTGAACAAACATCTCCCATGGGAAACCTATCATCATGGGAGATTATGGTTTGTGAGGGTGCAAACTAATATAGTGTGATCACCCATCACATTCCTTCATCTTAATTCTCACTTGAGCACATTATAATAGTAGTCGATAGGATTTCAGTTGAACATGATTTATCTTGGTACGAAAAGTTTTCCCATCCCCATGCCAACTTTCATTTGTAAAACCTATAGACCGGTGTCAGATCGTGACATGGTTCCACGTGCACATGCTTTTGTCACTTTTCTATGTGATCTCACCCTTTACCATATGATCTCCCATTGATAGCATACTAAGGGTAACGTCGTATTACAATATTTTCAGTGAATGAAATTAATGCCTCATGGTTGGGAATATAGTAAACTCCCATACCATCGTGACGACTTCAACCGAACACATAACCCATGTGTTAACTTGTGCTGAATTTTCGATTAAATACTTCCTGTAAGGCCCAATTCATAAGGTTGACGACTTCAACCGAACACACAACCCATGTGTAAACCTGCGCTGAATTTTTGATTAAGTACTTTCTGTAAGGCCCAATTCATAAGGTTGACGATCGACTTCAACCGAACACACAACCCATGTGTAAACCTGGGCTGAATTTTCGATCAAGTACTTCCTATAAGGCCCAATTCATAAGGTTTTCTTCGTTACATCTTATCGGCAACTTTACATTATACAAGAATAGATATAACTGAATATCATCGGGGGTGCATACCCATGGACTTTACATCCATATGAACAGTAATATTTATATCTTATTAGTGCTAACTATTTTTAACTGACCAATTATGTTCTCTAGGTACTTCTTGTAATTGTTTTATATATTACATTTTGGAATAATTGCACCATTGGTCCTTGAGATTGACCATAATTATTTTTTACTCCCTGTGGTTCAAAAAGTTCATGGGAGGTCCTCGTGGTAAACAATAATTACGAATTACTCCCTGGACCAATTTTTCATCTGCTAAGTTAATAGATTCAGTTAGTCAGTCACGTCACACCCAATAAGAAGCCGACATGTGTCTATTACAATAAAAAAATATAAAATCTAATAAAAATTTGTTTTTTTTTTTTTTAAAAAAAAAATAAGAAAAATTAAACAGGCGCGACACCCACCCTCTGTATTTTTATTTTAAAACTAATATTTTTTATTTATATTTATATTTTTTTTATTGTAATTGACACGTGTCGGCTTCTTATTGGGTGTGACGTGACTGACTAACGGAATATGTTAACTTTTGGATGAAAAATGTGTTCAAGAACTGATTTGTAATTTTTGTTTATTATGAGGGCTTCCCATGAACTTTTTGAACCACAGGAGTGAAAAATAATTGTGGCCAACCCTAGGGACCAATAGTGTAATTATCCTTTATATTTTTATCCTATAATGCTTACGCGTCAATCTCAACCAACTATCAAATTTATTTTTTTATTTTTTAAATAAAGCTAATCGAATAATTGATTATGACTTCTACAAGATAAAAATATGAGAAATGTCTTCGGCACAACAGTTGTGCATGAGATAAGAGACATGAGATGGATCTCACGTAGGACCCATGTGATAAGATTTATCATGTGAGACCTACTCATGTCTCTTGATTTTTACACAACTGTTCAAGAACCATGTCCCTAAAAATATAACAAATAACATGACTCGTTAAATTAGGCTAGAGGCAGTTATTAACTTATTGTACCATACTTGGGCAAATCAGGCCAGGCACAACGAAAGCTTTTTGGGCCGGGTCCAAGCATAATTAGAAGTGACAATTCCAATTGATGATGGGACGGGCTGAGGCTAGTTTTAAAATATTTGTCTTGCCCCCAAAAAAACCATGGTTACCATCATAAATTGGTCAAGCTAAATGTGCATTTGTTTTTTCTTTTTCAATAAACTTGACTTTGAATAACTATTCTATGCAAATTGGCTGTTAAAATTACACATGATTGGAGTAGCTATCACAAAAAAATGGGCCAAAGGCCCACAAGACAGTGAGTCCAAGGTGCGGGGCCCGTTGCCCACCTCTCTCGAATAGGTTGACCTCATAACCCATTTATCTTTGAGTCTATCCGAAAGTAGCCAATTATAAAGAATATGGATCCTATCAACTTCATGTAATGACGGAAAACATACGTAGGGGCGGAACTAAAAATTTTAGGTATAGGCAAAATTAAAAAATTAAAAAATAAAAATAAAAATAAAAGAGGAATAGAAATTTGATTTCGAAGAATTATAAATTTTTTAAAAATAATAATTAAAATGCACGTTGAGGGTTGGGGGGCTGAACGCTACGTACCAAAAGCTATACATTGACAAAACTATATACAGCCTTTTTTTTAAGAGGCCGAATCTAGGAACAAATTCTTGTGTTCAAACGGGACCATATCCTAAAGAAATTAGTGTTTTAGGGACAACTTTATTGTAATAATAAACTTATTATTTTACTATAAATTCATACCAATTCGATTTGACTAAGAGTTAATTACAGAAGTTACAAATAGACCTTATTATTTATGTAGAGTTCTTTGTCCGTCTCTATCAACAACCTTTATTCCCGTGACTATATTAAAGTAATAATCAACCACCTTTATGCCCCATTCTAACCCAACTTCTGGGAAAGAAGAAAAAAGAAAGTGAAAAAGGCATTTCCACTGACTAATTATTTAGTGCTTTCTTCGTGTCAAGAAGTAAGAATCAATTCGATCTCTTCCTTCCATCATTTAGGGCTTTTTTTCTTTTCTTTACTTACTTGTTTAAGAATGGGTTCAAGCAATGTTTATTAAGGAGACTGTTATAAAATTGTCATACAAGTAGGATTGACGTGATAGTGAATATTAGCCCTCGTTGTTTTTTTTTTTTTTTTTTTTTTTGTTACCAGTGCTGATCCAATAGTTAATTATGACAGTCGTATAACAGTCTACTAAATAGTAATACTTTTTTAAAAAAAAACTCAAAACATTATGATATTCTTAAATTAATTCATAAGATCACCCCCAACTTCTTAAATATTGGTGAGACATAAGTCCAAGTCTATGCCGAAGGTTCTAATTTAAGTCAATATTGGTGGCACAAAAACAATTCCTAAGTGGTAGTTTTCACTTTTCAGTCAAAGGATTTCCAGAAGCAGCTTTTTTTTTCTTTTCTTTTTTTTTTTTTTTAAATAAAAAAAAAATAAAATTGGTAACCAGCCAGAGATCTAGAAAAGAGGGGAAACAAAAGATTTTATTGTCTCCTGTTTTATATTGTACACTTGATAATATTATCAAAACATTTATGTGTATTTTTTGTCTCAAAAAACTTGGCTTTGAGTCTTTAACCTTTTGTTTACATATGAGTTCGGATGCTGAGGATAAGAGTGTGAATTTCTTGCATTGACCGCTTTTGGGGCTTTATAATTATTGGATTGAGATTTTTTTTTTTTTTTTTTTGGGTTATTAATCTGCTCAAATTTCACATAAATTTGGATAGTTTAAAAGAAGAGAATGCAAGACTCACTTGTCCTAAGCAAGTAGGTTTCACATATTAAATTATTCGGAATAGGTTAACCTTAATAAACCCTCTTTAGGCGGCATAAATTTATATAAAATTCGAACAACAAATTTACCTTTAAAATAAGTCCTTAGAGCACTAGTAGCAAATTCCCTATAAGTTGTTATATTCCCTAAAATAAAGAAAATTTTGAAAAAAAATTACAAAATAGTCTCACAGCAGTTTTCCTAAACTTAAGTTAATTTAACCAACAGCCTTGGGTAGCTACAGTGCTACCCAATAGAATATTTAAATAAGAAAAAAAAAAAATACTCTCTCTGACTCTCTCTCCTTCACGGCTTCACACATCCTCAACCTCAAGAACTTCATCTCCTTCACGCATCCTTCACGGCAGCGCGGGACTCTGTTTGGAACTGGTATGCGTCATTTTGATGGTTTATCCTTCACGGCAGAATCTATTGCCAAACCCAACCACTGAAGAAATGGGTTATCTTCATCTAAAGAGATTTAGACTCGGATTCAGAAATTCCTTCCACAAGCTCAAGTCAGTCTTTGATGGTTCATGCATATGATTTTGGAGCTCTACAGAAGAAGGCAAAAGGCTCAAATTTGATCTCAACCTCCATGGCTCCATGGGAGGCTGGCTTCTTCATTTGGAATCAGGCAGGAGAGAACGAGAGAGAAGAAAAGAAATGAAAAAAAAAATAAAAAAACAAAAAAAAGTAAAAAGTAAAAAGGTAAAAAATATTATTTTAATGATATAAGGAAAGATAGAGGGAAACTGTTATGGGGTGTTTTCGTATAGGAAAAAAAAATGTGATTTGATTTCTTAAATTTTTTGTAAATTAAGAAAAATGGTAAGGTGTCTATTGCTAGTGATCTTAGAAAAGGATATATAGCAAATATTCTAAGTTAGATTAGATCACTTTTAAAATGACAGAAACTTTCCGCAACGACTTTGACAATCATTAATAAATTTTTTCCAATTGAAAAGCATCGTCCATTTCTTTAAAGAAGAAATTAATAGGGAAATCAAAATAGCATATATGTTTATTTTTTTTTAATAATATTATAAACTATATTTTTAACATACAATTATCCCACAACACCGATACATAATCCAAACAAATTATTAGATTAATCATTGTTAAAAAAAAAATAAAATAATAATAATTAAAAAATAATTAAAATTGCACCATTAACATTATAAAATAAGAACGTAAAATGCAAAATTACTCATTTCTTTCTATATTTTTATCTTTTAACATGCTCAAATCGTGAATCACATAGGTAAAGACCCGAAATGAATGAGAGGAGACTAAGTTGATGAGATTTCAGTGGAGAAATTTACACATATTTTCGATTTATGATGCATCCATTAATGATTTTTCTGCATCTTTAACTCTTCTGTCCGTAACAAATAGACCTTAATTACAGTACGTCTCCCTTAAACCGTCAAAAGTTCCAACAGCCTAATTTCTAAGATTCCCTGTCCCACACCGCAAACCTTTTTTTCTTGTTTCCTTCCATTTTCCTGTTCGTTTACACTTGACTTTGGACGGCCAGCCGACATACTTTGAGAGCATTTTCTGCGCTGCCATGGAAAAACTCCAAAGAATGTGCCAGCAAGCGTGTGGTGTGACGTACGGAAAAACAGTCAAATAAATGAGAGCTCCTTTGATAAGAAAGGATAAAGATGTACAGTAAAACTCCATTTTTACAACTTTTAATGAGATATTAATACATCATCTAAATACACACTACACATTAGACATGAAAAACATCAAATTTTATATCAAAATACCGGATTTTTTCTTTTCTTTCTTCCTGTTTGCTCAGGCTTTGCGCTCCTGCACAGGGGCGGAGCCACACTATGAAAGCCAAAGGGCTCCTCCCAAAAAAAAAAAAAAAAAATCTAAAAAAAAAAAAAGAAAAAATATAATTTTTACCAAAGCCCCCCCAAGCCAAAGGGCTCCTCCCAAAAAAAAAAAAAAAATCTAAAAAAAAAAAAGAAAAAATATAATTTTTACCCCTATTCTTTAAAAAATTTATAGTTTTGACTCCTCCAAATTATTATTTTTTCAATTTGGCCCCCCAAAGCCTAAAAGCTGGCTCCGCCCCTGCTCCTGCACATAGGAGAGCTTCTGTGCGAGAGATGAGCGCAACAGGGAAAGTTTACTAGTGCGCGAGAGCTCCTCTCTTTCTTTTGTAGTGGTTGCTCTATCTATTTTTATGTGTACTCTTTTAGCTCTAGCTTCTCTCCTTCATTTACGAATTTTCATAAAAACTTGCCGTGGGTTGTAGAGGGAGAGATTGAAAATGGGGTTACTGAAAAAGGATCGATGTTTTCTTATCTATTGTATTTTATGATTTGTCCACTTATAATTGGTTACCGTAAAATGAGGAATTTATAACCCATTATAATAGAAGGTATTTCCAAAATAAATAGAGTTGAATGGTCAATTAAACCAAAAATTTACTTCCTCTAACATTCGTTAAAGGAGGTATCATCCTAGGAAGATTGAAACTTCACAAATTGTCCTAGACAATAGAGCTACGTACAAAAATTTCTTACAAACTAATTTGTAATTTTTTTTTTTAAAAAAATAATAATTAGTCTTTAAAAGTGACACGTGTCTTTTAAATTATTAAAAATATATATATATATATAAGAAGTACATATTATTCAAAAAAATGTGTGTTTAAAAACTTCAAATTTAGGGTATCGAATTTTTAATTTTTTGCAATGTCATTCATATGTTAGGGTTGGAGTTAAATCAAACACAAAAGGGTAAAATGACGTTAGGTCAAACGAACGAGTGTCTTTGTAAAAAATTAAAAATTCGATATACTAAATTAAAAATTTTTAAATTAAAAAAAAAAAACATTATAAAATTCATGAAATTTTACACGAGTAGATAGAAGTTTTTCCTAAAACAATTCCTAATTTCTTACAACTTCAATTTGTTTACGCTCTTTAACGAGTAAACTAGAACCAACCGAACAAAGTTCAAATATTAATGACATGATTGAGCTTGAGTCCAAGGTTTGGTTTTTTTTTTTCGAATAGTTAGTCCAAGGTTTGGTTGGTCAACCAATTGTTCATTTCCTGGCCAACTGGCAAATTTGTTAACTAGGTGAGCTGTACACGCCATCGTACACTTGTCACTATCTCCTTCCATAGCATTAAAAGCCACATCACTGTGGCAATTGAAAGTCATTCATTAATCTCTCGTTTACATATTTTCTATTGAATTGCCTGGCGCTTTTTAAACATGATTAATTAGGTGGAGTTCGAGAAAAGAAAGAGTAATTGGTGGAACTCCTTACCAATAAGAAGAAATCAATACCAACTCCAAATACAAAGATGAATAGTTTCTATAAGACAGGTTGAATCATAGCTTGATTTCAATCCCGTTAAAAATAGTATTTTGCTGTCTGAATGATTAACTTTACATTATTTGTAAGCCTTTAAGATTTGTCTTGCTTGTCAAATTCCTTTTAGTTTTAGTTGAAACAATGTGAAAGAGTTTTTTTATATTAGTTATCCTATATATATATTTAGTGTTTGAATTGCTAGCAATTTGTACAGTAAAATTTGATTAAATTTTTTTTTTTCTCATTAGTCTAAATTTTTGATATAAGTGATTATTTAACACTGATAACTTAGAAGTAAAGCTCTTTGTTTTTAAATCAATCCCTCCTGCCGGTGGGGTGGAGTTAACCTAGTGGTGTACAGAATATGATAGAAGCTTCCTTTAAAGAATTAATAATTCTACAAAACTTTATTGAAGTATCATTTAAAAAAGAAAAAGAAAAAAAAGAAGGTATATATTAGGGTGGGGTTTCTTGGGAGGGTGTGGAGTTTAAGATTTACATTAAAAATATTAATTAAAAACATTAGGATGAACCGAAGTTTTGGAAGATATATTTGAGATTCTTTTACTAATAATATTTTTTAATTATAAGTGGAGAAACTTTTTACAACTGCCAAAAAGGAAACGACAACTGGGTGTACGAGGGAATCATAATATAATTCACTTCAATTAAAAAGGTGTAGCCTACTTTTGGCCTGACGACATGAGTACGTGAACTGCTGTCATTAGAGAATATGAACCCATGAAACCTTTCTCAAAAAAAAAAAAAACAAAAAACAAAAAGAGAATATGAACCCTAATGGAGCCAAGGAGAAAGCAGTTGCAGGCCAGGGAGAGAGACTTCGAAACCCGTTATTATTATTACAGTTATTATTGTTATTATTATATAGAAAGAAATGCTAGACATTTCATCACATTTTTTTAGAATTTAATTCTAACTTGACGTGTCACAATCACTTTTCAAAATAATAGATCTCATGAGATTGTGACACATCAAGTTGAAATCAAATTTTTGTCAGTACTGTTCAAAGGAAGGACACGCTAGCTGAGACTAAGAGGAATAGAGCTAGAAAGATTGGTAGTAACCGCCCAACGAGGGAGGCAGCCTATCAGTCTTGGCAACCATCGATCTAACTTAGAGCTATTAACATCAACGGATTAGATTTTTTTTTTTTTAATTAATTATCATACGATTTTATTTTATTTTATTTTACTAGACAGGTAGTGGAAGCCTGGTAAAGTTAAGCAAGTTGCTCATAAACAGCTCATTAGAGCACAATGGCATGCCTACCAATTAAGGAGAAATGTGAGTTTGTGAACCTTCGAGATCATAGGTGGAAATAACAAAAGAAAAGAGAAAAAAAAAATTAGGATAATCATATGTCCAAATTAAGGGAATGTTAAAATATAATTTAAATGATTAAGTTCATTATTTGTTATCAATTTATACTTTTTTATAACAACTGATAATTTAACAATTTGTCCTCGATCGTCTTTCTCTCTCTCTCTCCCACATGAACTCTCCCTTCATTTTTTTTTTTTTTTTTTTTTTTTTAAGGTGTAAAAACTGATAGTTGCTTTAGCACCCACAAAAGTTTAGGAAAAAATAAATTTAATCCGGTAGCATTTTGGAGTTAAAATGTGACGTGTGACGCACTTGACGTAATTTCAATTGAAATAGACAAAAAAAGGTTAATAAATAGTACAAACTGTTGCAATTTGATAATTTGTAAAACTCAAGTGTCACTTTCTAAATTTTGAAGGTAAAAGTATATATTGAAAGTGGTAATACAAAAGGTTAACATAGTGCCAAGGCTGTGACAATTGATTGCATTTGAGAAATCTGTTTAGTAGGCACTAACATCAAAGAAACGTGCCTTTTAGTAAGCAATCAAGTTCTAACAAGACGTGGGTTTCTTCGATCTCATCGTCTTTGAAGGGGATGCGTCGCAGATTATACAAGATATCAATTCGAATCCACATTTTTTGTCTCCTAAAGGCCAATTTTTAGAAAATATCAAACAAGAGGTATGTTTTTTTTCGTTCTTTTTCTGTTGTTCATGTGGCTAGGGATTTAAATTCAGCTGCACATACTTTTGCAAATGAGGCTTCCTCCCATTGCTTAGACCGTGTGTGGTTGGAAGATATTCCTAGCTAGTTGTATCCATGGTATTGTACTTAGGGAACAAGCTGTCCCTAAATATATATATATATATATATATATATATATATATATATATATATATTTGAATGAAAGTATTCTTCTATTGTTCAAAAAAAACTTTCATCATAAAAACCAATTCAACTAAATATAAAAAAGAATTTAATTTGATATTGTCTTTTACGATTGTTCTAAATATATTTAATTCTCACGTGATTTTCTTCCATATAAAACTAACTTTTGCTTCAATAAATTAAAATTTAGCATCTTAACAATGGAGGTGGCCGGTGACTTCCAATGCGACGGAGAATGAATTGCGATAGACTATATGTAAGAAGGAGAAGTTCAAACTCAAAAAATTGTTTACATAAATAAAAAAAAAAAAAAAAAGAATCACTTTCGCATATTCAAGGTGTTTTTTGGTCAACCAAAAATAAATTTGATTTGACCAAGATTTTCGGTCCTTCCAAATATCAAAAACTAAGAAAAGTCATTTCTAAAAAAAGTTTTACGTCAAAACAAACAGAGCCTTATATTTGGGGTCTCTGCCATAGTTATTCTTTGATTTTTATGGAATGTTGTTCTCCAAAAATAAATATGCCATATTATGTTCAAAATTTAATGAAGTAACAATATATTTAGGCTTTTCATATATATATATATTTAGGAGAAATTTCATTTAACTCAGCCCTAAACTTGCATCACTTTTATAATGTCTCCCCCAAAGTTTAAAAATTCTTAATTTAGTGAATCAAACTTTCAATTTTTTACAATCCCACTCCTTTTACTGGAGTTTGGGCCGAGTTCAATCAAATGGTCAAAGGATAAAATGACCCATATACCCCTATAAACTTTATAAAATTACAAAATTACTCTTAAATTACAATTAATTTTTTTATTTCTAAATAAGAGTATTTTAAGAATTTTATCAGTCTTGGTTAGGATTTATAGTTAAATCCTAATAGAGGGGTGAGATAGATTTATTTATTTTTAAGTTTGATATACTAAATTAGTAAATTATGTGATTACAAAAGTGATAGAAGTTTAGGTGGATTAAGTTAAGTTTTCCCACATATTTACCATGTTCCATCATATACGTCATTAAATTTATAAAATTTATTTTTGACCATAAAATAATTTATCTCTATTTTACTTAAAATGAAACGATAAGTATCCTTATCATGATTTGAGGAAATTAGTATTGTTATTCTTTGACGAGACGCGCTATGCATCTTCTCTTAATCTTTCTCATATTCTCTAATTTTTTAAAATTATCATTTGATATGTGGAGTCCACCCACATATGAATCTTACAAATTACTCACATAGACCTTACATATCTAATAGTAATTTTAAAAAATGAAACGACCAAGAAAAAGCCTATAAAAGCTTTGATTGATATTGAATGATACTTGTTGCTAAAAACAAACGGCCTTTGGTGGTAGGTTGGACTATTAGCTGAATTCCAATGTGAAATCAATTAAGTATTTAGTACCACACGTCCTCTTTGCACTACCATTTTTCTTTTGGTGTAACCGACCTTCCTATTTGTAAATTGCAACACAACAAAGAAAATGGGATAAACACAAATTCACACTGGCCATTCATAATGGTAACATATAAAAATATCCTACACTGTCCCCAGCTTCAGAAAGCTCAGTTCTTTTTCTCTCGCATGGCTGCTGAAAAACTCATCTCTCTCTGGGTCTTCCTTCTTTTACTGTACCCAGTAAAATCTGATCTAAACGATGGTGATGGTGGACTCTTGCTGAGCGGATTCAGCGACGGGTTTACTACCAGTGCTGCAAGGAACAACATGAGCTTGAACGGCGTCGCAGCGTTTGAGAACAACGGTGTGCTTCGGCTAACAAACGACTCGCTCCAAGCTCTCGGCCACGCCTTTTATTCAAATCCAATCCAATTCAAGAACTCGAGCGGCCAAGTCATGTCCTTCTCCACCGCGTTCGCTTTTGCTGTAATCCCCGAGCGCGGGGCAGGCGCCGATGGCCTCGCTTTTACAATCTCTCCCACAAAAGACCTTCCTGGGGCCGCTCCAGGCCCTTATCTTGGCCTATTCAACGCCAGCATTGATGGGAATTTCTCAAGCCACATACTTGCGGTCGAATTCGACACTTTCAAGGACCCGGAGTTGAATGACCTCGATGACAACCATGTCGGCGTCGACATCAATAGCGTAGTGTCGAACAAATCTGTTCGGGCTGTGCAATTTAACGGTAGTGCTACGAACAAGGTAGACCTTGACTTGAAGAGTGGTAACGTAATTCAGGCTTGGATCGAATATAACTCGCAGATGAATCAATTAGATGTAAAGATTTCGCAGGACTCAGCTAGACCCAAGTCTATACTTTTGTCCTATCAAGTGAATCTCTCGGATATTCTTCAAGAATCCATGTACATCGGGTTTTCTGCTTCAACTGGTTCTTACGCGAGCTCGCATTATATCCTGGGCTGGAGCTTCATCATGAATGGAAATGCTAACAATCTTTATTTAGATAAACTCCCTCAGCTCCCCAATGGGACCAAAAAAAATCACACGGGCCTAATTGTTGGTGTCTCAGTTCCAGGCGCTTTGGCTGTGATTTTGGTGATTGCTTTGACGTTTTACATCGTCAGGAGGAAAAAGAAGGCTGATGCGGTTGAGGACTGGGAGCATGATATTGGTCCGCATAGATTTTCTTACAAGGAGCTGAAGAAAGCAACAGGGGGTTTCAAAGACAAAGAGGTGATTGGGTTTGGTGGGTTCGGTCGAGTTTACAGAGGAACTCTGCCAAACTCAGACACCCAAGTTGCTGTCAAGCGTGTTTCCCATGATTCAAAACAAGGTTTGCAAGAATTCGTGTCGGAGGTTGCCAGTATTGGCCGTCTTCGTCATAGAAATTTGGTTCAATTGTTGGGTTGGTGTCGCCGGCAAGGTGATCTACTACTTGTGTATGATTTCATGCCGAATGGGAGCTTGGACAAGTACCTGTTTAATGATCAGCCTAAATCAATCCTGTGCTGGGAGCAAAGGTTCAGGATCATCAAAGGTGTGGCTTCAGGGCTTTCATATTTGCACGAGGAGTGGGAACAAACTGTAGTTCACAGAGACATCAAGGCAGCAAATGTGTTACTGGATTCGGAGTTTAATGGAAGGCTGAGTGATTTTGGTCTTGCTAAGCTATACGAGCACGGCTCCAACGCAAACACCACCAGGGTGGTGGGCACGCTGGGTTATTTGGCGCCTGAGCTGTCGCGCACAGGCAAGCCTACAACCAGCTCTGATGTGTATGCCTTTGGCGCTTTGCTGCTGGAGGTGGTATGCGGTAGAAGACCCGTGGATCCTAAAGCATCGCCTGAGAATGTCATTCTGCTGGACTTGGTGTGGGAGAAATGGAGGGTAGGAGAAATTCTTGATGTTGTTGACCAAAGGTTGGAGGGAAAGTTTAATCAGGTTGAGGCTGTTTTGGTGTTCAAACTGGGCTTGATGTGTTCAAACGATTCGCCTGAGGCACGCCCCACAGTGAGACAGGTGGTGAGGTACCTGGAAGGTGAGTTGGAGGTGCAGGAGGAGGAGGTGGCTGTGCCATATAGGAAAAGAAGTGGTACTGCTGAGGATTATCTACACTTTTATCCTACTGCTACGTCGTATGATCCTGAAGCTGGTTTAAGCTCGCCATTTTCAACTTTGAGTTCCAAAGGTGAATGCAGGTAGGCAATTAGGCATGATTTTGGATGTTCAGGTTTCCTTTTTTTAACTAGCTAGGCTTTGAATTTTAACTTTCACTAAATGGTCACTGTTGTACCTTTTATCTGGACGTAAATAAAGTAATAAACTAATTACCATCTCCCCCAGCCTCGTTTTATTTTTGTTCAAATGTCTATGAACATGCTAAAGATCATGTTGAACACAGCGAGCAATAGGCTACACGTTTTGTAGAACTCAACCAAAGGTAAATCATTCTGCTTCGATCTCACTCGTATAATGCACGTTCCAGCAGACATGTCAGTCCCATGATTGTGGGATCGATGATGATGAGAAGGTTCCTTATTGGTTGTTTTCCTTGCTGTCTCAACCGTTGAAATGCCATGTATATTTCCTCCAATGCGACCCTTGATTTCTTCAGCTGTTGCTCTTGCCTTGTGTAACTTTTGACATGCTCTGCTTTCCTGAGCTGTTTCGCTCGCCGGCGCCGCGTATAGCTTTTGACATGCTCTATTTTTCTTAGATGTTTCAGCTGCCGCGTGTAGAAATTTTTGTAACATATAAAATAAGAAATTAATAGCAGAAGCAAAGAAAGATAAAATAGATTAAAAAAATTGTTTTGGTTTAGCCCTAGAGGCCTACATTCATCCCTGGTAAAGACTCTTATTAGGGTTATGGACATTTTTGGTACTTGTGGTTCAACGTTATATCAAATAAATCCATTGGTTTAAAAAACGATCATAAATGGTACTTGCATAAATCCAATAAACGTAGATAGTATTTTCGTTTAATATTTTAATAGTGTGCCATGTCAAACCAATTAAAAATTGTCACGTGTCTCATTAAAACATATACATATATATGAAGGTAGTTCGTGCCACTCGAGTGAAGCTACTCTCATTTGCCTATTTGGGGGTTGCCAAACCACCTCCAATAGCCATGAGGTGATTCAATCACCCCATTGCCAACCAAAAGGGGTGGCTCCAATTTTTTTTCTTTTTTAAAAGAAAAAATTATATTAATGAAGCATATAGAACACGTGATAGTTGTTGATTGAGTTGACATGACACAATATTAAATTATTGGACGAAACTACCATATGTGTTTATTGGATGTATACATGTGCCATCTGCTACATATAATTATTGAAACTGAAGGTTCCGTTTGATATCACATTAAAACATATGTACTCGAAACGTCTTTAACCATTTTTATTATATGAAATTGTATTGCATTGGATTATATTTATAAAGTTGAGTATGAGCTCAACGTTCAAGACCATTTAAGAACCTGATGGGATCGAGGAAGGCCTAATGTGAGCTCACATGAGCTTTGTGTAATGACTCACCCCAAACGATATAATATTGTCTGCTTTTAACTCCTTAAAACTAGACTTCTTAAGAGGTTATCCATCCTATTACTATTCTCACATAAGTACGTTTAACTATGAAATTCTGATAAGTTTATAATCATCACGGCTTTAAAAATTATGAATAGTCCATTACCCTTTATGCTGTTGCCCATTATGCTATGTTTCACCTAATCTGTTCTCAAATATAATTAAGCTCAGAGAACAGAGGGCCCAACGAAATTGCCCCAACAGGCCGACGGGAGCTGTTGGACTGTGCACTAAGCACACCAAATTCCAATTCTATATGATTAAGCCGCCCTCAATAATATGAGGAAGTGGTTTCATTTAGCTTAAATCCAAAGGCTACCCAACACCCAACTACAAGTGAGGCCGGCTGGAGTAGTGCTTTTGAGGCCCCATGCTGCCATGCATGATTGAGAGAGTCTTGGTGGTTCCTCATCAGATGCCCACCTCCAAGTGTAGTTGGAAAATGGTGGTACGTAGAGGACTCCATTGGGCTATAAAAGACCCGACCCATTTTTAGTGGACCAAGTTAAACCAAAGCTGCGCCCATCTGCATAGATTCTAAACGTCCCTTCTCTTGGGTTTTGATTAAGCACGCAAACCTTTCCAATTGGAGACAAAAAATTTGGAGTAAAAATGCGGTTTCGGTTAGCGGTATTTAATAACCGCTTAGGCGGTTAACGTTTATTTAAAAGAATAAAAAAAAAAGAAAAAGGAAACCAACCCATCAACCAATAGGAAGAATACCAGATCTAGGCCTTGATGACTATATCCAAAAAGTGTGACAGTCCTACATTCATCACTGGTAAAGACTCTTATGGCTATATTTTTATTAGGGTTAAGGACATTTTTGGTACTCGTGGTTCAACGTGATATCAAATGGATCTCTCGGTTTCAAAAATTATCTCAAATGGTACTTACATATATTCAATAAATATAGATGATAATTCCATTCAATATTTTAACGGTGTTCCAGGTATAACCAATTAAAAACGGTCACATACCTCATATGCATCATTAATATTATTTAAAAATTATATATATATAGCTTGTGCCACCAGGGCCAAAGAGGGTGTCGACACACCCTACCCCAAATGTGCAAATGAGTGTGGCTTCGGCCCCACTGTACAAACAGTTGAGAGGAATCAAGTGGCAGATTCGTGCACAGTCCAATAACAATACCCTTTATGCTGTTGCCCATCATGCTATGTTTCAGCTAATCCGTTCTCAAATGTAATCAATCTCAGAGGACAGGATGCCCACGAAAATGGCCCGATGGGAGCTGTTGGACTGCGCCCTAAGCACACCAAATTCCAATTCTAAATGATTAAGCCGTGCTAAATAGTCTGAGGAGGAAGTGGTTAATATGACATTATTTAGCTTAAATTCAAAGGCTACCCTACATCCAAGTTCCAACTACAATTGAGGCCGGAGTTGCCTACATCTGTCCAATGGTCTTTCCTAGGCAATGCTATTAATGTTACATTATATTTGTTCTATGATGTTTTATGATTGTCTTATGTTATATGTATGCCATCCTACTTAGCTTAGCTTGTGAGGAAAGCATCCGAATCTCTAAATGAATTTAAAAATACAAATCCATGAAAGATAGGAGAATGGTAGGTGTAATACTCTGGTTATATATTGAGAAAATGAATAGTTCACATAGAGTGGGTTGTTTATAAAAATAGTTATAAGTATTAAGTCTCACATTGCCTAGTTATTAGATGAAAGTGATCTTTATAAGAAATTCTAGAAAAACTTCAAATTGACTAGTTTTTTTGGAGTGATAGCGCAGATGTAGCTAGCGTTTTCTCCTGTGTTGTTACAATAGGGATATGTGAAGATCAATTGGAATGGACAAAAGGAAGATGGATAGTAGTGTGGTTGCGAGAGACCATGAGAGGTAGGCATTGGAGACATTGCAGAAGATAGAGTGGCACTGAGGGCTACGGTATTTGCTAGGGTACTGGGATTGCAAAAGGTGGAACTAGAAGAGTATGTTTTCCTAGTTGTGCAAGCATTGAGGAAGAAAAAGACTTTTGCAGATATGGCCAATTGATTGATGATACCGGAATTATGCTGAATAGTTTGTTTAAATCATGTGAGAAATGAGGTAAATGGAATATAGCTCATAGATTAGCTAAGATAGTGTTTTTTTTAGATACAAACAAGTCTATATGGAGGAAGCACTTTGGTATTCTTGACATTGTAGCTACTTAACAGAGTATTTTAGCTTTTTCTCATTAATGTAAAGATTGCTAGACTGAATTTTATTATTATTTTTTTTAAAAAAATAGCAGCCAGGTTCTTCCCCCAAGGCTCCAACTGAAGGTTAGGGACTTAGAGTACTAAATCCGGGTGGTGGACCTTCAATTCTCAGTTACTAAAAGAGAGGGGTTGGGGATAATGAAATATTGCATTAACCAGAAGTTTATGTAACTGTTGAAGGTTGCTTGTATACTTTTCTATGGTCTTGTCTAGGCAATGGGTGGAAAGAAAGGCCCAGAAAAAGAGGAACAAAAAAATGGCCATCTGTTCACTCAAAACCCAAGAGAATGGACGTTTAGACCCTATGTAGATGGGCTCAGCTTTAGTTTAACTTGGGCCACTATTGGGTCCAGTCTTTTATAGCTCAATGGAGTCCCAACTAAACACTTCGAGGTGGGTATACCATGAGAGAAATGCTAAACATGAGATTTTCTTCCGTCTCATGTCCGTCCATTTCCAGCAGGGCACTGCCATTTTATTAAAAGGGGCTTGTTACTTACACATCAGGAGCACAACAGGGACACAACAGCTCCTTACATGGGGTTGGTCCCAGTGTGTGGGGCTCACCCCCATGTGAGGGGCTGTTGTGCTCTTATTGTGCCCATGATGTGTAAATAACATTTTCTTTATTAAAAAAATGAAATGATTTTGCATTTCTCTACTTTGACAGACCCAGACCCGCGACATTTGACATTTCCCCCCTTTCTCTTTCCCTCAAAATTCTCCTTTCCCCATTTCTGGCGCTGACCCGCGATCTCTGCCCGTCTCCACTGCTGAGTGCTGACCGAGCTCTCCACTTCCTTCGCCGACTGAGCTCTCAATTTTCGGTGCCGACCGATCTCAGCCCGTCTCCAAGGTCTCCACTTTCTTCTCCAACGTCCGCCTTCTGAAATTAGGGACTTGTCAAAGACCCAGTGCCAGCTTCGCTTTCCTCCATTTGCTCCCCATTTTGCGCTTTCAGATCTCAAACAAGCAAACCCAGAACAAGAATCCACAAAACCGCGCCCAGGTTTACTTCCATTTGCACCAGGTTTGAAGCTCTCTTACTTCTTATTTCAAACTTCATTTTTCACTCTGGCATTGTTAGAACAATCTTAAAACCTGTTGAAAAGATTGCAACAAAATTATATTAACTCAGAATTTCATTTTAGTAAGGTAGAACCAGACCACTACAAGAATTCATGATTATATCCTGACATTGTACAAACATTAAGGTAATATAACAGGAGAGGAAAAGGATTTGGAAATGTAACTGTTTGATGAAGAGTTGAAAGATAGTTTGGTCAATTGTCGTTCCAAGCACAAACTCATAGATGAAAGATAAAATGTTAAGGAATGATCAGACTCTTGTGGATGTTGACTGCCAAAAGCTTCTAACATCATGGATTTATAATACAATGCTTGAGTTGTATTCTCAGACTTCAGAGCTGATTGGTGAGACCCATTTTTTGGTGTAGGTAGAACCTGTGGAATTGGAGAGGGTCTTGTTATTAAGGGCGTACATGCTCCTTTACGCTAGGTAATACGCCTATGGAGCTGAGCTTGCATATTCTGATTTTCAATGTTACGATAGGAACTATAAAAAGAAAAAACAATTAACTCTGGGGTACCTAATAACACTTGGATTCATATCAGGTATTGCTCTCTATCTGCTCATTGCTGACTGACCCAAATCCTGATGATCCTCTTGTACCGGAGATTGCCCACATGTATAAGACTGACCGGGCCAAGTATGAAGCCACTGCACGCAGCTGGACCCAGAAGGAATATGTGTAATCATGCCTTTGTTTTCTCTTCCTGTTGCTTGTTGTCTATTTTGGGGGTGTTGGGAGAAGATTGAGGTGGGGCTAGCATTTTGGTCAGAACAATTCTCTGCTCTGTCAATTTGTATAACCGAAGGTGGGAACAGTTTACGCACACTCGTTTGACGTTGCAACATAATTAAGCAAATTAGTGTTGTTTTCTATCTCCCACCTCTGGCTTCCTTTACTAAATTAGTGGAGGTTATTGGCTCAACTGGTAAAGCTTTTTGTTGTCGAATAAGGGACTTTCGATCAACAAATTCAACAAAATTGACACAAATTCAACAAATTCAACTTATTCCATTATTTTTGTTCTTGCCCTAACTTTTTCACAGCAATATGATTTGGGAATTATTGGAATTGCAGTTTGGTTGATGGGTTTTATTTTTCTAGAATTGCAATTGGTTAACAAAACATGTAAAAAATAAAGGTTTTACATTACATCCAACTAACTTATCATACACAATTGTTTAAACAACTCAAAAACATATAATAGACTAAACATTACATTAAATCCCATTTATTATTAACGAGTAAACTGTTATACTACATCTAACCAAAATTTAATGAAATAAACTGTTATATTACATTCAACCAAATTTACTAGACTTGTTCACCAATCACTAAATAACATTCCTCTTAAAAAAAAAAAAAAAAAACACCGAGTGACCACATTATAATCATTAACTAGCCAACATGCCACAATACAATACATCCTAATTTGATACATACCTCTTTCTTTCTTTTCCTTTTTTTTTTTTTTTTTTTTTTTTTTTTTTTTTTTTTTTTTTTTTTTTTTTTAAGTTTAACATCAAATAAGTACCTTCAGATCCACCATAGCCACTAAGGTAAAAAAACTAAAAGCAAAATGACTATTATTATCATAGTCCGAAACATCTTCTCATTAGTTTGACACAGCCCCAACTCCCGTCGAAGTTTAACATATTTCATTATATTTTTTTTCAATCAGTTTTTCAAGTTTAACATATTGATCATTATATTTTGTTTCAATTAGTTTCTCAAATCTATCACTAGCTGCCTTTCTTCTATCGTCTAGGACCTTCAGGTGTTCCATTATTTTTGTCTCGTACGTAGTCATTTCATTATAAGCCCATGCAAAAAAATCACAATCACCCTTTCTTTACATGACAAAGAAAAAGTAAAAAATGTCATCACTTATTAGTGAATAAAGTATAACACAATATTAATTTCAAAAAGTACCTTATAATTTTCACAGCTATACCACTTTTTGGCGGTATTGGTATCAGTCCAAGAGTATCTTACATGTGCAGGCACTCGACAATAACATAACAGACGTACACTTGACGCACTTGACACATCACTATTTACCGACATTTTGTCCTGCCTATGCAAAAGACCCAAATAAAACCTTAAAAAATATCATCCAACCAACTAACCAATCTAAAGCATGCAAGCATGTCAAACAATCATTAGTCAAAAGAATATCAAAATAAAGAATAAACAAACCCCCAAATGAATATCAGATTATCACTAAACACGTAGATAAAGAAGAAAAGTAAATAGTAACAAAAGTGAAGCCTTGCAAATATCCAAATGAAAATACAGCTAGAGTTATTGAATTATAAGAAGCAACTTAAGAAGAACAACGTTTTAGGTTACTAGTTGGGTTCATCTTTTAACTCAAAAGACAAATGAAACAGCCAAAGATTGTTAGATACACAGCTCAAAATAACAGTTATAGAGAAGATGTACTACGTAGATTTAGGCTTTCACATGGAGCGTGAAAGATTTTGATTTAGGCTTTACCAATGCAAGGAAGCGTGATGATAAATATTGTTCAACTCAGGACGCATTTCATGAAATGGCATGTAGTCCACCTAATTAGGATGAAAAATAATTAATTAGAATTTAGGATTAAATACTCTTCTGGTCTCTAAGTTTTGGAAACTTTATTTTTAAGTTTCTGAATTTCAATTTGCATCATAGATAATACCTCAGTTTTTGAAAATAACCAAATTAGTACCTCGGTTAATTTCTCCGTCCAAAAACTGACGGTCCGTCACGTGTCAACCTTACACGTGGCACTATATAAAAAAATTAAAAACTAAAAATTAAAAATCTTTAAAAATTAATTAAAAAATACTAAAATTAAGAAAATATATATTAAAAATTAAAAAAAAATTGAAAAAATAAAAAAACAAGGGGGTGGCTCTTGGCCGGTTTGGGACGGCCGAACCACCCCACTTGACAAAAAAAAAAAATCAATATTGGTTTTGGCCCTTGGGGGTGGCCGGACCACCCCAAGGGCCGCGGGGGTGGTTCGACCACCCCCATACGTGCCGGCTTGGAATTTGCTAACACCTAACAAAACCATGCACACAACATTACAAATGGAATTTGCTAAACTAATAATACTGCTTTCCATAAAAGTAGATTTCCAAGAAAAATTATGATATTCACCGCTTTAAATGAAAACAAATACACCTGGTTCGACTGACAAAATTCCTAAATATCAATCACACTATGTGAAACTTTGATCCCATTTTGACCCGACTGAAAACTAGAGAAGCCCACGAAAATTTCTCTCCCTTCCACCTATTTTTGCAGAGCAGCCCCAAAAACTCTCCTAAAACTTTCCCCTAAACGCCAATACAAAGGACCCAAAAAAAAAAATCTCACATTTCTCACCCATTTTCGTCAAGGCTGCCATGGCCACTGTTGTACGTCCCCTTCATTGCTGAACCTATTGTTGCGGAAGTTGTGGCAGAGTGGACTGTGGAGGGCTGTCTCCTTTTGCGCTGACTTGGGCTTTCAACGAGTGATTTTTGAAAGAGATAGCTCTAATATAGTGAATACTTTGTGCCAAGAAAACCTGTGTTAGAGCCGCTTTGGGCAATTAATTGAGGATGCTCAAGTATGATTACATAACTTTCAATCTTATTTAGTGTTGGGTGATTTTGGGCTCTTTCATTCCCAAAAACTAATTTATAGAATGAGGCTTTCTCTCACACTTATAAACTAACCTATTAGCACAACTAATATGAGATAAATCCTAGACATATTAGCAGGGAGACCAATGGCGTGACTCATCCTACGGCGAAAACGACTCTGCTTTAGTATTTGGACCAAACCTAAATTGAGGAATGTCCTAAGAAAAAAAAAAAAAAAAAAAAAAAAATTTCTATCAGCAGCCAGCGGTACGTCACTACCACCAAAACTCTCTCCATTATGCATGGTAGCAATTAATTAACGTCGTGATGGTAACTCAACTTTTGAAAAAAAAAAAAAAAAAAAAAAAAAAGGCGCTTCCACTTTGCTCTTTTATGTCAAGTCAAGTACATCGTAGTAATTAAAAGTATTTTTTAATTAGGGAAAATTAAATTTAGTTTCTAAATTTTCATCTTATATCTAGCCATTTTATGGTTAAAAATTTATCATCTTCTATCTAACTATGTATATGAAGATTTATTTCAAATTTTCAACAAGCAGATCCTTAAGTTTTTATATTTTAAATAGATCACTCTATCAATTTATCATCTAATTAATTAACGATATATTAAATCTACCAGATATAGTGAGGACCACCCATATTTTGTAGGGATCTTGATTCGCAGTTGAGTGGTAACCTCCAAAGGAAAAAGTAAAAGAAGAAAAAAAAAAAATTGAGGAGTTGGCCCTTGGGTAGCTTTTGGGGAGCATACATGTGCAACTGCAACCTGTTTTTAATCTAGCGGGTTGCATTCTGGGACCGGCAACGGTGAGTATGTTGCTGTTTTTCCTGGCGCAGATCCATAAAATCTTTGTTTGGTAGTCCAGAGAACGCCTGATCGAGTTTGGTTGGCTCTGGTTTCGCCACCATCTTTAATTTTATCAAAATGCAATCTATCGGATCAGCCTGTGTACGTACTATTTTGGTCCTCATAATTAATCAATTAATAGAAAATAAAATTTAGGAAAAGAGAAAATAACAAATAGAAAATAAAAAACTCTTAATTACTCCCAAATAAATAAAAGGAAAAATTACTCTAATTCTTTGAAAAACTTAAAATTTAATTGATGATTCAAAACTTCATTTAAAAATAATACAAACATGCATGTCTTTATATGGACAAAGTTTGAGTATCTTATAAGTAAAATATTTGAAAAAAAAAAAAAAACTAAAAATACAAAACATAATCATAAATTTAGAGACAAAATAATATTTTTATACAAAAAATAAAATTTATTATTCTAATAATAATGTTCAAATATTTTGTAGGATTCTTTTCATTCTTACACCGCCGTTATTCAGGCCAGGAAATGATCTTCAAACATTTTTGCCTGATTTTGTAATGGATCACGGACTAGCAGGTCAACCCGTTTGTGCTCTAGGCATATGTTTTTAAGCTCCTACATCGCTTTCTTTCTGCAAAGCTCAACTCCTTTTTAGCTCTCATGCCAGAAATACTCATCTCTCTCTGGGTTTTCCTTCTACTCCTATGTCCAGTAAAGCCTCAAGACGATGCTAGACCCTTGTTGGACGAGTTCAGCGGCGGGTTCAGCGCTGCAGGCAACAACTTGAGCTTAGACGGCGTTGCAGCGGTTGAGAACAATGGCGTACTAAGGCTAACAGACTACTCCTCGACCATTGCTTCCGGCCACGCCTTTTATTCACACCCAATCCAATTCAAGAACTCCAGCGGCGAAGTGATGTCCTTCTCCACCTCGTTCGCTTTCGTTATAATCCCCCAGCCTGGGAAACAAGGCGGCGATGGCCTCGCCTTCGCAATCTCTCCCGTACAAGGGATTCCAGGGGGTTATCCAGGCTCTTATATTGGCCTCTTCAACGCCAGCAATAATGGTAACTTCTCGAACCACATATTAGCGGTCGAATTCGACACTTACATGAACACCGAGTACGGTGAAACCGGTTACAACCATGTTGCCGTCGACATCAATAGCATAATATCGACCAAATCTGTTCCGGTTCCCTTTAATTTGACGAGTGGTCAGGTAATTCAGGCATGGATCGATTATAATTCGCCAACAAGCCAATTAAATGTCAGGCTTGCGACGAACTCTACCAAACCCAGTTCTATACTTTTGTCCTCTACAGTGAACCTCTCACAAATTCTTAATGAATCTATGTACATCGGATTTTCTGCTGCTACTGGTTTAATCGCGAGCTCGCATTATATCCTGGGTTGGAGCTTCAACATGAATGGAGACGCTAAATCTCTCAATTTAGATCAACTTACTAAGCCCCAGCTTCCCAGTACTGCCACTGGGACCAAAAAGAATCGTACAGGCCTAATTGTTGGCGTCTCAGTTTCAGGTGCTTTGGCTGTCATTTTGCTTGCTGCTTTGACTTTTTACATCATGAGGAGGAAAAAGAAGGCTGATGTGGTTGAGGACTGGGAGCATGATATTGGTCCGCATAGATTTTCTTACGAGGAGCTGAAGAAAGCAACAAGGGGTTTCAAAGAGAAAGAGCTACTTGGATCTGGTGGGTTCGGTCGAGTTTACAGAGGAACTCTGCCAAACTCAGACACCCAAGTTGCTGTCAAGCGTGTTTCCCCTGATTCAAAACAAGGTTTGCAAGAATTCGTGACGGAGGTTGCTAGTATTGGCCGTCTTCGTCATAGAAATTTGGTTCAATTGTTGGGTTGGTGTCGCCGGCAAGGTGATCTACTACTTGTGTATGATTTCATGCCGAATGGAAGCTTGGACAAGTACCTGTTTAACGATCAGCCTAAAACAATCCTGAGCTGGGAGCAAAGGTTCAGGATCATCAAAGGTGTGGCTTCAGGGCTTTTATATTTGCATGAGGAGTGGGAACAAACTGTAGTTCACAGAGACATCAAGGCAGCAAATGTGTTATTGGATTCGGAGTTTAATGGAAGGCTGAGTGATTTTGGCCTTGCTAAGCTATACGAGCACGGCTCCAACGCAAACACCACCAGGGTGGTGGGCACGCTGGGTTATTTGGCGCCTGAGCTGTGTCGCACAGGCAAGCCTACAACAAGCTCTGATGTGTATGCCTTTGGCGCTTTGCTACTGGAAGTGGTATGCGGTAGAAGACCGGTGGATCCTAAAGCATCGCTTGAGAATATCATTCTGGTGGACTTGGTGTGGGAGAAATGGAGGGTAGGAGAAATTCTTGACGTTGTTGACCAAATGTTGGAGGGAAAGTTTAATCAGGTTGAGGCCGTTTTGGTGTTCAAACTGGGCTTGATGTGTTCAAACGATTCACCTGAGGCACGCCCCACGATGAGACAGGTGGTGAGGTACCTGGAAGGCGAGTTGGAGCTGCAGGAGGAGGTGGCGGTGCCATATGGGAAAAGAAGTGCTACTGCTGAGGATTATGTACACTTTTATCCTAGTACTACTACGTCGTATGATCCTGAAGCTGGTTTAAGCTTGCCATTTTCAACTTTGAGTTCCAAAGGTGAAGGTAGGTAGGCAATTAGCTAGGCATTATTTTGGATGTTCAGGTTTCCTTTTTATTTAACTAGCTAGGCTTTGAATTTTAACTTTCGCTAAATGGTCACTGTTGTACCTTTTATCTGGACGTAAATAAATTAATTACCATCTTGGGACATGATTGGGGTACAACCTCGTCACAACTTTGACACAACCCTCACTCACAATGGAGTGGGGCCCAAGTGTGTGGGCCCCACCCCATTGTGAGTGAGTTATGTTGAAGTTGTACAAAAAAGTTGTACATTTAGCATTTCCCGCGAGCAATAGGCTACACGTTTTGTTCACATCAATCCGATTGTAGAACTCGAGCAGTGATTTATTGTCACCATCATTTTCTTTACTTTTTTTTTTTTTTTTTATTTTTAAATAAAAAAATATGTAAATTTGTTCTTTGATGTGTCACATCAATGGATAAATTTATATATATTTTTTTTATTTAAAAAACCAAAACAGGGTAATGGAACAGTTGTTTGTCCCCTACCTATCATTTTCATTTTCCGTAAAACTCAACCAAGATTTCGTCGATCCAACTCGCTCTCATCCCACTATCGTCCGACTTTCGTGTCCACGTTACACTTCCTTTTAAAAAAAGAAAAAAATTAGTTCAGCTTTTAAAACACACAGCCCAAACTCCCCTCCACTTTTCCCACTTTTTTTTCTCTAATGCTCTATTTGTTTTGGCGTAAAATGATTTCTGGAAAATGATTTCGGTATTTGGTAGGGGCGAAAATAATGGTTAACCAGAAAATGATTTCCATTTGACCAAAAATGCTTAATAAATTTCGGAAAATGATTTACACTTTTTAAAAGCGTAAATCATTTTCCGTAGATGGTAGACGCAGTTGACACTCTTTTAAACAACGCAGTCGACCTTTACGTTCTAGCAGTTGACTATCACTGGATTCCGACAAATTATGCCGGAATCCGGCGACATTCGGCAACCGTCGCCGGATTCCAACCGTACTGTTCCAGATTCCGACCAGACTGGCCGGAGCGGCCGGATCTCCGGCTATCTGGCCGAGATCCTGGACAGATCCGGCCATTCTGGCCGAATCTCAGGCCAGTCCGGCCGGATCTCCGGCCATCTGGCCGAGATACTGGCCAAATCTCTGGCCAATTCGGCCGGGATCCTCCCAGAACGGTAATGGTGCGTTTGGGTATTGAATTTTGAGAATTAGAATTCAATTCTAATTCTAGTTACAAATATCGAGGTAAAAAATTGTGTTTGGATGTTGAATTTTGAGATTGAAAAATATTATATTTTAATGGTAAAAAATGATTGGAAGTTTAAAAAGTTGTGTATAATGATTGGTATTTTGAAAAGTTGTGTAAAATAATAATTTAAATAATAATAATTTATTATATATTGATTATTTAATTAAAAAATAAATAAATAATTTTTTTTTTTTTTTTTAAAAAAAAAACTGATGCAGGGGTGGCTGCCGGTTGGCAGCCACCCCCGCTGGTCGGGGGAGGCCGCGCGGCCACCCCCGCTGGTCGGGGGAGGCCGCGCGGCCACCCCCGCTGGTCGGGGGTGACCGCGCGGACACCCCCGCTGGTCGGGGGTGACCGCGCGGCCACCCCCGCTGGCCGAGGGAGGCCCGCGCGGCCACCCCCGCTGGCCGGGGGTGACCTCGCGGCCACCCCCGCTGGCCGGGGGAGGCCCGCGCGGCCACCCCCGCTGGCCTGGGGAGGCCCGCGCGGCCACCCCCGCTGGCCTGGGGAGGCCCGCGCGGCCACCCCCGCTGGTGGGGGGTGACCGCGCGGACACCCCCGCTGGTCGGGGGTGACCGCGCGGCCACCCCCGCTGGCCTGGGGAGGCCCGCGCGGCCACCCCCAAGGGGTGGCTGCCAACCGGCAGCCATCCCCATTGTTTTTAATTAATTTCTTTTATTTTATTTTTATTTAAATTTATATTATTTTATTATTTATATGTGGGACCCACGCGCTTTTTGGGAGACAATTTCCCCTGCGCGTGGGCCCAGCTCTTACACAAAATATCAGCTTAAAATTCAAACGAAAATTCGGGTATTCGGGCGGGTGGGCGGGTTTTAGTAAAAATCCGAGTGGAATAATTATTCCACTCGGTTCCCAAACAGATCATAAGAAGTTGAACGTGTCAAATATAAAAAAATTAAAAAAAAAAATTATATTATTTTATATTAACATGTTTTATTTTGTGAATAAAATTTAATTTTTTTAAATTAATATGATTAAATTAAAATATAAAAAATATTTGTAAATTTTCGTACGCGCCAAACACTGAAAAATGATTTCGACGAAAAATATTTTTTTGAAAAATGACTTCCCTAAAAATATTTTACGACCAAAACCGTTTTACATCGAAACAAACGGAGCACAAGCCCCTATCACCAAAGCTGCCAGGAGAGCAGCCGCCCATCGCCGACCAAGAGACCTCTCTCTCTCTCTCTCCATGGCTGGGTCTCTGTCTCCATAACTGGATCTCTCTCTCTCCATCGCCGGGTCTCTCTCTTCATGGACGGATCTCTCTCTCTCTCTCTCCATCGCCGGGTCTCTCTCTCCATAGCCAGATCTCTCTCTCCATCGTCTGATCACTCTCTCCATAGCCGGACTACTGTTTGACACTTCAAACCCATACGTAAACGGGCAACCTAAAACCAGGTGGGCTTTTTCCTGCCTTCGGCTTGTGGGTTTTTTTTTTTCATGGTAAATGATTTGGGTATTAAGTTTTTAGCTAAACCCATAACACATTTGATCTGGTTTTGTTCTTGACTAGGTTCATTGAAAATGTATATGGTGCTCGCAGTGTGCATGAACACACTAGGTACAAAAACACTGGTTTCATGCTAGCTTGCGGTGGATTCTAATTGGTTCCACAAAGCATGGGTCATTTTCTGTTATTTAGCAGTAGGGCTGGCAAAACAGGTACCCGACATGACCTGTTTAAGCTAGACTCAAACACGACCCGTTTATGTTAACGGGTCGGAGCTCTAGACACGACACGAACACGATAATTTCACGGGTCACCTGACATGACCCGTGAAACCCGTTTAACATAATGGGTTGAATCGGGTGACACGACCCATTTGACCACATTTCCTCTCTCTCTCTCTAGAAAATGCAATTCACAGCTCAATAGTCTCAGTCCAAGGAGTAAAGCACAAAGAAATCGAATCCAAATCCAAACCCAATCATAATGCTCTCAGATCTCACTTTCTCCCCCTAACAAACAACACCCATTTCCACACACAAAAATTGTCAAAATTCATACTGACAAAAAGTATACAGGTTCTGCAGAAGCCAAATAAGTTAAACTAATTAATCAAGAAACACATTATTAACAATTTAACATACCGGCGGACCCGGTGGTACTGGATGAGACATCGGCCCCAGAGAGAGAAAGAGCGTCGTCCGTCGAGCGGAGAGCAGAGATGTTGGTGAGCGAAGAGCAGAGATGTCAGCGAGCGGAGAGCAGAGACTAGAGAGACTGAGAGAGAGAGAGAGAGAGAGAGAGAGAGAGAGAGAGAGAGAGAGAGAGAGAGAGAGAGAGAGAGAGAGAGAGAGAGAGAGAAAGAGCGTTGTCCGTCTAACGGGTCCAGTTTCCGATTGGGCCTCACTGGAGGAAGAAGAAGGGGCGGTAGCGCGGAGCTGAAGAAGAAGAAGAAGAGAAGGGCGACAGGCCAGCGACGCAGCAAGGCTGAAGGAGAAGTTAGGGTTTTCAACTTTTCACTTTTCACTTTTCCAAGTTTTGTGTTTTCACTATTTTGATTCTTTTGAATCTTTTGATTTCAGCTAAAAACCTAAAAAACCTAAAAGCGTAAAAGTTAAAACAGATCCAGATCATTCCCAATTTCAGATTTCCCATTCCCCCCCCCCCCCCCCCCCCCCCCTTTTTTTTTTTTAAAAAAAAGGTTAATTGTGTCTGGCAGGTCACCTACGACCTGACCCGCCAGACCGAGATAAATGGGTAGACCCATTTAGGGTAAACCCAAACCCACTAATTTCGTGTCGAGTTGTCAGATCGTGTCAAAATTGCCGGCCCTATTTAGCAGCTGCTACCTATGAAATTCTTGGTTACTCGTAAGAGCCTAGTTTATGAATTTTAGCATTCTTTGCTATATTACAAGGAAACAAAGGGCGAGTAGATTCTACTTGCACTTTTTGGTGGGTCTGGACATGATGGTTAGCTTTGGTATCGATTAATGTTTCCCTTTTTCGGTGGTTTGTTGTTCGGCTTTGCTTAGGAAATGGTTCAGATATCCTTTTAGATCTTAAGCATTTAAGCATCTAAACTTATCACTAACGTTTCTTGCAAATGGAATGAAAACCTTTAGAATCTTGATTGCTAACTCTCTTTTTGCTTTCAGAGTCACCCTTTTATTGTGTTAGTTATCTTACATTATATACTATGTTTTTGTGTTCTTTTATGACAATAAGCACTCACAAGCACTGTGGTTTTGATTTTTTTGGTGCGCAGGAATACGGTGATAATGTTAAAATAGATGGCTTTGACGTAGACTATAGGGTGAGACTTGGGAGCGATCAATTCATTTTTGGAATTGGCTTAATTTTGTAAGGAATTGTAATTGTTGTAACATTTATCGGGTGTGAATCTGGCAGAATGAGGTGTTAACCTTGAAACTCGGGGATTGGGATACCTATGTGTTGAACAACAAACACCAAATAGACAAATTTGGCTATCTTCCCTGGTGAGGTATGAGCTGTATATACACCATTTTTCTGAACTATACTTCTGCTGTGTTTTGGAATATTGAGGCGTGGCTGGTTTTGTTAGGAAATCCTTATGAGCACTATTCTAACCTGGTATGCTTATATCCTTGAAGCTGTGTGTGTTGAATCACATAATGTCACACCATATCCTAGATTTCAACTGAATCAAAAGCAAATGTAGAATGAAACGTGCTCAAATTACATAATGCCTACCAATCTACCAAAACAAGACTTTAATGTTTGTTTGGCATTGAAAGACTCCCTGCAAATTCTGCAGAATTTTAGAAGCAAAGACATTATAGATTATTTAAGCACCTTTCATGTTAATGGTGAACATTGAAATGCATGTATACTGAAGAATAGTTTTTTGATAGCTTTGATAAATTTTATTTAACTAATTCATGCAGATTATTTAGGAATAATGGTATGAGCTCAAGATGTTAGTTCTTCCAAGTCATTTTGTTTATGTTTGAAATAATGAACTTTACCTATAGAGTCAACTAGTAAATGTCTCAGTTTCTTTGTCACTCTCTCTTTGTATAGTAAAGCAACTTGTGCCTAAGGATTTACAGAAAAAGTGCATTCTATAGTAAGTTGAATGAAACTAGGAAGAGCAACAGGGAAGGTTTGTTGCACCCTCAAACTTCTCTGGTAACTATCTTGCTAAATCCTGCTCAAAACCCATAGATCATGTTTTCCACATATTTCTTGTTCCCAGAATAGGAGAGCATCTAGCACACTCGTTTTATCATGTCATTTATTTGAAGGGAAAAAACATAACACAATTCTATCATCCTTTTCTTTTCTGATACTCAAAATTCTATCATCGGAACTAGCTGGAGGTAAACATCAATGGAATTTGATGGTTTTGAAGAAAAACCTATAATGTATGACATTATTACTATTTTTATGCATTACTTGCAAAGTTGATATTCTATTGTTGCTATTGTCTAAGGTGTCCTTAAATGTTATTTCAGGTGATATTATTGCTTGAAGTTGGTACTGTACGTTGAAAGAGGAATGAAAGTGAATATTGCTTGTTGAATTATGCATACGATACTGGAATGTTCTTGGTTTTGTAAAATTTGTGTCATTGAGTTGGAATATATGGTAAACTGATATATTCCATTTTGATCTGTAAAGTGACACTCTAATTGGATTTTTTTTCTTTGATGCACGATTCTCTCATTGCTTTGAATTTCATTATATTCAACTTCTCTTCAAGTTGTTGACATGATTTCTCTGATCCCCCTGAAAAACAAAGCTTGCTTGTGAAGCAGTAAAAATAGTATATGTAGACAATTTAGAGATTAGTCAAGCCATGCCACCCAAATCATTGCATATGCAGCCTTAAGTGTTGAAGAAAAGTTGCATTCTCTAGGCATCATCTACATGTTCGGTAGAGACAAGGCGTGAAAGATTTTCAATAAATTTCAGTTATTCTTTAAGGAGCAAGGGTAAACCATGGTCGTATTGGATGTAGATGTAGAAAGCACAGCTAGATGTCTGACTATGAGAATATCTTTTTTTTTTTTAAAAAAATAAAATAAAATGGAAAGACAAGAAAATACGTTACATACAAGAATGCGTATTTCAAGGAAGGGATACCTTCCTCGGCAGAGAAAAGACCTGCGCAGGAAAGGATCCTTCCTCTTATTTTTTTTTTTTCTCTTTTATCTTTTCTTTTTTAAAAAAAAAAAAAAAAAAAATTCTCCCAAAAATACTATTATTCAAACGATACTAACAGTGTAAGTTTGTTTTCCAATTCCACAACTTTTATTTGATTTTTCCTAAACGAATCAGAAAACAAATTCCAAAACATTTTGTAGGTGAAAGACACAATGAAAAGTCTTCAAAAAGAGCAGCCTAACTTTATGCGAATAAGAAAACAAATTCCAAAACATTAAGAGAAAGGGAAAGAAACATATGTGAAAACATGACACTAGAAAGCAATGGGTACATCAACTTACAATGTCCTCCGCAAATGATCGCTTCTTTAATTCACCAAAAGACTAACCACCACATACATGACCAAATTCACTTTGCAACTCTCCTTATCGCCTAAACACCTAACAAAACCAATAAATCATGCACACAACTTTACAAATGGAATTTGCTAAACTAAGATTACTGCTTTCCATACAGAGCTTGTAGTGGCTATGCATCTTTACATTTGAAAGCCAAAGTTTTGATATCCAAAATGAGGCCGATCAAACACATTCCTTTAAACGATCCTCCAATCACCTTTGCCAAATTTCTGCAGCCCAATCAGAAATAATCTCTTATGCTAACAAAAAAAAAACAAACAAGCTACCGAAGCACAATACATCCAATCAGATAACAGAAAATCAACAGAAAATTCAATACCCAATTTTCAACTCTCTTTTCTCCCTCCATTTTCCCACCAACCAAACTAAGGATAAAAAGAATCATTTTATAGTACCAAAGAGTTAAACTAAAGTCACAGGCAAGACTCATAAAGAGAAAATAAAAACAGGAACATAAAGAACACAAATTTTGTGTTTTTGAAAATCATTTAATAAAGTTCTTGAAAATTCGTAGACAAAGTTGTTTCCAAATCCAAATCAAAGCAAATAATTGAACAAGAAGAAATCTGAAGGCTATTGAAACAACCAATCACTTGATCAAATAAATCAAAACAAAATTGAAATAGCCCAAATTCAAAAGTGCCACATGTATAAGAGTTACACAAAATCTACCAAATCCCACTCGCTCCAAGAGTAAACCACACTTTCTGATTCAGTCTTCTCTACCTAGACAAAGATTCTTCCCACAATCATGAGTTCGTCACTTCATGGAGTTCATTGGTGATGAAACAAACCAATTGGCTTGTACCAGTGAAGTCTCCTTCAAAGGTCTCTTTCTTTCCAGTTTAAATGATAAAACTTTAACATTGTGAGATGTTGCTATGCTATAAGCCTATATCTATTCAAGTAGTAGTTTGAGTTATTTTCGAAGTCATGCTTTATCAATTAAATGAAACATGGATAATTATTGTGTGCAGCAAACGCAGAATAAATTTTCTAAATTTGATTCTGGATGATTTTAGAACTTATTATGAAGATAATAACAATCTTCTTGTGCTGCAAACACAAAGTTGTTTAGAATTTGTTAAAAGCACTACCCTATAACACTTCTGAAGCAAAATAAAAATAAAAAATAAAAAAAATTAACTGCTTATGGCAGCATGTTCCACAACATAAAATGAATTAACTGCAAAATGATATTCTCAGGTGATGCTTTAGGATCCACGGGTCTTCTACCGCATACCACTTCCAGTAGCAAAGTGCCAAAGGCATACACATCAAAGTTGGTTGTAGGCTTGCATGTGCGACATAGCTCAGGCGCCAAATAACCTAGCGTGCCCACAACCCTGGTGGTTAGGGGTGTAAACGAGCCGATCCTGAGCAGGTATTGCCTGTTCGGGCTCGGCTCGTTTAACAAACAGTAAAGCTCGAGCTCGAGCTCGAGCTCGACACGAGCTGAAAAATCTTGTGCGAGCTCGGCTCGCGTAACAAAAACTATTGTCCAAGCTCGAGCTCGAGCTCGGCCATTTTGGTCGATCCCGAGCTCGAGTACTCGGCTCGAGCTCGGCTCGTATCATAATTTAAATTATTGACTTTAGCAAAAAAAAAAAAATTAAAAATTAAACCACAAATTTTCAAAATAATGTGCACTTGCACGTATTAGAATTTTGCAATAAAAGCAAACAATAAGGCAATTGCCAATGAGTCTAGAATCTGAATTACAATTATCTATGAATTTATAATAAGTAATTAAATATGGTCAAATTGATCATTATGAATTTATGAGTCATAAATCATAATTTATAACTACCTACTAATAATACTAATATTATATGATCATACGATCTAAGTATTATCATATGATAGCATATTTAATGTATTAACATGATTTAACAACTCGTATGATCTTAAATCTTAGGTCTTAGATCACGTGATGTAATGATTATTAAGTATTTAATGATAAACTCATAACATATAATAAAGTGATTGCATATTTTATATTTACATGTCATATGGCACAATGTTATATTATTATATGATCATATAGCCATATAATCTTATTATATAACATGAATAATATGATTAAATATACAAATTGTCATTATATCATATGACTAATAATTAATTATTGATATTATTCACTTTTATTATTTTATATACCTATAACCAATTAATATATACTAACTAATAACTATTGTTATTTATTACTTAATTTATGTTTACATATAGTATATTATTTATTAATATACTATATTATAAAACTAGTTATATATATATATACGAGTCGAGCCTTAATAAACGAGTCGATCCTTATACGAGCGGGTTCACGAGCTTTAGTCGAGTCGAGTCGAGTTTATACGAGTTTGCATCGTTTAATAATCGAGTTTGATTTTCGTGTTCACGAGTAGTTCATTTAATAATCGATTCAAGCACGAGTCGAGTTTATTCAAGCCGATCTCGAGTAAGCTCACGAGTAGGTCAGCTCGTTTACACCCCTACTGGTGGTGTTTGCGTTGGAGCTGTTGAGAAAATTGAGCGGAAACAATAATCAGAAAAATCGATAATTGCCCCCACTCAAAAGAGTTTGTTGCCAGGTTACAAGCAATTTACCTCCAGGATACAACAAAGTCACTAACTGCAGACAACAAATCTGAAGTTTGTTCTTTAGAGTTTCTCTACAAAGTTGTGTAAATGACTTGAGAGTGAGAAAAATTATAATAATATTCTTAGAAAAATATATATCTATTTATAGATTTTGAAGGACACTTATTGAAAAGTTATAACTTTTCAATTTTCAGTTGCAAACGGTTACTTATATAAATAACAGAGTTGGTTACAACTCACAACATACTTCTCATTGGCCTAGTGGTTCAAAGGCACCCCTTAATGAAGAAGGACAATGGTTCGAATCCTCATAGAACCACCCAATATAGTTATTTTTAATAACTGCTACAACTGAAATAAACTACCCAGAGTTTCGAATCTCTCACCAAAAACTCACTTAAAGAAAGCTATGCCACTTGATCTACTTAGTCACATTATTAATATAGCAATCTATAAATATTTATAACAATCCCCCACTTAGATTGCTATATTAAATACTCAATCAAATACAGATATCTTCATGCATACAAGAAAGTATCTTTCGATTTAAACCTTCAATTAGCATTAGCATTTCAAATTTCTAACAAAGTCAATGGTGGCCTAAGCTTAAACCAAGACTTTATATGTTAGAAACGGAAATACCACACACATGATTCTATCCAACTTTAACGAAAAACTCACGAATTTAATTGTACTTATATACGTGCTCCATCCTGGTTTTCATGAACATTTACAAAAGTAAACCTTAAACTTTTGCTAGAATTTGTCTCACTTCTTATGTTCATATAGGTGAAGTTCCGTTATAGTCTCTATTACTTCAGACATTTAGAGAATTATTGAACTTCATTAAGAGTATAACACTCATCCTTCATTTATCGTAACAGCTAGCACTGAACATCATATAATGGGTTTATCTTGAAAAAACAAATTTCAGTGTTTTGCAGCCACTTAACTGTAACTTGTTATTACCCTTTAAATCTTAAACTATTTTTTAAATAGTGTTAGGTTGGGTTCTCGTTACAGATGACTTTTTAAAGAAAGGTTTCAAACCCATTCCACTAGATGTACTTTTCACTAAATCTCTCGAGAGTCCCTTAGTAAATGGATTTGCCAAGTTTTTACTTGACTGCATATACACGATAGTGATAATGCCATCTATTATCAATTGTTTGACATATTCATGTCTCAAGCTAATATGTCTAGATTTTCCAATGTAAATTTTACTATATGCCCTAGACATAGTAGCTTCACTATCACAGTGCAAAGAAATGGCTAGCATCGGTTGTAGCCACAACTTTATATCTAATAACAAATTCCGCAGCCATTCTGCCTCTTTGCCCGCTACTGCCAAGGCTATAAATTCAGATTCCATTGTGGAATGTGAAATACACGTCTGTTTCTTAGAAGCCCATGAAACCGCTCCACCAACAAGGGTAAATACCCACCCAGACGTAGCCTTATTATCACTCGCACTAGTTATCCAACTAGCATCAGTGTATCCTTCTAGTACTGATGGAAAATTTGTATAATACAGTCCTAATTCAATTGTTCTTTTAAGGAACCTAAGGACTCTACCAATTGCTTTCCAATGTTCTATACTAGGATTGTTTGTATATCTAGAAAGTTTGCAAACTGTAAAGGAAATATCTGGCCTAGTGCAATGCATTGCATACATCAAGCTACCAATTGCACTAGAATATTCTAACTAAGCAACTGCCCTACCAGAATTCTCAATTAATTTAAATGCATAATCATATGGTGTACTTGCTTCTTTAATTCCTAAGTGTTGAAATTTAAGAAGCATTTTCTCAATATAATGAGATTGACATAGAGCATAGCCCCCACTAAATTTCTTTACTTTGATACCTAAGATTGTATTAACTTCCTTAAGATCTTTCATTTTGAACTTTGAAGTTAGATACTTCTTAGTTTCAGATATTCCTTCCATATTTGTTCCAAATATCAACAAATCATCCACATAAAGGCAAATAATCACACCATAACAATCAGTGAATTTAGATTAGATACATTTATTAGCATTATTATGCTTAAATCCATGAGATAAAATGACAGAGTCAAATTTCTCAAGCCATTGTTTTGGTGCTTGCTTTAATCCATACAATGATTTTACTAGTTTACAAAATTTCCTTTCATTTCCAGACATAACAAACCCTTCAGGTTGTTCCATGTACACCTCTTCTTCTAAATCACCATTTAAAAATGCAGTCTTAACATCCATTTGATGTACATACAAATCGAAAATCGAAGCCAATGCCATAAGCACTCTAATGGATGTTATTCTAGCCACTGGTGCATAGGTATCAAAATAATCTGTACCTTCCTTTTGTTTAAAACCTTTGGCAACCAATCTAGCCTTAAAAGTTTTAAGAGATCCATCTGTATTGTATTTTCTTCTAAATACCCATTTACATCCTTAGGTTTAGATCCATGAGGCAAATCAACTAAAATCCAAGTATTGTTTGACAATATTGAATCCATTTCATCATTGATTGCCTCTTTCCAAAATGCAACATCTCTAGAAGCCATAGCTTCTCCGTATGTTTTAGGATCTTCTTCTATATTTAATAAAATTGGTATCTTGTTGAGAATAATTTCTCTGTTTCCTTCCAAAAGAAATATAATAGCCTGAGACGACACAAAATCAGGATCCAAATTCTTTTCTTTCCTAGCTCTTTGACTTCTTCTAGGTTCAATTAAGACCTCAAGATTTTTTTCTTTTATTTTCCTGAGATGAACTAGGATTTAAGTCGATTTCTGGTATTTGAGTAGGATCTGAAACAGTTTTAGAATCATTAAAGATTTTATCTTCAATAAATTCTACATCCTTTGATTCTACTATAATATTAGAATCCAAATTTAAAAGTCTGTAAGCTTTTGAATTTTCAACATATCCTACAAAAATACTCTTTAAAGCCCTTGGTCCTAATTTTGTTCTTTTTGGGTCCGGAACTCTATAAAAGGCTAAACAGCCCCATACCCTAAGGTATTTCAGATTTGGTTTTCTACCTTTCCATAATTCATATGGTGAAACTTTAAAAACTTTGGAAGGTATTATGTTATGTACATGACATGTTGTAAGCAAAGCTTCTCCCCACAAATTAAAAGATAATTTTGCATTCAAAATCATAGCATTTACCATGCCAACTAGTGTCCTATTTTTTCTTTCTGCCAAACCATTTTGTTGTGGGGTATAGGGTGCACTAGTTTGATGTATAATGCCATTCTCTTCGCAATATAAAGTAAATTCAGTTGGAAAGTATTCACCACCTCTATCACTGCGAAATGTCTTAATTTTCTTTTCCTTTTGATTTTCAACAACAGACTTATAACATTTAAACAAACTGAAGGCCTCATCTTTACTTTTCATTAAATATACATATGTATATCTTGAAAAATCATCAGTGAAAGTAATAAAGTATCTATTGCCTCCTCTAGTTAAAACACCATTAAGTTCACAAATATCAGAATGCACAAGTTCTAATAATTTTGAATTTTTGTTTGTTTTGGGGAAAGGCTTTGTCATTCTCGCTTGAATGCAAATTTCACATTTAGCACTATGATTATGATTATATGAAATCAAACCATGCTTATAAATAAATTTTAAAGATCTAAAATTTAAGTGTGCTAAACAAATATGCCACAAAATTGAAGACTCAATAATATAAGCAGAACCAAAGTTTATATTATTAATACTTAACTTATACATGCCATCACAAGGGTACCCTTTTCCAACAAACACTCCTTGTTTGGATAGAATCAAGTTATCAGACTCTATCACAGCCTTGACACCTTTCTTACAAAGAAGATTTGCAGATACAAGATTTTTCCTAATTTCTGGAACATGAAGAACATTTACAAGGATAAGTTTCTTTCCAGATGTAAACTGAAGTTCAACAGTTCTTTTTCCCATAACTTTTGCAGTGTTGGAATTTCCCATTAGCATTTCTTGTCCATCAACAGCTTCTTCATAATTTTTGAATTGAGATTTGTTGTTGCAAACATGAACAGTATCGCCCGAATCATACCACCAATCAGAAGATTTGGTTGATGCAGCCATGTGTAACTCTGTAATCATGCTGATGTGCATTTCAGAAGTCATGGCTATGATTTCAGAACTCATTTTCAGTTAAATTTGCACTATTGGGAACTTTTGTATCCTCCTTTTGCTTCTTCTTGTATCTGCATTCACACTTGAGATGTCCCTTCTTTCCGCAATTGTAACAAGTTTTGTTTTTCTTAAACTTGTTATCGTTGCCAGAATTATTGCTCAAATCATTGTATTTTCTCTTGTTTCCTCCATGATTATTTTGAAATTTATTTTTCTCACCAACAAAGTTCACTTTAGAGCTACTTGGAAAAAATAGGTTCTTATCACGAATTCGAGTTTCCTCTTCAATTCGTAAATGTTTTTGAATTTGCTCTATAGTGAAATCTTTTGTTGTGTGTATAAGTTTCTTTCTATAATCATTCCAATTTGGAGGAAGTTTAGCAATTATGGCCCCAAATTGCAGAGGTTCTGAAACTTCAACCTTAAGGTCCCGAAGTTTATTTACTAGAACTTGCAATTCATGGACTTGGTCCATTACAAAAATGTTATCTACCATTGTAAATTCAAAAAACTTCATGATGAGGAATTTATTTGTACCTTGCTTTTCAGTTTTATATTTGAATTCCAAAGCCTCCCAAATTTCTCTTGGTTACTTAATTGAAGTGAATAGGTCTTAGAGACGATCAGAAAGTGTGTTCAAAATGTGTCCTTTGCATATCACTTCATCTTCTTCACGTTTTTTACGTTCTACCTTTCTTTGTGCATCTTCATTAGGCTCAGGTTCTAGAAGTTTTGGCAAATTCGGATCCAAAACGTATGAAATCTTCAACGCCGTAAGCAAGAACATCAACTTATCTTTCCAACGAGTGAAATTCGTTCCATCAAATCTATCCAATTTCACGAAGTCTTGATTCATCATTTTGAAAGTCGCCATATCAGATTCTGATCCCATTGCGGATTATCACCTTAAAATTGTTGAGAAAATTGAGCGGAAACAATAATAAAAAAAATCGATGCGACTTTGAGGCGTGTATGAACACCTTCTTTAAGGTGATAATTGTTGGAAATAATATTGAATGGTGCACAAAGTTCTTATTGAAATAAAATAATATCAATATGAAAATTAACAATTAAACAAATAATTGTTAAACAAATAATTGGTTGAAAAATTATTGTTGATACTAGACCATATTGATCCGAAATAATAATAATAATAATAAAATAAATATTGTACAAGAGATTAAAATTAAATTAAGGAAAGATCTCACAATGCTATAGAATCACGCAAGAAGAACGTTGTCCTTAAAGGTTGATTCGTGCCTCCCAGAGTGTATAACTCGGTGTGATCGGATCTCTTGACACACAACCTCCCAGGATTAGACTATAGCGTCTATCTTCGTTAAGGACACACTTCCAATAACAAAGATCAAATAGAACAACCCTTTGATCAAAGTGGATGGGGGACTTTAGAATATTTTTCTTGTAGAAAAGCTAATACTATAACAATAGCTTTATGGCTCAAAACCAAATTCACGTTGAAATATATGAATGCACACTAGAAAAATATGTTAGAGGTTTTAGCCAAAGAAGAAGATAGTTCTCAAATGCATTGGGAACTCAATTTATATAAACGGTCAAAAAATGTTAGCACTATAGATTTTCTTTTAAGGCTCATGAATGACAAATGGTCATAAGACTCATAACTATTAACCGTTACAAATCAAAAGTAATAAACTTTAATAATGACAAAATGTTTGAAGATTAAAAAGCCATAAAAACAATTTTTTAATAACCAACGGTTACAAAATAAAAACTCATAAATATATATTTTAATAAATCAATTTTTTTTTCTTTGCCATAAAAACTCATGAATATATTTTAATACCAAATGGTAAAACATTTAAAGATGGCTAAAAATGAAATAATGTTTGTAACACACATATTACAACAATCCCCCACATGTTACAAACACTAGAATATAGGGAGATTGAAAGCATGCATCAATGTGGTACCCGAAGGTTTTAACCACACCTAGGATAAATAAGTAGGAACTTAATGAACCGTGGTAGAGTTAAACTTTTTTAACCAAATTCACAAGTTGACCAAACTTATCACCCACATAACTTTCTCCAAAACAAAATTGGGTTGTTCTATAGCGGGTTGGCGCCTTATACAGGCCATGCGCCCCTGGGTTTCATGAGCGCTCTAGAGACCTACCCTAGTCTCATAGGAGGCGGCACCACCTCCACACTCACATAGGTGGCATCCATCAAGAGTGTGTGCAGGGAACACCCCATCCCAACACGTAGGGACTATGGATCCATTAAGAGTTTTTAAACTCATCCTTAATCACTCTGCATCTTGTACTGTCTTACACCATAGGGATGGACTCATCACTATCTTCTCAACAAGATAATGGATAAACATAGAATGACAGTACCTCAACATGATCACTTGTGACTTCGTTTCCCATTAAACCTCATTCATGGGATCTCCAATCACAGAGGTTGGGTATCAATCACAGTGTCATAATTTGGGTATCAGTCCTATCCCCCTCAATGTTTTACTCACCAGCCTTCTCGCTAGTGGCTTGGTCAAAGAATTTACAAAATTCCTTTTTGACCTCACACATTCCATGGAATTTATACCGGTCTCAATAAGCTGTCTCACAATATTGTGTACTTTTCTCATTATAGATCTTGCTCATTGCTCGAGCTATGGCAGCCTGTCAATCACAATCAAAACACAAATGGATCTGAATTAGTATATAAAGGCAAATCAATTGATTAATAAGCTCCTTAGCCATTCATCTTCAGTTCCTGCCTTCTCCAAGGCAACTAACTCTGACTCCATAGTAAACCTTGCTATGCAATTCTGTTTTAAGGACCTCCAAGAGATAGTCCATCCAGTCAGAGTAAACACATAAAACCACATATAGGCTTTAGCTCATCTGAATCAAAAATTCAGTTAGCATTACAATATCCTTTCAATAAAGGAGAATAATCACAATATGACAAACCAAAATTAATTGTACCCTTTAAATATCTCAACAATTTAGAGATAGCATCTCAATGCCCAATAGTAGGATTATAAGTATACCTACTCAACATGTCAACAACATATGCAATATCAGGGCGCGTACAACTTGTCAAAATATCAAGCTATCAATGAATTGTGCATATTTTTCTTGCATAACATCATCACCCGTAGTTCTTTATCAAATGTATTTTGAATCATATGGTGTAAACATAGACAAATAATCAAAGTGCTCAAATCTTTTAAGCATCTTTTCAACATGATATGTCTGAGATAAAATAATGCAATCATTATCTCTAAGAATTTTAATGTCCAATATGACATTAGTTCTACCCATTTATTTTATATCAAAATTATACGCAAGAGGTCTTTTAGTTTCATGCACAATATCAATGCTAGTTTATAAAATAAACAAGCTAGTCAGCAATATATATAAACAAATAATGACACATTCATTATTGTAAAAACATGCTATGCATTTACTTGCACTATTAATCAAATATGCATTACACAACATCACTTTGTCAAACTTTTATGCCATTGTTTAGGAGCTTGCTTTAATCCTACAAGGATTTCACCAATTTGAACACTTGTGTGTTCTTGAACAAGTATTATACGCCCCTTGGGCTGCTCCATATAAATCTCTTCACCATTTAGAAAAACAACTTTGACATCCATTTGATGTACAACAAATTTATAAATAGAAGCAATGGCAAATAACATTTTATATATGCAATTACAGTAAACAGATAATAAGTACTAAATAATCATCATTTGGCATTTGCTTATAACTTTTAGCTATCAAGCTTGCCTTGTACTTATCTATCATATCATCCAGTTTAAGCTTTTCTTAAACATCTAATTACAACCAAGTGATTTGGTTGAAGGAGGTAACTCAATGAGTTTCAAATATGGTTAGACATAATTTATTCCAATTCATTATTTATAGCCTCTAACCAAAACTAATGCATCAAATAGATTTAATTGCTTCACAATAACATGTTGGATTATCATCAACAATATAAGCAATAAAATTATTACCGAAATTCATTTCTTTTCTAGCTCGCTTGCTTCTTCTCAATTCTTGCAAATCATCAACAAATTTATTAGAAGCAACAGAAGATTCATGCAATAACTTTTCCTTATTTTTCAAAGGAAATACATGCTCAAGAAAAACAACATTTTTTAGATTAAATAATAATATTGTAATCAAAAGCATCACTTTTTATAAGAAGTAATCTATAGCATGAACTACTGCAAGCATAACCAATAAAATCACAATCACAAATTCTAGAACCAAGTTTCCTTATTTTAGGCTCAGGCAACATAATCTTTGCCAAACACCCCCACACTTTGAGGTATTCCGAGATAGACTTAATAATATCTTTCTAAAAAGTTCATAAGAAGTTTTACTAATTTTCTTATGAAGCACTTTATTATAAATGTAACAAGCCAAAAATTGGCTTCCCCCACACATTGGTGGATAGTCCAAAACTAACAATTGTAGCATTCATAATTTATTTTCATTCGTTTGATGTAGCCAAGATTTACATGCATAAATCTATCATATCAAATATTAATGAATAACCCAAGTAAGAACAAGAAATCAAATATTCATTAACAGCACACAAGTGCTTTAAGATATGTGACTTACATGAGCCCATCTTTCTCTAAGTATGATCTGTTATCTTTTTTCTTATTTCATTTCTCTCAATTGAGAATTTTCTGAAGCATTGATTTTTTTTTTTTTTCTTTTATATGAATCACCACTTGTGATTTTCTAAGGAAGTTCACTAAATATTTATTACTGCTTGTAACAATTTTTTCAAGTTCTACCAAGATGAAAAAAATCTTTCCAACTTAAGCTACAATAAATATGCAAAGTATTAGGCTCAACCATGTAATAATCAACTATTATTGGCTCATTGTTATAAATACGCCATTGTTATGATCATTTTTACGATATGATAAATTCTCAGATGTTAAATGAGCTCTAATAGGAACATCAATCATCACATATATTTATTCCTAATCATCATGTTAGGAAAATTGAAAGTTAAATGATATAGATAAAAAAATTAATTAGCAAATACTTTTAAAGTATTCATGCTAATCTAGCATTCCATAGCTAACATAAGTGCTATGTGCTATTTCTTTTTCTTTTTTTTAAATAGATCAATCAACATATGCCGCTTATTAGATACGATATTCACATAATTATAATTTTTTTTTATCAGCTTTAATTCAATCAAGGAGCACCTTCATTACTTTATTATTTTTTTTTTTTTTCATTTTAATAAATGAAATTGTATATCATGTTTAAAAAAAAATCAAGGCATATAAAACATAATTTAAGAACTCACAGCGGAGCCAACGGTTTTACTCCAAGATCCTCCAAAATAGGCTAAGTCACCACATACCAATTGGGTGTCATGAAAACCGATCAATTGAACATACACACCACATCTCTTCCTCTTACATGTGCTTACCTACAAGAATATTTAGCAAAATGGTATTCTTTGCACACAATTAGCAATGTTTATTTTCTCTTTTACAACATAAGTAATCATTCACATTTGTTATTATTAGTAGATGTGAATGTTCTCCAACAAACTCAGCACAACAAAATAGAAATTACTAAGTTCTAAAATTCTATAAAAGTCTCAACTTTTATTGCAAGATTCGTGACCTAACACGAAAAGATTATTTGACAAGCAAATTAAATAATACAAATTTGAGTTCAAATAATTGAAAAATTCTTTTTGTCAAAAATATTTTCATTTCCAATATCGACAAATGAAATCAAGCTTTTCTTCTAACAAACAAATCAGATAAATTTTTTTTCACAATAGAGTCTTCATCTTTTCAACCACTAATTGATTTCATCTTTCTTGTATGCAAATTACATACCGCAAACTCCAATTGTATTTAACTTCTCATAAGTTCAAATACCATTGTTATCACCTTAATCAAAATATTTGTGCAACCATCAACGTAATTCAACCTTTAAGATTGTTGGAAATAATATTGAATGGTGCACAAAGTTCTTATTGAAATAAAATAATATCAATATGAAAATTAACAATTAAACAAATAATTGTTAAACAAATAATTGGTTGAAAAATTATTGTTGATACTAGACCATATTGATCCGAAATAATAATAATAATAATAAAATAAATACTGTACAAGAGATTAAAATTAAATTAAGGAAAGATCTCACAATGCTATAGAATCACGCAAGAAGAGTGTTGTCCTTAAAGGTTGATTCGTGCCTCCCGGAGTGTATTACTCGGTGTGATCGGATCTCTTGACACGCAACCTCCCAGGATTAGACTATAGCGTCTATCTTCGTTAAGGACACACTTCCAATAACAAAGATCAAATAGAACAACCCTTTGATCAAAGTGATGGGGGACTTTAGAATATTTTTCTTGTAGAAAAGCTAATACTATAACAATAGCTTTATGGCTTAAAACCAAATTCACGTTGAAATATATGAATGCACACTAGAAAAATATGTTAGAGGTTTTAGCCAAAAAAGAAGATAGTTCTCAAATGCATTGGGAACTCAATTTATATAAACGGTCAAAAATGTTAGCACTATAGATTTTCTTTTAAGGCTCATGAATGACAAACGGTCATAAGACTCATAACTATTAACCGTTACAAATCAAAAGTAATAAACTTTAATAATGACAAAATGTTTGAAGATTAAAAAGCCATAAAAACAATTTTTTAATAACCAACGGTTACAAAATAAAAACTCATAAATATATATTTTAATAAATCAATTTTTTTTTCTTTGCCATAAAAACTCATGAATATATTTTAATACCAAATGGTAAAACATTTAAAGATGGCTAAAAATGAAATAATGTTTGTAACACACATATTACAACAATAATTGCCCCCACTCAAAAGAGTTTGTTGCCGGGTTACAAGCAATTCACATCCAGGATACAACAAAGTCACTAACTGCAAACAACAAATCTGAAGTTTGTTCTTTAGAGTTTCTCTACAAAGTTGTGTAAATGACTTGAGAGTGAGAGAAAAATTATAATAATATTCTTAGAAAAATATATATCTATTTATATATTTTGAAGGACACTTATTGAAAAGTTATAGCTTTTCAATTTTCAATTGCAAACAGTTACTTATACAAAGGCAATGGTTCGAATCCTCATAGAACCACCCAATACAATTATTTTTAATAACTGCTACAACTGAAATAAACTGCCTAGAGTTTCAAACCTCTCACCAAAAACTCACTTGAAGAAAGATATGCCACTTGGTCTCCTTAGTCACATTATTAATATAGCAATCTATAAATATTTATAACAGGAGCCGTGCTCTTAGCAAGACCAAAATCACTCAGCCTTCCATTAAACTCCGAATCCAATAACACATTTGCTGCCTTGATGTCTCTGTGAACTACAGTTTGTTCCCACTCCTCGTGAAAATATAAAAGCCCTGAAGCCAAACCTTTGATGATCCTAAACCTTGCTCCCAGCTTAGGATTGTTTTAGGTTGATCGTTAAACAGGTACATGTCCAAGTTTCCATTTGGCATGAAATCATACACAAGTAGTAGATCACTGATGTAGAACAACCCGAGGAGACACCTCGGAGCATTCATCATTGTATCATCTTGGACATTGTCCGAGATGGGGATTCTGGATCACCTCGGAGCATTCATTGAAATATCTCGGACATTATCCGAGATGGGGACTCTGGAGCACCTTGGCAGGTTGATAGTATTGTCTCGGTAAAGAGCCAAGACTCAGCTCGGTGAATCCAAGCCGAATACTTTTGCTGGCGACACAGACGAAGACCGGGATTCCTAGAGAGAAACAGCCATACGGATTTCCTGGAAGATTCCGTTGCTGGTTTCATGGAGATTTGTTGACTTTCCATATTGTATTTATTAATGACCACGTCTTTCTTTTCCTTAATTCGAGGGATTACCTTGTCCATCAAATCTCCTTCATTAATGAAGATTTGATGATATCTTTTAATATTATTTAATTCTTTTATGAGCTTTTAGGGTTTAGCTATAAAGGAGAAGACAATGTAAGAACTGGATCATTGATTATCATTGAATGAAAGTTTGTTTTTCCTCTTCAACTTGCGAGTTGAACTTTGTGCTTGAGAACACAACTTATCTTCACTTTTATCCGCCTGCCTTGCCGGCGACACCAACCCAACAATTGAACCAAAATTCTATGACGAAGATGGCCAATACTAGCAACCTCCGACACGAATTCTTGAATCATGGGAAACACGCTTGACAGCAACTTGGGTGTCTGAGTTTGGCAGAGTTCCTCTGTAAACTCGACCGAACCCACCAAATCCAAGTAGCTTTTTCTCTTTGAAACCCCATGTTGCTTTCTTCAGCTCCTCGTAAGAAAATCTATGCGGACCAAAGGTAAATCATTCAGCTTCGATCTCATTCGTATAATACACATTCCAGCAGACATGTCAGTCCCATGATTGTGGGATCGATGATGATGAGAAGGTTCCTTATTGGTTGTTTTCCTTGTTGTCTCAACCGTTGAAATGCCTTGTATATGTCATTTCCTCCAATGCGACCCTCGATTTCCTCAGCTGTTGTTCTTGCCTTGTGTATCTTTTGACATGCTCTACTTTCCTGAGCTGTTTCGCTTGCCGGCGCCGCGAATAGCTCTTGACATGCTCTATTTTTCTTAGACGTTTCACCTGCCGTGTGTTGAAATTTATGTAATGTATAAAATAAGAAATTAATAGCAGAAGCAAAGAAAGATAAATAGATTAAAAAAATTGGGTTGGTTTAGGCCTAGAGGCCTACATTCATCCCTTTCTTTTTTCTTTTTTTTTTAATTATTATGAATAAGCAATTTTCATTCTAAACAATTGCTTAATACAATCAACGGTCTAAGCATGCTAACAAAACGCCAATGCCCAAACTAGAAACCAGAAACAAACAAGGGCACAAACAACAAACAAAAACAAAGACATTCAAACCAAAACAGAACTAGGAAGATTCCACATTTGGCAAAGATTGACATTTTCCCTAGACTTGATAAACCTCCCCTTCCCTGAGATTCAAGATTGGATTACTCATAATATTCTTTTAAGAATTTGCTCCTCCGTTTTTGGCCGACCTTGAAATCTAAGCTCATTTCTTACTTGCCAAAGATGGTACACCACAGAGCTTAAAATCAATATGCAAAGAACAGCCAGCAGACATTTTGTTTTCCAATTACTACAAGCTTCCTCCATCACATTTTGCCAATCAGCTGAGGATTGAGCTTAAAGCAACGAAGCATACAAGCTTTCCAGAGGCGGTAACTAAAGCTACACTAGAAAAAGAGGTAGTCACGACTCTCTATACAATTTCTACAAAACAAGCACTGATAATCACCCTGAACACCTCAAGCCACAAGTCTTTCTCCTGTGGGAAGCCTGTTAAGCACAGTCAACCATAAGATGAAAGCTTGTTTAGGGATAGCGTGAGGGAACCAAACAATAGGCCACCACCTAACTTCTTGCTTCCTCTTCCTCATAAAATTCCAGGTATCCGACCTAATAAATACACCCTTTCAAGATATAGTCCACACATACTTATCCTCATCACCATGTTGGATTTCCGGGAGCCTATTTTGAATATCAACCAAGTCATCTGACCTAGCCCATTTCCAGCACCATGCACCATTTCTAAGAACAAAATTCACCTTAGCTTCCAAGTTATTCCGTGAGTCATATACAATTCTAAACTTGTACTTCTTATATAAGGGGCCAAAAGGATGCCAATTGTCATGCCACAAATGAATAAGTTTTCCAGTACTTCTCATATAAGGGGCCTACATTCATCCCTGGTAAAGACTTAGGAATATATTTTTATTAGGGTTAAGGACATTTTTTATACTTGTGGTTCAACGTGATATGTGATATCAAATGGATCTTTCGATTTCAAAAATTATTACAAATGGTTACTGCATATATTCAGTAAACATAAATGATACTTCCGTTCAATTTTTTAACGGTGTGCCATGTAAAATCAATTAACAACTGTCACGTGCATCATATACATCATTAATACTATTTAAAATTTAAAAACTAAAAACAATTCTGAAGATAGCTGATGCCACCCATGCCAAAAGGGGTGGTCTAGCCATCATACCCCGAATGTGCAAATGAGTGTGGTTTCGGCCCCCCTGTACAAATAGTTGAGAGGAATCAAGTGGCAAATTAGTGCACAGTCCAATAACAATACCCTTTATGTTGTTGCCCATCATGATATGTTTCAGCTAATCTTTTCTCAAATGTAATCAATCACAGAGAATAGAGTGCCCACAAAAATTCAAATGCTAAGCCAACACCCAAGTTCCAACTATAGTTTAGGCCGGAGTTGCCTACATCTATCCAAAGGCCTTTCCTAGGCAATGTTATTAATGTTACATTATATTTGTTCTATGATGTATTATGATTGTCTTATGTTACATGTATGCCATCCTACTTAGCTTAGCTTGTGAGGAAAGCATCTGAGTCTCTAAATGAATTTAAAAATGCAAATCCATGAAAGACGAGAGAGTGGTAGGTGTAACAGTACCCCGATTCCATATTGAAAAGGTGAGTAGCTCACATAGAGTGGATGGTTTAGGTGAAACTGAACTTTATAAGAAATTTTAGAAAAACTTCAAATTGACTCATCTTTTTGGGTTACGGTAGGGATATATGAAGATCAATTGGAATGGACAATAGGAAGATGAACATTAGTGTGATTACGAGAGACCATGAAAGAGAGGCATTAGAGACATTGCAGAAGCTATGGCGACACTGAGGGCTATTGATGATACTAGAGTTATTTTAAATAGTTTGCAAACTTGGAAGGTAAATCATGTAAGAAATAAGGTAAATGGAGCAGCTCATAGATTAGCCAAGAAAGTGTTTTTTTTTTTGTTTTTTTTTTTTTTTTATATATATGAACAAGTTTATGGAGGAAGCACCTTGGTATTCTTGACACTGTAGTTGCTGAACACAATATTCTAGCTTTTTCTCATTAATGTAGAGATTGCTAGACTGAATTTTGTTATTATTTTTTTAAAAAATAAAATAAAAATAGCAGCTATGTTCTCCTCCCATGGCCACAACTGAAGGTTAGAGACTTACAGTACTTACATCAGGGTGGTGGACCTTCAATTCTCAATCACTAAAAGAGAGGGGTTAGGGATAATAAAATACTGCATTAACCAGAAGTTTATGTAACTATTGAAGGGTTGCCTATGCTGTTCTATGGTCTTGTCTAGGTAATGGGTGGACAGGAAAGGCCCAGAAAAAGAGGAAAAAAAATGGCCATATGTTCACTCAAAACCCAAGAGAATGGACATTTAGTAGGGATGGGTAAAATATCTGGCTACCGCTTATTGAACCTTCATCTACCGCTTACCGACTCTACCAATTAATTTTGGATCAGTAGAAAACCCACTGTCAAAACAGTTGAGAGGAATCAAGTGGCAGATTAGTGCACAGTCCATTACCCTTTATGCTGTTGCCCATCATGCTATGTTTCAGCTAATCTGTTCTCAAATGAAATCAAGCTCGGAGGACAGAGGGCCGACGAATTAAAGTGCCCCGACAGGGCCGACGGGAGCTGTTGGACTGTGTGCACTAAGCACACCAAATTCCAATTCTATATGATTAAGCCGCGCCCAATGGTGAGGAGGAAGTGGTTAACATAACATAATTATTTAGCTGAAATCCAAAGGCTACCCAACGCCCAACTACAAGTGAGGCCGGCCGGAGTAGTGCTTTTGAGGCCCCATGCTGCCATGGATGATTGAGAGAGTCTTGGTGGTTCCTGATCAGATACCCACCTCCAAGTTTAGTTGGAAAATGGTGGTACGTAGAGGACTCCATTGGGCTATAAAAGACCCGACCCAATTTTAGTGGACCAAGTTAAACTAAAGCTGGGCCCATTGCATAGATTCCAAACGTCCCTTCTCTTGGGTTTTGTTGATTAAGCACGCCAACCTTTCCAATTGGGGAGAAAAAATTAATTTGGAGTAAAAATGCGATTTCAGTTAGCGGTTATTTAATAAGCGCATTTGTTAATCGCTTAAGCGGTTAACATTTATTTAAAAGAATTAAAAAAAGAAAAAAGAAAAAAGAAAACCAACCCATCGACCAATAAGAAGAATACTATATCTAGGCCTTGATGACTATACCCAAAATGTGTGACAGTTCTAGTTTGGAACTCAACCCCAATGATGGACTTGGAGTCAATGCAGAACTCGTTCTTAACAAACCTGGACAAGCAGGTTTGTTGTAGGAGATGTTCTATGGAAGCGTTGTGCTGTGTTTAGTTTGTGCTGAATCTGAAAGTGAAGAAGCAGATGTTTGTTGTAGACCGCTGAGGGTGTCACGGCGAGACTGAGAGAGAGAATGAGAAGAGAGAGCTGGAGAGAGATTCATAGAAGAGAGACGAATCAAAAGGGGAGAGAGAGAGAGAGAGCGAGAGGAGAGGAATGAGATTGAGAAATCAAAAATATATTATGTGCGGCTCTGCTGGGTAGGAGACGATAAGGGTTGGCTTAAAACCCTAGACGCGCGTGCTTATATATATATATAGACAACCCTTCAATAATTTCATAAACTTCTGGTTAATGCAAGATTTTATAAGCCCCATCCCTTGAAACTCTCTTTTGTGGTAATCGAGACACAGGTTCTTGAATCGTCATTGGGACTCTGCCGGAAGAGCCTAGTACTGCAACCAGCTGAAAAACTACATGGCAACAATCAAATTAAAGCGGCAAGAAAACAAATGCAACAATCAAACTACTGATGCAAGAAAAGGGCTGCCATTAATTAGTCTAACGCTCAACGACTTTCGCGCGTAAGTAGCTTAGGGCTTACCATTAATTAGTTCAACGCTCAACGACTTTTGCGCGTAGGTAACTCAATCAGTTGTTTGTTAGGAATAAGAGTGTCATGTAAGCCCGATCAGACTTTCATCAATTATGACCCACAATAACGCAAAAGTTGTTGCATTAACAAACACCAAAGAAGCATACATATAACATAAGACAATCTTAAAACATCATAGAGATTAGAGCATGTGGAAAAAGAAAAACGCGCTTGCACTAATTAGTTTCTATATATGCCAAGTCTTTGTCATTAAATATATTTTTAAGGAATAAATTAAATTTAATCCCTAATAGATCATTCTAGAGAAAAGTACATATAACCCCCTCAAACTACCACCTCATTGTCAATGTCCCCCCCAAACTACCAATTGAGTCAATGTCCCCCCCTAAACTACCAAAAACTGTCAATGTCCTCTTAATGACAAAAATACCCTTCAAAAAATTATTAAAATAAAATAAAAACTTAAAAAATATTTTTAAAAATTAAAAATAACAAAAATTTATACAAAAAAAAATTAAAAATTAAAAACTGTTTTCTTTTCTTTTATTTTTTTTTGTGTTAAAACAAATTATTTTTCTAAGTTTCAGTTAATTTTTCATTTGGTTTTTTTTTTTTAAAAAAAAAAAAAATCATTCTTTTTTTTATTTATTTAATAAAAAACTGGGTTTTCCTTTTTCTTTTTCTTTTTTTTTTTTAAAAAAAAAATTGTTTTTATATTTTTCAGTTATTTTTTCGTTTTTTTTTTTAAAAAAAAAACTTTCATTTTCGTTTTTTATTTTTTTTATTTAATTTATTTAATTTGTTTTTAAAAAAATAATATTTTAGTTTTAGTTTTTTTTTTTTGAATTTATAAGGACATTTTTGTCTTATTCAAAAAAATTTAGGGTTATTTTTGTCTTTTTGTTGGTATTAGGGGGGACATTGACATTTTTTGGTAGTTTGAATGGGGCAATTGATACAATTGGTAGTTTGGGGGGTACATTGACAATTTAGTGGTAGTTTGAGGGGGATATGTGTACTTCTCCCATCATTCTATCAACCTACGTCAGAGATGGAGGGATCGAGGGGAGGGCCCATCTTATGAAAATTTTCACTACAAGACAATTGATGATTTCTGTTTGGATTCTTCTTTTTTATTCTCATCCATAATGTTATCATTATTGAGGTCGATCTGTTTGAATGTTTGATAAAGAGGAAATTTAAAAGTTATAAAAATATTAGTTAGTAAATCATCCTCCGGATTTTTCTAATTTTTATCAAATATGAGGGTTTTCTTTTTTCAAAAACTCCTTTCAAAAGAATTTATTTTATTATTATTATTATTATTAACGTTTGAGGAATTTTTTTCTTCCGTAAACCAAAAAACAATGTTTTGCTCAAAGTTTTTCTATGACATAAAGTGCAAAAACCTGATAAAAATATACTAAATTCTCATTACTAACATGTCACATTTTTAATATGTAACATTTTTCAAGTCGTTCAATGCAAAAAAATAACATGAATTCACATAATTTGAGAATTTACAATTTCTCCTTATCCAATAAAATTGCGAAACACTCAAACACACTTCAAACCTATGCTATGAAACCTTAATGGTATTACAAACGAGCAAAACAAAGAAAATGGCTGGCAAGAAAGGATTAGGATCTTCTACAATTATTTGTCCGAATTGGAGAGAGTTCAGGCAAGTAATTGTAAGAGACCACTTATGGAACCCACTTGACCAAATAAAAATTTGGCTATTCAACCACTTATCCAGTCAGGTGTACAATTATTTGTCCGAATTGGAGAAAATTTGGGCAAGTAATTGTGAGAAACCACTTATGGAACCCACTTGACCAAATAAAAATTAGGTTGTTCAACCACTTATTCAGTCAGGTGAGTCCCATAAGTTGTCTCTCACAATCACTTGCCTGAATTCTCTTAAATTCAGACAAATAATTGTAGAGAATCAAATTCAGACAAATAATTGTAGAGAATCCTGATCCGGCAAGAAAATGGTTGAAGTAAGTACACATAAATGCCAAAGAAGCAATTTTAATGGTATGCAGTTTCTTATACAAATTTCAAGTAGGATTTATTTTGAAAATCGGATTGAAAAATAAGGGTGTTCAAGAGATTATATATATATATCCATAATTATAATAATTGTACTTAAGCTAAGCAAAACATTTAGGATGGTAACAGTACGTTCCTTCCAAAACTATCCCATAAAATTGAAAATGATAGGAGTATAACTACAAAGTGATGAGTCACAATTAGAATAATTAATAGATGGAGGTGTTAGTGGTTCGTGAGGTTCCACATCTATGCCGAGTGGGTCTCCCATGTCACGATTAGTGCTCATTTTATGTCAAGTCGCAGTCATTAATTAAACTTTTAATTAAACTACCAAATATAGAGAGGACCACCTGTCCACCCACATTTTGCGGTGCACCAGAAATATAACTTGAAGTTAAGCTTTTTGGAGTAATTAAAATAATTCTAAAAGTGGTTACTTAAAAGGGAAAAAACTTTTTGAAATTTTTTTTGAGGCGTACTCCATACTTTGAAGACGGATCTAGGGATTTAATTTGATGTACTCTAATATGAATTTCATCATCGATTCACAGTGGCGGAGGCTTTTATATACGAAGCAGGAGGCAAACAAGACAGCCCATCTGGGTCTCCACAACCGTCTCTGGAAGAATACCTAGTTTTCTTCATAATAATCATTTTTAGATCTAAGTAGAAATAAACAATCGCATGGTTAAATTCTCCTTTTCTTTCCCATTTGGTGTGCTGCCCCACATCAATTTTGGAGGGACAAAAGGAGGACAAGGGGATGATGTGTAGCATTACTCATTCTCATATATTCCGTATTCAAATAGGCGGTGGGCGCAGGGTCACCGAGTGAGCACTAGCAGCAGATTCCCAACTATTTTTCCTAATTTAGGAAAAATTTAGGAAATCAAACAACTTTTTCTTTTCCTATACAAATACATTTCACAATAGCTTCTTTTTATCTTTCCCTATATATTAAAATAATTTTTTTTTTTTACCTTTTTTAATTTTTAATTTTTTAACTTTATTCCAAAAGCAAGTTTTATTTTTTCTCAATTAATTCTCTCTCTCATCAACGTCCATCTTTGTCCCTTCCAACCCCCATTCTTCATCTTCTTCTTCAACAAAACACTGACAAATGGCAATTGGCAATTGGCACAAGACGACACAGAGAAGCAAAGAGCGAGAGACAAAGAGACAATTTTGCTTTTCAACTATTTTTCATATTTTTTTTTTCTCTCCAAACAGAGAGACAAAGAAACGATTTTGCCTTTCAACCATTTTTCATATTTTTTTTTTCTCTCCAAACAGAGAGATTAAGAGCTATGAAATCTAAATTGGCACAAGACAACACAAATCCAAGGCCCAAGTTTTCCTCTGCTCTGGTTCGGTGAGCTCGTCGGCAGCGGCAGCAACAGCAGCATCCTCCAAGGCTAGCCCTTGATCTGGTGCTCCAAAGAGTGTATACCAAAAGGAAGCAAAAATTGAGAGAGAGAGAGAGAGAGAGAGAGAGAGAAAGACGTATGGAGATTCAGAATAGAAAGGAAGATGAAGCAAAGCGTAGGGGTAGAAAAAAAAAAAAAAAAAAAGATAAAAAGTGATTCAGAATTAAAGGACGCGTGAGAGGAGAGAGAGCGTTATTTTTTATCATTATATTAAGCATTGGGTAGCTAGAGTGCTACCCAAGTAACTACCCAACGATGAATATGTAAAATAAGGCATCTGTTGTGATGCGTTTTTTGATAACTTTTTTCAAATTTTCTCTATTTTAGGAAATAGAACCACTTATAAGGCATCTGCTACTAGTGCTCTAAGAAAACAGAGAGGGAAAGAAGATGAGAGGACAAATCCTTGATGGGACTTTTGTGAAGAAATTTTTGGAATATCTGGTGGATTATTTGGTGCATCCGGATGATTTTGTGGAATTTTGGTGGATTTTTTAATTCCCTACCGCAAGATGCGACCATGATGCATGTGCAAGGATAACTTACTATATGATTGAGGATCAAAATTAAAGGTCATATGTGTTGACTTCTTCCGTGCTAATCAGGAATGCATAAAATATTTTAATTGAAATGAAATAAGTGTGAGAATCATAATTTGAAGTAATTATCTGTATTCTAATACCATATTGTTGAATGGAGGGATGGATGCCCGCATTCAGACGTCGACCCATCGACCCAGCCTTGTGAATATGGGGTTAAATTGAAAAAAAAAATAATTGGGGGTAGAAATTAAAAAAAAATAAAAAAATTTATGAGTAAAATTTAATTTAATTTTTTTTTTTTAGAAAAAATTTTGGGGGAAAATTTTGGGGCTTGCCCGCAATGGGCATGCCCCTCTACTTGTTTTTATTTAAAACGTACGTTACAAATTTAGCTTGTAATCACAAAACTGACGAGCATAACCTTTGTTTTGACAAATTTAGTATCTAAAAAGTGAGTACTCATAGATTGTCAATATTTGTGAGTATTACTCTATATATTTTAGTGGTGAACTAAAAAAAAAAAGACAAATGACCAGAAAATCATGTGAAACAACAATTAAATTTCAATACAACTAAGATAATATTTTAATTATGTTATGCACTTTATTTTTCAAACACACATTAAATCACCGTTTATCAAAAAACTTAAGTTAAAAAAATATATATTTAATTATTTAATTAATACTTTAACGTATTTAAAAATTCTCCTCTCACTTCATGTAATGACAAATGCAACTAGTCAAGTCAGGTTAACAAATGTTATCCATTCCATCACAATCGAGCGACTTTCTGTTTTTTAGTTCCTAATCAAAGATAGAGGAGATAAACAATTGGACATCTTTGATTGAAGTCTTAATATATTTTGTAAAAAAGTTAATTGACTGGATAATATTATATTAATGATTCGTCATTCTGAATACCTAATGCCAACCATAATACCCATTCTAATTTCACAAATCCATTACCTATGACAACACATTTATCTTTGAACAAGTAATTTGCTTTAATTAAAATAAATAAATAAAATAGTTTTATAGCAGTCGACTCGTTTTCTTTAAGATTGAGTTGGAAGTATTTAAAGTAATATTAAATTACCATTTCTTCAAAATACATGTAAGGGATAATTGCACCATTAGTCCCTGTGGAATGCCATAATTATTTTTCATTTTTTATGGTTTAAGAAGTTCATAAAAGGTCCTTGTGGTAAGCAATAATTATAAATCGATCACTGGCATCAAATTCTGTTAAAATTTTGACAAATTTTATTAAATGATGGCGGGAGACAAACAAGACAGCCCATTTGGATCACCATAATTGTCGATGGAAGAAGAATAGCTAGTTTTCTTCATAATATTCATTTTTAGGTCTAGTAGAAATAAACAATCTCATGGTTAAATTCTCCTGATCTTAAATACTGATTTTAGATGCTTCTATTCCTTTTCTTTCCCATTTGGTGTGCTGCCAATTCTCATATATTCCGTACTCAAATAGGGGGCGGGCGCATGGTCACCGATTAAGAAAACGGAGGGGAAAAGAAGATGAGAGGACAAATCCTTGATGGGACTTTTGTGATGAAATTTTTGGAATATCTGGTGGATTATTTGTGCATCCGGATGATTTTGTGGAATTTTGGTGGATTTTTTAATTCCCCACCACAAGATGCGACCATAATGTGCAAGGACAACTTACTTTATAGTTGAGGATCAAAATTAAAGATCATGTGTTTGACTTCTTCGGTTCCAATTAGTAATGTGTGAAATATTTTAGTTGAAACGAAAGAAGTGTGAGGGTCATAATTTAAAGTTATAATCTGTATTATGATATCATATTAATTGTTGAATGGAGGGATGGATGCCTGCAATGGGCGTATCCCTCTACTTGTTTTTATTTATAACGTACGTTACAAATTTAGTTTGTAATATTAAAATTGACCGGCATAACCTTTGTCTTGACAGATTTAGTATCTAAAGAGTAACACCTTGACTGTTCCTCCTCAATCAACGGGGTAAGGCTATATATAGTCCGTCTCCCATTAGATGGGTTGATGAATCATATCAATAGTAAGATATTTGAGTGATTGTTAAACTTTTTTTTGTAGATTTTGAGTGCTCGTAGATTGTGGGTATTTGTAAATATTACTCTATATATTCTAGTGGTGTACTAAAAGAAAGACAAATCAAACAACTATTAAATTTCAATACAACTAAGATAGTATTTTAATTATGTTGTGCATTTTATTTTTTAAACCCATATTAAATCACCATTTATATTAAAAACTTCAGTTAAAAAAATAATATATTTAATTATTATTTTAACGTATTTAAAAATTATCCACCGAGACTTTAGGTAATAACAAATGCAGGTAGTCAAGTCAGGTTAACAAATGTTATCCATTACATCACAATTGAGCGACTTTTTATTTTTTAATTCCTAATCAAAGATGGAGGAGATAAACAATTGGAAGTCTTCAATTGAAGTCTTAATATATTGTGTAAAAAAGTTACTTAACTGGATAATATTATATATTATTAATGATTCGTCATTCTGAATACCTAATACCAAACATAATACTCATTATAATTTCATAAATCCATTACCTAGGAGTGCCACTTTCTCAGATGGTGGGTGTCAAAACCAGGGAGCCTTGGAGGTCCATACCGACCACACGTGATGCTCGTGTTGGCGGCTTTTTATTATTTAAACTGCACTAATTATTTTTTGTTTAACTAAATGGAATAATTGCATCACTAGTTTTTTGGGTTAGTCTAAATTACGAATCACTCTCTATGATACAAAAGGTTCATGAAAAGTCCTTGTGGTATATATAATTACGAATCACTCTCTGAATCCGTTTTCCGTCCACCAAGTTAACAGAATCTGTTAGTGAATTACAATATAAATAATATTTAGAATTTGTCTGATTATTTATATGACGTGACAAACTAATGGATTCTATTAACTTTATGGATAGAAAACGAGTTCAGAGAGTGATTCTTAATTATAATTTACAATAACTCTTCTCTCTCCTGATATCCTTCTTCTTTGTGCAGATGATGAGGGAGGAGGGAAGGGTCTCTTCTCTTCCCTCCTCTCCTCTCCTCTCTCCTTTCCTTTATGTTTTTTTTCCTGTTTTCTTTGTGTTTTTTTTCCTGTTTTCTTTGCTTTGGTTTACCTTCTATTCCTTCTAGGAAGTTTTGTTCCCCTAGACTAGATCCGATGATAGTTGATGTTCTCCTAGTCCTTCCAGGGCTATGGAGGTTATTTTTTAGTTTTTTCCTTGTGTTTTTTCTTGTTGGTTTTCCTGGCAGAAGGCTACACGGGACGTCTGTGTAGGGGAGCGGCTTTTCTGGTGCGTCTCCGGCGAGTTTTTCTAGTTATGTTTTTTTGATGTCTTCTTTAGAGCTAGATATGTGTTCTTCAGTTGGATCCTTCATGACACACACCTCTCTATGGTGGAGATCGTTGGAGATCGGTGGTTTCAGCGGTCGTCTGCTGCAGAGAGAAGTCCCCGGTGAAGGCGCTTGTTTACACGTGCTGGTGCCGGTGACAACTTTTTCCCGACGCCGGTTTCATTTGGTTTCTATCTGGATTTTTTATTTGTTTTTCTGTTCACAGTCTGCCTTTGTAATGTTCAATTGTTACTGGACTATTTGTTGGCATAGTAGCTAGATTATCCCTCTTTTTTCTTTTTCTTTTTTAGATTGTGCTTACACGTAAAGAGTAGCCCAAAAGTTGTTCATATAATGTTTGTGTGTTGTTTAGATATCTGTTTTAAGTCAAATTTTTCTGGCTTAGGGTGTATGCGGTCTTGCATCTCTATTCTCTATAATTGCCTTCGGGCGTTCTTCAGTAATATATGGTGACTTATGTTATCTGTTTAAAAAAAAAAAATTATAGTTTACCACAAGGATTCTCTATGAATTTTTTGTACCACAAAAAATGATTCGTAATTTAGGCTAATTTCATGGACCAGTGATGCAATTATTTCTAATTAAATTAAATTCTTTCAATTTAATTAGGAAGAAGGAATTTTTTAGTTAGTGATCCTCAATCCAGTTTAATATTTTTAAGCGTAACTATGAAGTTAACTGACCTCCAGTTTTAACGCTAACTAATTTTAGAGGATAGTTGAATAACCTCGTACCAACTCTTTTGCAACACTCATTATTTAATTACTATAAATGACAGTATTTATTACGAAAAATCATGAGAATTTTAAAATTTTAAAACTACTAATTAAATAATTAAATTTATCTTTTTATTGAAATAAGCTTTTACGATAAAAACGGGGAGTCAATAATTTAATTTGGATTTCACTTTACTTTTCATTTAAAATAAAAGAATTTGAACATGATTATATGATTAAAAAAGAAAACTTGGTTTTATCTTTTATTTATAGAGGACCTTGGGTAGTAATTCGTATTCGTGTGTTGAATTTTGGTCGTGTTAAAGTATGTGTATAAAGTTATATAGGTCAACAATAACTCAATTCGTTTAATTACATGGTTTAGATTTCTAACCCTAATCTGTTAATTTTATGTTAAGTTTGTGGAAGGTTCGCGGGTCGTATAAAAACTTGTAATATTTCAAATGTCGTGTGTTAGATTCGGATCATGTCGAGGTATGGATATAAGTCTATATAAATCAATAATGATTTGACCTATTTAATTAAAAAGAGTAAAACACCTTAATTATAATATGCTAATTTCGTATTCAATTCGTGTCCAAATCATGTTAAAAATTGTCTTCACTAACTGAGATTCAAATGGTTCAAGAGTGATGTTACACATACTCACACTCTCACACTCCATAACATGGCTTTTAAAATTGAGTAATGCTATATGCAAGACTCTTATCCCCCTATTATTCCTCAAAGGTGATGTGTTTTTTAAAATTACAATTGAATCAAAATATAATAGTGATCAATCAAAAATCCAATGATTATTTTAAAAATCACATCACCTTTAGAAAAATAAGAAAGGGGATCTCAGTCTTACATAATGCATTACTCTTTAAAATTACTATTGAATTTAGGTGAGGCTCAAATGGTTCAAGAGTAATGCTACAGACTCTTCCACTCCTACACTTCTTGACATGATTTTTAAAATTATTATTGGATTTTAGACGGATTGTTATTAGATTTTGATCGAGTGTTAATTTTAAAAGCCACATTAAAGAGTGTAGGAGCACTGAGAGTGTATGTGACATTTCTCAATGGATCAAACATAACCAAAATGGTTCCTATGTGAAATAAAATAGCACGCACCATAAGTAGTAGCAGTTTAGTGGCTTCAAGGAAATTTTCAAGAGTTTCAACACGCAGTAGGATGTGGGTTTAAATCACGCAATGTGATCTCACTGATATCCTAATAGAACTGAATTAAACTATAACTCACTCATACTTGAGGAATCGCTCGCGATTCCGGGTTCCACCATTTATTATGGTAACCCAAATAGCTAATGTTGGTCTCTCCCCATTCGTTTTGAACTAAAATAATAATAATAAAAATAAAAAAGTAGACCGCTTTGTGAGTTTATTTTTGTAGCATTTTTTTCGGGAGGGCCACTTTTCTTTATGCAAAGCGCACCACATGCCACCACCACACCACATGGTTTCTGAAGTTCGAAGTCGTCTCTCTTTCAGCGCGCACCAGCAAAAAATGAAACTGGGTCACGATGGGAACGGTCACTAGGCGTTCAGTTTTCCGCTTCCAATGGGTCCGTGAAGTCGGTGACGTTCCCTTGACAGTAGGTCAACCCGTCTGTCCTGATCCGCTCTTAAATCGCTTTCTTTCTAGAAATCTCTTTTGATTTTCTGTCGACAGAACCATTTCTCAAACATTTCTGCGCTTCAGCACCATATTATCATCATTTGCACCCTGACTTTTCTCTACCTCACAAAGCTCAACTCTTCTTAGCTCTCATGGCAGAAAAACTCATCTCTCTCTGGGTTTTCCTTCTACTCCTATGTCCAGTAAAGCCTCAAGACGATGCTAGACCCTTGTTGGACGGGTTCAGCGGCGGGTTCAGCGCTGCAGGCAACAACTTGAGCTTAGACGGCGTTGCAGCTGCGGTTGAGAACAATGGCGTACTAAGGCTAACAGACTACTCCTCGATCATGGCTTCCGGCCACGCCTTTTATTCACACCCAATCCAATTCAAGAATTCCAGCGGCGAAGTCAAGTCCTTCTCCACCTCGTTCGCTTTCGTTATAGTCCCCCAGCCTGGGAAACAAGGCGGCGATGGCCTCGCTTTCGCAATCTCTCCCGTACAAGGGATTCCAGGGGGTAATCCAGGCTCTTATATTGGCCTCTTCAACGCCAGCAATAATGGGAACGTCTCCAACCATATATTAGCGGTCGAATTCGACACTTACATGAACGCCGAGTACGGTGAAACCGATAACAACCATGTTGCCGTCGACATCAATAGCATAATATCGAACAAATCTGCACTGGTTCCCTTTAATTTGACGAGTGGTCAGGCAATTCAGGCATGGATCGATTATAATTCGCCAACAAACCAATTAAATGTCAGGCTTGCGACGGACTCTACCAAACCCAGTTCTATACTTTTGTCCTCTACAGTGAACCTCTCACAAATTCTTAATGAATCTATGTACATCGGATTTTCTGCTGCTACTGGTCAAATCACGAGCTCGCATTATATCCTGGGTTGGAGCTTCAACATGAATGGAGATGCTAAATCTCTCAATTTAGTTCAACTTCCTAAGCCCCAGCTCCCCAGTACTGCCACTGGGACCAAAAAGAATCGTACAGGCCTAATTGTTGGCGTCTCAGTTTCAGGTGCTTTCGCTGTCATTTTGCTTGCTGCTTTGACGTTTTACATGGTCAGGAGGAAACGGAAGGCTGATGCGGTTGAGGACTGGGAGCATGATATTGGTCCGCATAGATTTTCTTACGAGGAGCTGAAGAAAGCAACAAGGGGTTTCAAAGAGAAAGAGCTACTTGGATCTGGTGGGTTTGGTAAAGTTTACAAAGGAACTCTGCCGAAGTCAGATACCCAAGTTGCTGTTAAGCGTATTCCTCAGGATTCCAAACAGGGCTTAAAAGCGTTCATATCGGAGGTTGCTACTATCGGTCGTCTGCGTCATAGAAATTTGGTTCTATTATTGGGTTGGTGTCGTCGGGAAGCTGATCTACTACTTGTGTATGAATTCATGCCTAATGGAAGCTTAGACAAGCACCTTTTTGATAAGCCCCAATCAATCCTGAGCTGGGAACAAAGGTTCAAGATCATCAAAGGAGTGGCTTCAGGGCTTCTATACTTACACGAGGAGTGGGAAAAAACTGTAGTTCACAGGGACATCAAGGCCGGAAATGTTTTGTTGGATTCTGAGTTCAATGCAAGGCTGAGCGATTTTGGTCTCGCTAAGCTATACGAGCACGGCTCCAACCCAAGCACCACCAGGGTTGTGGGGACGTTGGGGTATATGGCACCTGAGCTGACGCGCACAAGCAAGCCGACGACCAGCTCCGATGTGTATGCCTTTGGAGCTTTGCTGCTGGAAGTGATATGTGGTAGAAGACCCATTAATCCTACAGCATCGTCTGAGGAGCTCATGCTGGTGGACTGGGTTTGGGAGAAGTGGGCGGTCGGAGCAGTACTTGATGTTGTTGACCAGAGGATGGAGGGCAGGTTCGATGAGGCTGAGGCTGTTTTGGTGCTCAAACTGGGCTTAATTTGTTCCAATGAGGACGCCGAGGCACGCCCTACGATGAGGCTGGTGTTGAGGTACTTGGAGGGCGAGTTGGCGCTGCAGGAGGCGGTGGAGATGCCATATAAGAAAAAAGGTGGTGCTGCCGCTGGTCGTCGGACTCGTGCCATTGAGTTTGAGGATTATACGCAATCCATTCCGACTGCATCGTCGGTGTATGACGTTGATGGTAGGTAGGCTGACGGTCCTCTTTCTTTCTTTCTTTTTTCCTTCCTTTTTCTCTTCCTTTTGTCTTTAGAGAAATGCACACTTTCTAAAAAATTTCTCTAAAATTTGCTCTCCAAAAAACAATGTGTAACAGTTCTGTATAATTTATTATTTTAAAAAATTGTATCATCAGGATTACGACACATTTTGGAGAGCAAATTTTAATTTTTTTTTTTAAAAAAAGTGTAACATTTCTCATCTTTGTAAGTTGGATTGTAATTTGGATTTTAAGATTTCATTACCTGGTTATGGTAGTACCTTTGCTTGGAAGAAAATATATTATTCAGCACCTATGAAGATGCAGTATTTACAAGGCCAATTTTGGTTAAAATATGGATTTCAACATGAGCTCAAGGGGTAAATCCGTTCTAATTTTGATTGGGTTTGCGGCCGTCTTACATTAGAGAATTATTTTACTGTCAAAATTTTATTTTGTTATATCATTTAAATCTAATGTTATGTTATTTAAAATTTTAAATAACGTAATAATATATGCACAGTTAAGTTTAATTTTTTTTTTTTTTTCGACATGTCTACACAAGAAGAAGAAAAAATATTCGAATTAATAACTTCTACTTCATAAGACGTGGTTCCTAACTAATTAAACTATTCTTAAAAATTTTAAAAAATCTTTATGACCGTGAAACAAAGTCTCCATTTCAGTTTTCACCACATGTCTCATTATCCACAAACAAGCCATTAATTTTATAATGATGAAAAAGAAATTTCAGAAGAAAAAAAAAATGACAATAAATAAAGGAAGCAATAGTAGAGCATTTAGTAGTACAAATATTCAAGCTTTCAATTGGAATCCAAATTCCCATTTTAAATCAAATACAGGGGTTTTGGAAGGCCACTGGCCACGCGTTTTTTACCCACATCTCATTCGATTCCTCTTTTCTTTTCTTTTTTTATTTTTGTTTTTTATTTTTTAAAAAAATTTAGTTTTATATTTTTTTATCTCCCACTTTCACCAAGAGAGGAAACATTGGGAGCATGTAAAATTTAATTAAATTTGCTCTTTAGCTAAATTTGAGAGAGAGAGAGAGAGAGAGAGAGGCGGCTGGCTGGTAGAAGAGAATCTCTGTACATGTATATATGTGCTGATATATATACAAAATATATATGTATATATATATGGAAGCCATGAGGGAGATTGGATGGATGTCTGGTGGGTACTTATTGGATTAGAAAGATTCAACGTGGGGAAGAAAGAGAGAAAGGTGGTTGATGTTCACATGTGGGCATTTATGAGCATGTTTTCTAATTCAACGTGGGGAAGAGAGAGAGAAAGGTCGTTGATGCTCACATGTGGGCCTGTGGGCATTTTTGAGCATGTTTGATTGCAGTTTTGGAAACAAGTTTTCTGTATTCAAAATAGTAATACGTGTTTGGACACCGTTGCCATGTATTTGGCAAAGTGTTTTGAAACACAAAATGACTGAAAACAAAAGCAGTTGAAACACAAAAAATGAAAACAACTCCCCTCTCTCTCTCTCCCCTTCCCTTTCCGAACAAGAACAATCACTTACGGAGTCACAATCACATCCATGAGGCCAATTTTAGTTAAAATATGGATATATGTCGTGTGTCGACTAATAAAATTTTAGTGACATGTGTCGATGAATAATAATATGGATTTTTTTTTTTTATTAAAAGTAACGTGTGTCGACCAATAAAATTTTATTAGCCCTGACTCGATATATACAAATTCTGACAAATATTTTAACATAATTTGATTATGTAGACTAAAGTGTTTTTTAGGCATATTCTAGGGATTTTTGAATTCTACTTTGATACAACAGGAAGCGATTTGTAATTTAAGTCAACCACATTCTCATATATCTTTGCAACTCCCCACCCAAAAATAAGAGGAGAAGCCACTTAAAATACGTCACGACAATCAATATGATAAATGGGTGTGAAAAAGCAAGATTACTTTTTTGGATAATTACATTTTCTTCTCATGAACTACCACCCTCTGTTAATATGCCCTATGAACTGACAACTCGACTAAAATAGAGCATTCAACTATCAACGTTACAAGTTTTCCCCTCCTTTCGTCAATTAGAGGAATTAAATTTGACGGTCAACGCCTCACATGACCGTCAAATGTCGTTTTACAAGTTTTTCTTCTTATTTTATCCTCATCTTCATTGTCAATTTATGGGGGCATGTTGAAAGAGGGTGATAACTCACGGGGGGAAAATGTAAACTCTAACAATTATTTCTACAATTCAAATCAATTTCTTCTTATTTTTATTTTAGAAGGTTTAAGTTTACATAATTAAATTTTTATATTTAAATTGTTCTTTTAAATATATATGTGAGCCCTACACACTTCACTGAAACCAATTCGATAAAATTTTAAAACACCTTCCCATTTATGTTATAGAGAAAAAAGCCTCATGTGTCCAGAAATCTACAATGGTGTTGGGTGATAAAAGAAGTGGTAACAGTTGTAAAGAGACTGCATTTTTTTTTTTTTTCGGTTTCTTCTTTTTTTCTTTTTTTAGTAATGTGACAAATTTCGTACAACTTTTATACAATTCTAACAACTTCTTTTAAGATCAACCATTGGATATTTAAGGTTCACATGTAAGAAAATAAGTCCAATGGTTAATCATAAAACATAAAAAATAAAAGTTGTTAGAATTAAACAAAAGTTGTACAACAATAATTTTTTTTTTTACTTGAAATGATTGTTATACAACTTTTCCTTTCCCCCCGCACATGCTCCCAACATGAAACTAAGCCTTTTTGTAATGACCTATAAATATGATATGAACTAGGGCTGGCAATTTTAACACGACCTGATAATCCGACACGAACACAACACGAAATTAGCGAGTTTGGGTCTACCTTAAATGGGTTTGGGTCATAAACAGGTCTACCCGTTTATGACCCGTTTAACTCAGTCTGGCAGGTCACCTGCGGGTGACCCGCCAGACACGATTATCTTTTTCTCTTTTTTCTTTTTTTTGTTAATTATTATTATTTATTAAAAAAAAGGGGTGGGAAAAAATTGGGAATAGCGGCAAATGGCAATAGCCGAATACTATTTTATGATTTAGCTGAAAATTCGAAACACAAACTCACAAAATCACAAAGGGACAAAACACAAAAGTTCAAAAATCAAAAGAATCAAAACTAAAAACCCTAACTTTTTCTTTTCGGTTGTTCACTTTTTCCTTCAGCAGTTCAGCCGAATCAACTCTGCCCGAGTCCGCCGCCCTTCTCTTCTTCTTCCATTTTCTTCATCTTCAGCACAGCGCCGCGCCGCCGCCCCTTCTTCTTCCTCCCGCAGTCCTCTCTCAGCCTCTCTAGTCTCTGCTCTCCGCTCGCACTCGCTGCCGACTGACACTAGGAACCGATTTGGAGAAAGAAGAAGCATGGCATGAGATACGCAGTGGAAATTTCTCCAATAGCAAATTACTTGACTCGATGGATGGAGGAAGGGCCCTCCAACTCAAGCACGAAATCAATGTTGAGTTCTATAAGGACAAGTTCAAGAACATATTTATGGCACAAAAGCAGTGGATCTTTTTATTTTTCAATATTTATTCAGTTTTGAATGCTTTTTATCACTTGGTGCTACAACATAGAAAGAATGCCAGAATTTATGGGTTCTAGGTTCAACTAGCGAGTTGGTCAATTTGACCATCTTAGCAAAAAACATTTTTCTCATTAAAATTTCCAGAAGCTAAAAGTCAGAGAGAAAAAAAAAATTGTACCTTAAGGGAAGCTTGGATAGTGCATATTTTCATCGCATGAGAAAAACAACTATCTATCAAATAGATGCAGCTGAAAAACTTTGCAGATATTAAACAAGAACTCTCAATTATATAAAAGCAAAAAGAGTAATGCATCAAGAACTGAGACATCAGGTAAAAATATATAAGATATCTGAAAAGCTAAATACATGAATAAATATCTGCATCTTTCTCCCCCCCCCCCCCCCCCCCCCCCCCCCCTTTTTTTAAAAAAAAAAATGAAAGGAAAAACAACAAAAACATGCTTACACAGAGAAGAAGACAGTTTAGTCAAAGCATGTAAGATAGAGCAAACCTGACTTCAAGGAGAGAAGTTTGACTATATCAAGGCAAAAAAACAGTGACATGCTTTCTCTGTCATCCTTAGAATGTACCTGCAGAAAATTCTCAAAGCAACCAAGAGAAAATCTAAGGATAGAAAATGTGGTTCCTCAAACAGAATGCAAGGCAAAAATAGGATATATAAGATATGACAATTAATGCAATGCAAACATACCTAGTATGCACTAGGATTGAGGAACTAAAAACCTAGTCATGGTGAGACTGCACCTATACTAGGTGAGTCCACTCCCCTTCAAAGGGTGATCGGGTATTACTCATACTGTCCATTCTCCTCAGCATCCCTTGTAACAAGCTCAGCAACCTTTCATAGGCATGGTTGCTATCAGGCTTTTGCGGCTTTTTTTTGTAGTGCCTTGATGTATTCTTCAGAACAGACCGCTGTTGTTGCCACTGATGCCATGGAACCTGATGTCCCGCCAAAAGTAGAGTACCTGATGTGTTCTTAGTAGGCAACTTCCTCTGAGCCTTCTTCTTCTGAGCTTGGAGCTGTGGACATTTGGGTCGGATGTTACTGGTGATGTCGCAATGATGACAGGTGGGCATGTTTCTTTTGTTGGAATGTTGCTTGACTTTTTCTACAGAAATATGGTTAGCATTCTTACAAATAATATTATCCTTACCTTTTATATGTCTCCTATGCGGAGGGGCATATTTTGACAAGGAAGAATCTTTAACTTCACTTTTCCTCAGAGCATCCTGCTTAATCCAAGACCTGTGGGATTTTAACAAATAACAATTTGCCCTAATATGACCAATCTTCCCACAATTATGACACATATAAATAAACTTATATTGTATTCCTGATTCCTTTGAGTTAGGCATCACATGATTAGTTAAACAAGAATTATCTAAACAAGCTGTATGTTCTATCACATGCTTAATATCAATAGAATCTAATTCAGAATCAAAAGCATGTGAAGTAGAAGTACTTAAATCATTAACAATTAAATCATGCTTGTTAGAAATATCTGTATGAATACAAAACATGCTTTTCAAATTATTACTAGAGAATTTTTTCAAGAGATCCTCTGATTCTTTTAATTTATTCTCTAGTGCATCAACAGTATCAAAAAACATGGTATTCTCAGATGTCAAAGAGTCAATCAATGCATGTGATTCCGATAACTGTAAAATTAAAGACTCTTTTTCTTGCTTAATCTTCTTGAGTTCTCTATTGGATTTCTTAAAGAGTTTACATATTAAAAGGGTATCTTTAGAAAAATCATAAAAATTAATGTATGAAAACTCAGGAAAATTTATGTTAGAAGAAGTCATGGATCACACTCAGAAAATAAATCCAAGCACAAGTGTACCCGCTCAGATACTAATTGAAAAATAAAATAATGACTTATAACAACCAAGTGTGTGTTTGTGTGCAACAAAAATATCTTTAAATGTGAAAAATAAAAAGACAATATATTTGTTGACAAAATGGAAACTCTGTGAAGAGAAAAACTATTCCAGGGCAGCCAAACCCAGGAACTCTACTATCCAAAAACGAAGCAAATTACAAAGCACTCGTACTCACAAAACCTATTGCAGTAGTCATACCTTTAACTATAACATGAAGTTTATCGTGAACACTTCATAACCAAGTCTCCTACTTGAAGGGGTCTTTGATGGATTCTTTTACCTTATGGCATACCCCTAAGATAGACTTCACACGAACAAAGAGCACACATCGGCAATGGAGAGTTAGCGAATCTTCAATTCTCCATAAACACCCTCTCAAAGCTAAGAGAATTCAATACCGAATTTTGTACAAAACACATGCCTAGAGGCCTTTATTTATAGGCTTAGAAAACTTAATTCTACTAAAAAACGAAGTCCTCTGGGTGGCGTCCGGACGGTCAACTGTTTCTGTGCCTGAAAATGAATTCTCAAATTTCTCAAATTTTTGGCAGCTGTCCGGGCGCTACTCTCTTTCGGTCCGGATGGTGGGCTATCTGAACGTTTCTATTTACTGTCCAGATGTTCAAGTTGTAGGATTTTTCCTTTGCTTTCCAACGACACCAATTTCATCTTAATTCGATACTCGAGCAGAGTTATAATAAAAATACTGAGACGTGTGCAAAAATCTTCTTGAAAACCTGAAAAGCATCCAGATAGTGTTGCCCTTCCGTCTGGACGGTTGCTGTTTCTCGATCCGTGTCTGAACATGAAATCCAATTTCTACTTAGATTCTGAATAGCTTGACCTAGCGTTCGGATGGTGTTGCCCTGACGTCCGGATGTTCTTCAACGCTGAAGCTTCAGACACTGCTAGGCGTCCGGACACCTTTAAAGGCCCGTTCGGACGGTTGCACAGGAACCGACTGTTCTGATTTGAAAATTGCATGGAATCTTCATGGATATCTTCTTAGAAACTTGTGACCATACACATGGTATGAAATGACATACTGTCCATATTACTTAAAGACTCTGAATAGAACCGATAATCCTGTTAAAAAGCAACCATTACATAAAGTGTTTTTGTCAACCAGAACGATGCCAATATAAAATACTAACAATTATAATAATTGTATTCAATATGATTTAAACGGTTTTTTATATTCCACATTATGGTTCATGATAATAACAGTTTTCATATTTATGTTTCTGATTTAATTACTTGATGGGATGAATAAAATCAGCTAACCATTAAAGATGAGGGACTTTGATTTACCTATATAAAGAATCTTATGTATCCATCTATTGGCACCTATAGGCATAGGTCAGAAGATCTTCTCTCTATATTTCTTTTGCAGAATTTATGTTCATTGCTAAAGGCTTCTTCATATGTTTGAGCAAAAATGGTTAAATGTATTTATATTCAATTTCGCTGTTTATTTTATTTAGTTAGCATTTTATTTAATATTATGCTAACAAAAGTAAGTCATCCTTTGCTCATTATGGGGACATTGATTCGAATATTCCACAAAATCGTTCTAATTGCACCAACAGTCCACAAATATTCCAAAAATTTCTTCACAAGAGTCACATCATGATATCAAGGATTTAGTATGAGCTTTCTTCGCAATATTGTTGATAAGCGTTGAATGTTTACATTCAAAGCCCCTTAATTTACATATGTTAAACCCTAGTTTGTGTTGTTAAATAACGTGTTAGTATGTTTTAGTGTTTCATCTCTTTTTTAGGTCTTAATTGAAAACAAAAAAAAATCAACAAGTTAAGCCTAATGAAGATATGTGAAGTTCAAGTGTTCCTGCCTAGAAGAAGAAAATCGATCAAGTATATTCGATCGTTCGAAATTACATTGATTGAAAATATCGATCGATCTACATTCGATCGATCGAAATCTCCAAGGCAAAATAAGTCGATCGATCGACTTCGGATATTTCAGAAAGATCTGCAGATGTCGGCAGCTTTTTGTGTGGCTCAAATTCATCCTCAAGTTGTGCGGTTCTAATCAAAAGTTGTCACCATCATTTTGTGCGGCTGAGAGTGATTGTTTGAGCTTGGTTTTTCGTACCAAATCCTCCATAAATAGAGGATGGACGTGTGGGTTAATAATATAGTGAGTTTAGTTGATAAATTGTATTTTGAGCTTTTGTGCATTCAAATGATGCACTCTTTTCTTCATGTTTTCCAGAGAGCTAGTTTCAAGGTATGTTTATGCTGTAATTGATTCTAAACTCGTTTTTATAGTAAAGTGAAGTTGGAGTTTAAGTTATTCAAGTGTTCTTTATAATTTCTATATATTTCCAGCACTTCTTTCTTCTTCTTCCTTTTGTTTTTGTGTTATTTTATGTTGAAAACAATTATGGAATCCTTAGATTCCAGAGCCCATAGTTGTTCTTTAATGTTCCACTTAGAATTTCTTTTCTTTAAAGCTTGTTTTTGAGTATCTTTTTAGTTGTTAAGGTAGATTCAATAATTAAAGTTAGTTGTTTTTACATCTTGTTAGTGTGGGTTGTTGTTTTTATATCCTCTAGAGTAATGGGTTCTTCTTCTTCTATAAGAGAATTACATAATTCCATGAGTAGCTAATTTAATTGTAGGGTGTTGATGAACTCTCTCTAAGGGCCATGGGATAGATTGTGTTGTTCTTGGATTTCCATATAAGTGTGATGATTACATAACCTAAGGATGGTTGTGTAATGGTGCTTATGACATAATTTATGTGAATTTGATAAACTCATGCTAGGGAACACATATCTCTCCACACTCTTTTTAGTTTAATTATTGCTTAATTGTTTTTTCCATTCTAGTGTAAGTTTAGGTGGAGATTATGTGTTGAACTAAGATGATTTATGCTTTTTCCATAAATATGTATGCTTATTAATAGACCTTATAATCCATACTAGGGAGCATGAATCATTCAACCCTAGATATAGGTTGAATGACTTTTGTATGAATAGATGGTTTATCATTGTCTTTAACTAAAGTAATTTCATATTGAGGTCGTCGTGTGATTGACAATCATTACGCGCTCGTATTGCATTTGTGAAAGAAATCCGAGAGGAATACAATATACCATGTGCTTAAGGATTGAGTGAAATCAATGCCCTACACTTTCCTTATTCTTAGACTTTTCTTTGTTACTTGTTTAGCTTAGTGTTAGAACAAAACAAATCATCTTTTTCATAATTAAATTAGGTAACGTTTTAGGTACTTCATAACTTGAACAACCTTCCAATCCTTGTGGTACGATACCCTCCTTAGTACTATACTACAAAGTCCCGTACTATTGCGAGTGGTTAAAAATATTAAAATCCACGTAGTTGTGAAAACCGATTAAGTGTAAAACCAAATTCCTATTTTTAAATCATCGGTTGGAATCGCTACCAATTGTGGAAAAAAGATATTACTTGATAAAATATTTTGTGAGATGTTTATATGATACGTAACATTATTTATATTATATTAATAATTCGTTATTGTGACCGGGAGTGGACCCAAATTTTTTGGTGTAAGGGGATGATTTTTTATTTTATTGTAAAAATGTTTATTTGTTCGAGCAACTGAGCAGTTTTTTAGCTAGGTTCTATAAAGACCCTTTCACATGAGTAGCAAAATTGTTGAAAGTTTCTATTTCTTTGAATTGTGGTAGTTCTATTTTTTTTATTTTTTTTTCATTAGTTGTGATTAATAATTTCTTTTGAGGATTAACTTCACTCAACTTATGAATTGTCATCATTTTTGCAATGTTCTCGTAAAGTTTAATTTCTCTTAATTTAATATATTTATTTTTAAATTGTTTGCAATACCATCCATCCATTAAGATTTTAGTGTAATACACATATTATTACAAGTAAATTTTGTATTTTTTTTTAAAAAATTTTAAAACAGGTGATTTAATAAATAGTGATATTAAAAAAATAATTCACAATTTTATTTAAAAACCCATTTTTGAGAAGCACACGCACGTCTGTAAAATTCGATTGCATTAATTAGGCATGGATAGCGGCTGCAGATTCATACTTTCTATAATAATTCCCTTCAGCTTCACATGGTAATTCAAGTAAAGCTTGCCAATCCCATATGATAGCAACAGGGTAACCAATAAACCAATGATGGCTTTTTATTTACATGAATGAATTTTGATTATCAGTCACTCCAGAATATTGATGATGGGTTGACAATTCTGACACAGATCTGGGTCTTCACAACGTCATCTAGACGGCGATGCACTAGAGATTGTTCATGCTCTTCGTAGGGAAGATTCAACTTGGAGTAGGCATAAACATTTAATTGATGACTCAAAATTTGTGCTACATAATTTCTATTCTTCAAGTGTGTTGCATACGAAGCGGGAGACAAACAAGACAGCCCATCTGGGTCTCCACAATTGTCGATGGAAGAATACCTAGTTTTCTTCATAATGATCCTAGATGCTTCTATTCCTTTTCTTTCCCATTTGGTGTGCTGCCAATTCTCATATATATATTTCGTACTCAAATAGGCGGTGGGCGCAGGGTCACCGAGTAAGAAAACAGAGGGGGAAAGAAGATGAGAGGACAAATCCTTGATGGGAATTTTGTGTGGAAATTTTTGGAATATCTGGTGGATTATTGGTGCATCCAGCTGATTTTGTGGAATTTTGGGGGCTTTTTTAATTCCCTACCGCAAGATGCGACCATGATGCATGTGCAAGGATAACTTACTATATAATTGAGGATCAAAATTAAAGGTCATATGTGTTGACTTCTTGCGTGCCAATAAGGAATGTGTGAAATATTTTAATTGAAATGAAATAAGTGTGAGGGTCATAATTTAAAGTAATAATCTGTATTCCGATACCATATTGTTGAATGGAGGGTTGAATGCCTGCAATGAGCGTGTCTTTCTACTTGTTTTTATTTAAAATGTGCGTTACGAATTTATATTGTAATTTCAAAACTGACCGACATAACCTTTGTCTTGACAGATTTAGTATCTAAAGAATAACGTTATCGCTGTTCCTCCTCAATCAATGGGGTGAGGCTAAATATAGTCAGTATCCCATTGGATGGGTTGAGAAATTTTATATCAACAGTAAGATATTTAAGTGATTGTCAGACTCTTTTTCTTTGAATACTCATAAATTGTGGGTATTTGTGAGTGTTACTCTATATATTCTAGTGGTGTACTAAAAAAAAGATAAATCATTAGAGAATCACGTGCAACAACAATTAAATTTCAATACAACTAAGATGGTATTTTAATTATGTTATGCACTTTTTTTTTCGAACATACATTAAATTATCATTTATCTTTAAAAAATTTAAGTTAAAAAAAATATATTCAGTTATTTAATTAATACTTTAAAGTATTTAAAAATTCTCCACCGACTTCATGTGATGGCAAATGCAGCTAGTCAAGTCAGGTTAACAAATGTTATCATTCCATCACAATTGAGCGTCTTTTTATTTTTTAATTCCTAATGGAAGATAGAGGAGATAAACAATTGGCCATCGTCAATTGAAGTCTTAATATATTGTGTAAAATAGTTATGTAACTGGATAATATTATATTAATGATTCGTCATTCTGACTATCTAATATTAAACTGGAATCTTATCCAACATGTCTGTCGGGACTTATAGATTCTAAAATTATGGTTGTTTGATTTTTAATGAAATCACAAGATCCCTTAAAAAAAAAAAATTACCAAACATAATACTCATTCTAATTTCACAAATCAATTACCTATGACAACACGTTTTTCTTTGAACAAGCAATTTGCTGTTCTTTTTTAAAAAAAAAAATAAAATAAAATAAAATAAAATAAGGTTTTATTTAAGATTGAGTTGGAAGTATTTAAACTAATCTATTAAAATGCCATTTCTTCAAAATACATGGAAAAAGCATATAAACATCACATGCGCGCAAGCTTTATTAGAAATATATATATATATATATATATATATTAATTGTTGACCCCATCGCCAGTGGGCCACGCGGGGGCAATTTAAGATGGCCTCGATGACTATCGCGATGTGATTGCAGCCCAAGCCAAGTAGGCACGAGAGCTGTGCTCAGATGGTGGGTGTCAAAACCAGAGCAGAGCCCTGGAGGTCCACACCGACCACACGTAATGCTCGTGTTGGCGGCTTTTTTTTCTTTTATTTTCTTTTATTTTATTTTAATTTCATGTACACTAATTATTTTTTGTTTAACTAAATTAAATTCTTTCAATTTTATAGTTTAGTGACCCTCAATCCAATTTAATATTTTTAAGCGTAACTATGAAGCCAGTTTAACGTTAACTAATTTCAGAGCATAGTTGAATAACCTCGTACCAACTCTTTAATTTGCAACACTCGTTATTTAATTACTATAAAATGTCAGTGTTTATTACGAAAAATTATGAGAATTTTAAAATTTTAAAACTACTAATTAAATTTATCTTTTTATAAGAATAAGCTAGCTTTTACGATAAAAAGGGGCAGTCAATAATTTAATTTCGATTTCACTTTACTTTCCATTTAAAATAAAAGAATTTGTACATGATTATATGATTACGAAAAATAGAAAGAAAGATCCGAATGCTTAAAGTTAAAGATAAATCAAGTTCTTAATAGATTGGGGACCTGGGCGGTAATTTACATTTTAATCGTGTTAAAATATGTGTATAAAATTATATAAGTTAATAATAATCCAATCTGCTAATTTTATGGTTTTAGAGTTGTATAAAAACTTGAAATATACGGCCACCCGAATAGCCAAAGTTGGTCTTTCCCCATTGGTTTTGAACAAAAAAAAAATAAAAAATAATAATAAAGTAGCACGCTTTCTGAGTTTCTCTTTGCAGCACTTTCTTAATGCAAAGTGCACCACAACACCATGCACATGGTTTCTGAAGTTCGTAGTCGTCGATCTCTCTTTCAGCGCGCACCAGCAAAAAATGAAACTGGGTCGCGATAGGAACGGTCACTAGACGTTTAGTTTTCCGCTTCCAATGGGTCCGTGAAGTCGGTGACGTCCCGTTGCCAGGAGGTCAACCCGTCTGTGCTGATATAGGCATACGTTTGCAAGCTCTTTATAAATCGCTTTTTTTTTTCTAGAAATCTCTGTCGATTTTCTTTCAACGGAACTATTTCTCAAACATTTCTGCGCTTCAGCACCATATTATAATCATTTGACACCCTGAGTTTCCTCTACCTCACAAAGCTCAAGCTCCACTCTTTTTTAGCTCTCATGGCAGAAAAACTCATCTCTCTCTGGGTTTTCCTTCTACTCCTATATCCAGTAAAGCCTCAAGACGATGCTAGAACCTTGTTGGACGGGTTCAGTGGCGGGTTCAGCGCTGCAGGCAACAACTTGAGCTTAGACGGCGTTGCGGCGATTGAGAACAATGGCGTACTAAGGCTAACAGACTACACCTCGACTATGGCTTCCGGCCACGCCTTTTATTCACACCCAATCCAATTCAAGAACTCCAGCGGCGAAGTCAAGTCCTTCTCCACCTCGTTCGCTTTCGTTATAATCCCCCAGCCTGGGAAACAAGGCGGCGATGGCCTCGCTTTCGCAATCTCTCGCGTACAAGGGATTCCAGGGGGTAATCCAGGCTCTTATATTGGCCTCTTCAACGCCAGCAATAATGGGAACGTCTCGAACCATATATTAGCGGTCGAATTCGACACTTACATGAACGCCGAGTATGGTGAAACCGATAACAACCATGTTGCCGTCGACATCAATAGCATAATATCGAACAAATCTGCTCCGGTTCCCTTTAATTTGACGAGTGGTCAGGCAATTCAGGCATGGATCGATTATCATTCGCCAACAAACCAATTAAATGTCAGGCTTGCGACGGACTCTACCAAACCCAGTTCTATACTTTTGTCCTCTACAGTAAACCTCTTACAAATTCTTAATGAATCTGTGTACATCGGGTTTTCTGCTGCTACTGGTTTAATCACGAGCTCGCATTATATCCTGGGTTGGAGCTTCAACATGAATGGAGATGCTAAATCTCTCAATTTAGATCAACTTCCTAAGCCCCAGCTCCCCAGTACTACCCCCACTGGGACCAAAAACAATCTTACAGGCCTAATTGTTGGCGTCTCAGTTTCAGGTGCTTTGGCTGTCATTTTGCTTGCTGCTTTGACGTTTTACATGGTCAGGAGGAAACGGAAGGCTGATGCGGTTGAGGACTGGGAGCATGATATTGGTCCGCATAGATTTTCTTACGAGGAGCTGAAGAAAGCAACAAGGGGTTTCAAACAGAAAGAGCTACTTGGATCTGGTGGGTCTGGTAAAGTTTACAAAGGAACTCTGCCGAAGTCAGATACCCAAGTTGCTGTTAAACGTATTCCTCAGGATTCCAAACAGGGCTTGCAAGCGTTCATATCGGAGGTTGCTACTATCGGTCGTCTGCGTCATAGAAATTTAGTTCTATTATTGGGTTGGTGTCGTCGGGAAGCTGATCTACTACTTGTGTATGAATTCGTGCCTAATGGAAGCTTAGACAAGCACCTTTTTGATGAGCCCCTATCAATCCTGAGGTGGGAACAAAGGTTCAAGATCATCAAAGGAGTGGCTTCAGGGCTTCTATACTTACACGAGGAGTGGGAAAAAACTGTAGTTCACAGGGACATCAAGGCCGGAAATGTTTTGTTGGATTCTGAGTTCAATGCAAGGCTGAGTGATTTTGGTCTCGCTAAGCTATACGAGCACGGCTCCAACCCAAGCACGACTAGGGTGGTGGGGACGTTGGGGTATATGGCACCTGAGCTGACGCGCACAAGCAAGCCGACGACCAGCTCCGATGTGTATGCCTTTGGAGCTTTGCTGCTGGAAGTTGTATGCGGTAGAAGACCTATTAATCCTACAGCATTGTCTGAGGAGCTCATGCTGGTGGACTGGGTTTGGGAGAAGTGGGAGGTCGGAGCAGTACTTGATGTTGTTGACCAGAGGATGGAGGGCAGGTTTGATGAGGCTGAGGCTGTTTTGGTGCTCAAACTGGGCGTAATTTGTTCCAATGATGACGCCGAGGCACGCCCTACGATGAGGCTGGTGTTGAGGTACCTGGAGGGCGAGTTGCCGCTGCAGAAGGCTGTGGAGATGCCATATAAGAAAAAAGGTGGTGCTGCCGCTGGTCGTCGTACCATTGAGTTTGAGGATTATACGCAGTCCATTCCGACTACATCGTCGGAGTATGACGTTGATGGTAGGTAGGCTGACGGTCCTTTTTTTTTTTTTTTTTTATTTTCCTTCCTTTTTCTCTTCCTTTTTTCTTTAGAGAAGAGCACACTTTCAATTTTCAAAAAAAATTCTCTAAAATTTACTCTCCAAAAAGAATGTGTAACAGTCCTGTATAATTTATTATTTTATAAAATGTGTCATCTTCTTGTAGGATTACGACACATTTGGAGAGCAAATTTAAATTTTTTTAAAAAAAAAAAATGTGTAACATTTCTCATCTCTATAAGTTGGATTGTAATTTGGATTTTAAGGTTTTTTTTTAGATGAATAATTTGGATTTTTAAGATTTCATTACCTGGTTATATCAATTAAATCTAATGTTATGTTATTAATTTAAAAATATATACACAGTTAAGTTAAAAAAATCTTTATGACCGTGAAACAAAGTCTCCATCTCAGTTTAATTTCACCACATGTCGAATTATCCACAAACAAGCCATTAAATTTATAATAATGAAAAAGAAATTCCGGATTAAAAAAAAAAAAAAAGACAATAATTAAAGGAAGCAATAGTAGCATTTAGTAGTACAAATGTTCAAGCTTTCAAATCTTGTAAGAACATTGACCGTGAGTTATGTAAAATTCACTTTTGATTAGAATATGCAATAAAACTTTTAAAATTGTCCTCTATCAGCATATGTAAAGTAAAGCTACAATAAAGTTTCCTTACATATATAAACAGTACAACTCTACATGTGACGTTACACTATTCACGAATGTATCACTATTTAATTTATTTATTTTTCTGTAAATCTCTCTCTCATACTATTTTCCTTCTTTTTTTTTCTTTTCCTTTCTTTGCTGCTTGTCTCTTCTCTAATTTAGAGAGCGAAAACACCGAAATGGCAGCTACGAACACCACCGCACCAGTTCCAGTGGACTCTAGCTCGGTCCCCGAGACAGGCATGCCCAAGGTGGTCAAGCTCAGGTGCATGGGTTGTTTGGCTGGAGAGAAGACGAGAGATTTTCGGTGATTTTTGGGTCTGTGTAGAGGGAGATAAATTTGATTTTGGGTTGTTTCTTGAGTTTTGGATCTTAAGCAATTTTTCAGTTGATTTTAGATGGAAATTGTAATGGGTTCTGCATATTTTGGTTAGATGGAAGATTTTGGCTTGATTGGTGTATTTTACAATTTGGTTCGGCAAATGATTTTGCTGCACTTATTCCAAGTGTCGATATTTCAAAATCAAAGAGCAGTAATATTCTTCTGCTTCTTGGTTTGTTTTAAAGAAGAGCAGTGAGTGAAGAAGTGGAATCGCTTGTTGGGTTTGAAGCCGATGAGGAATGACAAAGAAGGAGAGGAAAGAGAAAAGCTAAAGAGGCATGGGGTGGTGGTGGCCCGAACTTGACAGTAAAAAAATAATTAAAAAATATAAAAAAGACATATATAGATTTAAGTCTTTTAAACTCAATTAACTAAATTAATAGAAGTGAATTTTCGTTAATTATTCTAGATAAAATTTTACTTAATTGGACAGGAATGTTCTAACTGAAGCTCAAAAGTCAAAAGGATTCTAGTGGTAGATTGAGATCAATTGGAATCCAAATTCCCATTTTAAATCAAATACAGGGGTTTTGGCAAGCTACTGGCCAAACGTTTTTTACCCACATCTCATTCGATTTCTCAACACAGTCACTTCTTTTCTTTTCTTTTTTTATTAAAAAAATAATTATATATATATATATTTTATTTAAAGTGATACATGTCGTCATTTTATTAGCCTGGCGTGGCACATACGAAATCTGATATATATTTTAACGGAATATGATTATGTAGACTAAATTATTTTTTAGGCATACCCTAGAGATTTTTGAATTCACTTTGATACAATAAGGAGCAATTTGTAATTTAAGCCAACCACGTAAACTAATTTTACATTTATTCCTTATATATATATATTGTCATAGTTATAACTTCAACTAGATAGATAAAAATTTTCCTTATATCATTGCAACACTCCACCCAAAAATAAGAAAGAAAAATTACTTAAAATACGTAACAACAACCAATATAATATAAATATGATAAATGAGTGCAAAAAGCAAGATTACTTTTTAATTAATCATCTCAAAAATTTGTGCTTATGGACATGGATTATTACCAAAAAAAAAAAAAAAAAAAAAAAAACAAAAAACCCTAAAGGATCAGGACCCAATAATTGATGGGTTACCTGGATGAGTTATGATTTGGGACCATCTTCACTTCTTAGGTCTCAGCTTTACTTGTGTAGGCAAGAAAAGGGCTACGCTAATTAAGTAAGACGAATTGAAATTAGGAATGCCAATGTATATGTTGGCAGATTTTAATTGTCTGCGTTTGCTATTCGTTATTATCATCTATACACACATGCGGATGTAGATGTAGTTAGCAAAAATTACTATTCACCTATGTGAATAACGGTCTTAAGGTATACGAATACCGTTAATAACCACATCCGCATACTCTTTTATATATTTTATATATTATATTTAATAAATTTACCAAAATGACGTTGGTTTGGATTATGTACATTTTATGTTTAGATTGATTTGGTTGGTTGTGTTGGTTTCTCATATCCTACTTGGATAAAAAGACAAAAATAATGTAAAATTAATATATTTTCAAAAGATTAGGGCTTTTAAAAAAAAAAAAAAAAGGTAATTACCTTTTCTCCCCATCAACTACCAGTCATTGTCAACATGCTCCCATGAACTGACACTTCGACCAAAAAAGAGCATCAAACTACCATCTTTACATACTCTAACTAGCCCATTCCGTCAAGAAATTCCGTTAACTTGGATGGAATATGCAATTTTTTAGCGTTAATTTTGGTTTAAATACCAAAATGCCATCTACAGTAATTAATAAAAAATATTAAAATTAAGGAAAAACTACAATTTATCCCCCTGAAGTTTACACTAATTTACAATTTTGGTACCAATGTTTAGATTGTTTCAATTACACCCAAAAAAGTTGCAAAAATTTGCAATCCACCCCCATCCGTCCAATTGCTCCGTCTGTTGAGACGTAAATGCACCCATGTACGCGGCACGTGACTTTTTTAGACATAAGTTGACAAAAATGACCTCATTTATTACAAAAACGCATCGTTTTGTTAAAACAACAAAAAAAACTAAACTCCACGTACGTCCTTGTCTTCTTCATCCAACTCAGTGCCGGCTCTTTCCTTAAGCGACTTAGGCGGTCGCCTAAGACTCCCAAATAAGAAGTCCCCAAAAGTTACTTTCTCTCTATAGAAAAAGGCTCCAAAAGTTACATTTGCCAAGGCCCAATTATAGTCTAATGACGAAAGGAGGGAGAGAAAAAAATTCATTTTATATTTTGTCCCCTATTTATGTCTTCTTTAATTAGGAGACTCTTAAACTCCCATAAAATAATTCAGATGCTAAAAACACAACAATTAATACTAAAACAAACGGTCATTAATTATCTCTATCTTGGAAGATTCTCACTCCCACAAAAAATCAACAGTCAGATCACAAAGTTAGCCCAAAAACCACAAATATGAACTTTTTTTTCCTGAAAGAAAAAAGACACATATCCTACTTGAACAATCTCTTGAGCAAATTACCAAAACTACTCTTTGAAATGCTCTACAATTTTCTCCGGCAGCCGTATGATAAGAAGCACAAGAATCCAAGATTGCCGTAGCCATCTCTCGCCTCATCTTTGCCCCTATGTAATGAACTTTCTTATTTACAGGATATTTTTTATGATTTAGATGGTAATAGATATGAAATTGGAATGGATATTAATAGATTTGTAAAATGAAAGAATGAAATGGATAAACTGAATATTGAAATTGATAAAAGGTTGACTAATTCGAGCTTAGTCGAACTCCAAGAATGGGTGATTCGAGCTCAACCCAAAGGCTCCAAGAACTACAATTCTAAGAAAACACTTCAACACTTTCGATAAACTTTCTTTCCCATACATTGAGCTTTTTATACTCTCAACCTATATATGCTAACTAACTAACAAAAACTTAACTATTTAATTAACAAAGGTTTAAAGTCTTATTATTACTATTATATTCCTTACACCCTCCTTCGGCAATCTCTCTCTCATACGCAAGGTCAGATCTACAATTTATTTTCGATTTTTTTTTTTTGATATTTAGAGGTCTTCTCATGAGGGTAGGTTAGGCAGCACGCACAGCCACACCTTTTCCTTTGGTATTTTTTTTTTGTCATCCTTTTGATTATTGATGGAACACAATCAACGCATGGCGCGCTGTTGAACAGCCACGTTTTTCCTCTATTTTTTTTTCATTTTTTTTTAATCGGTTGGGGAGTGGTGATTGTAATTCAATTTGGGGTATTTTCTTTTCTTTTTTCTCTCTTTATATGATAATTTTGTCAAAAAAAAAAAAAAAAATACTGTTAAGCACTTAAAAAAAAATACAAACACGGATGTACTTCAACTTTTGTTAATAAATTTGAAGAAATTCTCAATAATCAAAAGAAAATATGAAAAATTTAATTTTTATTGAATAATAAAATTATGTAGCATAAAATATATATATATATATATATATATAGAGAGAGAGAGAGAGAGAGAGAGAGAGAGAGAGATTTTATTACTAGTAATATAATATTGATTAATTATATGCTTTGTTAGTGTTTTCTTGGTAAAATGAAGGAAAGCGTAGGAAACCCTTTGCATCTCATTACCATCCTTTCTTCAAACCCATTTCTGTTCAAACTCAACTTAGAGAAACGTCTTATCCCCTCCTATGATATATTGAAAGTTACCCATATTCTTGCCACCTCACCCATCCTTAATTCTATACCCACGTTGCTCAACTTCCTGGCCCACTAAAATTCCTCTGTTCACCCCTGTTTTACCCAACCAAAACAAAGGCCACTTACTGCAGCATTCAAGCCTTCAATCTGGTCCTGGTCTAAATTCTATTGTTTTTAATCTCTCTATTTTTTGTGAGACTGGAAATAATTTGTGAAGAAAGCTATCGACATGTGCCACTGAAACAAGGCACAACCCATTATTGGGGACCCACAAGTGTTGAGAGCGATGGTGATGGTGAGCAAAAGCATATAGGCTCTACTTTTGTTAGATATACTTATTGTTTCATTGACAGCAATACCAGCTCTCTTTTCAACACCAATGATGAAGAAAGATAACTCAGAGTCGTGTTGATGGAAATATTGTGATCTCTACTCCTTTGTTGTGCATGAATGGCAGCTGTTGAAACATTTGCATTGCCACTGCTCTACACGGAATTACCTCACTACCTGATGCTTGCTGTGTGGGCTAGCAGATGTTTCAACAGTTGCCAGCCTGCCATTCATGCACAACACCAGAGGTAATTCCACATATAGCCGCAACCAAAGCTAATGTCCCTAAGCATTACCCAAATCTTTGGTCGTAGATTCCTAGTATATGAAACGTACACACATAAAAAGAGTTGGGGACTTCTTCGTGTCAATGTCTCAAAGTCCACTTTTTCCCCATATATAAATTTCTAAATAATTAAGCTGATGTTTCTTGATATCTGTCCCTCATATTTGGCCCTTCCCATAGCATTCATAGCTAGGCTTGGCAATTCGGGTTCACGGGCCGAGTTTGTGTCAACCCGGCCGACCCGATTATTAATCGGGTTGAAACCCGTGACCCGAACACAACCCGATAAACACGATTAATAATCGGAGTAACCCGTTAACCCGACCCGACCCAACCCGTATACATATATCCAAATAGACATTGCTGATAATCCTTGGCCCCCAGCTATACATTCCAACTCAGAAGACTTTCACAATTACAGACTGATCAACGATCAATGGGCCATATCAAATAACTCAAAAAATCAATCAAAACCCATATGTATATACATGTTTTTGTTTGAGTGAGCATCAGGGACTCAGGGTATACCAGGGGGAGAGTCGGAAAGGAGAAGCAGACGGTAGAGAGACGAAATCGAAGTGGCCAGTGGGTATTACTTCTTTTCAGGCTGGGTGAACGGTGATGGTGATTCGGTGAAGACCGTCAAGTGGTGATTCCAATTTCCATTAATTCAGGCACTGAAGAAAGTGATGAAGCTTGAAGGGTGTGCGGCAGTACTGCGGTGCGGTCGTGATGCGGTAACAGCGATATAACGGTGCGGCCGTGATGCGGTAGCAGCGGTGCGGCGGTGCGAGTCTGCAGTCTGCTGAGGCTAGGGTTTTGTTCTCAAGTCTCATTGTCTTAGACTCTCAATGTCTCACGACTCTCACTAATTTCTAACTTCAGTAATTTTGATTCACCGATTCACGATTTCATTTTCACAGGTTTTTTTTTTTTTAAGTAACCGGGTCATAATCGGGTTGACCCGATTATGACCCGAACACGATAATGATAAACCCAAACCCGAAATTTTTCGTGTCAGGTTCGCGGATCGTGTCAAAAATTGACAACTCTATTCATAGCTAGTTTCTTCAACTGTGTTATCTTGGCTTTCTGGGTCTTCATTGTTTCATTGATTTTAAGCAGCCATGAATGCTATGGCAGAAACATGAGGGCATTTTCTTGCCCCGTAATGATTATACGTGAAAATGCCGCACCTTCCATTTTCATGACTCTGTTTATTAAATGAAAAAACAATTTGGACGTTGACAAGGCTGCAAAACCAGCCTCAAACACCATGCCAAGCTAGCCACACGAAACATCCAAGTTCAGACAAGCCTACAGGCTACAAGTCTTCCATCTTCTCTCATTTTCAAATTTCTTGGTCTTGTATTTTTTCTTTCTGTAACTTGTACTAATTTATGTACCTTGTACTTGTTCCTCTTATTTTATTTCCTTGTAACTAATACACACCTCAATATATATGGAATGGAGGACCTGATCCTTGCATGTTTTTTAAGTAAACATACTTTCGGTTCCTTTATTCATATGACTGTTCACCTCTATTTTCATGTTCTAAAACAAAGCTCTATTCCAAGCTCCCAAAAAGATAATGAGAAAGCCTTCTGCATAAGACTCACCAGCTACATAAACAGTTATACACTGTTTATAAATTAATCCACAACCCATTATTAGGACGGTTACGGAGCGTGCCAAAACATCACGCAGAGACACCGCCTTCTCGTCCAGGCCAACGCCCGCAAGCTGCTTTCATGTAAACTGGTTCAGTTGGAGGCACCAGGTGAAGACCGAGAGATATGCGTGAAAAGAAAAAGGAAGAAGATGACGAGTTCAAGGGTTAAAAAACAGTGTTTTAAATAGAAAGGAGGGCATTTTGGTCAAGTTTCGTCCAAAAAATGCACATGACACGCACGTGGTTGGACTTCTGTCACTTCAAACGGCAATTTTGGATGAAAGGGGGTGGATTGCAAAATTTTGCAACTTTTCTTGAATGCAATTGAAGCAATCTAAATATTGGTACCATAATTGCAAATTGGTGTAAACTTTAGGGGGGGTAAATTGTAGTTTTCTCTAAAATTAATATATATATATATATATATATATATATATATATATATATATATATATATATATTAAAAAAAAGTAAACCTAAGGGGGTTGGGTGGACCAGCAGCCACCCCTTTTGGTGGAGGGGGTGGCTTGTGGCCACCCCTAGTTTCGGGGTAGCCACGAGCCACCTCTGGGGGTGACTCGCAGGCCACTCGGCCACCTCAGGGGGTGGCTACTGCCACCCCATTTTCCTTTAGTTTATTTATTTATTTTTTGTTTAAGATGATGGCATTTAGGTTATTTTTAAAATTAAGTTAGGCATTTAAGTCTTTGCATGAATTAGATTGACGGAATGGGCTAAAATATGTAAAGATGGTAGTTTGATGCTCTTTTTTGGTCGAAGTATCAGTTCATGGGAGCATGTTGACAATGACTGGTAGTCGATGGAACAAAAAGATAATTACCCAAAAAAAATTATTAAAACAAGCCCAAAACACTAAAAATCGGCCTAAATTATATTAAAAAATGTTTAAAATAGGCTAAAAGACTAAAATAGACCCAAAATGTCCATTGCCTAATATGCAGATAGCTGATAATAACTGCAATAACCGCGTGGATGTAATTAGTAAAAACATAATGCAAATTTAGATATCTAAATGTGATATTACATTTTGTGGATGCGAATGTTACAAATTATCGCATACGTATCCATATATACACCCTCGTTAAAATTGCTCGACACATGTTTTTGTAGTATTACATATGTTCCCTTTCAAGTGTTTGCTTCATAGGTAATTCAAATTATCATTGAATGAAATAACAAATGAAAATATTTATAGCATATAATGAATCTAATGATAATCTCCGGTTACACGTTAGGAAGCCAAGTTAGCCAACCCACCCCACCCCACCCCCCCCCCCCCCCCCCCCCCGCCCCCCGCGGAAGCCAAGTTAGCCAACCCACCCCCCCCCCCCCCCCCCCCCCCCCGCCAATTGGAATAGCAGTTATACTTATTCAAAAATGCATAATATTTCACACAAAAATTATAGGCCCGTAGCAAGTGCGCCTAAAGGGCCAATGCAACTATGCACTAACACTAATAACATATTATTTTTTGGTAGTATTTTCATTTATCCTTCATCATTATATTTACTTTTTATTGTAAGTAGTAAAGACCCCATCTCTAGAGGCGGTAAGCATCTTTCCACCTAGTTTTCTTGCTTTCCAATTATTTGTTTCAAAGTATCCATTTGTATATATAAAAAGAGCTAATTTATACTACGTGAAAGATAATTCTTTATTATGCAATATACGTTCTTCTAACTTTTCAACGTGGGGTAAAATATAGAGTAATACTACTCTTCATATTAAATTTCCACATCAACTTTACACCAATTGATGTAATGTGCTTTAAATGAGTTTTCATGTTAGTTACTTAAATATGTCATATCAAACGTTGTGAAAATCTAATATGATGAGTATCATTACTATAAAATAAAATACTCAAATGAAAAAAAAAAAAAAAAAAAAAAAAAAAAAACCCAGAAAAATCAATTTGGACAAAAGCTTATTAAATGGAAGAGGTAATTATCTTTTTTCTCCACGAACTATCAGCTGTTGTCAATATATTCCCATGAATCAACACTCTCACCATCAAATTGCATCAAACTATCATTTACTTACAAATACCGCATTCTGTCAGTCAACCTCATTAAAAAACTTAAAATGACACAAGTACCCTCATTTTATAAACAAAATTTACATATAATACCCTTAAAATTAAACATTTAAAAAAAAAAAAAAAAAGGAAAAAGAAAGGGGGTGGCCTTTTTCCTTTTTTTTCTTTATATATATATATATTTGAATGTTTAATATAATAGTATATTTTTTTTATTAAGAGTGACACGTGTCATTATATTATTGGCGTTGACGTAGGACACTAACGAAATTTGTCAAGTGTTTTGACGGAATTTGACTATAAGGATTACATTATTATTTTGGCCTACCCCAAAGATCTTTGAATTATTTTTTGTTTTTTATACCGCAGTAAGCGATTTGCAATTAGGCTAAACACATATATTGATTTTGCATTTATCTATTTTTTTTTTTGTTTAAGTTTTGTTTAAAATTATTTATTGGTTTTTATTTATTTAATTATTTTAAAGTTTTTAATATTGATATTTTTATTAAAATATTTTTTTTTGGATATTTATGTCTTGAAACAAAATTTAACATTTAAAAAGAAAATATTTAATCAAATTTAACAAAATTCTCTGATGAAAGGATATTTTGATAAATAAATGATAATTTGATATAGTCTAATGGTAAGAGTGTTGGTTAATATAAATATATTAACAATAACTGATTGTTGATGGAAAAAAACGTAATTACCCATAAATCAAATAATCTAACGGATTCCAGATTCTTCTCTTCTTTCCTATTCATTTTCTTTCACGCGTGGCTCTGCTTCCATTTCTCATGTATTCCGTACTCAAATAATCTTGACTCACGACAGGAAAAATGTTTTTTATTTTTTTGAAAAAAAATACACATATTTTCTCAAATCACCACTTAATTATTAATATCTTCAAAATTATTAATTGTTTTAAAGTTTTCTCTCAAATTATTAAAACATGTCAATATCTCCTTTCAAATCAACAAAAAGATAAAAATGACCCTAATTTTTTTTTTTCCAATAAAACAGAAATGTCTTTATAATTTTTTTTTAAAAAAAACTAAAAAAAAAAAAATGAAAAAAGGAAAATTTAAAAAAAAAAAAAAGAACAATATTTTTTAAATAATAATTAAAAAAACAAACCAAAAAAAAAAAGCCACTTTTTATTTATTTATTTTTTTAAATAACTCTTTTTTTTTAGATTTTTTTAAAATAATTTTTTTAGTTTTTTTTTTTTAATTTTAATAATTTTATGAAGGGCATTTTTGTCATTAGGGGGGACATTGACATTTTTTAGTAGTTTAGAGGGGAGATTAACACAATTGGTAGTTTGGGAGGTATATTGACAATAATGTGATAGTTTGAAAGGATTATGTGTATTTTTTTCCTTTATTTTTATCTTCATTTATATTTTATTTCAGATTCAATATTTAGAACATGTATTTTACAGATTCAATTATGAATTAAAAAAAAAAAAAAAGAGATAAAATTTACATACTTTCCTCAAACTACCATTTAATTGATAATGTCCTTCTAAACTTTCAATTTAGATAATGTCCCCAAAACTATCAAAAATTATCAATGTCCCCTCAATAACGAAAATACCCATAGTAAAATAAATAATAATAATAATTAAAAAAATTTATTTACTTTTTTATAAAAAAAAAATACATAAAAACCAAGGGTGCGTGGCCAAATTTAAAAATAAAAAATTAAAATTTTTCAATATTTTTTTTGAAAAAATTAATAACCAAAATTTTAAATTTTAAATTTTATAAGAAATTAAGAAATTAAGAAATTTTCTAGAAAAAATTAATTAATTTTTTTTAAAAAAATATAGAGGTATTTTTGTTTTATTTAAAAAATTATAAGGTTATTTTTGTCTTTTTGCTAACATTAAGTTATCTTAACAATATTTTAATAATTTAGAGAAATATTGTCCCAGTTAAAAGTTTAAATAGACGTTATCAATTAATTAATAATTTAAAAAGAATATGTGAACTTTTTTCCTAAAAAATAAATAAAAAATAGAGAATTCCAAGAATAATTCTCTCTTCGCATAGGCGGTGGGGCGGGCGGCCGCCCCCTTGGTTATCCATTAAGAAACCAATCCAGGGAAAAAAAAAAGATGAGAGGACAAAGTAAGTCATCCTTTTTCTTTTCTTTTCTTTTCTTTTCTTTTTCTTGTAATAGGTAAGGTAAGTCATCTTTTTTTATTATTATTATTATTATTATTATTATTATGGATAAAGCATCCTTTTCTCATTATGGTCGCATTGATTCGAATATTCCACAAAATCGTTCGGATTGCACCAACAGTCCACATATATTCCAAAAATTTCTTCACAAGAGTCACATCATGACATCCAGGATTTAGGATGTGTTTGGTAAAGCTTTCTTTACAGTATATTGTGGAAAAAAGACATTACTTGACTGGAAAATATTAACAAAGTAATTACAAACATACAATAGCATAAAAAAAAAAAAAAAGCAAATAAACTAAAAATGATCTACATCTTGGTGAGGTCCATGAAAACCGATACTTTTGAGCTTAAAATCTTTTTCCTAACAAGATCTCTTGAAGCCGGCCTCAAACAACAACAATATTGAGAGCTAAGCCAAAATGTTAATGGTGCAATCATAAATGATTAAATCATTTAACTTGTGATGTCAAAACAAATATTATAAACCTAAATAATTGCAAAATAACCACTCAATAATTAAATAAAAAAATACATATATTTTTATCATAATTTACATTTTTGCTAGAGGGAGCTAGCTAGAGTCCCAGGAAAAATTAAATGAATTGGGTATTTTAAGTTTTTTATGTTGAAAGAATGAGTAAAACAAAAAAATAATAATAAAGAGGGAGACAAAATTTTAATATATATATATAAAGAATTTTGAAATATATCATTGTGACTACCTCATCTCATACTTGACGTTTACATGTGTATGTTATCTAAACAATAATTTTTACAAATCCATTACTTACGGGTCTATGACTACACTTTTTTATTTGAACAAGTAATTTGCTTTAAAAAAAAATAATAATTACAAAAGGCCTTTTCCTTTATGCAAGGTTAATAATTTTTGTACATGATCTTAGTGTACACCAAGACATATTGCATAGAGTCTATGAAGACATGTTACATGTACATTTTTTATATATCACTTTTCTAAATCAACCGTTGAATTTGTAGGATCTATAAAAATTCATATGTGAGTCATACAGATCTAACTATTGATTTAAAAAAGTGATATAAAAAAGATGTACAAGAAGAAAAATAATAGAGAGGAGACACTTAACTGTCCCCTCTCTCTCTCTCTTTCTTTTCATTAAAAAATAGATTTTAATAAAAAAGTAAAAAAAAAAAAAGAAAAAGTGATAAAGAATTGTACCTTTTAATTAAAATTTATATTTTTAATGAAAAGAAGAGAAGAAGAGATGGTCAAGTGTTCTCTGTGTCATTTCTTGTGCAAAATGTATAAAAATTATTTCTCTATTCCATGTGGTTCCATATACGTAAGACTCACATGCACACCAAAATAATGTGCAACAAAACACCACTCCCGGCCCACATGATACATGGTTCTGACTTCTGAAGCTCGTAGACTCGTTGTCGTCTCTCTGCAATGGGAACTGTCACTCGACATGGATCGGTCGTCCCTCGCCCGTTCACCGTTTACATCTGGTTTTTCATTTTTCCGAACTTAAAACATTATTTTTGAAATTAAAAACTTAAAAATTAAATTCAAACAACATTAAAACTTAAAGAGTACATTTGATTTTTTTTTTTTTTTTCCTGCTAAGAAAAACACATCACATCACTTTTTTTTTTTAGAGATAGGTTGTACGAAATTTCTGTCATCCTCAAACAACTAACACCCTGAATTTTCACCTCACAAATTAACCTGAACTCCATTTTATCTCTCATGGAAGAAAAACTCATCTCTCTCTGGGTTTTCCTTCTACTCCTAAATCCAGTAAAACCTGATCTAGCCACATCCTTGTTGGACGAGTTCAGCGGCGGGTTCAGTGCTGCAGGCAACAACTTGAGCTTAGACGGAATTGCAGCGGTTGAGAACAGTGGCGTACTTCGGCTGACAGACTACCCCACGACCTTGGCAATGGGCCACGCGTTTTATTCACACCCAATCCAATTCAAGAACTCCAGCGGCGAAGTCATGTCCTTCTCCACCTCCTTCGCTTTCGCTATAATTCCCCAGCCTGGGAAACAAGGTGGCGATGGCCTCGCTTTCGCAATCTCTCCCGTTAAAGGGCTTCCTGGGGGTAGGCGAGGCTCTTATCTTGGCCTGTTCAACGCCAGCAATAATGGGAACTTCTCCAACCACATATTGGCGGTCGAATTCGACACTTACATGAGCGACCAGTACGGTGAGACCGATGGCAACCATGTTGCTGTCGACGTCAATAGCATAAGATCGATCAAATCTGTTCCGGCAATGCAATTTAAGGGTAATGATACGAACGGGGTACCCCTTAATTTGAGCAGTGGTCAGGTAATTCAGGCCTGGATCGATTATAATTCGCCAACAAATCAGTTAGATGTCAGGCTTTCGACGGACTCTGCTAAACCCAGTTCTATACTTTTGTCCTCTGAAGTGAACCTCTCACAAATTCTTAATCAATCCATGTACATCGGGTTTTCTGGTGCTACTGGCTTAGCATCGAGCTCACATTATATCCTGGGTTGGAGCTTCAACATGAATGGAGAAGCTAAATCTCTCAATTTAGAGCAACTTCCTAAGCTCGAGCTCCCCAGTACTGCCACTGGGACAAAAAAGAACCGAACAGGCCTAATTGTTGGCGTCTCAGTTTCAGGTGCTTTGGCTGTCATTTTGGTGATTGCTTTGGCGTTTTACATCGTCAGGAGGAAAAAGAAGGCTGATGCGGTTGAGGACTGGGAGCATGATATTGGTCCGCATAGATTTTCTTACAAGGAGCTGAAGAAAGCAACAAGGGGTTTCAAAGAGAAAGAGCTACTTGGATCTGGTGGGTTCGGTCGAGTTTACAAAGGAACTCTGCCAAACCCAGACACCCATGTTGCTGTTAAGCGTATTTCCCAACATTCAAAACAGGGCTTGCAAGCGTTTATAGCGGAGGTATCTACTATTGGCCGTCTTCGTCATAGAAGTTTGGTTCAATTATTGGGTTGGTGTCGTCGGGATGCTGATCTACTGCTTGTGTATGAATTCATGCCTAATGGAAGCTTGGACAAGCACCTCTTTGATGAGCCCCAATCAATCGTGAGCTGGGAACAAAGGTTCAAGATCATCAAAGGAGTGGCTTCAGGGCTTCTATACTTACACGAGGGGTGGGAAAAAACTGTAGTTCACAGAGACATCAAGGCCGGAAATATTTTGTTGGATTCCGAGTTCAATGCAAGGCTGAGCGATTTTGGTCTTGCTAAGCTATACGAGCACGGCTCCAACCCAAGCACCACCAGGGTGGTGGGGACGCTGGGGTATATGGCACCTGAGCTGACGCGCACAAGCAAGCCGACGACCAGCTCGGATGTGTACGCCTTTGGCGCTTTGCTGCTGGAAGTGGTTTGCGGTAGAAGACCCATTAATCCTACAGCATCGTCTGAGGAGCTCATCATGCTGGTGGACTGGGTTTGGGGGAAGTGGGCGGTAGGAGCAGTACTTGATGTTGTAGATCCGAGGATGGAAGGGAAGTATGATGAGCTTGAGGCTCTTTTGGTGCTCAAACTGGGGTTGCTTTGTTCAAACGATGAAGCCGAGGTACGCCCCACGATGAGGTTGGTGGTGAGGTACTTGGAGGGCGAGCTGGAGCTGCCGGAGGACGTGGCGATGCCAAATAAGAAAAAAGGTGCTGCTGCTGCTGGTCGTCATACTGTTGAGTTTCAGGATTATTCGGAATCCATTCCGACTACATCATCTGTGTATGACGTTTATGGTAGGTAGAAGGCTACTGTACTTTTTTCTTTTTCTCTTAACAGCAGCTAAGCAAGTCCTATATATATTCGGATTTTTGAGGATGTAAATAGGGGTGTAAACGAGCCGAGTTACTCGTGAGCTTACCCGAGATCGACTCGAATAAGCTCGACTCGTGCTCGAATCGATTATTAAATGAGCTACTCGTGAACACGAAAATCAAACTCGATTATTAAATTATGCAAACTCGTATAAACTCGGCTCGACTCGACTAAAGCTCGTGAACCCGCTCGTATAAGGATCGAATCGTTTATTAAGGCTCGACTCGTATAATTTGTTAATATATAACTTATTTTATATTATAGTATATTAATAAACAATATATTATATGTAAGCAAAAATTAAGTAACAAATAAAAATGGTCATTAATCAGTATATATTAATTGGTTATAATTTATTAGTTATAGGTATATAAAATAGTAAAAGTGAATAATATCAATACTTAATTATTAGTCATATGATATAATGACAATCTAGATACTTAATCATATTATTCATATAATATAATATGATTATATGATCATATAATAATATAACATTGTAGCATATAGAATGTAATCATTGATTCACTATATCCAATGTTATAAGTATTATTGTTAGATAATTATGAATTATTATATCACTGTTATCACGTAATCCTATATCTAAGATCATATGAATCATATGATATTAGTATTATTAGTAGATAGTTAGAAATTATGATATTTATGACTTATAATGATTATACTTATCAATTTGTCATAAATAAATTATAATCTCATAAGTCAAGTGATATGATAGGATTCATAATTCATAATCATATATATATATATATATATATATATATATATATATATATATATATATATATATATATATATCAAGCTGTAAGTATAAATTATAGCACATAATGTCATATAAGTATACAAATACAATGATTAAGTATTTAGATACTTAGATACATTGATTAAGTATGATGTAAGATTTTCAGTATTTAATAATTATTAATAATACTTAAATACAATCATTAGATATATAAATTATATACATAAGTATGAATTCACATTCAAGCAAAAAAAAAAAAAAAAAAAAGTATGAATTCACATTAATCGTACGATATAATGACACATTTGAAACTTAATCATATTTTTCATATATAATGATATGTAATTCATATAATCCCAAGTTATTAAGATTGATTTGATTGGAATTACCAATGTGTTAATTATAATCACAATTTAGGTATTATCATTAGAATTTAAATCATATGATCTAACATTGTGCTATATAATTATTAAATATGAATTATATGATCTAAGAATTATCATTAGACTTAAAAAAAAAATATATTATTATCATAGATATATAAACCCATATTAAAATATAATAATTATCATTGTTAATATTTTAACTTAATATTTATATTGACTATTATTGTATATTTTTTTTTATAATTAAATATTTATGAATTGACAGAATCGTTATATATAATATACTTATAAGTTATATCACATGATTCATATAATTTAAGATCAAAGGTCAAATGATAATACTTTTTTGTTTGAGACCATATGATAATACTTAAATTATATGATACTATATATATATATATTAACTTATTAAGTATGTAATTATTAAGATTATGAATTGTTGTATCATAATTCATGAAATATTAAGATTAAATATTAAATTAGAATCTTATATATAAAAGATCTTGAAAAATGCAAACATGGAAAATGTGAATAGACTTGAATGCTTTTCTTTTATGTAGTTTCAGATTAAGACTTTTGTAGTGTTTTTACCACTTCAACCATCTTCAGGTGGTTGTTGTTGATCTCAAGTGAGGGTGTAGATAGGCTTGTCTTATTATGTATCTCTTTACCTTATGAAACCGCATTGTACAACCCATTGAAAGGATCGAGACATTTATTTGTTATGGATCTATTCTTGGAAAGTTCACATCTTTTTTATTTTATAGGATCAGTCACTTCTTATTCTTTTTGGATTAGGAGTGGTAAGGACCCCATGTAACATTTTCCTTAAATTAATTAGAAAATAAGACTATAAGTCTTGAATTTTTAAAATTTAAAGACAACTAAAAAGGAAACAAAATTGCCTTTAATGGAAAATTTAAGATTAATTTTCGAAATTCAAACTTTGCATTAAATTTCACTTAAATTTCTATGAGTTTTCTATAATTATTATTAAGCATATAATTATGTAAACAAAGTTTTTTTTTTTTTTTAAATAAAAAATTGAAGTTAAAACAATGAGGTTTTAACACTAGTAATAATTAACTATTATTTAACATTTCTAAAAAAAAATATTACGTGGCATCAGTTTCATTTTCAAAATCTTCACAAAGTTTGGCATGACTCTTGTCCTTGCTGCCTTTTAGCATTTTCAGCATGCAAGTGTTAATGCAGATAAATATACTTATGTTATTTGATTTATAATTATTATTTATTGTTAGTGCGGTTAATTTGTATTAGGACATACATTAAATATTAATGTTACACACCCGTCACTTGTGCCTGTTACATCAATATATATTATTTTAATAGAACCTATCATTTTCCTTATTATATATTGGCTTATTTAGTAGAACTGACTTGGCATTTTTTAATATTGATTCTTCCTAAAATCTAAAAAAGAAAAAAAAAAAAAAGAAAAAAGAAAAAAAGAGAGGTCAATTTGATCAATAATATTAATTAAGTATATTATTAGACTAGTACTGGTATCTGCATAAATTATAATCAGAAATACAAAATGCATTTTCAAGTGATTTTTCTCCTGTAAAACATTATTTAATCTAAAATTTACTAATAAGTTGTCACGTCAAATAGTGTAATTGAAAGTACACTAAAAAAAAATGTGTGAGAAACATTTTTCAAATTAGAATTAATAGATAGCATGAACCGGGCATGCACCCAGATAGAGGACATGCAGTCCAAAGCAGCATGTCGAAGCCTCTGAGACACCCTCAGCAAAATACTGAATTTCTTGTACTAGCGGCCAACTTCTATAATTATTTTTTTTACTTTAACGAATAGTTTTATTGTCTAATATATGTCGTCTTTAATGTTAATTAAATTGTTGTTGTGGCTTTAAAAAAAAAAAAAAAAAAGTTGTTGTGACTTGTGAAAATAGTTTTATGCCTCCAAGAGTTGACTGGCATTGATTTGCTATGATAAAATGATTGCAAATTCAAAAAAAGTGTAGGACATTGTAGTCAATAAATTTTTGGTATGACCAGCGTCGATTCTCAAGAAATAACGGACAGTAGAATATAATTTTATATATATTATCAAGGAGAGAAATCGAATGATTCGTTTTTGTTTTTTTTTTTTTTAAATTAAGAAGTTTAGCCAGCAATATTGGCGAGATTAAAGAACTAAACTAACTTACTTAATGGAGTTAAATAATAATAATAATAATAGAGAAAGCGCTGGGAATTGAAGGATTCGCCTATATTATTTTACATATTTTTTTAACTCGACTAAGTTAGATAATCAACCTTTTTTTTTTTTATATCAAAAGATAACATAATTAAGCATTAATCAATTGTAAAATAAATTAAGTACATGTTAATTAAGATTTTGAGTCATAAGATAAATTATACTTTCTATATATTTTCAAATCATAACAAATAAGACAAATTAATTAAGCTTTTGAGATATTCAAAAATCATAATAATATATATTGAGCCAGAGTTGCTGCAGCTCTTTCAAATTAATTTGTTGGCTTCCTTTGAAATAAATTTCTTCCTGATTTTGGCCGCGCAGCACAGAGGCAATTCGTGGCTTTTACATAACCAATTCCTCTTCTTATTTTGTCCTTTTGGTTGACCATTCCACGTTTCAGCCTTGCCCTGGCCACACGTTCTGCTGCACCTGAAAAAACAACGGACGTCAGTGCGTCACTCACTAGTCATGCGTGCTTTCCAATTCACGCATGGCGCAGTCCACAATTCACAGCACAGCCACAAATGCACTGACGCAGTCCACAATTCACAGCTTACAGCACTGCGCGGCACGGTCACCAACAGAAAATTGGTCCACAATTCAAGCACGTCGCACGCGGCTCCAGAAAAAAAAACGTCTCATTTCTTTAATTTTCTAGGCCGTGCGATCTGCTGATGGTGAATCTAAGCCGTTGGTTGCAAGATTAATGGCATACAGCTGTAACCAATTATGCCGTTTGTTCTATCCGAAAAAATATATGGTATAACTAGTGTTTAAATTAATTGTGTGCTCACTCTCATTAGATTTGATCCAACGACTTTAGCTTTTATCGTGAAATTAGTTATAATAATTAACGGTTATGATTACAAGTGGCCCTGATTTCAGCTATATATGGGTGTAGAGAATTGTTCTCAGGCATCAAATCACAACTCTTAGCCTTCTCTTCCCCTCATTTACGCAACATCCCATCAGCCATGCGGCCAGTGACTCACAGACTCACAGACGTTCACAACTTCGATTATTCTCCAACTCTCCACTCCATTGCAGAACCAATTTCTTAATTTTCATATCTCATTCTTATGTTCTTCCCTCTTGGCTCTGCCTTTATCTCGCTTATAGATCTAATATTCCATTAATATTCCATTCATACAAACACCTCATGAATTTCTCCTTACTCATTACTTCCTTGGCCCTCGTGTAGGTACTAAGATCTCCATTGCTGAAGGCTACTATGGATTTCATTACAGACGTGGGTAACGAAGCTTGGGTGTTTCGTGAAAGCCATAAAGACAAAGTCATTGGAGCAGATCTACCTCCACTCGCTGCCCATCAAGGAGCGCCACATCATTCCGGTGCACTAGATCGTGATTTCATTGGGCAAATTTATGTAATGTTATTTGGAGAAATTAATTAATAAAATTTGTCAATTTTTTCAATTATTATTACTTTTTTTTTTTTAAGCTTAAAATGCTTAAACTCGAGCCGAGCTCGAGTCGAGTACTCGAACTCGAGATCGGCCAGTATGATCGAGCTCGAGCTCGAGTTCGCACAGAGATCCCCACTTGGCGAGCCGGTCTCGAACACAAAAATGAAGCTCGTGTTAAGCTCGAGCTCGAGAAAACATTAGACGAGCCGATCTCGAACAAGCAATACTCGCTCAGGATCGGCTCGTTTACACCCCTAGATGTAAATATTACTGATAATTGCACGAATATGTATATGTGTGCAGGGGCGGAGCCGGCCCCCAACTTGGGGGCTAATGCTCCATTTGTTTCGACGTAAAATGATTTCTGAAAAACGATTTCAGCATTTTTCGGTGTTTGGTAGGGACGAAAATAATGGTCAACGAAAATCATTTTCAGTTTGACCGTAAAAACTTCTTTAATTTTCGGAAAACGATTTACGATTTTTAAAACCATAAATCGTTTTTCGAAATGAAACTCTTTGTCCTTACACGCATGTTTGATATCCGATTGTCAGAATTTAACAATTATCGGTCGTCGGAATTTGGTCGGCGTCGGAGTCCGACAACATCCGGTCGTCAGAATGCAGTCGGCGCCGGAGTCCGAGAACATCCGGTCGCCGGAATCCTGCCGGCGCCGGAATCCTGCCGGCGCCGGAATCCTGCCGGCGCCGGAATCAGGTCACCAGAATTGTACCGGCGCCGGAATTCGGCCATGGGATGACCAAATTCCGGCCGAAATTTACCGGTTTCCGGCCAAGCCGGCCGGATCTGGCCAAAATGGCCGGGATCCGGCCGAATCTAGACGGATCCGGCTATTGATCCAGCCAGATCTGGCCAAAACGGCCAGGATCCGGAAGATTCCGGCCGGATTTGGCCAAAATGGCCGGGATCAGGCCGGATATGACCGGATCCGGAAGATTTCGGCCAGAATCCGGTCATTTTTGCCAGATCCGGTCAAACTTTTTCGCCGGAATCCGGCGATGGCGACCGGACGTTGCCGGATTCCTGCAACATTTGCCAAACTTTGATTTTTGCATTTCGTAATTTTTTCGTACGGACCAAACACCGAAAAATATTTTCAAGAAAATCATTTTTTTTTAAAATAATTTCGTCGAAATCATTTTACGACGGAAATCATTTTACGTCGAAATAAACGGAGCATTAATTGAAAACAAAAGTTTTTGGAGGTCAAAATTAGAAAAAATAAAAAAAAATTTAAAAAATGTTGGCCCCCCCAAGCCCCTTAATGGCTCCGCCCCTGTCTGTGTGTATATCTTTAATGGTCACGCTCGTTGTACATTTTGAATGCTTTTTTTTTTTTTTTTTTTTAACAAGCTCCTGAAATTTCATTACTGAAAAGAAATTCCAAAGGGGAATACACCAAGGCCAAAGCCACAGAACAAATACAAGAGCGAATAAGCTAAGAACATAGCCCGAAGGCTACAACAGTGCCCGTAGGTCATTGTAGTGAATAAAGCTAAAGAAACTTCATTCACTAAGCTACGAAAAATCCTAGCTTAAAGCAGCTACCAAAAGGTAGACTATGAACAAAGATACAATAATGTACAAATACAAACAGGAAAAGCAAACGGTGACCCTTCCAGCATCGAATGACCTCCACAAGCCCAGATCGACATTAAACAAAGCCGGAAAAGCAAACGGTGACCCTCACGCGCTAACCCAGGGAGGACACTCCCTGGCACGTACTGGCCAAGTGCCGCGCAAGAAAGAACCGCATGGCTTCGTCGAGTGACTACCAAAACCAAAGAAGGCCGGTGACCACCAAAGAAAAGTTCCTGTCAACGAACACCCAGCCGAGACTTATAGATCTAGCAATAAAGCACAATTCCACCGGAGACCCATCGACATCCGCCATTCCCACAAGCCAAATCCTGGGAATCCTTTTGCTTGCACCAACAACAACAAAACCAAAACAAAACAACAATAGAAAACACTAGCCTCTTGGGATCTAACTCCGGGAGGGACCACAGCTCCACAACCATAAGGTTGGGAGAACAAAACATCCACCACTAGAGATCAGTGAGATGACAAAAGTCACTCTAGCCCTCACAGGCTAGGGGGAAGACCAGCACCAGGAGGGGCAGACGTGAAGCCTCCCCCCCCCCAGTGAAACAAAGCTCAAAGTTTCTCTCCCTGTATCTAGAACCTTTTAGAAACAAAGAGAGAGATAAACTATGTACATTTTGAATGCTTTTAAACTATGGATGTTTGTGAATATTATTCTTTTTTTCTTTTTTAAGATACATGAGAAACATATTACAACAAGAAATAAAAAACACAATAAGAGCTGGGCAACCCAAAATTAATCCTAAGAATGAAATTACACGTAAGCAATGTTTTCGAAGATGTTGATTTATTAGCTCAAGGCACGGATGCTACAAAGCTAGGGTCACAATTGAAGGTGATTTGAAAAGTGTATTAAGTTACAAGGACCCAAACACCATTATAGAGGTGTACACGGTAAGAGGCAAACAACAAAGAATCCCAAAAATACAATAACACAAAAACAACATAAACAACAAAGGTCTAGAAAAAAGTGGCGGGGTGGGAGCCTTCCCTGATGGCGCGTGGGGCACAAGCGCCGCCAAGGGAAGGCCTCTCACTAGTCGGATTCGCCGGTGACGCCCAGATCCATCGGTGGTTGACGAGGTGGAAGACGGAGAGAGCAGACATGGCATCCACGCGCTGAAGAGAGCAGAGAGCTCTTTGGAGTGTGTGCCACACGCAGGCGAGCAGATGGCGGTGGAGCGAACGGTGACCATCGGTGGATGTCGGTGAACCCGTTAGTGAGATGCGTGTCTTGTAATAGTTATTGGAGGAGTATAGATCTAGATTCGAAAAATTTAAACGTAACCCCTTGTTAAAAATTACAAAAAACTTGGTGAAAGGTGGAGGAAAGGATCAAGAACAGCTGCTATGTAGACTCAAGCCACGAAAAATCAAGGAAAATGTGAAAAAGATAGGTGGGTAGGTAGCCAGAGCTTTTGTCTTATCTCCGATAACTTAAAAAACTCTAAAGATGTTAGATAGGTGAAGAGATGGATGATGGAAGGTGAAAAATAAGGGTGGTTGTATGGTTGGGTGAAAGGAGAAGGTATGGAACGGGAATGGGTGATGGGATGCTTAATTCCCTCCCATGAAAATTTTCAAAGAAAGCATAGAGAATTCTAGAGAGAAGTTAGACTCCCTCTCACGGTGAATATTATTCATGATATAGATTTAGTGGTGTACTCGACTGTAGGAGGAAATTAAAAAAGAATGACCTGAAGAATTATGTGGAACAATAAATTTCAGTACAGCTAAGGTACTATTTTGATTTCGTTGTAAATTTTAGTTCTCTAATTCATTAAGTCATCACTTTTTTTTTTTCTTTTTTTTTTAAATGAATTTAAATTTACCACGTAAGGACTATTACTATTACTTAATATAAAGTAGGGAAAAAAACTGTAATAAAATTTTGATTTTTTTAAACATCATGATCTCCTTAATAAAACATAAAACGTACGACACATTTTATTTGTCAACATAGATTTATTTGTACATAATTACTGTCTGGCCTACCTACCATCAACGTCAAACACCGACGACCACGTCGTCGGAAAGGATTGCATATAATTCAGAATCTCAACAGTACCACGACCAGCACCAGCAGCACCTTTTTTCTGATATGGCATCGCCACCTCCTCCCTTAGCGCCAACTCGCCCTCCAAGTACCTCAACACCAGCCTCATCGTAGGGCGTACCTCGGCGTCATCATTTGAACAAATTAAGCCCAGTTTCAGCAGCAAAACAGCCTCGTCCTCGTCAAACTTTCCCTCCATCCTTGGGTCTACAACATCAAGCACTGTTCCTACCGCCCAATTCTCCCAAACCCAGCCCACCAGCACGATGAGCTCCTCAGACGATGCTGTAGAATTAATGGGTCTTCTACCGCAAACCACTTCCAGCAACAAAGCGCCAAAGGCATACACATCCGAGCTGGTCGTAGGCTTGCCTGTGCGCGTGAGCTCAGGTGCCATATACCCAAGCGTGCCCACCACCCTGGTGGTGCTTGGGTTGGAGCCGTGCTCGTATAGCTTAGCAAGACCAAAATCGCTCAGCCTTGCATTAAACTCAGAATCCAATAAAACATTTCCGGCCTTGATGTCTCTATGAACTACTGCTTTTTCCCACTCCTCGTGTAAGTATAGAAGCCCTGAAGCCACTCCTTTGATAATCTTGAACCTTTGTTCCCAGCTTAGGATTGATCTGGGCTCATCAAAGAGGTGCTTGTCCAAGCTTCCATTGGGCATGAATTCATACACAAGTAGTAGATCAGCTTCCCGACGACACCAACCCAATAATTGAACCAAATTTCTATGACGAAGTCGGCCAATAGTAGCAACCTCCGATATGAACGCTTTCAAACCCTGTTTTGAATCCTGAGGAATACGCTTAACAGCAACTTGGGTATCTGAGTTTGGCAGAGTTCCTTTGTAAACTTTACCGTACCCGCCAGATCCAAGTAGCTCTTTCTCTTTGAAACCCCTTGTTGCTTTCTTCAGGTCCTCGTAAGGAAATCTATGCGGAGCAATATCAAGCTCCCAGTCCTCAACCACATCAGCCTTCTTGATCCTCCTGACGACGTAAAACGTCAAAGCAGCGAGCAAAATCACAGCCAAAGCACCTGAAATTACTGAGACACCAACAATTAGGCCTGTCTGACTCTTTTTGTTCGCAGTGGCGGTACTGGGGAGCTGGGGCTTAGGAAGTCGATCTAAATTGAGAGATTTAGCGTCCCCATTCTTGTTGAAGCTCCAACCCAGGATATAATGTGAGCTCGTGACTAAACCAATGGAAGCAGAAAACCCGATGTACATGAATTCATTAAGAACTTGTGAGAGGTTCACTGTAAAGGACAAAAGTATAGAACTGGGTTTGGCAGAGTCCGTCGCAAGCCTGACATCTAATTGATTTGTTGGCGAATTATAATCAATCCAGGCTTGAATTACCCGACCACTCGTCAAATTAAGGGGTACCCCGTTCGTATCATCACCCTTAAATTGCACGACCGGAGCAGATTTGTTCGATATTATGCTATTGATGTCGACGGCAACATGGTTGCTGTCGGTTTCGTTGTACTCTTGGTTCATGTAAGTGTCGAATTCGACCGCTAATATGTGGTTGGAGAAGTTCCCATTATTGCTGGCGTTGAACAGGCCAATAAATTCGCCTGGTTTACCCCCAGGACAACCTTTTACGGGAGAGATTGCGAAAGCGAGGCCATCGCCGCCTTCTCTCCAAGGCTGGGGGGTTATAACGAAAGCGAAGGAGGTGGAGAAGGAGATGACTTCGCCGCTGGAGTTCTTGAATTGGATTGGGTGTGAATAAAACGCGTGGCCGAGTTTCATGGTCGAGTTGTAGTCTGTTAACCGAAGTACGCCATTGTTCTCCACCGCTGCAACGCCGTCTAAGCTCAAGTCGTTGCCTGCAGCCTTGAACCCGCCGCTGAACTCGTCCAACAAGGGTCTAGCATCATCCAGATTAGACTTTACTAGATATATGAGTAGAAGGAAAACCCAGAGAGAGATGAGTTTTTCAGCCATGAGAGCGAAAAAAAGAATTCAGCTTTGTGGGGGTGGAGATAATTCAGAGTGCTCAATGATTTTATTATGGATAGAAATTTCCTGCGAATGAGTTGCAATAATAATAAAAAACAGGCCATACATTTCACTTATAAAAAAGTTGTGTTCCTTTTAATATGGTGGGTAATCGCGGAGGAGATGTTTTGTTTTTTTTCGAAGGGGACGAGGTACGAGGTACGAGACTGTTGGACAAGTATAACGCCACATGTTGTGTTATAGTGTTCATGATTGAATTTTTTTTATTCATAGAAGATTATCGGTAAAATTAGTAAAAAAATTAGGAGGAATTATCTTTGTTCCTATAAACTATCAATTTGACTAAAAAAGAGTATATAATTACCACAATTACATGTTTTGTCCCTTTTTGTTAACCTAACTCGTGAAAATACTTAAATACCCTCGCTCAATTTTAAAAATAACATAAATTCCCTCAACTTATAAAAAAAAAAAAAAAAAAGGAAAATGGGTGCTACCGGAGGGTGGCCTGTGCCAGGCCCATAGAGAAGCTAGGGTGGCCACGAGCCACCCCAGAGGTGGCCGGACCCACCTCTGGAGGCGTGCCATGCCACCCCCTTTTCTTTTTCCTTTTTTTTTAAAAAAAATATATATATATATATATTAGTTTTAATATTTTTATTAATAAATTTAAACCAAATTAATAAACCAATTTTTTTTTTTAATCAATTGAGGGCATTTTTATCTTTTAATCAAAATTAACGTCCAAAATCGGCATATTCCATCCATGTTAACGGGTTTGACCGGTAGAAGTGGGCAAAATGTGTAAAGTTGGTAGTTTGATGCTCTTTTTTTGTCGAGTTGGTAATTCATGAAGGCATTACGCATTTTTTGGTAGTTTATGGAGAAAAAATATAATTACCCCAAAAAATTATTACGGGTATAATGGATAAATTTCACATCATCTTAGTATTTACTTCTTAGTAAAAGATTTAGTATATCTAATATTTTTTTCATTAGTAAAAGTGGGTTTTGGTTATTCATTTTGCCTAAAATTTTACGTAAATCATTTAGAGTACTCTTAGTTGATCATCAAATTTTACTAGTCAAAATAGCTAAAAATTATTTTTCTTTATTTTAGCCATCCATTTTTTTAAAGCACTACAAGTAGCTTCATTATTTTAACTATCAACTATCACTATTTCATTTAAATAATCTTTTTTTTAAAAAAAAAAAAAAAAAAAATTAAGATTGTGTATGATGCATGAAAGATAAATAATTAAAAAAATAAGGAAATATTGAAGTGACGTCGTTCTTAGGCTTAGTTGTCGATGCTAACGTGGCCAAATGGTGACTTAGCAGAACAGAGTTAACAAAATTGGATGGAAAATGGACGAAATGACCCAATTCAAAAACGCGAAAAAATTAAGAATTAAATGTTTAAAATTAAAAAGTTAAGGACCATTTTCAAATAGCGCATCGACTCAAGAATTTATTATACATTTATCTAAATAAAAATTATGAATTTAAATTTATTTCATTTTACTCAGTATTGTATTATCATTATTATCACAAGCACAAAAGGAAAGTGACTTTTAATTTAGCTCCTCATTTCTAAAGTAAGTCATCCTTTTTTTTTTTCTTTTTTTTTCTTTCTTTATAGATAAAGTAAGTCATTCTTTCTATAAAGTAAGTCATCCTTTAATATTATTCAAAAAGAAAAGAAAAGAGTCATCCTTTAATAGATACATTGAGTCATCCGGTGCTCATTATGCGCATCTTGCATGTGTGGTAGAGATTCTAGGGAGTGTGAAAATCCACGGATATTCCACAAAATAATTCTTGTTGCACCAATGTTCCACTGATATTTCAAAGATTATGGTCCCATCATCGATTTGTCCCCTTTTTTTTTTTTTCTTAATCTATTATAGCCTATTAGACTAATTAATGTTATCTCATCATCTTTCATTTCGCAAAGCTTATCATGGAGAGGTCTTTTTGACTAAAACTACTCTACATAACCTATAGAGGGACGGGGTGATGAATACAATTATTTTCTCCATTGTAAATCATGATGATTTGAGTACAAAATATATGAAAAGAGTTAGGAATATACATGCGGGTGAATATTAACTGTCTGCATTCATTGTTCATAACTATCTGCTATCTATTATCCGCACATACAGATACGGTTAGTAACACTCATTATCTACATATGCATAAGAGAATTTTGTTTTTAGGGTAAGTAGACGCAGTTATTAACCGCATCCATATACTCTTTACATAATATATTTTCAAATATATTGCATTTAATAATTTTCCAAAATAACATCATTTTAGATTATATATAAGTTATGTTTACATTGTTTTAAGTTATTTCTTAACAGTGCACTCATCGCCAAAGCCTAGAGCCATCATCTTCTTCCGCTCACCTCTCATCTCAAATTCTCTCATATCTCGTACTCTCAAATTGTCAAATCTCACTCTCTCATATTGGGTAAGGTGTATCGTTGTGTCCAAAACAATTATTTGGCGTTTGACTGTTTGGCCATTGTTTGATTTGTAATAGAGAAATAGAAACATATAAAAACCTGCATTATCGGTGCATGTACTGCATCTAATAATGTCATAATGTGTACTCTCTTCAATAAAATGAATAACTAAATTTACCCTTAATGACTTTTAATGATTAATTAAGTTGATAGTTTGCAAGGAAAAAAAACAAAGTCTAATTCTTGAAAGCTTTTTGAAGCATGCATGATATTTAATTTGACATTGATGCAGGGCGGAGCCGACCTTTCCAACTTAGAGGCCAAACTCAAAAAATATAAAAAAAATTAAATTAAATTTGAGGGGTCAAAATTAAAAATAAAAAAATAAATTAGAGGTATAATTTATTTTTCTTTCAGATTTTTTTTTTTTTTTTTTTTTTTTTTTTATTTTTTTATTTTTTTGAGGAGAACCTTAGGGCTTGGAGTGGGGGAGGCCCCCAAGCTCCTTAATGGCTCCGCCACTGCATTGATCGTTTAGATTTTAGAACTAAAAGTGTAATAACCCTGACCTTCTTATGGGGGTAGAATGGTTCAATATTGCTATTTATGAGAATGGGTCACTGAGCGAATTTTCTTTCTTATTACAAAAACACAAAAAAAGGATTTGATATTTTAAATATTAAACACTTGAGTTTATATAATACTTTATTATACTTATTAAATACACACTTTTATATTTTATTAAATACCCGCTTTCATATTCTATTGAATACCCGTTTTTGTATTTTATTAAATGCTTACTTTTACATTTAAAAAAAAAAGATATATATTGAATGCATCTTTTACACTAATACTTTATATTAATATTTAGTACCTAAATTTTTGTCTCGCATGTAAAACCCTAAAACCCTAACACCCATCAAGTGAGAAAACTTTAACCCTATAAATACACCTCAAAACCGTCACTCCCTTCCCTCACCTCAAAGAATTCTACCAGCCGCTTCTTCCACTGCAGACAAAGGTAACCTCTCTTGTTTCCTTTCTTTTCTTTTCTTTCTTATGTATAAACAACACATTAATTCCTTTTTGTTTTGTGTCCTTCCTTTCTTTTGGCTTAGGCGCTTAGCCGTAATCCCTTCTATGTCTTTATTTGTCTTCTTTTTTTATTCTCTACTTCCTTGCTGTATCGACTAGATTGCTTTTCTTTGTCTCTTTTCGGTTAGTGACTTGTTTTGTTGCTTTGATGTTTTCTTTTTACCTATGATGGCCGAGTCCTATATAGGAGGGATATTTATTACATTTTTGGGATAATTGTATCGCTGACTCTGTGGTATGCCATAATTATTTTTCATTCCTTATGATTTAAAAAGTTCATGGGAGGTCCTTGTGGTTAGCAATAACTACAAATCGATCCCTGGAGTCAAATTCCGTTAAAAATTTGAAAAATGTTAGATTTACAACACCAATACAATAACTGTACAACAACCCTTCACACGAGGGTGAGTCCCACACACTGGGGTCCACCCTCATGTGAGGGGTTGTTGTGTAGTTGTTGTGATGGTGTAGTACAAGAATCAAATCCCTAAAAATTTTAACAGATTCCATTAAATACCACGTCAGCACCACATGTCGCCAATAAAATGGCGACACGTGTCCATCTTAATAAAAAAAATATAAATTTATTAAAAAAAAAAAAAAAACTTATTTTTTTAAAAAAAAAAACAAAAAAAATGAAGCCAAGGGGTGGCTGGGCCACCTCTGGCTTCCATTTTTTCTTTTTTCTTCTTCTTTTTGTTTTTTTTTTTTTTAAAAAAAATGTGTATATTTAATTATTTTTTAATAAATTTATATTTTTTTTATTATGATGGACACGTGTCGCTATTTTATTGGCGACACGTGACGCTTACGTGACATTTTTTCGGAATCTGTTAAAAATTTTAACAGAATTTGACTCCAGGGTTCGATTTGTAATTATTGCTAATCACAATGCCCTTCCATGAACTTTTTAAATTATAAAAAACGAAAAATAATTATGATCATACCACATAGACCGGCGTTACAATTATCCCTACATTTTTCTTTTTCTTTTTTATTACAGCACCTTTGAACCGGCCCCCATTTTCACTTTTGTTTCTGACTGTAGCAGGAACCACATGCCTTGTACTCCTTGTTCTCTGGGTTCTTTTATTTATTATTATTATCTTTGGTGTACAATCAGAAGAGGACAAGGATCTATCCTCTCATGTTTCCCTTTGTTCTTTTTAAAAGTGTACCGTATGGGTCTCTATGCCCTGTTGCCTAATTTTTTTTTTCTTTTATTTCCTTGTTTTCCTTTTGGTTTAGTCACAAGACATAGTTAATTTAGTCCATTTTTATTTGTTTCCCCCCTCTTGCTGCCTGTTGGATTGTCTAATTTTTTTTTTTTTTTTTTTTTGAGTAATGTTACACATCATCTCTTTGTCCTTTTTTTGTCCTCCCAAAATTGATGTGGCTCTTAAAATCACCATTGTATCAAAATCCAATGGTGATCTATCATAAATCCAATGGTAATTTAAAGAGCCACATCAATTTAGGGGTGACAAAAAAAGGATAAGGGGATGATGTGTAACATTACTCAATTTTTTTTTCTTTTTCTTCTCTCCTAATCGTAATTAGTCTTTACGTGCCATATTTCTAGAATCCTAGTAAATTTTAACAATTTTAAATGTGTTCCACATAGAAACAAAATAAATAAATAAATAAAATAAAATTTAATTCAAGTGTTTCGAAAGTAAGTAAATTGCTTAAAAATCAGGAGCCTTTTTAATAAATTATTTTGAATAGATGTATAGTTATGTGATACTTGAATTTATCAATTTATATGACTATGATAAATATATATATATATTTCTTATGACATTTGCCCTTATTGAGTCCTACCTCAAATAATAAAAATATGTTACTCCTTATTTAATGGTTTGATTATTATTCAACTAATGTCGTTAAATGTACCTTGGAAATCCATTCTCGATGGGTTAGCAAACCAAACAGTAGTGTCAATATGTTGCCCAATGTCAAGTTGTAGTATTAATTTGTTGGAACTTGTGCTCAGGTGACTAGCTAGTTGTCAAGGAATTTGCCTTAGTTGCATTTAGAGAAGTAAGTGGATCATCTACCCTTTCTAAAATTATTTTATAGCATATTATTTTATCCATTGATTCTAGCATATTTACAAATAATTGTTCTCGTTATGTGTTTCAAATTTATATTGATGCATGAATGACTGTTTTAAAAATAATTTTGAGATGAAAGTTGTTGGTATAAATGTTATTCTTGAAATCAGCAGTTTTAAGAGAAGCTTTAGTTATAAAGGATTTTCTAATTATAGTAGATTGCTTAGTTGGTTCTTGAGACGGAAAGTTACGGCCTTTTTGAAATTAATGAGAAAACAAGAGTAAAAACCCTCTCATACGTTGCCTAAAGAGTTATCAAGCATAGTGAAAGGAATAAGAATAAATTATGAGAATGATAAAGATTTTTATAAATGAGGCACATGTGTAGAGGAGACTATTATTTTGGCCCCCTAGAGATGTTCACAGAGATTTACAGAGTTTAAGTTCGGTACCGTTGCTTGGATGGAAGCACAACCGCTGAAGGACTCTGAGAAGACGGTAATCCATCCCTATGTCATGCTAAGTGCACTTTGATTAATTAACTGACGGGGCAGGCCTGTAGCCACAGTTTACCTGCCTGGAGTCGCATTGACCGCGCAACCATAGTACACAAGGCGTAATAGTGTACATGGGCCCTATTATGAGAAATCAATTTTACACATATATGAATAATTATATGTTTCAAATGAAAGAATATGTTTTAACTTGGTTTTATTGAGGATTGTTTAATTAACGATATGAGAAAGGAATTTAGGAAGGATTTTCAAGAAATTCAATTTTTGAAAAAGGGGTTTTAAAGAAGAAGGTTTATATTGCTTAAATAGTGATGTGTTAATTGTACCTTGAAATGTTATAGAAAATAAATTGTTTTAAGTAAAGGGTTTTAAAGAAAATGAATTTCACCCAACCATTTTCTGGTTGGGGATTTACTTACTGAGCCTTTCGGCTCATTCAATTTTACTTTTTGTTTTCAGGTGATCAAGAGTTCAGTCTAGGAGGCCGAAATAGGGGCAAGATTAATTGTTAAGTCTATTTAATTAGCTGCATACTATTTTTCTTATAATGAGTACATTGGCACGATTTCAGGACGGCGACTTTTTAATAAAGAATAATAGTTAGATTTTTTGTTTACAATAAAACTTTTCCGCATTATAAAGTTTAAAAATTGATTTTTTTTTTTTTTATTTTTTTTTTTATCATGCATTTAGTATCGCATGTAACAATTGCTCTGATAAACCTTTGTAATCTTTGCGCCTCTGAAAGAGAAAATTGACGATCCTACCATTTTCTGGGCCGGGGTTGTTACAAAAAGTTTCAAAAGAAGTTTACAAATTTGAGAAAGTACTCCGGTTGGCGTACTAAATTATATATATATATATATATATATATATATATATATATATATATATATATATATATATATATATATATATATATATATATATATATATATATATATAAACTCATTCTTTTCAAAATAAAATTTTATTGACAATATATGTATTATATATATATAAACTCATTCTTTTCAAAATAAAATTTTATTGACAATATATGTTATGTTACATTTGCTTATGCATAAAGATTATTATTTAAAAAAAAAAAATTAAAATTGATAAAATACTATCAAAGATCAATAATGTCAATAAAAAAATTAAATGAATTAACCATATTATCAATTGAAAATGAGATGTTATAAAACTTAATTAGTATTTTTGCATCCCAAAAAGCAAGAATAATTATTTTAAAATAAAAAATATAATCTAAATGTTAAAATAAAATTATTTTATTAACATTGAAATACAAAAAGACTTTTCTTAAATTTGCTACATTAGATCTCAAAATCTATCGAGCCGACCGTTATTCCAATAAACAATTTATTGTTCAAATTTTAACATTAATAAACATTTTCCAATAATCGTTTTTTATGAGTTAAAAACTGTTGTTTCAATAGTCATTTTTTAACAATTATAAACTGTTATTTCAACCGTCATAAAACTGATCATATAATTCTATAAAATGATGATTTCAAAATTTTGAATTACAACTTTTCTCCTCTTATGCAATTACGCATTTCTTGTTCATGATAGTGTTCGAAATAACAGTATTATCTTGGTCTTGGACTATGTTAGACCAACTGTTGATACCAAAACCCAATAATTGTCTCAAGATTGCCTTCCAGGGAGGAGCCTACAAGAAAATTAGAGGGTTAGAAGTGTGTTCATTGAAGAGATTTGGTGAAGCCACTCAGATACCCAAGTTAGAAAGGGTGAGGTAAAAGGGTAATTAGGTAGAATGAGGCTAAGGGTTGAATAACATACTTTTGGGGCTCCTTATACAAGCTAACGCCCTTTAGGGTTTAGGGGGAATTCCTCCCAAAAGTCCGTTTTTGATGTGGAAATTCTCCTCTTCAATCTGTTAGAGAGGTCAATCGACATGTAGTGGCGGAGTCAGGAATTTATCTTTAGGAGGGCTTATATATATATTATATTTTTTTTTTCTCTTCATGTACTATGTTTTTACTAAACATAATCTAAAATAAAAATGAAGTAATTTATAACATAATATGTGTATAACAAAACAATTAGCACGGTCAATTTTGTAATTTTTTCCCCCTTTATTCTTTAACACACGCAAAAAGAAAATTTCCACCCAACTTCATATTTTTCACCCATTTTTCCAAGTCCAAGTCCTAGTCCTCACCAACAAGACGAGCCTTATATAGTTATATGCATACAATTCAAACCAAGACCAAGCCAGAGAATGGAAAGAAGTCTTTAGCCTCTGTTCCTACCCAATTCCCATTACAATTTACAATCTCAAGTTTTGGTAAGAAAAAAATATTGCTTATAAAGAAAAAAAAACAATGGTAAAAATTGTTCCTATTTAGCTCCCTTCTTTCTGAACTCTAATAAAAAAACAGAATTTACATTATAATTTATGGAGACAATTCTGGAATCCAGGTGAGGATTCCACTCTCAAACTAGACTTTCAAAAAGAGAGAGATAGCAGGGACAACAAAAACCACATGTAGGGCCGTAGGGACTGGATAAGGATCTTCAACAATTATTAATTTGCCCAAATTTGAAAGAATTCGGACAAGTGATTGTGAGAGACTACTTATGAGACCCACCTGACCGGATTAGTTATTCACATTAAAATCTCCCTCATACAAACACATAGGACTCAATTTTCTTTTAGATTGTGTACTCACACTCTTTCATATTTACAAGGATCTTCTCCATTCCAAATACTATTAATTTCGTGATCCAGATTTAAGGATGATGCATTTAACGGTATACATAATTTCACATTATTTAATTTTTTTAAAAAGACGTGTCAACATTAACTTCATGTACATTGTTAGATATACAAATTTTAAATCTTGATTATCAAATGGATACTCTTAATTTCATTTGAATAGTAAGGCCTAAGTTTGTATGACTTTATATTATGAAATTATGAATGGCCATCGGGAGTGTAACACCCTAGCTTTTGTAACAAAGCATGTAAGTGGAAATATCTAGATTTACCATGTGAAGCTACTACTATTACCTTATATGATGCAATGAAAAAGAAAAAACTGTAATAAATTTATGCTTTATTTTTGGAAAAAATACAATTTAGCCCTTCAAACTACCAGTCATTCTCTAGATAGCCCTCTGAACTATCAAGGCTTGAACTTCAGCCTCTCAAACTACCAAAACTTTTGAAAAAAATGTCATTTTGGCGAAATACCTCTGCCACGTGTCATTTTTTAATTAAAAATTCAAAAAAAAAAGTTAAAAAAAACTAAAATTTTATATCTTTTTTTTTTTTTTTTTTTTTTTAAAAAAAAGATAGGTGTTTGTGGTGACGTTATTTTCCAACCGCGATCCGATCTTCCTGACACCTCTCCGGTCACCGTCCGTTTGCAATGCTGTGATAATCGATTTTATAGCCCGGCTCGGTGAGTTTCGGTTCGCAATCATCAACTCGGCGAGTTCAAGCTCTCCCTGCTCTGGAAAATATCATTTACCTGAGAGAAAAACTTGTGATCCTTGAACCCCAGGTAGCTATTGGCCAACGTTTTGAACGCCAAAAAATCACAAAGAGAAAAATGGATATGAACATCGACAAACAAGCTCACGGCCGTTGATTTATCTGTCAGAAACCGATCGAGGTCTTCCACAACGAGAATAAGCTTGCTCGTCGTTTGTAACAAAACAAAATTTAGATTGGAATCGTTCATAATCTTCGAAAGATCAATATCATGGACATCAAATGATAGGAAATTAGCCATGTCCTCATTCGGAGAAGCGGGGACGAGTTCGTCGAGCTACAGGCGTGCATCGTGCCCAATGAAAATGCTGGAAAGAAGCAGTATGTCATTTGGTCGATCGCAATATTTTTTTTTTTTTTAAAAAAAAAAAAAGCAAAATTTTAGTTTTTTTTTAGTTTTTAGTTTTTTTTTTAATTATTAGTTTTTAATTGAAAAATGATACGTGGCAAGGGTACTATGGACATATTTCGTAAAAAATTGGTATTTTTCAAAGGTTTTGATAGTTTAGGGGGCCAAAGTGAGTCTAAGCCTTTGTAGTTTGGAGGAATATCTGAAGAATGATTAGTAGTTTGAAGGGTTAAATTGTATTTTTCCCTTTCTTTTTTATATCATAAACTCATCAAAAAAATATACCAAAACTCCAATTTCATAACGTAAGGTCATTACCAAATTAAGCCTTATTGTTTATACATTGGGGAAACTTTACAAATCTCTAATGAACTTTCACTCGTTTAAAATTATCTCCCTAAAGTTAAAAAATCTCAATGTACTTCTAATTTTATGCAATGTTCCCTATGTTAGAGTTTGGCGTTAAATCAGACAACAAAAAGGTTGAAATGACCTTTATACCCCTGAAAATTTTAAAAAATTTCAAATTTACACTTAATTTCAAATTAAAAATTAAAAGAACTTAGATATTTTTTATTATTACTATTAAATAAAACAAAAAAACAAAAAATAAGGGCATTTTCATCATTTTTAAGGCATCTGTTAGGATTTAATGTCAAACCCTAACGGAGGAGAGACATTGCATCAAATTAAAAGTTCAATGATTAAAATTGAGAGTTTTTTTTTTTTAACTTTAGGAGGTATTTTCAAAACAAATTTCTGTTAATTATTAAGAGTAATGTTATATGCAAGATATATATTAAAACAAAAAATTGGCACTCATATAATAAATCATAAATGGTTAGTTTGGATTAAACTTTCTGGATCATGACGGAATAAGGAAGACGTGCTGTAAATAAATAAAGAAAAAAGAGTTGCGGGCGTCGTAGGAGTTCATTCTACTATAATAGGAGAAAAATAATGCTATTTATAAGATTTTTTTTTTCTTTAAAAATGATATAATTTTAAAATAATTATTTAATCAAAATTCGATAATAATTCTTTGATTGAATAATGGCACTACACCTGATGCCTACAAATAATGTGGTTCCCGTGCTAACACTTGCGACCCCACAAACGAGGCAAGAATATTATGGGCGGGCAGGAATATGATTTTTTTTAAACTAAATATAAATGTGGAAGGAGAGAAAAACGTGTTCTTTCTTTCAAGCTTTATTGGTTAACGTGTTTTTTCTTTTCTTTTTAAAAAGTGATTTCACTTGACATAAAAAGTGTAAAGCCAGAAATTTTCTTCAAATTAGTAAAAACATATATTTTTTAATAATTATATTTAAAAAGCGCGTAAAAAAAATTATGTGTTTTTTATATGATAAAGAGCACATGTTAATTTTATAAATTAGATTAAATGAAAATTTTCTAACTCAATTTAAAGGGAATTCATGTAAAAAAAAATAGTTTTAAATATTTTGTGTTTTAAATTGTTTATTAATATTTTTATTTTGAAAAGAAAAAAACTAAAGGTAAAGAAAATAGCTTTAATAATACGGAGCAAAAATAAGTATACATTTTATAATCAGTTATTAATTTCTCATTTTACATTTTTTAAAGAAAAGTAGATAGAGGTTATGACTTCATACAATTAAGGCCGTCGTGGGTCTACTGGGCATGGGGAGAAGAATTTTTTTTTTTTTTTTTTAATAAAAAAATCAAGGGCTATAACTGTATTTTTACACCTAACTAACCCGTATAATTGACAATTGTGACGGTAGTGTATGGTGGATAACTTTTAACAAATTTTGCAAACTCGATATGAACTTAAATTTGAAATTAATTATTAAATTAGAATTAAGGGTGCGACTCGTTCAATTAAATGGAGAGTAGTGCTATCAGACACACTTTCATCTCATCATAGACAGGCTTTTGTGCCTACGTAATGAGATACAAATATTTGAGAAGTTTCATAATTTCATTTTATTTTATTTTTATTTTTTTAAACATGGGCACAAAAGTTTACTAACGGTGAGATGAAAGTGTCTCTGATAGCGGTACTCATTAAATGAGTTAGGTGATAATTACATTTTATAGAATATATATTTATATTTTGACACAATTTGAACTTAAATTCGATAAAAAAAAAATTAAAAGATTATTATTGATTCATTGAAAGGTGGGATTAGAGTTGACCCTCTCTCTAAACGATCAGAATTAGGCACGTTAACACGAGTAGCCACCCATGATATATATTGGGTTAGGCTGGCTTCCGAGTTCCCTGATTCCATAGCAATCTGAAATCCTACGTGAAATTAAATATATGCCACCGGATTTCCTTTTCAGGACCCAAAACCCCGTAATATTTTCATTCACTTTCCCTTTCCTCATTCTTCAACCAACCAAAGGAAGATGTGAACAACGCAGTTCTTCAAACATCTTTGAACGCTAACTCAACCACCCATAGTACAACACCTGTACATCCTCTAGTTCACTCAGCTCAATTCTGTTTTCATGGCAGAAAGACTCATAATTTTCTGGGTTTTACTGGTTTTCTCCATTTATCCTGCAAAGTCTCAGCTTGACGAACTATTCTTTAAGGGTTTCAAAGGTGGCGCAGCCAGCAACATAAGCTTAAACGGCGCTTCAGAGATCGAAGACAATGGCATACTTCGGTTAACAAACGTGACGCAGCGAGTACTGGGCCACGCGTTTTACTCGCGTCCAATCCAGTTCAAGAACTCCACCGATGGCAAAGCTTTGTCCTTCTCCACTACCTTCGCTTTCGCCACATGCCCTCAGTATGCTTCTCTTGGCGGCCATGGCTTTGCCTTCACAATCTCTCGCGAGAAAGGGCTTCCTGGGGCTCTACCCAACCAGTACCTCGGCCTACTCAACGCCAGCGACGTCGGCAACTCCTCTAACCACATGTTTGCTGTGGAATTTGACACCGTCCTGGACTTGGAGCTCGGCGACATCAACGGCAACCATGTTGGCATTGACATCAATAGCTTAGTGTCAAAAAAATCTGTTCCGGCCGCGTATTTTGATGACAATAATTCCAAGCATGATCTTGATTTGAAGAGTGGTCAGGTAATTCAGGCATGGATAGAATATGATTCGCCAAGTAATCGGTTGGACGTAAAGCTTTCCCCTTCATCTGTTAAACCAATTTCTACACTTTTGTCCTTTGAAGTGGACCTCTCACCAATTCTTCAAGAATCCATGTACGTTGGGTTCTCTGCTTCAACGGGTTTGCTCGCCAGCTCGCACTATATCATGGGCTGGAGCTTTAAGATGAATGGAGAGGCTAAATCTCTCCATCTAGACGAACTCCCTTCACTCCCAGGTTCTAAAGAATATCACAGAGTCCTAAAAATCGGTGTTTCAGTTTCAGGCTCTGTGGTTATAATTTTGTTAATTGGCTTGTCTTTTTACATGGTTAGAAAAATCAAGAACTCTGATGTGGTTGAGCCCTGGGAGCTTGATGTGGGTCCGCACAGATATTCTCACGAAGAGCTCAAGAAAGCAACACGGGGTTTCAGAGACGAAGAGCTTCTTGGGTTTGGTGGGTTCGGTCAAGTTTATAAAGGAACTCTGCCAAATTCGAACACCCAAGTCGCGGTTAAGCGAATTTCGAATGAATCAAAACAGGGTTTGCGAGAATTCGCGTCGGAGATTGGCAGTATTGGTCGTCTTCGTCATAGAAATTTGGTTCAGTTGTTTGGATGGTGTCGGCAGCGAGGCGATCTGTTGCTTGTTTATGATTTTATGCCTAATGGTAGTTTGGACAAGTACCTGTTTGATGAGCCTAAAACCATTCTGAGCTGGGAGCAAAGGTTCAAGATCATCAATGGTGTGGCTTCAGGGCTTTTGTATTTACATGAAGAGTGGGAACAGACTGTGATTCACAGAGACATCAAGGCAGCGAATGTTTTGTTAGATTCTGAGCTAAATGGACGGCTTGGTGACTTTGGTCTTGCTAAGCTATGCAATCACGGCTCCAATCCAAGCACTACCAGGGTGGTGGGCACGCTGGGGTATCTAGCGCCGGAGCTCACACGCACAGGTAAGTCTACAACCAGCTCAGATGTTTTTGCATTTGGTGCTTTGTTGCTTGAAGTGTTATGCGGTAGAAGACCCATTGAGCCTAAAGCATTGCCTGAGGAGCTCATATTGGTGGAATGGGCGTGGGAGAAGTGGAGAGCAGGTTCAGTTCTTGAAGTTGTAGACGCAAGGTTGGGCGGTGAGTTCGATAAGGTTGAAGCCGTTGTGGTGCTCAAACTAGGCTTGATGTGTTCCAACAATGCACCCAAGGCACGCCCCACCATGAGGCAGGTGGTGCGGTACTTGGAAGGGAAGGTGCCCCTGCCTGAGGCAGTGGAAGCCCCAGATGCATATGACGGGAAAAAAGGAGACTGTGGGTATTACCTTCATTCTTATCCAACATCATCAGCCGGCGGCGATGATAGGGATGCTGATATTGAATCTGGTTATTCCAACTCACTTCTTTCATTGCCTCGATAGCCATTATTATGTTAAATAAATTTGTTGTGATGTAAATAGATTAATAATCATCGTTTTAGTTTTTCGTCAGGGTGTCAATATCATAAAAGAGTCTTAGGGATGATGATTTTTTTTGTGTGGTTTCTGGTATTCCATTCCCGAAGAGAAGTGAAACAGAGAAGATGGTATTTTTTTTTTTTTTTTTATGGTATTGACTATTGAGTATGAATTTTGTTGACCAAGATACATGAAAGCTATTAGGTTGAAAAAGTTTGGTGAGATTCAACATTAAAATACAAAGAAGAGTAATTAAATAAGGTTTGACCAACCTATATAAAAAAATAATAATAAAATAAGGTTTGATCAAGAGCTCCACCCAGAGCTTAAAATTGTTGGCAGCAGCCACTTCATTTCACTTTTCTACTTAGCACTGAGCGGTAAGGAGGAGAAGAGGCATCAAATATCAATTGGTTCAAAGAATTAATCAAAAGTGCCAACTCCAGGTTTTCAACGTGCAAACTGCCAACTTACAAACCTGTCTAGAAAGCCCTATTCCTATGGACAAGGATCCGAATGCTATTCCTATGGTCTTGTCCCCCAATCTCAAGTTGCGAGTCTTCGGATCTTTTTAGTATTAAAAATAGTACATGTTATCGGTTAAAAAAAAAAAAAAGCATTATCCTTACTTATAAGAAAATAATTTTTTTTTAAGTCACATTATCCTACGTTAACTCTACACCAAAACACATAAAATGTGAAACCTATGCAAATGAGTGTCATATACATCACATCTATATCACATGATTCCAATATTTCCAAAACATCCTTCCCGACAACTGTCAATATTACATCCATACAAACAAAAAAACCGTTGCTATTGGCTATTGCCCCCAGAAAATTATTCAAGGGGTCCATTCACTTTTTTCTTTTTCTTGTCAAATCGCTTTCTATGATTTAAAAGTTATCAAATTACTCTTTAAAGTTTGCTCCTCAACCAAATATCTTTTTCTGTCTTCCTCAAGCTACGCCGTATCCAATTAGAAAAAAAAAAAAAAAAAAAAAAGGGACACGTGTTCAAACCACGCTGCGTGTGTCACTTGAGTAGACCAGCAAATGAAAATTGTTGTAACAGCATAAACCATAGACCTAATTATACCAGGCAATTAATATCTTAAGGGCATCCAAGTTCATTAATGAGGAAAATATATTGAAGTTTCTCTCTTCTTTTTTCTTTTCTTTTTTTTTTTTTTTTTTTTTAGCCTATGAACTATTAAGTGTGACATTTAAATACATCAAATTACTAACTTTTATCAAAAAAGCATCTTCATCAACAGCAGACATTAAAAATGGACCAAAAAAATGGTCATATATGTTGCACGTGGCTACTTTCCTATCTTTCTTTCTTTCTTTATTTTTTTTTTTTTTTAAATACCTTCTTTTTTTCTCTCTTAACAATCAAAATAAAAAATCTTTTTTTAAAAAAAAAAAACAAAAAAAAAAAAGAAATTAAAGGATGGTCGAATCACCCACACACTCTATAAAGTGATCAAAATACAAAGTCACCTCCAAAAATAAGAAATGGGGGTGGCCAAACCATCCCCACAGACCGTAGGGGTGGTTTAACCACCTCAAAAAGCTTATTGAGAGTGGTTTGGCTACCATGTTGTTCAGATTTACCCCTTTTTTCTATTAACTTTTTAATAATTATAAAGGGGCAATTTTGGTTTTTTAATGCTCAAAAGTTAGGATATTTAGAAAGAATTTTAATGTCTAACACTACCGGATGAGCTTTTCTATCAAACAATAGGAGTTTAACGTATCCAATTGTTGCACATGGTAGTTCAAAGCGCATATGAAAAAGGAGCGGTAGTTTGGGAGTATATTTTCTCCTTGGTTAATATAAATTTATTATTTTTGTCTGCCCTATATCCCAAGCAGTGCCTTTCTTTCTTTCTTCTTCATCCTCTTTATAATTTTTGATATCTCAGGGCTATGTTTTCCAAGTCAATGAAATAAATTAATCTCTTAAAGGGCATCCAAGTTAATTAATATAAAATTTCTTCGGCTGCCCTATATCCCAAGCAGTGTCTTTCCTCCTCCTCCTCCTCCTCCCCCCTCTTCCTAATCAATATAAAAAGTGTCATGCAGTGTCTTAATCAGTTGGTGTCATAATCTTAGAGATTAAATGCGGAAAAAAATGTACAAAATATTTAAAACATGATAACCTGCTGCTTGTAGATTTTGACCATGTGAAATTAACATGCAAGCGAGAGGCCAGCCACCGGCCAACTTCATGAGACATGTGAAATCCAAGGCTCTTTATGGCCTCATTTTCACAATTTAAGTAAAAAGCATCCCTTGAAAATTTCAAATGTTTGGGATCAATGAATGGAGCAATCGAAATTCCTCCGACATGCTTTTCGCTGCTGATAAGTAATGTGAGAGAAATTATGTAGGACCTATATGGCCAAATAGGTGACAAACAACTTAAAAATTATTTAGACAGACGAATTTCATATAAATTCTCTCACAAGATCCCAATTCAATTTGACATACCTCTGCCATAATGGCAGCTCTCTAATATTTGGCAATGACCATGTGAAACAAAACCTTGATCTTGGAAGCCAATGAATTATTTGAATGTAACACTGTTCAAAACTGATCATCTCCTCAAATCTCAATAGACTCTATATCCCTCAATTCTTGAACTAAACATGTTCATGTGATTGTCTGCTTCCACTGTCCTATTTCTCAGCTATACCTTCTTCTTCTTCTTTTTTTCTTTTCTTCTTTTAATTTTTTTAATATATATATATATATATATATATATAAAAGGAAGCTCAGTCACAGCCTGAGAATTGAGTGTGTGTATATATATATATATATATATTTTACTCAACTAAGAAACAAGGCTATGTTCAGTCGCGGTTTCTAAGAATCATTTTTTCTTTTCAAAACCGAAAGCACATTTTACTCAAAGATCTCACAGACAATTCACTTTTCAAAATACAAAACACAACACACTTTAAAAAAACAAAACATGACACTTTCAGAAAAAATTTCATACCTTCTTATTGGAATATTTAGAGTAATCATGTGCTTAACTTTTCAAGTGTAAGAACTGACTTATTATTTTATTAAAAAAAAATTAAAAAGAAAGGTGGTCGCATGGCCACCCCCAACGGAGAAGGGTGGTCACGCAGCCACCTCTGTTGGACAAGAGTGGCCACAACAGCTATACCAACAGAACAGGGGTGGCCACATAACCATCTCAACTGGTCCTCCGTTGAGAGTGGCCACACGACCCCTAAATTTTTTTTATTTTTTTATTTATAAGTATGGTGTTTTATCAAAATAAACACATTTAATATTTGTTTATTTGAAAATACAAACCGGACCATTTTTATTAAATGGACCCACAAAACATATTTTCTCAAATGTTGACCTCATCAAAAACACTTCTCAAAAATAAAAATCAAAATCAAAACCATTAACAAACATATGATGAGTTTTGGAGAAGAAACTACAAGGCAATTGACTTTTTTCATTGATAATTTAAATCCAGTTCAAGGCACTGCAATGACAAGGGACAAGCCAAAAAGAACATGAGTTGTGAGAGAGATGTGATGACCTTTCATAGTTATGGCTCTCGATAGAGATGATCGACTTCATACTTGAACCAACTAGGCAGGGATAGAAGGATGGCTTGAATGATTTACAAGTTAATTAACTTTGGAAGAGATGAGATGTACAAGAGCATCTTGAACTATACAACCATATGATTCTAATTATCAGTTACTAGCCTATCTCTAACATGATAACTATCTACCTGTGCTTTGAGGCAAAACAGGCATGCGCATTTACCTAATAATCTTCGATGCTAGATCATCCTGCAGCAGGTAACAATTCATCAGCATGGACTCCACATATAAAAATGGAGTCTGTTGGATCCTGTTCTAATGGCACACCATATTTTCTTCAACATTTTCCTCACTATCTTTCTCCCTATTAAAAATCTCATGGTCATCAAACCCTGCAAATTGATCAAAAAAACATATTAACTTAAGAACCTTTAATAACGATTACACATCCAAGTAACTCAAACTACCTGTATCCAAGTCTTCAGCTTCATCGTTTGAAGATCCTAAAAGCATTGTATTAGCGGAAGGTGGAACAACTGACATCCAATCTATGCTCCCATAATCATCCACACAGACATCCTTCCCCATGATCCAGTCTTCAACAACATTAATGCCATCAAATGATATAGGATCAATAGAATCCTGTTCTTTATTCTTACCAACCCTGTAGAAAATTAGATAGCAAAAGAATAAGATTTCACCCCCTCATAAATGTAAACCACCATTTACATATATCTAGAATGTCCATTGGTTGCTACTCACAGTTGTCTCAGTCGCAAGTTGTACTGAACAAAGACAAGGTCGCTAAGGCGTTGACGCTCTAGGTAGTTACTTGTGTCATGTCTTTGCTCAAAAGGAATATGATTCCGTCTACCTCCAAGCAAACTGCAAGTTTGACTGAGAACACGGATGGCCAGACGAGCCAAATTTGGGCAACCTCCTCCATATGTTGACCACCACTCAGCTAAACAAATAGCATGGGTCAGAAAAAGATGAATATGAGCTCAAAGGGCAAAACAAGTAAACAGAAATTAATGATGAAAAATGAAATTACGCCTATGAATTACATGGAAGATGCAAAGGGCAAGTATTTGACCCATGCATGATAGGTGAAAGTTTCGACCTCTGCAAATGCTTGGGGCTTTCCCAAATTTTTTAGTGCAATGGTTAAAGTGATTTAATGATCTACAGGGAGTGTTTGCTTACAAATGCTTCCAGATGGTCATGTATGCTATGCTATATGTATAAGCAAGATTTTCATTCCAACTCTGCAGGCTTGCTCTATGCACTCTCAAAGCTTGATGGAAAGCTTCTTTTCACACTATTAGGATTTTTAAAGAATGCTAGTATATTAGCTGAGACAAAGTCATGACAACGCATCTGAAGGGGAAACAAAAGAATCCAATCTAGTAGAATGGAACCTCACCAGGAAGCAGAGTGTCTCTAGCTCTAATTGCCATCTTCCTCCCAAAATCTCCAATAGCATTCTTGTATGAGTTCATCTCCTTGATGATTTTATCTTGAACTTCCACATCAGGAACCAATCTCTCTATGCAATCAAACATCCCTGACATGATCTCTTTGGGAATGGCCCCTTTAACACTATAGAAGAACTTTGGGTTGAGGTAGAAGCCAGCAGCATGAAGAGGAAGTTGCTGCTGTTGTTCCCACCTGTGATCTATAATCTTCCAGTAGACCATATAATCCTCCCTATTAAGAAGTTCTTTCTTGATTGTTTCTTTTGCATAATACATTCCTGCATAAACGTACCCCATGGCAGGCCTCTTCTCGCTACCAGCTCTTCTCAAAACTCTCAAGAGAGGATTTGTTAAGTGGACTACCAGAATGCAGGAGGACCAAAATGACTGACTAGTTACAAGATCTAACATACCCAGTCCCTCAGTTTTCTTTGAATATGGGCAGTCCAGCCACTCCTGTGAAGTAACCATGGCCTGCAAATTGTGTTTCAGATCGACCATTCGTTTCAATGTTGTAAAGTTTGTAGCAGACCTAGTGAACCCCCGTTCTACAATATCATTGCCAAAAGTATACCTTCTCACCATATTCAAAATCACACTATGATTGTAGATAAATTTCGTGATAGATCTAGCCTGTTCAATCACCGCATTTATCCACTCAAGATTTCCGATATCCTCAAGTATAAAATCTATGCAACGAGCTGCACAAGACGTCCAGTACAGAGTAGGGAAAGTATCAGTCAACCTCCTGCCTGCAATACTATATTGCTCTTCCCCATTAGTAATTACTTGCAGCACATTTCTCACACCAACTTCTTCCACCACTTGCTTAAACAATTCATGCAAAGCATCTGATGAATTTAAAATGTCAGATGCATCCACAGATTTCAAAAAAAAGGTTCCTTGAGGACAATGCGTCAAAAAACATAGCAAAGTTCTACCCGTTTCTGTGCACCATTGTTCAACTAAAACAGAACAGCCCGTGCTCGCCAACGCTGCATCATACTTGGCAGTTTCATTCTTCAGTTCCTCAACTGACTTCTTCAAAATCCAGCCCCGGAGATCATGATATGAGGGTGGCAGAACCCCAGAGCCTCCAGAAGCAATCGCATCAATCATTGGTTGAAAAAAGACTGAGTTCACAGCATCTAGAGGTGCCCCTATATCATACAAAAATCGTCCTATTGCCATCTGAACACGATTGTTCACCCTTTTTGAACACAATGCAATACTACTAGTATCAGCTCCAGCATCCTCATTTGCAGCATTTTCCAAAGCTTTCTTACCTCTCCTCCTCTTCCTCCTCTCCCCACTCCTATTACTAGTCCCTTCCCCATTCACTAACAAATTCGGATTCGGTTCAAGTGTATCCGAAACTCCAACCAACTGGAGACCCGTACTTGCATCACATTGATCATCAAGAGCACCCATCTCAATAGAAATCGGGTCCACACTCGCAATGGTTTCCTCAATTTTTTGCTTCCTCCTCTTCCTCACCACAACCCCAGCTATACTCTGTTGCATGAAGACCCGAACATCCTCTGGAACACTAAGACAAGCGGAGGCATTACCCTTATGACCTGCGAGATGTTCCTTAATCCTATGAATCCCACCACCCTTAAACATTTTGAAACAATATATACATTTGAGATGCTTTCTTTCCCCAATCATAAACATTTGACAATGCCTCCATGCTGGGTCGTATTTTTGGGATGTTACAGGAACTGGCTCCAAACCCGAAATCATTTAAGCAACCTTATTACCTACTGTGGAAAATTGCTGAAAGTTACTACCCAAAAAGCAAAGAAAATGCATGATACACCCAAAAGCTTCCTACCAAAAAAAAAGAAGATAAAATGCAATATATTGAACTTAATTCGTAAAACAAAACATAAAAACCAGACACACACGCACGCACACAGACACAGCAACAACAACAATAAAAACAAAAACAACAACAACAAAGGCCAAGAGAGCGAGAAAGAGAGGGAGCTTACTTTTTTGGGCTCTTTGGCAGGCTTTGAAGAGAGGGAGAGAGAACCGAGTTAATCGTCGATGTGGGTATATAAACCGCTGATGATAACCGGACGAACCGGTTAGGGCAACCTCACCCGGTTGAGTTTACTTTAAAGTTAGTTCGGTCTGACCGGCTGATTCGGTTAAAAACTGCGGTCAAATATTTGGACCGGTCCGAAGCGAGGATAAACCGAGACTCCCGGTTACCTATCCAACCTAGACCGCCCACCGGCCGGCGACTCGGGTGAACCGGAGATTTTTTGCAACTTGGGTCTGGCTTTTTTATTCCTCTATAAAACGAAAAATCCGAACTTCTTGTTGGTTATCGCAAAATTTTGGTACTTGGAAGAATGAGGGACAGGAAAACGACTTTCGTGAGAAACAAACAGAGGGTTAGATGTTAGGAACATAAAAGGGTTTGATTTTTTGCGAGATTGAATAATATTATGGCAAAGAGGGAATTTGCTTTATTGAGGCTAAAGATACAATTTTGTTACAGCTAGATTTAGTTTAACTGTGATCAAAGATTGATTCTTTGTAGTAAAGGGTTCCATTCTCTTGGAGCTAACCTAAATATGATGATTTCATGAAAGAACTGCGAAGAATTTTTGGTACTGTCTTGAAAATGTGCTAGTTTCTGTAGAATTAGATCCCTGGATTACTGGGTTGATCTTGAATTTCTTTTATTATTTATTATTTTTCTACATTTATGGACTTTTTACATTCACTTCCTGAGCTAACATGCCGGTCTAGCTTTTCAGAACAATATGGTGCCTGAATTGGCAATTTCTCTATAATGCTTCTAATCTGCACCGGAAGATGTGCGAGAGTTTGCGAGCTGAATGAGTTCTGGGTTGATTATTGACACTATTTGATACTGTTGAATTAGAAAAACTACATGAATAAAAATCATTTAGAACTTTGGAATTGAAAAACCTCCTTAGTATTCTGAGATTGGCTCTAAATAGGAGTTTTTATTTCTCTGCTGCTTGGAAAAATTATCTTTTTGCCCTCGTTTCCTATTCCATTTCATCTTTTGATCATCTTGGAGGTGGTAACAGCCTTCAATTAGCACTGATTTTAAATGATTTCGTGTTCCTTCATGGTTGATTTGACAATATATTTTGTTTTGTTTTTAATTGAATGCTGTGTAATGCAGAAAATATGATTATGATTTTCCTTGACATCCTTGTAAATAGATGCATAAGATTACAAGTTACAATGAACTTTGGTTCTCTTTTGGATTTTTGCCACATGCAGAGGGGCAGCGGAGTTACAGGGTACTTGTGAAAGCTGTGCATGCCATGTATCTTAATTTTCCATCGATCATAATATTAGAATCCCATGTAGTACTCCGTTATTCGACATGAGAGGTGCCCGGCAAATGACATGCAATGGACATATGTTCTTGCAGTCTCCGTGGCAAAAGAAGGGGCCCTTGCAATGGAGAGGTCAGGAAGTGACGGGCGAGACCAAAAAAAGAAAAAAAAAATCATAACTCCAGTGGGGGTGCGCAAAGAGAATGGCGTGTGGAGGAGGCGCATGAGATCCACGCATGGACGGAGAGGCACGTGGGATACACGTATGGGAGAGGATGGGTGTGGGGGGCAGAGAGGAAAGAGAGCTGCATATCAGGCTTGCAAAATAAAGAAAAAAATGAGAAAAGAGGGAGGCGAAAGGGATGGGGGGAGGAGGCGGAGCTCCTCCTTCTCAGGCATTAGGGAGGTGGGGAGGACTCTCACTTGGAGAGGCATTAATGTTAAATTGCTTTATGGCATTAAAATTATATTTTTTAATCATCTTGTGTGCTTTCACCACACTGTTTGCTTCAACAAATAAGTAACTAATGTTGAGCTCTTCCTGACCCTGTACATTTTCTTATTAAGTCATTGTGAATTAGAGATTTACTTCTTTAATCCTTTTCATAGATTGATGAAATTAATCCTCAAAGCAGATTATTGTATCTCTCTCTCTCTGTGTGCGCAATGGATAATGAGACTTCTATATATCAATCATTATTATCCAAAGAAAAGGAGTAAGCAATTGAAAGCACCGATAATTCCTTCCACTTGGTCATCCCTTTTTAGCACATGATTCTTTTCTCTATGTCATAAAAGGATTTATTTGGATATAAATATAAGTGCTTGATAAAGCTCTTTTAAAAAAAAAAAATTACAAATGAGAAAGGATTTTCTATCAGAATTGTTAAAGATATTCTTGGATTTGTCAACCTACATAAGCGTGGGTGCTATTTTGCAATTACATAGGTTAACGTTTTAATGTACATAGCAAACCATTTTTACTCATGTAGTTGCTTGTGGTGGCGGAAAAGAAGGAAGCCTCTCCCTATTAGGGTCGCTTTCTCTCACACGCACAGGACGAACATTCAGTTCTACATCCAAGAATCTTGAAGAAAAAAGAATGGCAACTTCCTCACTTCCCATCTTCCTCTGTATTCTCTACTCCCTCTTCTTCACAGGTTCATAATTCTTCTTACTCACAACTTCCTCTGCTTCATTTGTGTAACTTATAGCAGTTGAAAACTTACATTATCGCTTCGTGATTTCTGTTTGCAGATAGGGTTCAACTCATAGTGGTGAACAACTGCAAGGAAAGCATATGGCCTGGAGTTCTTGGCACTGCAGGCCAGCCGACCCCCAAAGACGGCGGCTTTCGTCTCTATAGCGGTGAGCAAGTATTCCTTGAAGTCGCCGATCGAGGGATGGTCTGGAAGACTATGGGGCAGACAAGGCTGCTGCTTTAATGAACAACCCAGCAAAAGATCATGCCAAACTGGGGACTGCGCAGGGCTCTTGCATTGCCAAGGCATTGGCGGAGTCCCCCCGGCCACGTTAGTTGAAATGACATTTGGAACCTCCAAATCTGCCTTGCACTACTATGATGCGAGCTTGGTTGATGGGTTTAACCTTCCTGTGTCAATGGTTCCAGTACGCGGCGGTGTCAGGTGTGGGGTGGCGGCATGTGAGGCTGACTTGAATGTTTGCTGCCCATCCGCCTTGGAGGTAAAGCGGGAAGGGAAGGTGGTCGGGTGCAAGAGCGCTTGTTTGGCCGCAAAATCAGATAGGTATTGTTGTACCGGAGAGTTTGCCAATCCAAAAAGTTGCAAGCCAACGGTGTTTAACCATCTTTTCAAGGCCATTTGCCCCCGAGCTTATAGTTATGCATACGATGATTCTACAGGGCTTAAGACATGCATGGCTTCTCGGTATGTCATCACGTTTTGCCCTCCTAATTAATGGATGATTTAAGCAGATGAATCAAAAAGGTGTCTATGTTTTACTGTTGTTCATATCAGTGATGTCTACTGGACTTGTAGTCCTTTGGTTCAACATTTTCTTTGTTGTGGGTAATTGCAGAGTGTGAGTTCATTTCATACATATGGAAGTTAAGTTGTCTCCTAATCTTAACAAATAGAGTAATGCCCTACTCTTTACACCCATACATGACATTTTAAGTGGCTTCTTTTTTTAAGCAATGACACTACAATAACACTACATAGTTCTCCCTAAAAGACGAGCACAATTTACAGTTGCCTTGCATAAGTATTGACAGGTGTAAAAGTCCATATGCAAATTTCGACATCTAATCCACATATTTTAGCAAAAAACAGAATTAGGGTCTTGAATATAACCCAGATAGATCTGGATTGGGATCCCTGAGGTGCCTGAACGCGCAGGGCACCTGGGTCACCTCTCTCATTCGTTGCCCGAATTTCTTAGGATTCCAGTGCCATTGCTTGAAGCACAAAATATCCCTCACAAGAGGATTTTAGTGAGCCGAGTCTAAACATCAATAAGCAGGTTTAACTAATGTGTTACAGAAGTAAATATTTCACATAAACCACTATCTCAAAATCGATTGGCCTCCTTCCACCCAACCCACCAGCCAGTGGAAACACAAAGGCTTAGCCAATGCATAACTAGCAACATATTAAACAGCACTGAAGTTACAGATCAATGATTCTTAAGCATGACTCAGCCATATATATGAGTGGGGGAAAAGCTCTTAAAATAAAAGAAAATAATCAAATTCCATACATAGAAATATTTCTGGACTCTCCTAAACACAAAGGCTCTCTCCACCTGGTAACATTTTTGTACAGTCACGATTACAAATCACTACCTCCACCCTTTTTACACCATTAAAACTCGTGCACTAATTTTTATCTCCTCTTAAGGGGCATCAGGTCTGTTCACCATCTGAGCCTCACTAGCCTGTTTCTAGGTATATCCTCAAACTAACAATGTACAGTTTCAAGTACAAGCACCAATTTTTATTTTCAATCAGCTCCTATCTATCTGAATAGATAGAATGAGCCACTAGTAGACGAGAAAAAGAAGAAAAAAACGGGGTGCTCATACTATCCTCAGTTAGCTGTACAAGAACTTCGTTTCCTATGCCATCGAAGCCATCGAAGCGGGATGTGGATTCATAATGCTAATCCTCCTTTCTGCAAAAAGATTTAACCACCCTGTTAGAAGCTACTTACACGCTGGTTAAACATTGACGATCAGAATATCTTCCCTGTTTAATTGATGAAAATGTACGATCGAAAACTGAGAAGGGCTTAAAATCAGTGAGCTACGCAACATACAACTAAAAATATTCAAGTTTTCACCGATGCTCAATCAGAACAATATGGTGCCTGAATTGGCAATTTCTCTATTATGCTTCTAATCTGCACTGGAAGTTTGGAAGATGTGGGAGAGTTTGCGAGCTGAATGAGTACTTCTGGGTTGATTATTGACACTATTTGATACTGTTGGATTAGAAAAACTACATAAATAAAAATCATTTAGAACTTTGGAATTGAAAACCCTGCTTAGTATTCTGAGATTGGCTCTAAATAGGAGTTTTTATTTCTCTGCTGCTTGGAAAACATATCCTTTTTCCCCTTGTTTCCTTTTCCATTTCATCTTTTGATCATCTATGATTTCATGTTCCTTCATGCATGGTTGATTTGACAATATATTTTGTTTTGTTTTTAATTGAATGCTGTGTAATGCAGAAAATATGATTATGATTTTCCTTGACATCCTTGTAAATAGATGCATAAGATTACAAGTTACAATGAACTTTGGTTCTCTTTTGGAGTTTTGCCACATGCAGAGGGGCAGCGGAGTTACAGGGTACTTGTGAAAGCTGTGCATGCCATGTATCTTAATTTTCCATCAATCATAATATTAGAATTTCATGTAGTACTCCGTTATTCGACATGAGAGGTGCCCGGCAAATGACATGCAATGGACATATGTTCTTGTGGTCTCCGTGGCAAAAGAAGGGGCCCTTGCAATGGAGAGGTCAGGAAGTGACGGGCGAGAACAAAAAAAGAAAAAAAAAAATCATAAACTCCAGTGGGGGTGCGCAAAGAGAATGGCGTGTGGAGGAGGCGCATGAGATCCACGCATGGACGGAGAGGCACGTGGGATACACGTATGGGAGAGGATGGGTGTGGGGGGCAGAGAGGAAGCCGGGGAATGCAGGCACGTCAATGGAGGAAGTTGATGAAGAGTAGCATATTTGAGCTTGAGTGTCGCAATCCTGTCACCTATGACCTATGGGCAGTATGTGGGGAACAAGTGCAACGAGAAGAGGTTGGTTTGGCGGAGGTGAGGCGTGTGGGCGAACGTGGTGGAAAGAGAGCTGCATATCAGGCTTGCAAAATAAAGAAAAAAATGAGAAAAGAGGGAGAAGAAAGGGGTGGGGGGAGGAGGCGGAGCTCCTCCTTCTCAAGCATTAGGGAGGTGGGGAGGACTCTCACTTGGAGAGAGGCATTAATGTTAAATTGCTTTATGGCATTAAAATTATATTTTTTAATCATCTTGTGTGTCTTCACTGCACTGCTTGCTTCAACAAATGAGTAACTAATGTTGAGCCCTTCCTGACCCTGTACATTTTCTTATTAAGTCATCGTGAATTAGAGATTTTACTTCTTTAATCCTTTCCGGGTTAGATTTGATGAAATTAATCCACAAAGCAGATTATTGTATCTTTTAGACGAGGGCAAGGGCTGAATTTTTTGAGAATCCAAGCAGAGTTGCTATTTGAATATTCACCTGCTGAGGCATTTCAGACTTGTCATTTCTTGGTGATAAGGAGAAACAAGCATTCACATAGAAATTATTGGACTCTCTCTCTCGCTCTCTCTCTTTGTGCAATGGATAATGGGGCTTCTATATATCATCATTATCCAAAGAAAAGGAGAAGTAATAATCCCTTCCACTTGGTCATCCCTTTTTAGCACATGATTTTTTTTTTCCCTATGTCATAAGGCTAATGCCAAAAAAACACCCAAATTTACACTTTTTTTACACACCCCCTCACATGGGGTGGGGTCCATGTGGTGGTGGGCTTCACCCCATGTGAGGAAGTGTGTAAATTTGAGTATTTTTGTAACACATCTCATGTTATAAAAGGATTTATTTAGATATAAATATACGCTCTCTTTTGAAAAAAAAAATTACAAATGAGGGAGGATTTTCTATCAGAATTGTCAAAGACATCCTTGAATTTGTCGACCTACATAAGCGTGAGTGCTATTTTGCAATTACATGGGTTAACGCTTTATCGTGTTAATGTATATAGCAAACCGTTTTTACTCGTGCAGTTGCTCTGTGGTTAAAATTTCTTTCATGGTGGCAGAAAAGAATGAAGCCTCTCCCTATTAGGATCGCTCTCTCTCCGTCACACAAGACGAACATTCTGTTATAAGCCTTGATATTTGACGGTGGGATTTGTAATGACATAATGATAAAAGACAATAAAAGATAATAGTTTTGACAATTCAAGGAGCCAATTGCTCATTTTCACTCATATACACGGTAAGAGATAAACCTTTGGGTAATTTTCTAGTTACCTTTATTGATAATCAAAGCTGGATTTAAATACAAGAGACAAGCTAAATTAACTAATTAACTACCCACTAAACCCATTACATAATAACTACCCATTACATAATAACTACTAATTAAACTACCCACTACCACATAACTGACCCACTAACATTACACTACCTACGTAGACAACATCTGCATAATAACTACCACATTACACTTCTGTCTTGCACTAGCCTAGCCACTGCCACGTCTTCCACACACGTCTTCTGGACAAAGCTCTTAACATAACAATCATGCCCATAACACATTCAGTTCTACATCCAAGAATCTTGAAGAAAAAAGAATGGCAACTTCCTCACTTCTCATCTTCCTCTGTATTCTCTACTCCCTCTCCTTCACAGGTACATAATTCTTCTTTCTCACAACTTCCTCTGCTTCATTTGTGTAACATATAGCAGTTGAAAACTTACATTATCGCTTCGTGATTTCTGTTTGCAGATGGGGTTCAACTCATAGTGGTGAACAACTGCAAGGAAAGCATATGGCCTGGAGTTCTTGGCACTGCAGGCCAGCCGACCCCCAAAGATGGCGGCTTTCATCTCTATAGCGGTGAGCAAGTATTCCTTGAAGTCGCCGAGGGATGGTCTGGAAGACTATGGGGCAGACAAGGCTGCTGCTTTAATGAACAACCCAGCAAAAGATCATGCCAAACTGGGGACTGCGCAGGGCTCTTGCATTGCCAAGGCGTTGGCGGAGTCCCCCCAGCCACGTTAGTTGAAATGACATTTGGAACCTCCAAATCTGCCTTGCACTACTATGATGTGAGCTTGGTTGATGGGTTTAACCTTCCTGTGTCAATGGTTCCGGTAGGAGGCGGTGTCTGGTGTGGGGTAGCGGCATGTGAGGCTGACTTGAATGTTTGCTGCCCATCCGCCTTGGAGGTAAAGCGGGAAGGGAAGGTGGTCGGGTGCAAGAGCGCTTGTTTGGCCGCAAAATCAGATAGGTATTGTTGTACCGGAGAGTTTGCCAATCCAAAAAGTTGCAAGCCAACGGTGTTCAACCATCTTTTCAAGGCCATTTGCCCCCGAGCTTATAGTTATGCATACGATGATTCTACAGGGCTTAAGACATGCATGGCTTCTCGGTATGTCATCACGTTTTGCCCTCCTAATTAATGGATGATTTAAGCAGATGAATCAAAAAGGTGTCTATGTTTTACTGTTGTTCATATCAGTGATGTCTACTGGACTTGTAGTCCTATGGTTCAACATTTTCTTTGTTGTGGGCAATTGCAGAGTGAGTTCATTTCATATATATGGAAGTTAAGTTGTCTCCTAATCTTAACAAATAGAGCAATGCTCTACTCTTTACACCCATAAATGACATTTTAAGTGGTTTCCTTTTTTAAGCAATGACACTACAATAACACTACATAGTTCCCTCCTAAGACGAGCACAATTTACAGTAGCCTTGCATGCAAATTTCGACATCTAATCCACATATTTTAGCAAAAAACAGAATTAGTGTATTGAATATAACCCAGATAGATCTGGATTGGGATCCCTGAGGTGCCCGAACGCCCGGGGTACCTGGGGTCTCCTCTCTCATTCTTGGCCAAATTTCTTAGGATTCCAGGGACCTGGTCCAATAAATCCAGTGCCATTGTGTGAAGCAAAAGATATCCCTCACAAGAGGATTTTAGTGAGCCGAGTCCAAACATTCAATAAGCAGGTTTAACTAATGTGTTACAGAAGTAAGTATTTCACATAAACCACTATCTCAAAATCCATTGACCTCCTTCCACCCAACCCACCAGCCAGTGGAAACACAAAGGCTTAGCCAATGCATAACTAGCAACATATTAAACAGCACTGAAGTTACAGATCAATGATTCTTAAACATGACTCAGCCATGTATATGAGTGGGGAAAAAGTTCTTTAAATAAAAGAAAATAATCAAATTCCATACATAGAAAAATTTCTGGACTCTCCTAAACACAAAGGCTCTCTCCACCTGGTAACATTTTTGTACAGTCACGATTACAAATCACTACCTCCACCCTTTTTACACCATTAAAACTCGTGCACTAATTTTTATCTCCTCTTAAGGGGCATCAGGTCTGTTCACCATCTGAGCCTCACTAGCCTGTTTCTAGGTATATCCTCGAACTAACAATGTACAGTTTTAAGTACAAGCACCAATTTTTATTTTCAATCAGCTCCTATCCATCTGAATAGATAGAATGAGCCACTAGTAGACGAGAAAAAGAAGAAAAAAGACAGGGTGCTCATACTATCCTCAGTTAGCTGTACAAGAACTTCGTTTCCTATGCCATCGAAGCCATTGAAGCGGGATGTGGATTCATAATGCTAATCCTCCTTTCTGCAAAAAGATTTAAGCACCCTGTTAGAATCTACTTGCACACTGGTTAAACATTGACGATTAGTATATCTTCCCTGTTTAATTGATGAAAATGTACAATCGAAAACTGAGAAGGGCTTAAAATCAGTGAGCTACGCAACATACAACTAAAAATATCCAAGTTTTCTCCAATGCTCAATCAATTGACAAGCAATGAACATTTTAAGGAATAGGATGAAAAAAACTATTGCATTAAAAGTTTCCAAAAACAGGAATTTTTATTTTCAGCTTGTATACAAGTAAAAAGCAAAAGAACCAAAAGAAATACTAAAGAAAGAAAAGAATATATAAGTACCTCCAGCAGCAACAAGTTTCTCTACACGTGCAACTATATGCTTTCCATATGTATACTTCTTCAGAGCATTCAGATGAACCTTTATTCGGTTAAGTATAAGTTCAAGTTGCTGGTCATCACAAGTTTCCAACACTTTCTGTACAACATAGTTTGCAAACTGATCTTTCATCATCGCCTAGAAAAGAAGAAAGGTCAGAAAAGTTCACGTAACCATGAAACCAGGGTAAAAAACATTAGCAAATGAATTACCTTGCAGACACAGAGAACGACCAAAAACTGTATAGTATGGAAACCTTATGAACTGCTGATCGAAAAATTTAAATACCTAATTCACTTGGAAAAAAATAGGCATAACTACAAGAATGCTTGAGAGGAAGCTTTGGTGATGACAAGAGACATCAGACACTATATTTACAGAAATCTTCAATAATCTAAGGTTAACAATTCCAATTGGCACATGATCGACCCATAAATCAAAAAAAATCTGTTGAAGTACAGGGGTATCTCAAACAAACAATATACACTATGGAATAATGAGAGGCGCGGAAGGGTAAGGTTCTGATATTGGCCTATTCTATTTAAAAGAACTTAATTTACCTTGACAAATATATGTTACAAAAAGCTTGAACAGGCTTTGTCATATTTAATGATGGGAAGGACTTAAGACAATTAACAAACCTGAAGGGGCTCATTTTCATCAGTGGAACCAAGCATCTCAGTAACCAGGGTCTGGCGTTCTGTTGGAGTTCCAAAACTTAAACATTTTTCTATAACATTGGAGGCAAACTTCTGCTGGCTCATTTGAACTATCTGACCAGTTAATTTACTTATTATCGCTGAACGTTCATGTGGCTTTCCATGCTCCAGCACATGCTGAAAATTTTCATGCAAGCAGTCAAAACACTTGATACTACAATTAGCGAAAGTGGAAAGGAAAGAAGAAAATATATGCGGACATATTATGATAATTTGCAATTCAAGAATTATAGGCATGCATGAAGTAAATTAAGAGTCAAAAGAATTTCTGAAGGAATAAATGAGGCTTTAGTAGGCCAAACCATAGCAGGCAAATTAGGGCCACAACTAAAGTTCAGATTAATCTTTGTAATATGCAAACAATAGATGAATAATTGTGTCAGAATGATAAAAGCGCACATGTAGGTTGGTGGTGGCAGTGCATGTTGAAGTACATCCGCCCTTTAAATATACAGAGAGCTAACAAACCACGGAACATGTTGTTTGGGTGGAACTACCGTTTCTCAGGGAAGAATATGAGTGTCACCCAAGGCAACTATAAAACTTTTTTTTTGATAAGTAAACCCAAGGCAACCATAAAACTATGGGTTTAATACCAAGTTCCCATCAAATTGGAGAGTTGTAATGTATAAAAAGCTAATAAAAAAGGAGCTCTGATATTATTTTCTTTTATTAATGATCCCTCTGTTTAATTGAAGAAGTTGAGATGTAGGACAGTTTAAGTCAAGGTAATTTACCAACAGAACAGAAGAAACTGTACTATTATTCATTTTCAGGAAGTCTAATGGTTTGGGCAAACAATGGAGAACCGGAAAACAAGGTCATATCAATAATCCACGTGTATCTCTTGTATAACTGCCAGTGTACTTGGGTTGCACCTTCTGCACTTTTTAATAAATTGTGTTTACTTATCAAAAATAATAATCCACATTCATGAACTCATATTAGTTCAAATTGGAGTTGCGAGCAAAAAGCTTCCAAGAAGTACAACAAACCTGTACAACATAATTCCCGTATTGGTCTTGTGCCAACATGCACACAGACTGCAAAATCTCATCCATCATTATTTGCTGTGTCTTAGGGTCATCGCAGTGCTCCAGGATTCTCTGTCAAATGAAATTATACCACTTCAGCACTAGGATTCTTACATTTTGAGTCACCCATCTTCACAGCATTCAAAACACTCGCACAAAAGTCTCAACATTAAAAAAAAAAAAAAAAAAAAAAAAAAAAAAAAAAAAGAAGAAAAAAAAAAGAAGAAAAAAGAAGGAAAAACCTGTATGACACGACAACCATATGGATGAGAAGACAGCGTCACAACTTGATCATAAAATGTTGTAACAATAAACTGGATGGCATCTTCAGGTACACATTCAATACACTTCTGGATCACATGGTTCCCATTTTGATCACGTACACAACGCATAATATGACCATCCAACTCCTTGACCATTTTAGTCTGCTGGTCCAGATCAACCACTTCTATAGCCTGAAGAGTAAAATCACAAAACATTAACCCTGAAGCTTCAGTTTTAATGCAAGGTCAAACATGCCTTTACTTATGCAATCAGCATTAGGATACAATTAAAGACATGTTTGCAAAAGAGAGTTTTTTTTTATATATATTTTATGTCCCTAACAAGCTAAGAAAAAAATGTATTTGTTTAAATATGTAGATTTGGTATGATTTAATGCACCATCTCAGCCTGTACTAGTTAAAAAAAAAAAATTAAAGAATGCTAACATACTGACTCATCTAATGCAATATACCCCAAACCTAAGTCAGCTACTCTAAAGTTATTAGCTTTAGATGGACTCCTGCATGGTGTCTAAAACTGTTCCAAAAATGAATGTCTTATTCACTACTCTTAAAGACCAGCTCAGCAATGGTTCCCACTATTAAATTGGGTGAATGTCAGCATGAAGTCAGCTGGAAATGTTAAGGATTTCCCACAAAGCCAACCAATATTATATAAGAAGGTAGATGATACCCCTATTGAAGATCATGCAAGAAAACCTGGATAACCAAATATGAAGGATGTATTGATATGATGCAGAACTCTCATTAGTTGGTCAACTGAATGCCCATACCTTCTGGATAACTCGACAGCCATACATTTGAAGGCTAAGGGTCAGCACGTGACCATTGAGCTGGTCAGCCAGTTCTCTTATTTGAGATGCAGTTCCATGTTCAAAAAACTGAATACAAAAGACTAACTGTTAGCCATAAATAAATTTAACAGCAATTTCTTTACCAGAACTCCCCCACATACTTGCACATAATTTTTTTTAAAAAAATAATAATAATATAGACTCAAAAAGAAATTCAAAGGCAAATCAATTGACAAAATTACCTTTTGAATTACATAATTACCAAATACATCAGTCATTAGCGAAAGGGCCTGGGGCATAATTTCATCAAAAACCATGTTTTTCTCTTCCGCTGTGGCAGTCTCAAGTTTCTGTTGAATAAATCGACTCCCATACTGATCAGCACTGTTTAACAAGGAATTCAACGAAAGAATTAAAATTTGGAGGTCTCCATTAAGTAACAACACAAAAAAGTTTAACAAACAGTAGATACCTGAACTCAACAACATGGCCCCCTATTTCTGAAAGTTCAAAACATTTAGTTTTATTGCTCTTAAACTCATCTAGTAAAGTGGGTGCAAAAGTTTCATCCAAGTTACTACCAACTTCTGAATGCCAAGCTCCCATGACACCCCCAGCTAAATTCCTCATACCAGAAAAACGCATGTTTCGCTCACTGTGCCGGACAGGACTACCTGATCCTACAGGGGAGTTAGGAAGAAGGGGACCACCCAATGGGCTTCCAGGATATGACATGCCAAGACCCAAGGCTGGATTTCCGTAATAACCATGATTCAAGCTAGCAGATTTACCAAGGTATGGAACACCTAACTGTGACTTTTGAGGTGAAAGTAACACCCCCAGATAAGCTTTCTGGAGCTCAAGTAAATCCAAGTACGAATTACCCATACAATCCCTATCCATTGATGTGTCATTGAGGGCAGCAACCTGTGCAGCGGCATACTCATTTGATCTCAAGTACTGAAGATACAATGGGTCCATCATTGGCATCTGAAGAGCATTTCCTGCAGCATTATTTCTCATTCTGCTAAGATTCTGCAAATCTGCTCCTGCTGCCAACATATTTGGTCCTAAAGACAAGCCTCCTCCCAGTACTCTCGAGTCCAAGCCACTAACACCAAATGCAGATGCAGCAGCAGCATTTTCAAAGAAGGGTGGCAAACTAGCACTCCCAAGCTGGCTACCCATCATGGAAGGCGATGAAGGATTAATGGTATACCCACTCAAGCCATAGTTTTGAAGTGTGGGGTTCATACTATCCAAATTCTGATAGTGAGAAGGTGAACTTCCTCGGCCATTAAAAGTTGGCATAGATTGTCCTTTCAAGTAAGAGTTAGCAGAGGATACGGCAGGTTTATGAAGTTCTATTTTCTCATCAGCTTTTAACAAAGAATTGTTCAGATCCATCCCAGCACCACTGCTGTTACCTATGTTTGGGTATGATCCTTTAGCTGATTGGGGGCCATAATGCAGATGAAAATGCCCAGATTCAGAGTTATTTAAGTAAGAATGTTGTTTGATATGATTCTGCTCACCCTGCAAGTTGAAAGGGTCATGATGATCATCAGTTTGATGTCGCACTTGTGACCTTGGATGGTTATCTTTGTCTTCCAAACCATTTGTTGAAAGGTTCATGCCAGACAAAGCAGCAACCAGATCAGCAGGCTCACTCAAACTAGGTGAGATGCCATTGAATGAGTTTGATCCACCAACACTTCTTTTATCCATTGAGCTAGCCCTCCCTCCTCCAACAGGTGGAATGCGAGGACTAGGTGCCCTGGCCACGAGTTGAGGGTCAGGTGTGCTGCTCCTCGACAAGGAGGCACCTAAAGCAGAAGCATAAGTATGAGAAGCCGATGCACCAATGTTTTGGGTTGCAGACATGCCATCCATAGATGTCAATTCATGGTGCAGATGAGCGAACTGGGATTCTGAAGTTTCAACACTGTTATCAAATGCATTTCGGCTAGCAGGGCGAGATGGGTGCCTTGAGACAGATGATGCATGTATATCCTCCTGCATTGAAAGAATAAACCATAAAGCTAGCAGCTTTGGGTCAAAATCCAAAGAAGCTTTAAGCACATTTCAAGAATTTAGCATTTACCAAAAATGACTAAAAGAGCAAATACAAGCACTTATTTCATGTAAAACAGCAATCCATTTGTCGATAAGAATATGATTTTAGGATATAGCGTATCAGTATCAAACCCGACTGCACTATTTTTTTTTTTTAAAATGACAACCTAGTGCAAGGACAAATTAACTCTTCCAATTTGGTGCCTCTTCAAATTATGAACCAATTGTTTCTCACCTGATTAAGGTTCAGAGATACCATCAACGTTTAGCTAAAGAATATGGCCACTAAATTTTCTGCTTAAAATAGATAGCTAACAGCCACATCCTTTTACATTATTAATGAAGATGGAACTGGTGAACCGAGGATAGAAGAGGATCCAAACAAGCAATACAGAAGTCAATAAGAAAGACAAATTAATTTCTTTTAGGAGGATCAAATATTACTGATCACAAGGACATTAGCAATTCTATGCTTACATGATAGCATGAAACAGATGATTAAAATTGATAAAAACAGGTACAAATATACATGGAAACAAACCAATAACACAACATCAGAGAGAATGTCCATGCGCATGAGCAACTGAGAAAAAAAATACACAAACATGATCTTCAACAAAATAAAGAATTTGAAGATGAACATGATGACTTATTCAGCAAAGCATACAGTGTCAAAGTACCGAGAAACAACGAAAAATAGAGCAAGACCCAGAAAGAAATATGAGCTCCAAGATATAAAGTTCCGACCAAAAAAAAAAAATCACATCCAGAACAAATGATCAAAGAAACCAAACCAAACCGATTATACATCACTCCATAACTTCATACCTGAATGATCTCAGCAATACTCTTTTGCCGACTCCCGAGCCCCAACCCCGTCAAGCCAATCAACCCATCGCCTCCCCACTCCGCTGCACCCTTCCCGTTCTCATCCTTCCCACCATACCCCGGCTGCACCGAGAAAAGCGATTGATTCCCATTCCCATTTCCATTCCCACCCTCTTCACCACCTCTACTCACTTTCCTCCTATCACCAATCCCTCCCACCACCGAACCCACCCCACCGCCACTCAACCGCTGCGCAAACCGCCTCTCCTCCTTTGACAAAAGCGGCGGAGGCAGCCGCGGGTTCAGATTCACATTCGAATAGTAATAACTCACGTACGCAGGGTCAGCCCGAAGCTCATCCTCGCTCACCAGCCCTTTCCCACCGTTTTTATTGAAACCCATTAGCGCCGAGGCATCGAACAAGCCCCCCACTGCGCTCAGCGAGCCCTCCACGGTCGGCGGAGCGGACCCGCTTCGGTACATACTAACTTCTTTCTCTCTATCACTCAGCTCCTCCTGTTGCCGCCTCTGCTCCCTAATCAACACCCCCAAATCTTCGCCGAAATCCGTGTTTTTAAGTACCGATCGCACTGAAACATCCGGCGCCATATTGGAATAAGTATCGGTGACCGTCACATAAGAGAAAGATAGAGACTGAAGCTGCTTAAATATTGAGTCTTGGAACACAGAATCAGCTCAATATTGTTGACACTCAAACGGGTTTCTCCCTAGAGCTTCGGAAAAAGTTTTTTCTGTGTGCTTAGAATCACAAACACATGGCTCAAGATTTTGCAGATATGAAAAAAAAAACAAACAAAAAGTTTTGGGTTTGAGTTGAAGTACACAGATTTTGTACTCGTGGGTTGGAATTTACTCAGATAGCTAGAGATCGGCGTGGGAGTATATAGTGAGTACGAACGATAATGGTTTCAGCCATCTCTAGAGAGAGGAACGGAAAGTGAAGGAAGTAGAGGGAGACAGTGCAGTGGAGAAGAAGGGGGAGTGATAAGCACGAGCAGTGGAGGAATCTGGGCCATTGGATACGTGAGTGCACGGCTGAGATTAATTCTAAGGGGATTTGTTCTTATAGTCGAGGTCTTTTAGGGTTTTATCTCTAGGATTAAATGTTGAATTGCTTTGTTTTTTTGTTTTTGTTTTCCTTTTTTTAATTTCCATATTTTTAAAGATATACTGTATTTAAGCATGTTGTTAATTTTTTAGGCCTGACTTGGCTGTGATTCTTGCCTCTTTGTAGAGGGTCAACGGAAGGGAATGCCAAAATTGTAGCCATTTTTGAGTGTAGTATCATGGAAATATTTTTCAGATTTTTTTGCTTATTATGAAAAGGGAAAAATATGAAAGTATTCGCTGATTTGTATTTTAGTGTCTAATGTTCAAAAATTAGCAATATACCCTTCCGTTTGTCCAATATTGGCAAATCATACCTTCTGTTCATATTTTCCGTCTCTTTGAACGGAAACGAACTCACGAACAACGCACGGGATCTTTCAAGGCTGCATCGAAACCATTTTACCCTTCCATTCAGATCTTCGACGCTTAATTGTGTTTTTTTTATATTATGTTTTCGACTTGATAGTTTTAAATTGTACCGTTTAAAATCGCAAATTTAAACAAATAGCCAAAATTGTGATTATCAACATTTTGCTAAAAAAAAAACAAGAAATTGATTCTCATATTCTCCGTTTGTCAATATAGAAAGCGTCTAAGTTTTCACAACCCCTAGTGCACTGACACGTCATAAGTAGAGAAGTGACAGTCCCACCGCTCCTCAAGCGCGCGTTGCAAATAGAAAATTGACACGTGGGATATGAGACGCTGGAAAATGGGACCCCTTGTCACGCTTTTTGACTGCGCGTTATACCATAGCACCTTTTCAAAGGGAACTAACCTGGAAAATGTCCATAATAGGCATAGCACATGTACTTATGCCCAAAAAGAACTTGTGTAGATATTTTGACCTCTTTGTAGCCCAGCAGGTGGCAACATGCCATAGGGTCCTATTTTCCAAGACATTTGTAGGGATTGTTTGGAAGCTCTGAATTTATTCACCGTTTCCCGTTTGCACTTCAAGTTTTCAACTATTAAACATTTAATAAAATTTGTAAAATATTGTTTTTTTATTATTATTATTGTTAATTAAGCTTTTAAAATAGTAAGTTTTAAAAACATACTCGTGCTACACAAAAAAAAAAAAAAAAAAAAATTGTAAATTTTAAGTCTGTTTGTCTATGCGATTTTATAAATTAAAAGTCCTTTGTTTTTTCATGTTTTTAAACTGTTATTTTTTTCGAACTTATGCCCTAACCAAATAAAATATTTAGATAAAATTTCACTTATCACCATTGATTTTTCATCACTTTTGTAATCATATTCTTAAACTTTAAAAAAAATGTCAATTTAATATATCTATCCTCCAATTTTAATCATCCGCTATAATTTTTTATAAAATCTTAACAGAGTAGTTTCAAAATTCTTAAAATACTCATCGATTTTTTTAGGAAAAAAAAAATTACAAAGATTTAGGTACTGGTCAGAATTTAACTAAATTTATAAAAAAAAAAAATACCCATATGTGTGAATCTTTAAAAATTTTATAATTTTTTTTAAAAAGAAAAATACAGAAATTTTATAAATTTTAACAGAATTTAACGAAAAATTATGTCGAACGGGTGAAATTAAAAAAATAAAAATAAAAAATAAATAAATACACTAAACATTATAAAAATAATAAAAAATCAAAAATAAAAATTTTCTAGATATTTAAAAACACGCATTTAACTTTTAAAAAAATAAAAATAATGGAGGGCAACAACTATAAATATAGAATGGTTTAGATTAGTTTGGCTCACAATAGCAAAAAGGAGAGTTTCCCTTATGTCACGAAGGGGGGCCATCCCGTTAGATACTTACATTTTTATTTTATTTTTTTGAAAAGCGTTACATACTTCCATGAATAATAATAATAATAATAATAATAATAATAATAATAATAATAATAATAATAATAATAATAATAATAATATCACCCCCTACCGGCTACCGGCTCATCCGCTCATGGGTTTCTTTCTCCATTCTTTTCAGGGAGAGCCGCAAGATATGATGCGTTTAAACACAACTGGCCTCGTGGTAATAAAGAAGAAGGCCCATATCTACATCATGCCTGCCTATATCTTTCTTCCCACCTTCCACAACACCCCCACCTCTTTCTAGATATTTTTACTTTATTTCTTTAACTTTTTTCTTTTCTCAAAAATATCGTTAATAACTTCTTTTTCTTCTGAGGGTGGAGCACGCTATTGAAACGATACATACAAATGGAGCTAAGTAATAGAGGGAGAACAAACCTAGTTGAGGGTGGCGTTGATATGGCAAATTAATGGAATTTGTAAGTGTTTTAACGAAATTTAGCTTGAATGAGTGATTTATTTTTTTTGACATACTTTAAGAACTTCTGAATTCATTTTTAATGGGTTAACGAATTAACTATAAATCAAATAAACTAGGTGAGCATAATTGGAGCATGAGTGTGACATAGTTATCTAGCAATATCCTAGCAATTTGGGTAAGAGACATGGGTACAAATCAAGTCATCTATTCATTGTATTGAAGGCTAGGAAAAGCCTATAAAAACAGTAACTTTTATTTGTTTGTTTGTTCTTTGTGAGCACCATTTTTACCCAAGGAACTGGAGGCAAAAAAATGGCATTGAAAAGTTGAAGAAGTGAAAGACAGACATGCATACCAAACAAGTTCAATATTTAGTAATGTCCCATCAGTACCCATGTCTGGTTATTTTGCCTTGTTCGTGGCTGTTCCAATTCTTGCCACATGCAAAATATATAGAGTCGGAAAGCTATGTAAATAAAGCTACAATAAGATGCCTTTGCAGTAGTTTTTATATACAAAAAGCATGTTTATGTATACTATATATATTCGTTTTTATGTCAGCCTTAATTACATCTACTAGAGGCAATGGATCGGATAACCATGGCATTGCAGACATGTGAGGGTCTTTGGGTCACGTGACTTGTCTATGCTCTCTTATTATTATCAATATTATATATTTTTTTTGGATAATTTTTTTTTCTTAAAAAAAAAAAAAAAGGATTAAATTAGTTTATTAAACCGACGTAGAGGATAGCGAGAAAAAAACGTGAACAAGATGACAAGAGCGTCTACATCTTTTGAATGAAACGAAACACAAACACATACTGTAAAAAAATAAAATTCTTTCAATTGATTCAAAATGTACTAATTATTACGGAGTTTGCTAAATAAATAGTACATTATTAACAATCCTAAAAGGAAAATAGAATTACTTAAAATGAGAAAAATAATTCATAGGGTAAGGATGAACTGAGTATAGAGAATAGAAATAAAAGGCAGATGGATGTTGATTTTTGAAATCAAAATTTAATTCTTATTTGGAGAGCGAATTTCAATGTTTGACTTTGTGAGATAAAATTAGAAAAAAAATTAAATAAAATATAATTTGTTTAAAAAAAATTGAATAAAATATAATTTGTTTTTTAAAAAAGCAAACACCACTAAAATAAAAAATTGAATAGAATCAAAATTTCACTCTTACATCTAAACATACCATAGTGTTCATAGGTTGCAATCCTGCAGATTTTTCTTTCCTTCTTGGTGAAGATTGCATTTGTGACTTGGAAATCTCGTTTGCAAAGCTCGTCTAGACGAAGGACGAGGTTTGCAAACGAGTGAATTTGCTTCCAAAATTAACATAGGCAAAATTCATTGTTTGCAACCTTGTTTAGACGGGGTTTTCAAACAAGTGAACTTACCTCCTCTTTCACATCTATAGTTTGGTTCGTTTGCAAATCTCGTCCAAACGAGTGGTTCTACCTTCTCAAACATGTCTAACTAGATTTTTTCAACTGTAAATCTCGTTTAGATGAGATTGCAGCTGAGTAAATATGTCTTTTATTATTAGCTCAAAATCGTTCTATATCATAAACGGACATATTTCCTTACAATAAATGATTTTTACATGTAACAAAACTAACGTAAATAAGTTTAATAGGCTTAGTTATTCATTAGCATTCTCTAAAAATAAATGTAAATTTAATAAATGGAATTCAAAGCAAAAAAACCTAACCATTCTTCCTCTCCCCCCCAATCAAGGGAACTTTAGTAGGTGGATCCCGTTATTTGTTTCCCCCTCTTGAAATAACTATATTATCTCTCCATTCCATGGTTTTCAGTGCTCACGTTCTCAATTTACATTAGAAAAAAAAAAAAAATAATAATAATAATAATAATAACAATAACAGTAATAGACGAATGACAAATAAAATAAAAATAAAAATAAATGAAAGGTGAACCTTTAAAATTGGCAGTGTCATAGATGGGTGATGTGATCCTTATCTTGTGTTTTGGGCTAGGAGCTAGGTGATGTGTTCTTTCATAAATTTTGTCTTTGATGCTGACACTGCATTCATCCATTTCTGTTAAAACATTAATCCTTACTTTTTTATCTTCACCATATGGTCAGCATATTAATTATTCGCCACGTGGGTACCCACTAAGCAAGTAAAAGCAGTGAAAAAAAATAGGTCCCGAGTAGCCACTATTTATTATTCTTGTCTCCAATATTCATACCCTGCGATTTGTTTAAACCAACCAAAATAAAAGCCACTTTATTTATGAGTCGGCAAAATATTCAACTATCGCCTACGGATCATCGTCGAACCGATATCGACCACCTACCATCTCTACTGACTTCCGATAGTTAGTTAGTTGGTATAAAAAAATTATACCGAACTTGGTTAGGTAGTCGATATAGGCGTTTTTTGGTCGGCTAACCGAATCGATATCAGACCGAAGTATGATAGACGACGTCGTTTTAACTTGAATAGAAACGACATCGTTTCATTTGAAATGAAATGAAGTTGTTTTGATCATATTTTATATACATCTCTTTCTCTCTTTTTTGCCCTAACCCTATTTGGAATCTTCTAGCAGCAGCTGTCCCCCCTCCCTCTCTCTCTCTCTCTCTCTACAGTTGCCCAGTGACTCAGTCCATCGTCCATTGCCCTGCCTCTAGCCTTCTCTCTTGTTTATACGCTGCTTGGCCATTTTCCCTCTTTCTACCAAACTTTGCATCATAAAACAGTTTAAAATCTTATAAATACACATAATAGATATGATAAATGCAATAGCTTGCTAGGTTTAGCTCTTAACCGATTAAAGCGACCTAAACGACTTAATTAACCGTCTTTTAACCAAATTAATTGTTTTAATCGAAAACGTCTAAATTGATTGTTGGCGAAATAACTGACTTGGGGGGTTCGGTGAATGAAAACCCTCTACCAAAACCCACATCTACTTTTATTCGCAATTAATGATACTCTTGATGATCCAATGGCCAATATATCGAATAATATATATATATATAAAAAGAGAATAGTAAAGGTCGGAGACTTATATAGAAATACATTCTATGCTTAAATTAGTAAAGATAATTTGATAAATTTCTTAGCATGAATGATAATGTATGCATACGTGAATAGGTTGCATGCTCCTTTTTATGCGAAGTGCCTGCAAACAACTTCGACCAGATGTCATTTGCTGATAGGGTATGACTTCGACATCAATTAGTATCTTTTAGCGAGATACGTTTTTTGCCGGGTGCCGCGTGTTGATGAGGTACAAGACGGACCAATCGTGACACCGAATTTCTTTCTTGCAGTGATTATAAGGTGCCGTGCCAAATTGTGTGCAGTATAGAAGGGTAAGGACGATGAATTGGGGATTGGGCAATGCATCTTTGTTGTGGGACAGGGACACCGTTGAGATTGAAAGCCAAAACCGAAGCATCTCCTCGTGTTTTCCACTTGCATTCGCATCTTGGATTTCTGTCCAGTTAGGGTGCATCTCAATCGTTAAAAGAAATGATTTAGTGTTTGACCCATTGGGCCTTTCACCTTTGGTTATCTCTGCCACTCGTCGCTCGATCTATTGTATTGAGCGGACAATTAGCTTCATGCGTTGACTAAAAGGTCATGTACGTGCTTCATCTCATCACACCTTGTTGTTCTTCCTATGTCCTCTCTTGGTCTTAGGATCCCAAGGTTTTAGGTTTCGTTTGTTTATGTGTTTTTTGGATAATGCTTTTTTTTTGCTCGAGAAATGTTTTGATGAAACAAATTTGTGTGTGTTTTTTTTAATATTTTTGTTTTGAAAAGAGAAAATGGTTTAAAAAATAAAGCCCAAGTAAAATAAGTTGGGATTGGGCTAGGTTAATCGGCCTGGCATCACTAGGGTTTGCTTTTCATTTCTTTGGTTTTTGGTCTTGGGTTGACCCAGTTTCAAATATAGTAGTGTCAACCAGCCTTCTTTTTCTTTTTCTTTTTTAAAGAAAAAAAAGAAAAAAAAATTGTTATAAACTACATTTTTCTTTTTACAATAATGGTGATGTAGCGGTCTCAACCAATTATTAATTTTTTTTTAATAGAGACTGATCCAAAGATTAGTTTGGACCATCATGTCAGCACTGTGGAATAGTTTCGGAATAAAAATGTAATTTCTAACATTATTATTATTATAAATTACATTTTTATCCCATATATATATATATATATATATATATATATATATATATATATATATATCTCACATTTCTAACATAGCAGTGTCAATCATTCTTTGTTTAAAAAAAAAAAATACATTTTTATCCTATAACGTTATAGTGACAGTCTCAACCAATATATTATCAGATTTTTTTACCTTTTTTATTTTTTTTTTAACTACATTTTTATCCCACATATATATATCTCACATTTCTAACATAACAGTGTCAACCATTCTTTTTTTAAAAAAAAAAAAATTACATTTTTATCATACGACGTTAAAGTGACAGTCTCAACCAGTATATTATCAAATTTTTTTACTTTTTTTTTTCAATAATTAACCCAAAAGTTAATAGGGATTATCACATTAGCATTGTTACGCCACATGGTCCACACGGCTTCTAACATTACTATATATATAAAACTCGGAGCCGTATATAGTTAATGGGAGAAGAAGTGTGAAGGCAGTGCATGCATTAAACACCTTTTAATCTACCAACCTTACCTAACCTAGAGAAAAAAGGTTGGTCTCTTTGGGTGACAAAGCAAGCCAGAATATTAATAGAGTTGAACAAATTAAAGTGGTGTTTTAAGAGTCACAGAGAGGTTGAGCAACCAAGTGGGGTGGGGTGATCGAGGCAAATACGTTTCTATTTTTCTAACCTACTTTCAATCTCCCAATTGCTAGCTTCTTCCCATGACACCCATCTTGATTGCCAAAACGATTGATTTTATGTAGCAAAATCCAATTAATTCCAACCTACTTTGATCAATATAGCATAGATTAATTCATGTTTAGACTCAAACATATGACATGAGCCATTTTAGATAGGTGACTAATTGTAAGCAATTTTAATCTTTCTTCATTTTATTTTTGGCCTTAAGCTAGTTGGATCAATTGAAGAAGTCATGATGAGTAAATAAAACTAATTTCTTTCTGTTGACTTAATGGGAATGCATGTGAGCAAAAGCTACAAGGCAATTTGAATTGGGTAGCTAAGCAACTAATTATTATTGAGTTTGTTCAATTAAATTGGGTTAAGTGCATTTGATTGTTGACAAAACCTAGAATCTATAAAAAACTTTTTAATTTAAAATTTCATTTTATTCATGTTTGAGAAACGAGGGCTAACCATCAAAAATACCATACCAATACCATCAAGGAAGAATTGCCAAACTGATCCGTAGGGTTTAAGTTTGTACATACCATTCACAAACTTCTTTGTGGAAACCTTTAATTTTTGTTTCAAATTGATCATTCCATTTAATTCCGTATAAATTCCTTCTATTTTTCTAACATAATCCTTGTCAAGTTATAATTTTAACCCACAAATAAACAATAAAAAGACAACAAAAAATTAGTAAGTGGTGGCCAATTACCATCCTTCATCTGGTAAGCGGCAAGCTCCCCTCAGCAGTTGGTCACTAGGGGTGTACAAGCGGGGCGGTTATTAACCGCTAATAACCATCAACCGCTAATCGTGGTAACCGGAAAACTATAAATATTCGCAACTGGATAATCGGGTCCTCAGTTGCGGTTATCGATTATAGGGTTTTAAGAAACCAGTTAATAACCAGATAACCATATTATATATTAAAAAAATGTAAATAATTAATAATATATAACCTAATTCTAAGTTTCTGACCTTATTCTCTTTCACATTCTCTCTCACGTCGCATGCTCACTGTCACTGGAGGACTCCCTACTTTCTCTTTTTTTCTTCTTCTCTTCTTCTTTTGTCACGCCGTCGTCGACTCGCTGCAGTGCTCCCACAGGCCACAGTTCCACTCCCAGATCGAGTCCCACTTTCTCAATCTCACTCTCCCTCTCATTCTCTCTCAGTCTCTCCTTCAAGCTTGACTCTCATCTCCGGATTCCACGAGGACAACTCGGTCGTCGACATCGAGCACTACTCTGACTGTGAAAGGTCTCTCTCGGTCTCTCTCTTTCAATGCACAACGAAAGGCGAAGGAGATTCTCCAAAAGGTTTGCAAATTTTTTTAGATTTGTTTGCTGGGAAAGATTTGCAGATTTCAATGAGTATTTTGAAAATTTTGTAAGTGGGTTTTATGGGATTTTTTTTAACATTGTCTCTTTGTGTTTTTCTTTAGCAGCACAGCTACGGACCAGTGGACAACTAGCCTAGTTCGTCTACCATATTTGCTGCAAATATGTTATGATAATTTCTATATCTAATTTCTCAACTTATTGTATTGAGATTCTTGAAAATCCATTGTTTTGGGTTATCATTTGCTATAATCTTTGCTTAAAATTAAAGCTACTTTTCTCTTGTTTACACAAGCATATAGTTCAGTACTTCATTTTATATAAGGATTTTTCTTACCAGGTTAGTAGTTGGTAACAGTACAAAATTTACTATTATATTAGTTCTTATATAAGAATTTCTCTTACATAAGCACATTGTTTTTTTGTAAGCTCGTAATTAAATACAATTTATTATCTATTTAATAACAGATGAAAGATATTCTTAGTGATACAATTGGTGCGAGTACGACACCTGTAGAATGTAGATAGTCCTATCCCTTTTCCTATGGAGGACCATCCTGGAACACCTACCTACGTAAATGCTCAAAGCTCCACGCCACAAAATTTACAAACCAAAAAACCACCTGTTAATCAGTTGACAAGGAGAATCCTAAAGCTATGTATAATTATTGTAATAGATTGATAGGGTGTCACCATAAAAATGACATTTCAAGCATGATGACCCACCTACAATCTAATTGCCCGAACTCTCGACTCAAAAATCGAAACTCCTTACAAGTCAAACTTTGTCACAAAAATCTCAGTTAAGAAGGCGATAAACGACACTAATAATAAAAGCTCCCAAATGGAATCTGTGAAGTATGATCCGGATATAATAAAGTGTGAATAACAAAGAGAGATTTATTCTATTATTTGAATAACAAAGAGAAATTTCATACACTTAGCTAACCACAAGGATATATATATATATATATATATATATATATATATATATATATATATATATATATATATATATATATATATATAACTCGAGCATTTAAGTCATCAATCATAATTCACCCATAAATTTCATACTAACGTGATGTGTAGAGTACCTAAATGTTATGATCTTTGTGTCCCATATGGGTTAAGTTTAATCTTAATCATATATATATATATATATATAATAAACTCTTGGACACCTTCCATTGTAAATTAGTTTTTAAGGGTAGGTTCTACTCGAAAGTTGGTATCATTTGGTTAAAAAAAAAAAAAAAAATCACGTTACAGGTTCGAGTCATGCAGGGGGTGACCTATGGGTGGATTTAAATACTAATAGGTGAGTGGAGCCGCCAAAAGAGAAAGGGCTACCATTGGGTCAATGTCATTAGTATGAGCCGCTATGTATGTCAGCTGCGGAAGCGTGATGGTATGCTATGATTCTTATGTCCCAGTGTCCCACATGGATGAAGTGTAATCTTAATCATGTGTATATAAACTATTGGGTACCCTCCCCTTGTAAGCTGGTTTTTAAGGGTAAGTTCTACCCAAAATTATCATTTGAGCTTATATACATATGATTAATATTATATTTAACCTCTGTGGGATACAATGATCGTAACACCACGCTTCCGCAGCTGACGTCTACGATGATTCACTCTATTGACACTGACCCAATGGTAATCATTTTTCTTTTGGCGACTTCACTCACCTATCAATATTTTAATCCAACCCATAGATCGTCCCCTCAGGGACTTGAACCATGACATGGGGTTTGACTCTGATACCAAATGATACAAACTTTTGGTATAACTCACCCTTGAAACCAACTTGCAATATACACATGGTTAATATTAGATTTAACCCATGTGAGACACAATGATTGTAGCATGCCGGTTTTTAAGGGTGAGTTCTACCAAAAAAGTTATAGAATTTAGTATTAAAGCCAAACACTACGTCGTGAGTTCGAGTCACAGAGGGGTCGACCTATGGACTAGATTAAAATACTGATAGGTGAGTGGATTTGCCAAAAGAGAAATGGCTACATCGGGTCAGTGTCGATAAAGTAGGTTATTATGGACATCAACTGTGGAAGCTTGGTGATATGTTACGATCATTGTGTCCCACGTGGGTTAAAAATCGTTACGTGAATGATTTCACAAACACACAACATGATAGATTTTAGGTTCTGAGAGAACTTAGACCTTAGATTCTAAGGGAACCTAGACCTTAGATTCTGAGGGAACCTATGTTCTTTAGATTATGAGGGAACGTAGACCTTTTTAAACACAAGGTTTGAGATTAATTTTACTCACTCTTTATTAATTGATCACCATTTAAATAGGAACTAGATGAATATATCAAACTAAATCAAACTAAAAGACTTGAAGATAAACTCATACTAACTTAATGATTAACTCCTATAAAAGGAAAATTACACTTTACCTCTCTCTAAAGTATCTACCACTTGGCGTTTTGGCGCCCAATGTACAAAAAATGATAGACAACCCACCTAATCTAGCCAACTATTGGCAGATAATACTATCCATCCACTTATCTGTCACTTTGGACAGAAAGGAGGTCACGTGGGTTGCATGTGACCTTTTAAGGCACAGCTCTTTCCAAAATTACCCCCCCTAAAATTCAACCCTGTGTGCCTTAGAAAATAACGGGGCGCCAATCAAACAGCTTTCACGTACCCCTTCCTAATCACTCACAGTCTGATTCCCTCTCCACACCCATCCAACGGCCAAGATAAACCACGCCTGCACCATTCCTAATTTACAGAACTGCCACTGGGCCATGAGTCTCATCATCATATTTCTAGGAACCTTCAGAGATTCTCTGTACAGACAATAGGGGAAGCATTGGAAGCCAGTGCACAGTCAGCAAGAAACAAGGCAGTGGATTAGAGTGACGCGCCGGCAATTCAAGCAGCGAAGGTGAGAGCAACCCGAAGAACCCAAAGAATCCCAAACAACCACAGCTTCTCTTGAATCCGCCGATTCTAATTTGGCAGAAACAAACGACTCTTTTGGGTCTATCTCCGGTATAGATTGAAGAGCGAAAGGCTCTGACCCAGAAGCCAGCTCCGATTGGGGATAAGAGCTCACCAGGAAAGGGACGCTGGGGGGAGGAGGCGAGCCTCCACAACCTCTAGCTTTGCCGTAAACGATCCAATCATCTCAATTGGAAGCAATCCTTCCACCGGTAGCACATTGGTAGATTCTGGCCGTGAACACAACTCGGGTCTAGGAGAAGAGTTGGATGTTTGAGGTTGAAAGTTAGGCCCCCATAGTGAAATCACAATTTATATTAGACAATCACTCGTAAAATAAGGCAAAGAAGAGGCTAAAATAATTCTTTCAACACTTGCATTGACAGCCATTCGTAAAATTGTCTGTCAATTGGCACGATGCCAGAGAAACACGAGGATCATCACTCTTCATCTCTTGCTACGTCAACTGACTCAACCACCATCCATAATTGGTTCCTAGCCTTGTCGCCTTTTTTTAGAACAGCAATATCATAATCGTTAGAATTTCTTTGCCACGTCAACTGCCCCAAAATGCCATGTGTAGGCGCCTCAGAGTCGTCTTATGTGCCATTTGGCAACGTACAAGGTCGAGGGAGCACTATTTAAAAGAATATATATATATATATATGATGATTATCTAAGCAAAAAGTCTGTGTAAGTTTTAGTAGTGTGAAAATGGTGATTATCTAACACAACGACCTCGCTTTTGTCATCGTACCAGACGAGTTTAGCATCCGAAAACAAATAATTGTACTATGTTCGATAACTTCAACTGCCGCTTGTTCCACTAGTGCTGGTTCCACATACGGCACACAAATGAAGCCACCTATAGGCTCGTGAACATGCACCAATGCAAATAACACAAGAATCACAGATAAAACCAACCAAAAAGTGATACAACGTGATTTCAATCATTCTGATAATACCCAAATGCTGGAACCCATAAAAGGAAATGAATTCATTGGGCATTGTATGGGGCAACGTAAAACTGATTTCGACTCCGACTCTAACTCCAACTCCGACTCTGACTCTTGCAGGGATTTGTTATACCCATTATATATATTCACCTTTGACTAAGTTTAGAGAGCAACTCCAAGCTTTGCATACTGCTCTTCCTAAATTGCAGTCTGCATCATCATCTTCTTTTACTTCTAGGAAGAATACAAGGAGTTCAGTCAAAGAAAGACAACAAGAAAAAGAAAAAAAAAAAAAAAAAATCAATCTTGCAAAGGATGTCTGATTTGGCAGATTCTCCAATGAAATCTGATCTCCTCCCACATCAACTTTTCAGTCCCAATGCTCGCAAGTTGAAAAAACCCTTACCTATCATTCTCCCACATGAACTTTATGGCCTTTACGCTCGTGGGGAGAGAAATCCCACGGCAGCTATCCTCCTATCAACTCTACGACTTCAACCCTCGCATGGAGCGAAAGAATGGCCAAGATAATTCTAAAGATAGCAACGAATCACAGCGTAACACACTCGTGAAGAAGCAGCTTTAGCAGCTTTCTGTGTCTCTCAAAGGCCATCCTTCCAACCCACCCATTTTTTTCCCGCATGAGTTCTTCCATCGCCACAATCGTATGGTGAAAAGTATCTCACATCACTCTCATGAATCAATGACACAAAAGAGCACCCACGATAATTCTGAAGAGAGCAACGCCTCACAACACAAGTCAACCACGAAGAAGTGGAAGCTCTTTTGTTTTTGATCTTGTTTTGCTTTTATTTTGCTCCTTTTTTCTTTTCTTTTTTTTTTTTTAAAAAAAAAAAAAGATAGCAGGCTTGGGCATCTAGAAGTTGGTGGGTGTTACAGTTTGATTTGGCCGACAATGGAGAGGGTTGGGATGGCAGACAACGACAGTGTTGGAATGGCGGTTGTAGTTGGGCTGAGGATGGTGGAGGGTTGGAGAGTAGGAAGGCGAAGATGAGGGACATGAGTAGTACTGTAGCCCTGTTATTTTCTAAGGCACACAAGGTTAAATTTCGGGGTCGGGGTGGGGGGGGGGGGGGGGGTAATTTTGGAACGAGCTATGCCTTAAAAGGTCTCGTGCAATCCACATGACCTCATTTTTGTCCAAAATGACATAAGTGGACGGATGGTATTTAGTGCCAATAGTTGGTTAGATTGTCTGGGTCATCTACCATTTTTTGTACATTTGGTGCCAAAATGCCAAGTGGCTGATACTTCAGGGGGTAAAGTATAATTTTCCCTCATACAAATAACAATAGAAACCTATTACTAAATAACTTATGCACCATAGTGCTACAAATAATTAAAAGATAATTAAAAGTTTTTGACTTAAAATGATAATTATAACTATCCTTATTTAATTAAACTACGACTACTTTGAGATAAGCTACATTAAAAATAACTTCAAGAGCTTCATAGGATACGTGCAACGCCTTTTATATGTTGTAGAATTATACTTTTATAACATTCATTCCCCATTGAAAAGTGTCCTTGTCCTCAAGGACAAAATCTGAAAATTGTCTTTCATTCGCTTCCTAGGCGAGTGTTCACCCGGTGGATCATACCTCTCCTCCACGAGCTCTGTGTAGACAGTGGTACACAATTGTTGCTGGGTGAACGGATCTGTAACCCGAGTTGCTACACAATCGATGTGGCTCCATGATGATAGAGTCGTCCATTTCCTTGCATAAATAGCCCAAGGCGGCGGCACATCATATTAGGGTAGCCGGATTTGCGTCGTTTTGGTCATGGTAAGTGGTGCTCCATTGGTGTCAAGCAGTTCTGGTTGAAGCCTTTGGGTTTTAATTGCTTTGTTTTCCAACGGCAACGGGATGGATTGAAGTGACTGTTTGTGAATGCTAAGGGCACGAGACTTCATTTTTTTGTGCATCTAACACTTTCTTTGAGAGAAAGTTGTCCACTTTTTTTTTTTTTTTCCCGTCCGTTTATCTGATTTCCCCCTTATTCCACTATTCTCCATAGGCACCCGATTGTCTAGTTTGTCTTCCATTCTCTTTTGATGCTATATATGTTGAATTTTTGATGAAATATTCGAGCATTTTTATGATACTCAAATTCTGCTGCTCAAGCCAATCGAACCTTTGGTCGGTCATTGAGCTAGTAGGCTCTTATACCAAATTTTTACGTGAATAATTTCACAAACACGCAACGGAATAGGTTTAATGTTTTGAGGGAACCTAAACATTTTCAAACACAAGATTTAAGATTAATTATGCTTACTATTTATTAATTAATCACCCTTTAAATAGAGGATTACACGACTACACGAATCAAATTAAAAGACTTTGAGATAAAGCATAACCGATTTTTAGAAATGTCCATATTTTGGTGTTTTGAACATTCCTTAAACCTTTTTTTAGGGCATATTTTTAGATGACTTTGGGCATTTTTAAAGAAGAAAAAGGCTTCAAAATATAATAAAGTTTAAGAATATTAATATTATTAATATTTTTATGAATATAGATCAATTTCATTAAACTTAAAACGAAAATCCTATACCAATCACACAAAAATAACGTTGTTTTGTATATATATATATATATAGGTTAGCAACTTTTTCAAACCATTTATAAAAACAAACATGCAGCGAGTAGTTATAAAGAACCGTCCGCTTGTACACCTAGACTTAGCTGTATGCATTTCTTAACGCCTCGTTGGGACTTGACATGGTATAAAAAGATACATATGTTAAGGAGGCAAATTTGATATTAAAGCTAGCCCACGCGCGCTACGGCAACAATCGTACGTAGGTCTCAATAAATTTTCAAAAGTCATACCTTTTAAAGGCCATAACTTCGCATACAATTACCTATCTAAGACGTATTGCTTAGGAAAATAAATTTACCTATTTAAGACAATTTTTAATATATATATATATATATATATATATATATATATATATATATATATATATATATATATATATATATATATTATTTTTTTTACATGTCCACACAAGAGGGGGAGGGAGAGAGGGGATTCGAACTAGTGACCTCCGCTTCATGAGGCGTGGTCTCCAGCCGATTGAGCTATCTCTTGGGGACGTATTGATGCTTAGTTGATACTAGCTTTAATTCGGAGATAAACTGCTACAAGCTAAGAACAATAAAAAAAAAAATTTACTAGTAAATGACTTATGTAGTACCATAGAATTATACATTCATAATACAAAACATGCCACGCCGATTAATATAAAATGTGTTTTACGATGAGTATCATTAATTACTCACGTACAAGTTAGTAAGAAGAATTTGAATCTCGATCTACAGTGTAGATCGAGAGTATACTGGTCGTCGATCGGTTGAATCAAGCGATCCCGGCCAATAGATAGAACCCTGGGCTGTGCGTAAAGCAAAAAAACGAGACACGTACAGAAATCGCGCCGAAATTTCTGACGTACAGCCAAAGTCAGTAACCTAGCTAAAGGCCCAAATTAGACGCTTTCTTAGGTGTACGTACTCGTAGACCTAATCATGCAAAGGTTGTTGGAGTTTAGTAATCAGATCGTTGTATATATAAACAAAAACGTGGCGTATAATCCTTTAGTCTTTACCGATATATCCACCCACAGAGAGAGAGGAGAAGTTCTAAAAAAAAAAGTATATAAAGGGGGTAGTAGTTGTAAACTGATAAACGACTAACCAATTCCCACTTCTTATAAGCATAAAATCCATTGCCACCCTCATCCAAGGACCTTGAATCGATCGGAAAATGACAAAAAGCCCAATGGAGTCGGTTGTTGCGGAGCTCGAAGGGTCGCTTCTGAAGGACCCAGACGCCTACTCCTACTTCTTGTTGGTGGCATTCGAGGCCTCTGGTTTGTTCAGGTTTGCGCTGTTGTTGATGTTATGGCCCGTGATTCGCTTGCTGGAAATGATGGCGATGGAGGACGCCGGGCTGAAGCTCATGATCTTTGTTGCAGTCGCCGGTGTTCGTGAATCCGAGATCCAATCTGTGGCGAGGGCTGTTTTGCCAAAGTTTTATATGGATGATATTGATATGGAGGCATGGAAGGTCTTTAGCTTCTATGACAAAAGAGTTGTGGTGACTAAGACGCCGAGGATTATGGTGGAGAGGTTTGTCAAGGAGCATTTGCGAGCTGACGAGGTTGTCGGAAGCGAACTTGTCGTGAACCGTTTTGGGTTCGCAACGGGGTTCGTTAATGATGATATTCGTCCTCTCTCCGATCGGGTGGCAAAGCTGTTTGTCGATGAACCGCCAAGTTTAGGCTTAGGAAGGCCTACAGGCGCCGCTTCTGGTCCTTCGTTCTTATCCCTGTGCAAGGTAATTAAGTATATCCCATATTTCAGTTCAAAACCTTTACTTTAATATCGAGTTATTTCAAATATTTAAGTAACTTTGAATTGAATTATTAATTAACAAAAGCTTACTTGAAATAGGAAGTTCCCCAACAATTAATTCTCACTGTCTTAATATATACATCGTTTATTTAGTGAAAAAGACAATTTTATGAGTTATGTTAGAAACTACGAATTCGTTTTGTAAAGCTTTTTAAAGGTTGTTTTATGCTTATTAGTTGTGATTTGATATAAAAGTAAAAGAAATTTTGATTGTTTTGCGAGTATTTTATGTTTATAATTATTTGTTAATGCTTTTGCTATTTTGCTAAAAAGTAAAAAATTCTCTTACAAAATGTTGCCCATGGAGCCCTTTATCCTACAACTATAATATACAATATATGCTAACGCGACAATCTTAAGAATAAATACGGATTTAAGCCTTGGTTGAAATAATCATATCACATCAACCTCGTGGAAGAGTTGCAGGTAAAAATATAAGCTTTAGTATATATTAGTCTGATTTTATATATGCACTAGGTTAATAAAGAACTATTATGTGACTCTGGTTAATTTGTTACAGGAACAAATGCAGCCACCATTCATGACCAACCAAAAGTATGATAACCACCAAGTCCTCCGCCCGCTTCCAGTGATCTTCCACGATGGCCGCCTAGTGAAGCGCCCAACACCATCTACGGCCCTCTTAATCCTCCTATGGATGCCCTTAGGGATCTTACTTGCGATAATCCGAATTGTTACAGGCATGGTGCTACCAATGAGGGCTATTCCCTACTTGTCACGACTGCTTGGCGGCAAGGTTATCGTCAAAGGCAAACCACCCCCGCTTGCCTTTGGCGCCAACACGGGAGTACTATTTGTGTGCACTCACCGGACCTTAATGGACCCCGTCGTCCTCTCCACCGTACTGGGACGAAAAATCCCAGCTGTGACATACTCCATCTCTCGATTCTCAGAGATCTTATCACCAATTCCTACCGTTCGGCTGACAAGAATCCGTGAAGTGGACGCGGAAAAAATAAAGAGTGAATTAAGCAATGGAGATCTGGTGGTTTGTCCTGAAGGAACAACATGCCGGGAACCCTTCCTCTTGAGGTTTAGTGGGCTGTTTGCTGAACTGACGGATCGGATTGTTCCGGTGGCCATGAATTATCGGGTTGGGTTCTTCCATGCAACAACGGCTAGGGGTTGGAAAGCACTAGACCCGATTTTCTACATGATGAACCCTAGGCCAGTGTACGAGGTAACTTTCTTGAACCAGTTGCCGGTCGAAGCGACATGTACGGCCGGGAAAAGTCCACATGATGTTGCAAATTACGTGCAAAGGATCTTGGCTGCTACGCTAGGGTTTGAGTGCACAAACTTTACAAGGAAGGACAAGTACAGGGTGCTGGCTGGAAATGATGGGAATGTGTCTTATATTTCGTTCCTTGATCAAGTTAAGAAGGTGGTGAGAAACTTCAAGCCATTTATTCACTAGCTAATTAAGACAATATCATCAGATCAATAAGATTGATTTCGATCTCGATCTATTTGCTGATCTTTTTTCCTTTAATTAAGCCAAGGTATTTGCGTTGATTTTGCATGTAAATGGATGCATGGGGTAATTTGTATTCTTTTGTTTTTGTTTTTGGGTGGATTATTGTTTCGATCTGTCGTAATTGTTTAAATAGTTAATGTATGAGGTAGTAGCGGACCCAGCCTTGCAAATATGGGTGGGCCAAATTGAAAGAAAAAAGAATTTGGAGGGGCAAACCTAAAAAAGTAAAAAAAATTAAGGACAAAATTTTATTTTATTTTATTTATTTTAGAATTTTTTTTTTTTTTTTGAGAAAAATTGTGGGGGTTGGGGGGGGGGGGCCAGGGCCCCCCCTAGCCCTCGTGTAGGTCCGCCATTGGATACAAGCAAATATAATAAGAGATCTTCCGAATTTCGATCCTACAAGGAAATTAAAAATAGTATATATTTTAAAATGTAACTAGCAATATACCTGTACGATTTATGCACATGTTAATCAACAAATAAGCATATAGGAAAAACACTCAGAAAACAAATATATAGGAAATTTTTATATACATAATACATGACTTCTATGTGCTAGAAAAAAGAAGAAATATTGAGTAATATTTTAATTGTACCTTTATGCCATATAAATAGGCAAAGAAACAAACAATAAGTTTGCCATATAAGTACTTATGAGTAATGCTATATTTTAATTTTATTTTTTACTTAAAGTAATGTTATATATATACACACCATATTTTTATCCCAAAATGCTGATGTAACCATTTCAACTAATCTTTAATTAATTTTTATTTTAGAGTTGTTATTTAGTATTCTTTCATCTTTCTCTTGTCTTCAAATTTCAAAAATTAACTATTAGATTTGTAGGACCCACACCTTCATTCTTGTGGGTCATACAAATCTAATAGTTAATTTTCAAGAAAAAAATAAAGGAAAAAGATAAAAAAAAAAACACCTAATATACACTTTCCCTCTTATATTGGGTGGAACCCACACCACATGGGCTTGGGTGAGTGTGTAAGGAGTGTTTATTATGTGTTTTTGTATCACCTCCTAAAAAGAAATAATTGAAATGTCCTATCCCAATTGGATAGGAACTACGTCTCATAAAGTATAAGTCACTAGTTCGAATCATCTTCTTCCTCTTATGTGGACACGTAAAATAATAATAATAATAAATGACTGAAATGAAAATGCCAAAAATCCAAGAGTTAAAAAAATGTGATTTTAAAACTCGAAAAATAAGATTGAACCTATAGAGTTATGAAGAAATTACCCTTTATTCAATATACAACATCGAGGATTGGTTGAGTTGCCACTCATGTATAAGGGAAATACACACGTAATTTGATAAAATGTAAATGCGGTAATTTATAAGATGCACGCGCTTTGTACAACAAATCAATAATATTTGGATGATGTTTACAACTACGAGCTAGCATTCCACGTGAACAATTTATTTTTTATTTTTTATAATTCAAAGGGGAAAAGGAGCTAAAAATACATGATAAAATCATTTAAAACATGTTCCACTAACGGTGCAACATGAATGCGATCAGTAAGTATGAAGAGCAAATATTATTGTTAATCTTTATGATTCATGAATATGATAATTAATATGTCGTATATCATGAATTAATTAAAATCTTTAACTGTTAATTAGCTCAACGTGTAATATTATATACTACACAAACATTTTATAAATATTTTATAAAGCAAATTTAACAAAATATGGTAGTCACTGTCACCGAATATATATATATATATATATATATATATATATTAACAATCATATTTTTTTAAGACAAAAACATCCAGCACTATAAGAAACTAGGTGCTCAACCGTTCCTAATACCTAATACCTGAGTTTGGCTTCGAAATTTTGCGTCACGTACGTCCTCCACGACACCGTTTTATGAAGAATGAAATTAGACCGTCGAATTTTATTACAGGAGACAGTGCAATTGAAGCTGTCTTTTGTTTACTACACGTCAGTCTTATGTTGAAAATTGTAATTTGAGTCGCATCAATAGCTTGGGCAATACTCTTTCCCAAGAGGAAGAAGGCCTCTCGTGGTCGTGGATAACCCCAACAATAGTAAGGTTAAGTGTTTCCTTCTCTATCTGCTGATTACATACGATTAGGGTTTAGGATGTATCATGTTATTGTTTCTCAAGAAGCCTAGGGTTTATTGGCTGTTCTAGTATTTAGATTCTGTCATTTACTGTTTACTACCAAGTTTGAATTTGAAGCAGGGTTTTTCTGAGATTTGGAATTGAGAAAGGGAGTGATCTCGATCGAAATGGCGCATCTGGGCCGTGGTGCGGAAGCGCACGCCATACACAAGCAGTACGATTATCGAGCCGACTCCAGTCTGGTCCTGACCACCGACTCTCGCCCACGGGACACCGGCGAGCCCGAGTCCCTTTGGGGCAAGATCGGCACCAAGAGCTTCGGCGATAGGGCCTATCGTGGGAAACCTCCTGAACTGGACGAGAAGCTTCAGAGAGCCAAGAGGAAGAAGAAGGGAAGTGACCCGCTTGCCGAACCCCAACCTGGCCGCCAGAGCAAGCGGCGCCGCCTTCAAGAAGAGAGTGTCTTGACTTCATCCGAGGAAGGTATATACCAGCCGAAGACAAAGGAGACGAGGGCTGCGTATGAGGCTATGCTGAGTGTCATTCAACAACAGTTGGGTGGCCAGCCTCTCGGCATTGTCAGTGGTGCCGCCGATGAGATCTTGGCTGTCCTTAAGAATGAGACAATTAAGAACCCCGACAAGAAGAAGGAAATTGAGAAGCTACTGAATCCGATTCGCAACCCTGTTTTTGATCAGTTGGTTTCGTTTGGGAGGCTTATCACTGACTATCAAGACGGGGGTGATGCAGCTGGACCTGCTGCTGCCAATGGTGATGATGCTCTTGACGATGATGTGGGCGTGGCAGTCGAGTTTGAGGAGAATGAGGAGGACGATGAGGAGACTGATCTTGATATGGTCCAGGAGGATGAAGAGGAGGACGATGATGTGGTGGAAGCCAATGGTGCTGGGGCTATGCAAATTGGGGGTGGGATCGACGATGACGATGATATGGGGGAAGCAAATGAGAGTATGAGCCCGAATGCACTGAGCATTGGTGCTTATTGGCTTCAGGGGAAGATCTCTGAAGCATTTGAAAAGCAGATTGATCCACAAAAGTGCCAGAAGCTTGCAGAAGAGGTCCTTAAGATACTTGCTGAAGGTGATGGCAGGGAAGTGGAGTCGAAGCTGTTGGTGCTTCTCCAATTTGATAAGTTTAACCTTATTAAGTTTCTGTTGAGGAATCGACTGAAGATTGTGTGGTGTACCCAGTTGGCAAGGGCTGAAGACGATGAACAGAAGAAGATCGAGGAGGAGATGCTGGGTTTGGGTCTGGAATTGGCGGCAATTGTTGATCAGTTGCATACCACAAGGGCTAGTGCAAAAGAAAGGCAAAAGAACTTGGAGAAGAGTATTCGAGAAGAGGCTTGCCGATTGAAGGATGAGAGCAGTGGAGATGGGGACAGAGGTAGGAGAGGGCTTGTTGATAGGGATGCAGACAGTGGCTGGGGCCAGCGCCAGTTACTTGATCTGGACAGTATTGCTTTTGAACAAGGTAGTCGTTTGGTGGCGGCAAAAAAGATTGAGCTTCCTGATGGGTCTTATAGGCATTCTAGCAAGGGATACGAAGAAATTCACGTGCCCGCATTGCAGCCAAAATCACTTGTTCCAAATGAGAAACTTATAAAAATATATGACATGCCAGACTGGGCACAACCAGCTTTCAAAGGAGTGAAGGAGTTGAACAGGGTACAGAGTAGAGTCTATGAGACTGCCCTTTTTAAAGCTGACAACATCCTATTATGTGCTCCCACTGGTGCAGGGAAAACTAATGTTGCAGTGCTCACCATACTTCAGCAAATAGCATTGAACAGGAATTCGGATGGTTCATTCAACCACAGTAATTATAAGATTGTATATGTTGCACCTATGAAAGCTCTTGTCGCTGAAGTCGTCGGCAATTTGTCTGATCGATTGCGGTATTATGATGTCAAGGTCAGGGAGCTTAGTGGAGACCAGTCGCTTACTCGCCAACAAATTGAAGAAACTCAAATTATTGTCACAACTCCTGAGAAGTGGGATATCATTACCAGGAAGTCAGGTGATCGTACTTATACACAGCTTGTGAAGCTTCTTATCATTGACGAGATTCATCTTCTTCATGATAACAGAGGACCTGTGCTTGAAAGTATTGTCGCTAGAACTGTAAGGCAGATTGAAATTACAAAAGACCATATTCGGTTGGTTGGGTTGTCTGCTACACTCCCTAACTATGAAGATGTGGCTTTGTTCTTACGGGTTGATCTGGAAAAAGGATTATTCCACTTTGACAATAGTTACAGACCTGTACCTCTTTCCCAACAGTATATTGGAGTCACGGTAAAGAAGCCATTGCAGAGGTTCCTGTTGATGAGTCATGTCTGTTACGAAAAGGTAATGGCTGTAGCGGGAAAGCATCAAGTCCTTATTTTTGTCCACTCGAGGAAAGAAACAGCCAAAACAGCTCGTGCCATACGAGATACTGCTCTTGCTAACGATACTCTTGGTAGATTTTTGAAAGAGGACAGTGCAAGCCGTGAGATTCTCCATACTCATAGAGATCTGGTCAAGAGCAATGAACTTAAAGACCTTCTGCCATATGGTTTCGCTGTTCATCATGCTGGGTTGACAAGGTCTGATCGCCAGCTTGTTGAGGAGCTATTTAAACTTGGGCATGTGCAAGTTTTGGTTTCTACTGCAACTCTTGCTTGGGGTGTCAATTTGCCTGCTCACACCGTTATCATCAAAGGGACCCAAATTTACAATCCAGAAAATGGTGCATGGACCGAACTAAGTCCTCTGGATGTTATGCAGATGCTGGGTCGTGCGGGAAGGCCCCAGTATGATTCGTATGGGGAGGGCATAATCATTACTGGTCATAGTGAACTACAATATTATCTTTCTCTAATGAATCAGCAGCTTCCTATTGAAAGTCAGTTTGTGTCCAAATTGGCTGACCAATTGAATGCAGAAATTGTTCTAGGAACTGTTCAGAATGCTAGAGAAGCCTCCAATTGGATTGGGTACACTTACTTGTATGTCCGCATGTTGCGCAATCCTACACTCTATGGTTTGGCACCTGATGTTCTCACGAGAGATATAACATTGGAGGAGAGGAGGGCTGATTTGGTAAGAATCAAATTCTCTTGTTTTTATGTTTCATTTCTGTTTTGTACGTTGCATCTTTTTTTGTCGTTCTCATTTTCTCTAGTTTCTGCGGCTATCTTCTGATGCTTTTATTTCTTTTATGCTTAGTATAACAAGTGTGACTAAATTACTTTATTGAAATATATGTCTTTAATGCTTATACTGGGGCAAGGTCAAGTATATGTTCTCTAAGTTGATTTGTTCTGTTCTACATCTTACCAGTGGCCTGTGGGGATCTGAGGCATTCTTGTATGTCCAGATATCTTTTAGATCCTACTGTTTTATTATGATGGCATTCCTGTCTCTTTTTTAGCCCTTATGGAAATTATTGTTTATTCGTATCCGTGGTTTGTTGTCTCATGGTCTCTATTTTTTTATTTTTTTTTTGTGTATAGATTCATTCTGCAGCAACCATATTGGAGAAAAATAATTTGGTTAAGTATGATAGAAAAAGTGGGTATTTCCAGGTCACGGACTTGGGTCGCATTGCTAGTTACTATTATATAACTCATGGGACAATATCGACGTATAATGAGCATTTGAAGCCCACTATGGGAGATATTGAGCTTTGTCGGTTGTTTTCACTCAGTGAAGAATTCAAATATGTTACAGTGCGGCAGGATGAGAAGATGGAGCTAGCAAAGCTTTTGGATCGTGTTCCTATTCCCATCAAGGAAAGCTTGGAAGAGCCTAGTGCCAAGATTAATGTTTTGCTGCAAGCATATATTTCACAGTTGAAGCTTGAAGGCCTTTCATTAACATCTGACATGGTTTTCATAACTCAGGTTCGTTTATATCTTGTTTACTTGTTTTCTCTTTTTTGCCCTTTCATTTATAGTTCAATTAGAATTGAGAATGTGATGCGGACACCAGATACATGCCAGTGATTACACTTGTTTGGACTCTGATATCAGAGGAGAGCTGGAGATTTTACTTTTGGCACTTTTGATTATGTTACATTTTATTGTTATGCTATTTTATTTTCAGTGTTATGTTATTTTATTTTTTAGACTTTGGGTTATGTTAATTTAGATTGGCTTTATGTTATTTTAGTGGGCTGTTTGCCTAAGTGTCACTAGGGCTACGGTTAGGGTTTAATCCCTAGGCTATTTAAGCATAGTTTTGTACTGTGGTAATTAGCTTTTGATGAATTTAAAAGAAAAAACGATGGACTGTTTTGTCTTCTTTCTTCTCTCGTTTCTCCTTCAACTTTTCTTCTCAACTTCTTGTTGTCCCGCATCAGAACGTTTCAGCTCACTGTAGTGGTTACTTTCTCCTTTGTCCCATTTGAATTCATTTTGTTGTCTGCTTTTGTTTGTTCTTTGGTCAGGTTCTTTGTCTTTGTTCGCTCACTTGTTTCTGTCTTTGTGTTCAGAGTGCGGGACGTCTTCTGCGAGCTCTTTTTGAGATAGTTTTGAAACGTGGATGGGCACAATTGGCTGAGAAGGCTTTGAACTTATTGAAAATGGTTAACAGGAGGATGTGGAGTGTCCAAACACCGCTTCGCCAATTCAGTGGAATCCCAAATGATATTTTGATGAAGTTAGAGAAGAAGAATTTCGCCTGGGAAAGGTATTATGACCTTTCATCTCAGGAAATAGGGCAGCTTAGTCACATGGGAAGGACGCTTCATAAATTCATCCATCAATTCCCCAAACTTAACCTTGCAGCACATGTTCAGCCAATTACTCGCACTGTTTTGAGGGTTGAGCTGACAATAACGCCAGACTTTCAGTGGGAGGACAAAGTTCATGGATGTGTGGAGCCATTTTGGGTGATTGTGGAAGATAATGATGGTGAATATATTCTTCATCATGAATATTTCATGCTGAAGAAGCAGTATATTGATGAGGATCACACGTTGAATTTCACGGTGCCAATTTATGAACCATTGCCACCACAGTACTTCATCCGTGTTGTGTCAGATAGATGGCTTGGGTCACAAACTGTTTTACCTGTTTCTTTCAGGCATCTCATCTTACCAGAAAAATATCCTCCACCGACGGAGCTATTGGACTTGCAACCACTGCCTGTGACTGCCTTAAGGAATCCATCATACGAAGCTCTTTATAAGGATTTTAAGCATTTTAATCCTGTTCAGACGCAGGTATTCACTGTTTTGTATAGCACGGATGACAATGTTTTAGTTGCTGCACCGACAGGGAGTGGGAAGACCATTTGTGCAGAGTTTGCTATCTTAAGGAATCATCAAAAAGGGCCTGAGAGTGTCATGCGCGTTGTCTATATTGCACCCGTTGAAGCTCTAGCGAAGGAACGGTATCGTGATTGGGAGTGGAAGTTTGGAAAGGGTGGTCTTAAAATGCGGGTTGTTGAATTAACTGGGGAAACAGCTACCGATTTGAAACTCCTTGAGAAAGGTCAAATAATAATCAGTACTCCGGAGAAATGGGATACTTTGTCCCGCCGCTGGAAACAAAGGAAACATGTTCAACAGGTTAGCCTCTTCATCATTGATGAACTCCATTTGATTGGGGGTCGAGGTGGTCCCAACTTGGAAGTGATCGTTTCCAGGATGAGATACATTGCGAGTCAAGTTGAGGACAAGATTCGTATTGTGGCTCTGTCTACTTCACTTGCAAATGCAAAGGATCTTGGGGAATGGATAGGTGCTACCTCCCGTGGCCTTTTCAATTTTCCTCCTGGTGTACGTCCTGTGCCATTGGAAATACACATTCAGGGAGTGGACATAGCTAATTTTGAAGTGAGGATGAAAGCAATGACGAAATCAACATACACTGCAATTGTTCAACATACCAAGAATGGGAAGCCTGCTCTTGTTTTTGTTCCAACAAGGAAGCATGTCCGATTCACTGCTGTGGATCTGATGACGTACTCTGTAGTGGACAGAGGAGGGAAGAAGCCATTTTTATTGCAGACCCCTGAAGAAATCGAGCCTTTCATTGACAAAATTAATGATGAAATGTTGAAAGCCACTTTACGTCATGGAGTGGGCTACTTGCATGAGGGCTTAACTAATTTGGATCAAGAAGTTGTGTCACAGCTGATTGCGGCTGGGTGGATTCAGGTTTGTGTCATGAGCAGTTCTATGTGTTGGGGTTTGTCATTATCAGCCCACTTGGTGGTCGTGATGGGAACACAATATTATGATGATCGGGAAAATTCTCATACTGATTACCCTGTTACTGATCTGTTGCAAATGATGGGTCATGCAAGTCGACCTTTATTAGATGATTCTGGGAAATGTGTCATTCTTTGCCATGCTCCTCGTAAAGAATACTACAAGAGGTTCTTATATGAAGCATTCCCAGTTGAAAGCCATTTGCACCACTTTCTACAAGATAATTTGAATGCGGAAGTTGTTGCTGGAATTATAGAGAACAAGCAAAATGCTGTGGATTATCTTACATGGACATTTATGTACAGGAGGCTCACACAAAATCCCAACTATTACAATCTTCAGGGAGTTAGTCACAGACACCTTTCTGATCACTTGTCAGAGCTTGTAGAGAACACATTGAGCGATTTGGAAGCAAGTAAATGTGTCGTTATCGAGGATGGTATGGACCTTTCTCCTTCGAATCTTGGCTTGATAGCATCGTATTATTACATCAGTTACACTACTATAGAGCGTTTCAGTTCTTCTTTGACTTCTGAAACGAAGATGAAGGGTCTTCTAGAGATCCTGGTTTCAGCTTCAGAGTATGAACAACTTCCAATACGACCTGGGGAGGAAGAGGTGGTCCGGAGGTTGATTAATCACCATAGGTTTTCATTTGAAAATCTCAAATGCATGGACCCGCATGTGAAAGCAAATGCGCTTCTTCAGGCCCACTTTGCGAGGCAGAGTGTGGGTGGGAACCTATCATCGGACCAGCGAGAGGTGCTTGTTTCTGCGACTAGATTGCTTCAGGCAATGGTTGATGTTATTTCGAGCAATAGCTGGCTGAGCCTTGCTCTTCTTGCCATGGAAGTCTGCCAAATGTTGACACAGGGCATGTGGGAGCGTGATTCTATGCTTCTACAGCTTCCACACTTTACAAAGGAGTTGGCCAAGAGATGCCAAGAAAACCCTGGCAAGAATATAGAGACCGTATTTGATTTGGTGGAGATGGAAGATGATGAGAGGCGTGAGCTACTGCAGATGTCGGATGAACAGTTGGTGGATATTGCAAGGTTTTGCAACCGTTTTCCCAACATCGATATGACTTATGAAGTGCTGGATAATGACAAGGTGAGGGCTGGGAGGGATATGGTGCTGCAAGTCACTCTTGAGCGGGATCTTGAGGGAAGGACAGAGGTGGGACCTGTTGATGCTCCCAGGTACCCCAAGGCCAAAGAAGAAGGGTGGTGGCTTGTTGTTGGCGATGCCAAAACTAACCAGTTGCTTGCCATCAAGAGGGTTTCCCTGCAAAGGAAATCAAAGGTTAAGCTTGAATTTGCCCCTGCAGAAGCTGGAAAGAAGACGTACACGCTCTATTTCATGTGCGATTCATATCTGGGTTGTGACCAGGAGTATACCTTCACTGTCGATGTCAAAGAAGCAGCAGGCCCCGGTGAAGATAGTGGGGAAGAAGAGTAAGTGCAAATAAATTATTCTACATGAAACTGGGAATATTCTTATCTGATTATACTTTATACAAAGCTTGAGGTAATCTGTTTTGAGAATTCATTCATTTTGAGGGCAAACAGAGAGAGACTAGAATATGGTATGAAAATTATAGCTCTTAAAACTCATTCAAACCAAACCAATAAGAAAAATGGAAACGAGATACTAAAAACAAAAACAGAGGACCTTTAATGATATACATCAAACACAAGAAAGGTCAGTTCTTTATAACTTCAAAAGCTTCAGAGATTAGTTCTTTTTGATAAATATACATCAAATGCAAGAAAGGTCGGTCATTCAAAAGCTTCAAAGATGAGTTACTTATGATAAATACCCATAAAAAGAGAGAAATCTTACCGTGTGAGGGAGAGTTGAGAGAGGAGCGACGGTACAGGGAGAGAAATTTTTCTTTGTAGAAGAGTAGGAGAGTATTTGTAGAAAAACTGACTTTCTTTTTTATTTTTTATTTTTTTTATTTTATTATTATGTGTGTGTTTGATGTGTATTTATAAAAAAGAACTGATATCTGAAGCTTTTAAAGTTATAAACTTATAAAGAACCAGGACTTCTTGCGTTTGATGTGTATTTATCATAAAGAGCTAATCTCCGAAGCTTTTGACTTTATAAAGAACTGATCTTTCTTGCGTTTGATGTATATCATTGAAGGTTCTCTGTTTTTGGTTTTAGTGTCTCATTTTCATTTTTGTTACTTGCTTGGTTGTTTGGTTTGAATGAATTTAAGAGCAATAATTTTCTTAACAGATTCTAGTCTCTTTCTTTGTTTTCCCTCAAGATGAATGAATGAATATTAGTCATTTTCCCTTTGTCGAGCCTGTCTATAATGCTCCGTTTGTTTGGGCGTAAAATATTTTCTGTATTTTTTAGAATTTGGTATAACCGAAAATGATGGTCAACAAAAATCATTTTTAGTTTGACCGTAAAAACTCTTTAATTTTTGGAAAACGTGAAAACCGTAAATCGTTTTCTGGATTTAAACTCTTCATTTTTGCACACACGTTTGTGAGAATCTGTCACCGCCGGCATTGGAGTTTGCTGGTAGCCCGAATCTACCTTCGAAGGTTCCCGAATTTTGATATCCGATTGTCGGAATTCGGCAAGCCAAATTTTGGCAAAACAAGCTGAAATTCAAACGGTGCCGGATTCTGAATTCGGCGACGTCCGGCCACCGTCACCAGATTTTGGCTTTCATCGCTGGAATTTGGTGAAAGTGGACGGAATCCCGTCGGTCAGTGACGAAATCTTGTCATCGGTAATTTTTTTGTAAGAGTCAAACACTGAAAAATATTTTACATCGAAACAGAGCATAATTTTCATAATAGATTACCTTGAGCTTTCTATAATCAGATAAGAATACCCGCACAGCATACTTTTCATAATAGATTATAATTTATTTGCCCTTGATAGAATGAAAACACTTGGGTGTTGTTTACTCCCTCATTTCAATAATGTGAAGAGAGATGTGTTCTGTATTTAGAACATAAGCAGTACAGATTACATCATTACAATGTATTTGAAAGTTTGAATTACATTGATAGAGTAATGTAACTAACCACATTATCCTTATCCTTAAGCTTCCCATCTTTTGTGTTACATTTGATATTTGAATTGCTGCTCTCTTGTGATCATGTTTTGGCTAATCAGTCAGTGTCTCAATAGGCCCCCTCAACCTTAGCAACAGGGAAGGCCCCATACATCTGTAAACAACAATTCTTTGTGAATGATGATATCTTCATATTTTTATAGAGGAAAACATTGATAGATAAGGATCTACTGCAATAAAGCTTTCTTTCAAATTGATTTGGAGAAAATTTCTCTAATCCAGTATATTAAAGTGACATATATTCTTAGAACACACGATGCTCTTCAAAATGCATGTGAGAATTATATGTTCTAACAACATATGTTAGTTTATATTAAAAATACATACTCTAAGAACATATATCTGTTTAATAGACATGATTGAAAGAATTTCTTTCCATCCAATTTGAAGAAAAATTGTCCTAAATAAAATGTCTATAGCATATATAGGACTCGTAACATACGTAGTGAAATGTAAATAGTCCAAGGATAATGATGCCCTTGTGTTAGACCAAAATTTTTTACACTAATAAATATACGTTTTTAATTATCCCAAAAAAAAAAAAAAAAAAAATATTTTTAGTACTTTTGCTTTGTGGCAATTGGCAAAATGGGAGACTAGTACTTGTGGATACTCTCCTAATAGTTTGTAGTTTACAAAGGCTCGTAGTTCTTGTGCATTGAAATCTTACAAAATACTCTGTTAAAATTTTTATTTTATTTCTTTTGTTTTTTCTTTTCAAAATAAAAATATTAACAAGAAATTAAAACACAAAACACTCGTAAAAATATAAAAATAATTTTTATCTTTATATCACGTTAAAATACTTTTTTTAAACTAAAAACCAAAAACACTCCTCAAAATACATTAACAAAATAAGCTATATTATTTTTTCCTTCCAAATTATACGAGTATAGGTACATTTCACTCCAAATTATATTTGTTTTTCATGTTTAGGCTCCGTTGGTTTCAACGTAAAACGTTTTTTTGTTGGAAACTATTTCCAGCAAAATCATTTTTCAGAGCTGAAAAATATTTTTTGGTGTTTAGCTCGTACAAAAAATCAACAATAATAGGCAACGGCCGGCAACCTCCGTCAGCGGTGAAGAAGAATGGACTGTGTGAGAGAATGTATGCGAGAAGGAGAAGCTCAAACTTGAAAAATGGTTTTTAATTTTAAAATATATAAACTATTTTACAGAAATTAAATAATTTTTTTCTCGTCAATCGAAAATGTTTTCGATTTGATTATAATTTTTTATCATACCAAACATTGCAAAATAAAAAATATATATTTTATGTCGAAACAAACGAAGCAGAGTGATACCTATATATTAAGTATAGATTATTGTAGCTAATTACACCTCCCTGGTTAGTTGACTATGAGGCAAGGTTAGGCCACTCATATCCTTTGACTTTTCCAAAGATTTATTGGTTCCTTCATGTTGTTAGGCAGATTAGGATTTGAACTGTTCATGAATTTCTCTTATCTTCTATCCAATCGTTCCTTCATTCATCATTGGTGAGGTAGCTTTGACCACTTTCATTAGTTCCCCCTTTTGAAGGAACTCACCATGTTCCTTGGGTGGTTCAGCCTTCTCCAACATTTTATAATCACCATTCTCAAAGAAGGAAGATACCCTCTTTTCTTTTCTTTATATATATATATATATAAAATCACCATTCTCAAAGAAGAAAGATACCCTCTTTTTTATATATATATGACAATCGCTTAAGGTACAAGCTAAAACAAAAATACCCTCTATATATTATGTTATTTGGTGATTGAGACAAAAGAATTCAAGTAAATGCATCAAATCCAAATCTCTTATATCTCAAAATTTAAAAATGATGATGCATTTTGTTAAGACAGTTTCCGGTAAGGTGGCACAAGCTTTAGGAAAGTTCTTCTGTTTATCATGTAAAACAATAAATATAAGCAAAGAAGCTCGCCAAGGGTGTTAGCAGGTCTCACTCCGATGCTTAAGTCAATTTTTGGGAGAATTTATATCAAGTCTTTATAATTAATAAATCATTTGAAGAATATATGGTGTTGTGCACCTATTTATAGGTTGGACTTCAACAGTTTGCTCCTAATAAGATTGAAACTGACTCCCTGATTCCGAGAGATGATACTAGGATATCCGGAATCTGTGCAGTCCAAGTATCTCGAGATTTGATACCTCCGAGATACTCTCAACTTCTCGCGGATCATTCCTGTCTGGGCTTTAACTTTTGTTTCTTAATAGGCCTAACTAAAACTGTTAAGGTAGCTGACCATTTTTTAAGATTAATATATGTAAATGGACTTGCATAAATTAAATAAGCCTATTTACTAACTATTGAGAATATTTTTCAACACATTTCATAAACTATATATATATAGATAGATATAGATAGATAGCTAGCTCGAATAGTTTAGATCAAACCAGCTTTAAGCGAAAGTAAAACTTGGTGAATAATGTTGCATTCAAATATTCTAGTCAAGTCCACAAAGAAAAGCATTTTTTCTTCTTTTCACAAGATAATGAAATCAAGAACCTATAAAGTTTTGATGGTGGAAGATTTGAGAAGAGCTTTTTGACTCAGAAAGTTGTTGGGAGGAACATAAAAAGAAAGGCAGAAGCAATTGCAAAGGGAAAGAAGACCAGTAAAAGGTGACAAAAGGCCTCTTCCCAACTTTCCTTTTCTTTTTAATGCACGATTCGACCCAAGATGATTTTACTTTAAAATGTTTGTTGGGGCTCATACCCGGATGTTAATTGGGTGCAATAAAGCTGTTCGGGCACCAATTCGAGCACGTCGTAAGTTAATGAGTGTTATCTCTGTTAGAATATATTCTGAATATAAAATTATCGTGATATGAACCAATTGACAAAAACACAAAAAATAGATAAGTTGGCTGTTTTGAATGAGTCAGGAACTCTAAAAAAAACACAGTAAACTATATTTATCAAACAATAATTCAACTTCATTTTACATTATTTGCTTATTCCTTAAATAAATAAAAAGATAATACAGCTTACGTACGTAGAATTGTAATTCTGCACATAGCTGTAGCTAGAGTCTTAAAGCTACTTACTAACCGTCTACTCTTAAGGTAAGAGATAAGACTTTTTATTTAAATATTATTCTACTTAGATAATATTCTTCTAAGATAAATATAAGACAAAATAATAAGATAAAGATAAAAGAGAAAGAGATATAACCTAACATATTAGGATTACATCATATTGACTTATATTTTCTAGTCTAGGTCAATTTGTGTTTATTTGAATAAGTCAATTTGCTTGTATAAGTCGACTTATTCAACTATAAATAAAGATCTATATATTGTAAACAATCATGCTATATATTGAGCACAATGCAGCCTTTTAGGCTTTATTATGTAAACAAAAGTCATAAATCGAACTACATAAATTATTTATCTCTTTTCTCTGTTTTGTTTTCACGATTATTCTGTTTTTATTATATTTTAGATTTATATACAAAGCTCAACAATTTTGCATGAAGCTCATATACGTACGAAATTTGAATCCGTCGACATACCCTTATCCATATATATATATTTTTTTGAAGGGAGCATACCCTTATCCATATTGAGGTCACATGGAGGCCCCCCTATAATATCTATATTTATCCTACAATATTGGGTTGGTTAGTGGTTACCCTTTCCGACAGTAGGGAAGCACGACAAAATTCCAGTAACTTCGGCTATATCAATTGAAAAGAGACTAATGATTTGAGTTATTATTATTGTTTTTTAATTTGGATGAATAATTATTTATTTGAATTATTGCTTTAGATTCAACGTTGGAGCTGAATTGAGTGAATATTTTTATATGCACGCAACTGATTTGTGTGATTCTCTCGGTTTGCGACCACGCAATTGCATCATATAATAAGAATTAATTGCATATTAATATAATAAGAGAACGTTACACAATATATATAGTTGATCATGTGATCAATATTGATTCTATTCAACGATCCGATTGTACGAAATCTATTTAATCCCAATTTACGTTTTCAAATTATATGTTCACTTAAATATAGCTAATAGATAATCATAATCATTGACTAGCTAGATAATTAAACAAATGATAGTTTTTTTTTTTTTAGAAAACTTATTTTAAAATATATGAGTATCACTGTATCACTATCACATGCTTATATATAAAATAAAAAAAATAAAATAAAAAATCAATTTAATATACTAAATAAAATAAAATAAAATAACAATTTGAGAGAAAATTTTATCCTAAACAAATACAAGTTGGGTTCACTAGAATTTGAAAATTAAAATTTTTTAAGATTTAAAAAACAACCAAACGCAACCTTACATGAAAGGCGGGGATGATGCACACGACAGGAGAGAATGATGCCGTGTCCGTAATCGACGTGGTCCACGTGGACTAAATCATGACTCCTCGGCGAGCGTGGCACGTTTCATTCTGAGCCAATCATTTTGGTCAATGTCAAAGCAGCTCGAGTAGCAATCCGGTGGGGTAGTATTATGATGCGCTAAATAGTAGCTTCGATCAACTTGGATCCTTTGTGTGGGTCCTGGGTCCATATCGAACGCATTTAAAACCTAAATAGTTGCTCAGCCTGCAATTGGGCCATAATTAATTAATTTGTGATCAATTCAATGATTAACGTATTTAACGGACGTTTTGTAGCTGGTATCTCTTGCCTCTTAGTACATATTTTTGGAGTTAAAATATGCACTGAATTTCAACAAAATGATTTTAATTAGCTTTGTCAAAGTTGAAGAGTTTAGCTTTGAAGTTAAATTAATGTTATTTAGTAAACTTTTATATAATTAAAAGACAGAATTAAAAAGTTAATTTTTTATAATTTTGTCTCAAATTTTTTTAAATCATTTTAACTTAATTTTTAAAAATAATTTTTTTTAATATTCACAATTTTAAATATTTTTCAAAAAAATTGCAAAACCAATCACACCGTTAATTATGACTCACAATCACAAATCAATTTGATCCCCAATTCCTGTTTGAAGTATCCGCTTGACCCTCTCGCCGGCTTGGAAGTTCAGACTGATGGAAGTAAAGGAAGTTCGAACCGACCAACCGACCACGCTGGAATCTTAGAAAATCCAACGGCTCTAATCGGCTCAACCGGCTACGTTGTAAATCTCGCTTTAATCCTAAACGCAAGTTGCCAATGGAAAGCCACCACGTGTTGAAAGAAGTTCAAAGCGTTGGTTACACGCTAACAAATGACCACGCGGTTTAGCCGTTTTTATTTTCTTCCCTTTTATAACCCCACCTTCATTTTCTTGGCCCCCCAAACGCCATCTCTCTCTTCCGCTCTAATGGGTATCCGAGCTTTTTCAAGTATTCGAATTTCTTGGATTTTCGAAGTGAAGCTCTGATCATAACCCTGAGAGCGTTAATTCTTGGGGGAATCAGGGGTTTGTTTGATTGAATTATTGGGATCTAGATGTCTACGCTGGAAATGGCGTCGTATTGGTGCTACAGATGCAGCCGATTCGTTAGGGTTTTGAGCCGGGACTCGTCGGTGGTGTGCCCCGACTGCGAGACGGGGTTCGTGGAGGCCATTGACAACCCGCTACGGGCCGTCCACGTGGACGGGCGGCGCAGGAGGAACCCTGCGAGTGCGATGTACATGATCGGTCAACGCTCCGCCGCCAATCCGGACCAGGCGACCACGGGCCGTCGGATCAGGAGGATCGGCGTGGACCGCGGATCCCCCTTCAACCCGGTCGTCGTGCTCCGCGGACCGTCCGATGGCAGAGAGACACGTCGCTTCGAGCTTTACTACGACGACGGCGGTGGTTCCGGGCTCAGACCGTTGCCTCCGAGCGTGTCGGAGTTTCTGTTGGGGTCCGGGTTCGACCGCCTCCTCGAGCAGCTCTCGCAGATCGAGCTAAACGGCGTCGCTCGATTCGAGCATCCTCCGGCTTCGAAGTCGGCCATCGAAGCGATGCCCACGATCGCAATAGGCGACGGCCACATAACCACGCATTCACACTGCGCCGTGTGCAAAGACGAATTCGAATTGGGATCGGAGGCCCGAGAGATGCCCTGCAAGCACATATACCACTCGGACTGCATTCTCCCATGGCTCTCGCTTCACAATTCCTGCCCGGTGTGCCGCCACGAGCTGCCCGCGGATGTAGAGAGTGTCGCGGCGGAGCCTGACCGCAGCGAGAGCGGGCAGGCGCGGCCTCTGGATGAGAACGTTGGGCTGACGATATGGAGGCTTCCGGGAGGTGGGTTTGCGGTGGGGAGGTTTTCCGGGGGAAGAGGAAGAGGTGGAGACCGCGAGCTTCCGGTGGTGTACACGGAAGTCGATGGTGGGTTCAACAATGGCGGCGCGCCGAGGAGGGTGTCGTGGGCGGCTAGGGGGAGGGGAGGGAGGGAGGGCGGTGGGTTTGGCCAGGCGTTTCGGAATTTTTTCTCGTGCTTTCGTGGAATTGGGTCTTCGGGATCGAGTTCGAGCTCTAATTCTGATAGGCCAGCGGTGAGGAGAGCCAGATCGGTCTCTTTGACTGCGAGTAGGCGGAGGACTTGGGCTCTGGAGTTTTGAATAGTGGGACAAAGGAATGGTATCATTTGATGGGAAATGGGCGAAAGTTCCCATCAAGAGGAATGGGAGTGTCACTGTAAATAGTGAGAATGGGAGTCTCCCTATTCACAGCTCCATAGAATTTGTGGGTTCAGTTTCCTGTGAAGTGGGAAATTGCTGGAGATATGCAGTAAATAAGTATTGAACTGTTATATGCATAAAAGAACAAGGAGCAGGAGCAGGAGCAGCAGCAGAAGAAGCCTGGGAGAGAAAGAGGGGGACTGTGCCTGTGCGTTTGGAGGTGGCTGTTGGGGGCAGCAACTGCAAGAAGGTACATGCCTTTTGTGTACCATAGTGCCTGTGCAAATTTCAAGAAATTGAATTAGAATTACCTGCAACTTTTTTTTCTTTTTCTTTTTCTTTTTTTTCTTTTCAATATTTGTTTTAGATTTATTTTCATCAATTTTAATTTGTAGTTAGCTTTCAGTTTGTATCTTCCATCTTTCTGTCATTGTTTATCCACAAAATATAACTACCTTAAAGGTGCTATTCAGCTCATCAATCATGTTGCATGGTTTTCCCTGAGATTTATTTCTTTCTGAGAAGGTATAGCATTCAATTTTATATTTCAAAACTAATAGCAAAAAGGCCAATAATAATTTGAAGGGATATTCCGTTTGATCGTAAGAACTATATAAGAAGAGAAAGGCAACAATGAGAGTCCCTCTTTCTCTGTGTTAAGGCGCCAATTCTGACTCAGTAGAATTTGACTTTGTCTTGGTTAAAACGTGCGATCACGACACGTTTAAGACAGACTTAGTATTTAGATTTGGTTTTGGTTTTACGTTTCAGTGTCACCTTGCCATGTATTTTTGAAAAATAATAAATCACATGGAACGGTGACATCATTTGAAAACTTTGGGACAAAAATTTGAGAAGTCTTGCATTTATTTCACTTTCACAATGCTGACACGGTAAAGTGTTGTAACCGTTGCTCTTGTTAAAAAATATATTCAATGACTACTAAATCTTGCCACTTTTCAGTAAACTGGGATAAAGGTACAATGTATGGCATTACTCACCTAATGTTCGTGAGTAATGTGAAATATTACATTCTCATCCCCTGTTGCTAATCAATTGATACCCAAGTAGGATGAAGATGTAGTGCATAGCATTATTTACTATTCATAAAAGTAATACTAGAAACAATTCTTTTATTTAATCACTATGTTATCATGTTGACGTGGTAATGTCAATTAACCTTTCGATTTTTTTATTTTAATTTTTTTTTTAGCAAGTATTAATTTAAAAGTTGATTGGCATTGGCATAAGGGCAAAGTGTGAGGATTGAGCTCATTTGATAGAAGAAAAAAAAATTATTAAAAAAGAAAGAAAGAAAAAAAAAAAAAAAAAAAAGCCCCACTTGAAATTAGCCCTCTATAATTCTAGATGCGGCAGCCATTGACTTGCATGACTTTTTTGGCGATTTTGTCGATAAAGTAGTTGCACGTTCATACATGGGCGATTGACGGTTCGATCCTGTCTTGCTGTTGCCTTGACTTTTGATACTTACGTGTAAATAATAAATATGACTACTTGAGGTTGGTGATCTATTTGTGAAAATAAATGGGGGCATGAATATTCTTGTTCCTTTTAATTTTTGAGCACCTAATATAGTCTGACCCTCCGAGTTGATTTTCCAATGGATGTCCAAAAATGGTGCCAATGCATTCTCAAATCCTCTTTAAAAACTTGACTATGAATGGAAGCTTGATTCTGAAATATTAGGGTATTGCATGTTGTGCAATAACTTTAATATAGGTTGTTTATTTAAAATGAAACTTAAAACTTTCTTTCTTTATTTTTTTTTTAATTTTTTTTTTTCGGTGGCTATTGATCCTCTTATCGTTTTTCAACCAATTTGCCTAACTATTTTTAAGACTTTTTGAGTGGTTTGACCATCTCTTCTGGTCAAATATAAGAGTAGCCGATCCACCCTATGGCTACATGGTTATTTGACCACCAACAATGGTACGGGTAGCCAAACCACTTTCAAGGCCTTATAGGGTAGTTGAGGCCACATGATAAATATGTTGCCATATTATTTAAATTTTTAAATAAAATAATATTTACGTACAAGATTAGATATAATAAAATAAAATAAAATTTGAACCATAAAATTACTCGGGCTTACAACCCAAGCTTTTCGAGCCTATTGAGGCAATGGGATGTCCAACAAACTGCCATGCCACGGCCCCAAAAAAAAGGTGCATAAATCCCTTCATCCTGTTTAGGAAGAGAGTCCCGTCCCCAGAAAATCATTTTCCGTTTAGGAATCACTTTTACTGGATGAAGACCGAAGCCCGTTGCTTCTGAATTGTTTAAGATGGGCTAGCCTTTACAAAGGGTACTTGTAACTTCCAAAGGTATATGCATGCTTCAGAAGAAAAAAGCCCAAGGTGCTTCCCAAATTAATCCATTCAAATGTAGGAGCCCTGTTTATAGATGGGTTTGAAGAAAATCCCTCCCACCCAAAGAAATTTATATCCCTTGAAAAATGCAAACTTTTTTTCGAAATAGCACTTGTCCATAAGTTTTACATGATGTGAACGCAAACAGCTCATTTCCATTTCATTTGGTTAGTAAAAAAAAAGGACAAAATTGTCTAAAAAATTGAATTTATAATTCAGCATCTTATTATTTCACTAACCGGCTCCTCTCCATTTCAAATTAAATGGAAAAGATCCGTTCCCAATGTGAACAGCCTAGCAAGTTCCTCTTGTGACCCTAATGAATGAGAGGCCTTAACTGCATTCTTTGCTATGAAATCAGCCCAAATATCACTATCAGCACCTCTTTGTTGAGGGAGCTTCACTGTCCGTCATTCTTCGCATACAAAAACTACATCTCAATACCAATAGGAGAACTATCATCATTATTTCTAATATATTTAGTCTCTTCAGCCCTTTTGACAGCTGAACTGTCACAAAGAATGATATGAACACGAATCGACGTGCTCACAACATTATTCACTGGGCTACCAGCTACCACCAGCTCGACTGACAACTTTTTTGTTGATTTGTATCCCTTGTTAGATATTCCCTTTGATAGTGGCAAATATCCACCTTTATTGTATTTTGAGGCTTCCTTTCTCTCTTTTTTTTTTTTTTTTTTATAGGGCGTTTGTTTTTGTATTTGTTTCTATTTTCTTGTTTGTATTTAATATGGTACTATCTCATCTTAAAGAATAAATAAATAAATAAAACTAGCAGGGCTTTAGAGCACTACACGTCACAAAAGTATATAACTTCTTTTTCTTTTCTTTTTTTAATTATAATTTTCATCCTCAGTTTCCAACCTTTATGACTTAACAGAGCTAATGCTGGTATCATTGGTCATTGGAGGATAGCAGATGTGGATAAATCCTTGAAGGGAAATGCTTCTTGTCAGCATTATTAAGAGCATTCCCAGTAGGTTATGTAAAATTCACTTTTGGCAAAACATGAAAACGCTCTTCCAACGAATTAACTTTATTTTTTTTAATAATCAACTTTATTTTTTTTTTAATATTTTAATTAATTTTTGCTCAACTTTAATTTTTTTTTTTATTCATAAAAAAAATTCTTGACCCCCCGGATAAAAATCCTGGCTCCACCACTATACGAGTATGCATGTATTATTTAATATTTGAACATATTTTTGTGTTAACAATCTGCTCATTTATCAAACGAACCAATAGCAAGTTGAATTTATCCGAACAAAGCTCGAGCTTATTTGCGAGCGGCACTGTTTGCCTAATAGCCTTTTTCTAGAGTTTTGGGGCATTGGTGGAAGAATTACGTACAACCCCGTGTGCATCATTTTGGTTTAACAATGACCTCGATCTAAAAACAAGTGAAAATTTACAGAAAAGTTAGTGAAAGAATATTAATTAAACTACGTGATGCAAAGGACTTATTAAAAATAGATCGAAGTTGCTTAATTTATTCATATATATTTCCTTTAAATAAAAGCCCAAAAAGGAAGGTCACGATCACTGATCAGGAAGAGGATTGAACATGAGAAAAGCAAAGAGGTCAACCTATTTTACATAATACTGGAAGACTGCTTATATACATACACACACGGCACACGGCACACGGCACACATACAAACGTACATACAGAGAGAGTGATGTAACTGATCATCCATTATTCTTCACCACCCTGCTCTGAGTGCTCTCCCTCGTTTTTATTCCCCATGCAATTTTTAATTTTTCCCACCATAGCATTTATCACAAGTGAAAGAAAATATGAGATGATCACATAGCGATGAGCACAGTGCCAAGTGTGACAAGGTGGCGTCACCGCACGAACTGAATAACCATATGTAACCAACATTGAAACTAAGGCCATATAACTCAACCGAAAATATGGTAAGTTGGCTGTTTGAAAGATAATAGCTATGACAGAGGAAGAAAACGCCATCGAATTAAAGAAAACGAAGGCTATGTACTCGTTCGGGTTAGAAGACGCCATAATTGCCTTACCCGCGTGACGAACTTTTGTCTCATTAGTGGCCACCAATTTATCATCTTGCCAAACACCTCCGGGAGGGTTGACTGCTACTTGGAAGGCTGTAGCAGCAACCAGAGCTGCCACCACTAAATGAGCATTTCGTACATCACTTGTGGAGTTTCGTTCAGGCCTACGCTGTGACGACGAAAACGAATCCCTTCGAGAAATTTCAGGAGGGATTGGCTCTGTTGCAGCCATTTCGATCGTAGGCAGATCAGGCCTACGCTGTGACGACGAAAACACATCGCTTCGAGAAATTTCAGGTAGGATTGGCTCGGTTGCAGCCATTTCGATCGTAATTAAGCAGATCGAAGCAAGGCGACCAAGGCGTGTTACAATATTTTCCTGCTTAAGGACAACTTAATTATATAGAGACCTAGCTAGTTCATGGGTCTCAAGATTTTCCTGACTTATTATATTGTGAAATTATTGGTTAAAAGACCAATCAAATACTGCCGTATGTTACAAGTAATTATACCGAATATATAATTAAGATGAGCAAATGAGGACTTTTTGTTCTCCGACAGTGACAAACTTAAATTTTTATGATTTCTTCTCGATCTACCGAATATATATCATGCCTCTAGCTTGTTTATTTCAAGTTGTTTCTGTTTTGCTCTATCTGATAACAAAATCTTATAAGTGGTGTTTGAGTTTTGAGTGTACAGAAATTGATATCCTGAGGATTGGTTTTTGAATTCTCAACGGCCACACGATCAAGATAGCCTGGGTTACACGTGGCAAGCAGAGGGTGCTTAGACGTTGAGTTCTCATTGGTCCTTGAGGCTAGAATTTGAGCTTTTCTCCTCCACTTAAATTTGGGTCAATTAATTACCACACAAGCATTAAAAAACAAAGGGGATTGTTGTGGATATTGTATTTTTTGTTAAAGCAGGAGAAAAACACAGACCAGGTGAATAATATGTTTGTGATTTTCATGATTCCGGATTCAATTTTGTGGCAATTATTTGACCCGAATTTCGTTTTGAATGGCCTGCCACGGGTCCCTGGATTTGCAAGGTATATAATATAATTCCTAACAAGAGTATACATTTCTTTGTTTAATTAGCTTTACACAGAAAATTCTTTTTGAAAGCTTAACAAGTTGAAGAGGAGAAAAACATGGCAGGAAGCCATCCCGGCACCATGATGAGCAGCTAAAATCATAATAAGGTGTTGATGTAACCATTTCCAAGTAACAATGTAAAATATTGGACAGTGTTTCGTTCTTCCACACTCCCAAACTTAAATCACGCATTGTCCCCAATGTGTGTATAGAATTGAACAAAACAATAAGAGGATAGGAATACCTGAATGAGTAGATGTGGGGCATATCATACCCACAAACTTGATTGCAAAAACACATATCTTGAAAAAAAGAGCGATACTCCAACCAAATACCAGTCAAGTGCAACACATTGTTGTAAAATATATATTAAGAATGAAACAACAATGGAGAAGATAAACCTGGAAGGAGATCATGTACCCTAACCTGATGGAGGACTCGAGCGCATATGGCCTGTGCTTAAACTTATGAAGCTGACTCATTTAGTCAAAATATGTGGACTCGAGCGCATGTGGACTCGAGCGCATATGGCCAGCCACCCCCCAAAACCCTAACTTTTTTTTGTTTTTTGGCCTTTTGGGGGTGGCCGGACCACCCCTAAAGCCGACTAGGGTGGTTCGTCCACCCCAGATCGGCCAAGGGGGTGGCTGGAGCCACCCCCTTGGCCAACAATGGGGTGGCAGGCCACCCCCTTGGGCAACGCCGGCCACCCCTTTTGTTTTTTTAGGTTTTTATATTTTTGGTTTTTAATTACTATTATTTTTATAATTTTTAAGTTTTAAAAAAAAAAATTATTATTAAGTTAAGTTTTGCAAATTTTTTTAAGTGGAAAACGGTACCATTTTGTGAAAAACGGTGTTGTTTCCACTACAACATGCATGCGGTATTTTTAAACCACCGCATGCAAGTCGGATCCGGACCAAAAAATGTGCAAACCCAAGTGTAGGTTTTCGCAAGTAATAAATCACGGTAAGTCCAAGGTCGATCCACAGGTAATGATTAGACACAAGAGAATAATTGGGAAAAAAAAAAAAATTATACTTTTGGTTTCCACTTAAAAGTGGAGCAAAGAAATATAATTTAAATTAAAAAATAAATTATAAAACTAAAATAAATAGATTTGCTTTGGAAGAAAATATTGGAAAAGACTAGAGTTTCAAGAATCCACCTAATATTTTGTTACGTATTCATGAGACATAAAAAATATAAAATAGATCAAACATGGGTCGATTGAAAATTTTTTTTTGAATAAATTAAGCATTTAATATATTTTCGAATCATATCAAATCAAACAAAGTACGCATTTGATATAAACAAAAATCATAAGGAATCAAAATAAACTTGTCTCATTAAATTAATCTCAAATAAAAATCATTCCCGAAATTTAATCATTCATCTATAAAAAACATAGTCTCAAGAACACATAATAAAAATACTAGGCTTCATCTCTAACCCTAGCTAGAGATTTAGCCACTCATGTTTATGAAAATAAATTTCATTATCAAAGTACTAAACATAAATTGAAAACAAAGAAAAAAAAAATTCAAACTCTACGCCTTTATACTCTTCTATGCTCCTTAGCTCTTCTCTCTGTTTCCTCCCCTAAGAGAAAAGAAAGCATATATATAGACAATTTGGCTAGGTATGCAGTGCCGCACTTTCCTTATTAAGGAAACTTGACTTTTCTGTTTGATGCCGCCAATGTATGTGTACAAGAGACGAGAAAATATAACTTTGTATTGCAGGTTCTTTATAGAAATAATCACGTCCTCTACCAGTTTTGGAAGTAAATAATATCCGATCAATATTTGGTACTGCCAGTTCATTATGGAAATAAATCACAACTGCTGCTTCGTTTATCAAGGAAAGAATCATACATGATCCTCTTCTTAAAAAGAATCTGGGCTCTCTTACTTCTCAAGAAAAGACATGCATGTCCCTAGCTTCTTTTCTTCTCTTTTTATGTCCTCTTTTCTTTTGATCTTCTACAAAAAAACAACTCATTGCATTAATATCAATTTAAGCTCAACTTTAATAATTAAACAATAGTCCACAATTAAATATTAAATGCAAGAATTAGAATAAAACATAGTATGATAATACTTATTTTAATAGAGAAAATATGCATTTTTAAGCTATTATCAACTAGGTATAATTAATTTTATGGGGTTCTATTATTTTTTTTATAGATGAGTACACTGTATAAAAGGATTTAATAAAGTAAAATATGTTGAATTTATTTTTATTCGTTTGTTATATTGTGTATTGTTGGGAATAATCCCTTATTCCCAATTAGGCCGGCCTGGCCCAAGTCGGGGGCTACAAGCCCACCTCAATTACAGTCCCTCAAAGGCCTTTCCGTAAGGGTTTGGGCCCCAAGACCCGAACCGGCCCATAAAAGAACCATGAGCCACAAGACGGTGACTCCCAACTAGGCCCAAGCCCGGAAGCACATAGTAGGCGGCCCATCTTGGGCCCGAGTGTGAATTTAATTCTTCGAAAGCATAAAGTGACCACAGCTGTGCAAAAGGAGTATGGGCACCTAGATACCCCCTATGGTATAGGGGCGCCGAGATACCTCCTACGGTGATGGGACACTAGGATGTCCCTACCAATCTAGAGAAGTGGCAATGGACGGCGCAGGGATATCCCTGGCACACTGGGATGTCCCTACCAATGCAGGGAAGTGACAGAGGACGGCGCAAGGATATAAATCCAAGTAAAGATACCTTACCTTTCTTAATGAGGAAGAAAGACCGGAAACACAAGGCCCACCCAGGTGAGGGTCACGAAGGACTTCTTGTTCCTTACTCCAAACTCAAAAAAAGGTTTATAAATACGGCTCATTCCAGGTATGAGATATACGCTTTTTGATCACTAGAAAATTACCCTCAATTCCATCAACTGACTTAAGCATTGGAGGGAGAAACTCCGATTAACCCCCGGGGTATCTTCTTTACCTTGTTTGTTTTGTAGAAACTGGACGACAAGTCCACCGAAGAGGAGTGAGCTGTCCCGACCATACCGAAAACTGTACCAACAATTCGGCGTCGTCTATGGGAACGTGTTCTTCGTTCTCATTAAAAATATTCAGAATGGCAGTGACCACCCGCTCAACGTCCAAGTTGTTGGACCAATAAGACAAGCACAGGATTCAGTGGCTCAACCGAACCCACCGCCGGAAGGCTAGAACGGTCCCCCACCACCTATGCAAGTCCCTCCCCAAGACGACGCCAAAAGAAACCAGGCGGTGACTTTGGAGGCCTAAATAGCTCTCTTAATGCGGCAGAACGCGGAACTGCTGCTCCGAATCCTCGAACAATCTCAATCCGGGATGAACCGAGAAGATCAGAAGGATCATAACAGCCGGGTGAACAGCCGAACCCATCAAGAAGACTAACTTGATAGAGAGGATCGCCAGAAAGGAGAGCCCTTGGAATTGCATGACCACGGGGCTAATGTAAGGAGGGATCCATAAGGAGATACCATCAACTTGGACAGAAAAAGTTGCCAACTTAGAGAGGCAATGCGCTAGCATGGCCAAGGAGATGGAGCAAAAGGACAAGCGCAAAGACGCTGCAGTAGACAGCTCTTGACGGGATCTTGGATATCGCTTGCCCAAGAAATTCAAAGTCCTGCAGATCCAAAGTTATGCCAGGACCGGGGATCCTTTCAAGCATCTAGAGAACTTTCGGGTCCATCTCAACCTTCACGGTACCCCAGATGAAGTCGCTTGCCAGGCGTTCCCATTAACCCTAACCAGGAATGCCTGGGACTGGTTCAGAAGGATACCCCCGAGGTCCATCGACTCATTTGAAGGATTGGGTAGAGAGTTCTTGGGGCAATTCATGGAGGCCCAGACGCGCAAGAAACCCTCAGTTTACTTCCTCACACTGCAACAAAAGAGTGGAGAGACTCTTAAAAATTTTGTGGCCCGCTTCAACACGGAGAAGATAGCTGTGGAGGATCCTACCGATGATATGGTCTATATAACCCTTAATCAAGGGTTGTCGCTGGAGGAACCGCTGATGAAAAAGCTGGCTAGGAAGTAACCGGCTACATTGGAAGGACTGATGGACAAAGTGGAAGAGTTCATCAACCAATAGGAGACCCTCAAGGCGATGATCAGTGCAAGGAGGCCTTAAGAATTAGCCCCAAAGAAGAAAAAGGAAGCGAAGAAAGTCGGTAAGGAGGAGCCGAAGTCGGTCAAGAGATTTACAGACTTCAACTTCACTCCCATCAACGCGAGAGCGGCCGAGGTTCTCGCTGTGAAGAAGGGAGGCCCGGAGTTTTGTCAGCCTCCAAAGATAACATGGACTCCCTCTCCCTGCAAAATAGATAAGTTTTGCGAATACCATGCAACGATGGGCCATACTACCTAGGGGTGTATAGCCCTAAGGATGTTGATAGAGAAGTTCATTACGAATGGGAAGTGGATCCGGTTCGTAGTAGAGCAAAAGGCCTAGCAGGCGAATGACCGGCCCAGAGACCAACCCCAAGACCATCACCCTCATAACTATGAGGCTTGGGAATACCTGTCTAGGGATTGGCGATCTAAGGATGACCGTCCCCGAGAGCTTCCTAGGCACAATCACACAGGACGGGATGATGCCCATCCGGATCTCAAATAATGGAGAGATGATCGCCGGCGGTCAAGAAGGGAGCCAACATCCACAGGAGTATGCCAACCAGGAGCTAGTTCTGGCGAATTCGCGTGAGGAGGCGAGAAAAGCTTACGCTCGACAGGTGTAGAGCCTGGAAGTATATGCGATAGAGAGACCCCTGAAGCTTCAAAGGAAAGAATCCATGGTAATAAGGTTCTCGAATAGTGATTATGAAGGAATCTCTCAGCCCCACAATGACGCCCTGGTGGTTGGGCTGATAATAGCAAACTATAACGTCCATCGGGTCCTGGTAGATACTAGGAGTTCAGCAGACATACTATACTGGTCGATATTCAAAAAGTTGAAGTTGAGTCGGGATGGAATAGCCCAGGTCAACTTTTCGTTAATGGGATTTGTAGGTGAGCAAGTACATTCAGTAGGATCGATCGAACTTCCGTTAACAGCCGAATCAATCTCGAAGCAGGTGACCGTGATGGTCAAATTCTTGCTGATAGACTGCCTTTCGGCGTAAAATGCCATTATAGAAAGGACCCTCAACCAGCTTGGAACCATGATCTCCACCCCACACCTCAAAATGAAGTTCCCCACCGAGAATGGAGTTGGTGAAGTTAGAGGTGACCAGTGGGCGACTCGGAACTGCTATAATGTATTGTTTTGGCTAACGCTGACGGCCACGATTCTGTTCGAAAGGACCAAGGTCGGCATCCAGCCTTCTCCCGTTGTAAGTGCATTTAGCTCAAGGGGGTCGAACTCCGTCACCCCGGTGATACTGAAGCCGGACATCATCACGGATTCCTGGCACATGGCGTTCAAAATTATTTCGGGAACGTTGATGTCTTGCCCACAAGTGAGTGGGCTCGCCGCACTTATCAATGTGGCTCACCCGAACTGGAGTCCTGCGGCCATTCGGTCGGCCCTCATGACCACAACGTACAAGAACGGCGAGAAATTACAAGACGCTTCCAACAGAAAACTAGCCACATCGTTCAATTATGGCTCCGGACCCGGTAGCGGGGCTAAATCAGGTGCTTGTCTACAATCTGATGGCGGATGACTACCTAAACTTCCTCTGCACATCAATTTACTCCGATATGCAAATCAGAAGCGTGGTTCGTTGTCAAATACGGATAGCTTTGGTCGTTTGGAATGGTTGAACGGTAAGCACAGTGTGGCGAGTCATATAGCTATAAGCTCGAGTGGATAGGAGTAGAAGAGAGTGGTAAATATAAGGAAGAAGACAACGATGACGTGGTACTGGACGAGTTCAGGTGTTTTACGAAAAGGGACGAAACGCGGCATTTGAAATACAAATGAGGGCATTTTCGTCAAGTGTGGTACAAAAATCGCACGTGCGGTACTTTCCATCATGCAAGACAAAATAAGCTAACAAAATGGCTACATTGCAAATTTTTGAAACTTTATTGGGGTCAATTGCAACTTTTTCACTTTGGAAGCAAAATTGCAATTTGGGTGAAACTTGGGGGGAGGGGTAAAGTGTAATTTTTCCTTATTTTATATAATATATATATATATATATAAAGGGTACGCAGATGCGGTTATTAACCGCATCCTACATACTCTTATACTGCTATTTACATCCACATATGCGGATTGTAGTTTTTACTAACCGCATCCAAATCCGCATGTACGGATAACGAATAGTAGATAATGTATGATTGCAGCTAGCAATTGCGGGCAATTAATATTCGCCTACATTTATACCCCTACTATTACACTGACCTAACTATATACTAATAGCAATCAATGAGGTGTGCCAGTGTGGATTGGTTTCCATCCATCACTCTATACAATTTGATGTACGCTTTCGAAGATTGACAGCTCACACTTGTTCAGTCATCAGAATTGGACGAAAACCAACCGCACGTACTGATTGATGATCTCCTTTATGAGATTACGAATTGAGAAGATCATTATCGTCGATCTAATGAATATAATGAAGAAAGGAAGTAGATAAATTTGTAATGCGATGGGCTGAAATCTTGAATTCAGTTTTCACAATTGCTCTTTCTTCCACCAACTAAATGCAAACATAAACGGGTATGTGTGACATTGACCTCTGATGACCAAAAAAAAAATGTTTACTTAGCTGCAATTGTGTAATTTGAGTGTAGTCTCTCCTAAGATGTGTCTGAGTTCCTAATGAAATCACATAAGTGGAACTGGTCCTCACAAATTTATTCAGAAAAATAAATTTTACTTATAGATGATCCCACTTATTTGCATGAAAAATATCTTACTGAGTATCCGCTCAACCAGCCCCAAACAGAGAATACAAGTATGAGCTGCTAGTTGGCTTAAAAACCGCGAAGCTCGAAGGGCCGACCGAACCAACAAGCCAATGGCTTAGATAACAATGGGAAGCTTGACGTTGAGGATAAATGTTGTGCCAATGCCACCTCATCCCAACTACCCCATTATTCTCGGCAAAGAATCAAGCAATGCCCTTATCCTGCCAATGGACACGTCATATTGCATGACATCTGATAACGATCGTGACGCCACAACTCTTCTATAATCATACCTCACCAGCGAGCAACACCTGACAAAAAAGCGTTCCTCATTAGAGGACACAAATTGGACGTTACACCTAACCAAAATCATGCTCTATTAGAAGATGACACATGGTCGAGCCATTCGAGAGAAAACACTCAACGTAAGAAAAAAAAAATCCATCCATTCCAGGTACATACCACCCTACTCTACTATTTCATTCACATTCGGTTTAAGAAATTTTATTTTCATTGTAGCTCGAAAAATCTTTTTTTTCTTCTTATATTTTAACTACCCATTTTTTCAAAGTACTTACATCACACACTCTATTTTAGCTATCCACATATTGCTATTTTATTTAAATACTATTTGTCAATGATTTTTTTTTTATTTGTTTATTGAGAGGAGAGAATGATATATATATATTAAAAAATGATACACCTACACCCAAACTCCCACACCCATTTTTTACACCCCACGTGGCAAGAGCAACATCACATATTTGCACTCTTTTTTTTTTTGTGTTTTTTTAGAAAAAAGAGGCACATCACATTAACGGAAGGAAAAAAGCTAAAAAATAAAATAAAATAAGAAAAAGAAAAAGAAATGGGTGAAAGCACACCCATTTCCTTTGTTTTCTTCTTATATTTGACTTCTCCGTTTTCCATTTCTAATGTAACACAACAAATCATAGCCAAATATCAATTGTAACCTTTCTAACAAATTCTCTCCGATCTAAGAGAATTTTATTATATTAAAATAAGTAATTATTTAACATCATATCATAGCTTTAATTTGGACTCTGTCTCAAGTAATTCATCTCTTTATTGAAGAAGATTTTGAGTTTACACGTAAAAGAGATTGTAAAATTTTTAGTTAAATGATTAAATTCAGTTTCTTATAAGTTTAATCTTTCTTAATTACCGGTGGTTTAATAAATTCTAATACGGGGTTTGTTTAGTAACCACTCTTATTTTCACTTCTAAAAAAAAAAAAAAATCAACTTCAAAATATTATTACTTTTTTCATTTTTTATATTACATAATTATTCTTATTTTATTACTATTCAAATAAAATAAGTGACTACAAAACAAAATATTTTCTCTTTTTCACACAAATTATTTCTACTTTATATCACATTAATCTCTCCTTATTTCTACTAAAAAAAAAAAAAAAAAACACACCAATAATCTTTACCAAACAGATCATTATCTTTTAAATGATTTCAATACAACTCAAAAACAAGTATTTGACGGTTCGAACCATTATCCACGAAAAAGTGACAATTGATTAACTGGTTTGGTTGGTATTCCTACTTTTTTTTGTCATCAAATAAATATTTTCAAACATTTTATAGAAGGGGAAGTGTTATATAGATGGGCAATTAGCCATAGACCATTTCCATTTGGACGGTCCTTATCCTTTTCAGTGGGGATAGCCGTTGCCCTTCATTCATCGTACTCAAAATCATAGGCTTTGTTTGTTGGAAAATGATAGGCAGGGGACACTCATCCGTCCCCTTGTCCTACATATACTAATAAAATAATATATTATATAAACAAAAAGTGAAAATCAAAAAGAATAAATGAAAAAATATATATAATATATTATTTTATTATTATATGTAGGACAGGGGACGGATGAGTGTCCTTTGCCTATCATTTCCCTTGTTTGTTAACGCTTTTCATTTTCTATTTTTTTCTTTTATATTTAAAATATATATAATTAACTCCAAACACGATATATTTAAAATTGCTTTTATATTCATTTTAAAAAAAAAAAACTAGTCTTAGAAACATTAATAAGCGAAAAGTCATTATATGGGCCCTTTTTCATTGCGAGAAGGGAATTTTGAACTTAATTGCAGTTTTTTTTTTTTTTTTTTTTTTGTTTCCTATTCAAATATGGGGAAAGAGAAATTACAACAATTAAAAAACAGAAAATGGGTGGACAACTCAAACAGATAAATCACATGGAATAGTAACACATCATTTGGAAGCTAATTGCGAATACCGAGAGAATTTGATTTTCGAAATTATGTTTTGATAGTTTAAAAAACCTAAGGAAAAATTTTTTAAAAAAAAAATTGGATAAAATCTGAGTAAAATTTGATATTTGAAAAAAAATATTTGAAAAAAATTTCTCACCCAAACATGCCTTAACTTTTGGATAAAAATTTGGAAAAAAAAATTGTACCGTTGGTCCCTGTGGTATGTCATAATTATTTTTCACTCCCTATGGTTTAAAAAGTTCATGGGAGGTCCTCGTGGTATGTAATAATTACAAATCGATACCTGGCGTCAAATTCTGTTAAAATTTTTAACAGATTCTTTCAAATGCTACGTCAGCGACACGTGTCCATCTTAATAAAAAAATATAAATTTATTAAAAAAATAAATAAAAATACTTATTTTTTTTTAAAAAAAAATATAAAATTCAAAAAAAAAAAAAAAAAAAAAAAAAAAAAAAAAAAAGCTGAAAGGGTGGCTGGGCCACCCCTTTGGGGGTGGCCGCGCGCCACCCCCTGCGGCCACTGGGGGTGGCCCAGCCACCCTTTCATCTTTTTTTGTTTGTTTTTTTTTTTTTGAATTTTATTTTAAAAATAAATATTTTTATTTATTTTTTAATAACTTTATATTTTTTTTATTAAGATGGACACGTGTCGTCATCTTATTGGCGACACGTATCGCTGACGTGGCATTTGACGGAATTTGTTAAAAATTTTAACAGAATTTGACGCCAAGGATCGATTTGTAATTATTACATACCACGAGGACCTCCCAAAAACTTTTTAAATCATAGGGAGTGAAAAATAATTATGACATACCACAGGGACCAAATGTGCAATTTTCCCAAAAATTTGAGAATTGTAGCATTTATCTCACGTACAATGCTAACATGGTAAAATGTAATAACCCTTGCTCTTATTAAATCTTGCCGCCTTTCAGTAAATTGGGATAAATGTGCATGTATAGCATTACTCATCTAATGTTCGTGAGTAATGTGAAATATTATACTCTCATCATCCCACTGAGCAAATGTAATATTATTAATCAATTGATATCTAGTGGGATGGAGGTGTGGTACATAACATTACTCACTATTTATACAAATAACACTAGAAATCACTCTTTTATCTAATCACTATTTCACCATGTTAACGTGATAATGCCAATTAACTTTTTAATTTTTTTAATTTTTTGATTCTTTTTTAATAAGTATTAATCTAAAAGTTGATTGGCACTGGCATATGTGCAGAGTGCGAGAATTGAGCTCATTTGATAAAAATACAATGAAAAAAAGGCCCACTTGAAGTTAGTCCTCTATAATTCTAGATGCGGTCGTGGAGGATCAGCCATTGATTGGCATTACTCTTTTTGGTGACCTTGTCGATCATGTATTTGCACACTCCTACAATGGTGATTGACGGTCTGATCCTGTCTTGATGTTGCCTTGACTTTTTGAGGTTGGTGGTCTATTTGTGAAAATAAATGGGGGGCATGAATATTCTTGTTCCTTTTAATTTTTGAGCACCTAATATAGTCCGACACTCCGAGTTGATTCTCCGATCAATGTCCAAAAATGGTGCCAATGCATTCTCAAATCCTCTTTAAAACCTTTACTATGATTGGAAGCTTGATTCTGAAATATTAGGGTATTGCATGTTGTGCAATAACTTTAATATAGGTTGTTTATTTAAAATGAAACTTAAAACTTTCTATTTTTTAGTGACTATCGATCTTCTTACTATCTTACGACTAATTTGCCTAACTACTTTGAAAACCTTTTGAGTAGGTCGACCACCTCTTATGGCCAAATATGAGAATGGCAAATCTACCTTATGACTATGCAGTGATTTGACCATCCTGCAGTGGTAGGAGTGGCCAGACCACTTTCAAGGCCTTAGGGGTAGTTGAGGCCACCTCTCTAGCCGATTATTGGATGGAACTTGGAAGTGATCGATTTTGCATCGAATAGGATCATTTCCGTTTCATGCTTAATATTTATATATATTTCATAGATCTTGCTTATATGATGCCAAATGATAAATATGTTGTCACGTTATTTAATTTTTTTTAAAAAAAATAAAATAGCATTATGTACCCAATTAGATAAAATAAAATTTGAACCATAAAATTACTCAGGCTTACAATCCAAGCTTTTCGAGCCTATTGAGGCAATGGGCTGTCCAACAAACTGCCATGCCTCGGCATCCTGTTTAGGAATCACTTTTACCGGATGATGACTGAAGCCGCTGCTTCTGAATTATTTAAGGTGGGCTGGCCTTTACAAAGGGTACTAGTAACTTCCAAAGGTGGATGCTTCAGAAGAAAAAAGCCCAAGGCGCTTCCAAAATTAATCCATTCAAATATAGGAGACTTGTTTATAGATGGGTTTGAAGAAAATTCCTCCCACCCAAAGAAATTTATGTCCCTTGAAAAATGAAAACTTTTTTTCGATAGTAGCACTTGTCCATAAGTTATACCTGATGTGAACAGCCTAACAAGTTCCTCTTGTGACCCTAATGAAGGAGAGGCCCTGCCTTCTTTGCTGTAAAAGCAGCCTAAATATTACATTATCAGCACCTCTTTGTTGAGGGAGATTCACTTTCCGTCATTCCTTCGCATACAAAAACTACATATGACCACCAAATTATCATCATTATTTTTTATGTACTTGGTCTCCTCAACTCTTTTAACAGAACTGTTACAAAGATTGACAGGAGCACGAATCAACGTGCTCACAACATTATACACTAGGCTGTTACCACCAGCTCGATTGGCAACTTCTTTATTGATTTGTATCCCTTGTTAGATATTCCCTTTGATAGCGGCAAAGATCCACCTTAATTGTATTTTGAGGCTTCCTTTCTCTTTTTTTTTTTTTTTTCCAGGGCGTTTGTTTTTGTATTTGTTTCTATTTTCTTGTTTGTATTTAATATGATACTATCTCATCTTCGAGAAGGAAAAAAAAAAAGAAAGAAGGGGGGTTTAGTGCACTACACTGTAGGCTTGGCAAAACGCCAACCCATTTAGTTAATCTAGTAAAAAAAGTGTCATAAACTTGTCGTAAACATGTCCTAAATGGGTCATAAACGAGTTGACGGGTCATAAACATGTCACAAAAGTATATAATTTTTTTTAAAAAAAAATTCATCATTGGTTTCCAACCTATGCCTTAAAACAGAGCTAATGCTGATATCATTGGTCATTGGAGGATAGCAGGTTTGGATAAATCCTTGATGGGAAATGCTTCTTGCCAGGATTGGTTAGATGTGTAATGCATTAAGCCTGGGGTGGAAATATAATTTTAGGTGGGGAGCAAAATTGAAAATAATAATAATAATAATCTTTTTTAGGGGTTACAAATTTGATTTTGAATGGGTATAGAGCTTTTTTTTTTTTTTTTTTTTTTTCTTTTAAACAAAAAAATGAGAAACACGATGAGGCAAGCAACTCTTAAAGCCTCAATGTAGTTATGTTTCGAGCTGAGCTGAGCTATGTATTAGCTATTCGGACTTAGCTCGTTTGCATTGTAGCCTTGTGGGTGTGATTGAATTCAAGCCTAGTTTTCATACTTTGTTCAAACTCGGCTCGCCGGAACCCTAGCCACGATCTAACATGGCTCAAACTCAGAAATAAGAATCCAAGCTTGAATTTGATTATATTGAATATTCTCATCTTGCATGAATTGATAAAAAAAATAAAAATAAAAATAAAATAAGAGAGAAAAGAAAGATAAAAAGAAAGAAAGAAGCTCATCCTTTTTAGTGGGGTTAGCCGTTAGCCCCTCATTCATCGTACTTAAATTCAAAGGCTTTGTTTGTTAACGCTTTTCAAAACACAATAATATGTTCAAAATTACTTTAATAGTCATTTCAAAAAAGAAAAAAAAAAAAAAAAGGGTCTTAGAAGCATTAACAAGCGAAAAGTCACTATATGGGGCCCTTTTTCATTGCCAGAAGGGAATTTTTAACTTAATTGTAGTTTTTTTTTTTCTATTCAAATATAGAGAATAGGAAAAGGAAATTACAATAATTAAAAAACAAAAAATTGGTGGACAACTCAAACAACCGCGGAAACAAACAAAAAAACAGTGCTAAAAAGGAAAAGGAAAAGGAAAATAAAATAAAATAATGGACTATATTTTTCATGAAATTCGAAAGGCTGAGCTATGGATAAAGTTGAGGTGTTGGGGCTATCTATTATGGCAGGAATGATTGAGTTGCAGAACCCCTTTGGAGATGTTATGAGGAAGTTGGCAAAACGCCAACATCGAGATGCCTCCCCCACCCTAACAAACTTCACAAATACACAAAATTGTATTAATTTAAACACCCAAATGGATTGCCTCCAATCAAATTTTGATGGTGAAAGCACACCCTTTTTCCTTTGTTTTCTTCTTCTATTTGACTTCCCCTTTTTCCATTTCTTATTTAACACAACAAATCATTGCCTTTCTAACAAATTCTCCCCCAATCTAACATATTTTTATTGTATATTAGAATAAATAATTATTTAATATGGTATCAAAACTTTGAATGCTCTCTCCAGTAATTCATCTCCTTATTGAGGGAGATTTTGAGTTCAGCACTACAAATTTATTAATTAAATTATTAATTTTATAACTTTTTATAAGCTTAAGTTTTTACAATAACAAATACTAATAAGTTGTATTTGTTAGTATGTGTTTTTTCCTTTTGTTTTTTTCTTTTCAAGATAAAGTATTAATAAATAACTCAAAATTCATAACAATCTTAAAAACATGAAAACAACTTTTATATTTATATCATATCAAAATTGGTAATGGTTGACATTGGAAAAGCTTTTTAAAAACATTAAAAAATAATTTTAAACACAAAACATTAAAAAAAAAAAAAAAACTTTAATTCTTATGTCACATCATAACTTTTTTTTTTAAAAAAAAAATAAATAAATAAATAAAAAAACATTTATGATTGCAAGACAACTCAAAAACATGTATTTTGGTTGGTATTCCTACTTTTTTGTCAGCATATACAAATGTTCAAACATTTTAAAGAAGCTATCACCTTAACTACCGGCGGTGTCGAGCCTCCACGCCCGGAGCGTGGTCTTCACGTGCCGAGGGTGACTTGCGCGTGTGAGAGCCACGCTCCACTTTTCTGGCTAAGTTTTGGGGGTTTCATGTTGGTGGGGTGTCCGACGGCAACAGGGGAGGTTTGGCGGTGGCGCGTGTGCTACACGCGCCGGTGACCAAACGGTTTTCTTCCTCCGGTAGTTTTTGGGCTTCTGTGATCTGTGCTTTTTATCATTATATATATTCTTGTCTATTCACAGTTTACTTTTGTAATGGGCTGTAAATTACTTGGGTATTTTAGGTGGCTTGTAAGCTAGATCAGACTCTCTCATTTTAATTAGTTTGTGCTTCAGTGTATAGAGATGACCCAATTGTATGTTCTTGTAATTTTAATTTGTTGTTTAGGTAGCTGTTTTAAGTTAGGAATTGTTCCTAATTTAGTGGTTAGAGATTTTATATCTCTATTCACTACCTTGGGCCTACAGGCGTGTTTGTAGCTTTTGGATTGAATGTTTGCATTCGGCCTATTGTATTTGCCTTCGAGCTTGGTATTAATGAAAGTTTCAGTTCTGTTCAAAAAAACATTTTAGAGAAGAGGAAGTGTTATATATATAGGCAAGAGTAATGATTCACTACCACCTAAATATACAACTTTCTACCACCTTGTCTATGTGGCAAGGTGGTCCCCCACTTTAATTTATTTTTAAAAAATAAAAAAATTCAAGAAGTAGTAGGGGACCACTTTGTCACATAAGCAAGGTGGTGAAAAGTTGTATATTTAGGTGGCATTGAATCATTATTCTATAGGCAATTAGGCATGTACCATTTGGACGGTCCTTATCAAGTGGACAATAGGCAAGGACTGTTTGATGGATGACGAAGAGACACGTGGCTGGACATGAAAGCTTGACATCCGCTACGTTGGTGCGACGAAAGGCATCCAAATGTTGCTTCCACTGCCGTCAAAGCGGAAACGTGCTTAATAATTGGGGGAAAAAAGCCAATGGCGTCATCAATATTGGGATTGAGATAGATAATGAAGATTTACACGATTGGGCAATTTCATTAAACCTTTAAAAGGCTTTATTATTACTTTGTTTTTTTCTTGGCAATTACAGTATGAAATTTTACTAATATTTTGATGTTGCTATGCAGTTTGAAGGATTTAGACGCAATGACCATATTAGGAAATTATATGCCTTACCAATATTAACTGCCACTATTCATTATTTGTTAGAGTATATTTAGATTATTTTGAAATTAGATATTTGAAGAGAATTGTATTGTTTTTAATAAAGATGAGATTACTTTAAATTTAAGGAGTTTATAATATTTAATTATTCTAAATTAATGGATTTGATTAGGATTATATTTCATTTATAAACTCTATAAATAGAGTATTTTGTATTGTAAACTCTTCTCTTTTCTTTTTTTTTAAAAAAAAAAGAATATATAAGAAAAGAAAAATTAAAAGAGGCCAAGTTGTCCACATTTAGGCTATTTGTTGGCTCATTGTTTGGTCTGGTTGGACCAATTGTTGATTGAAACCCATCTTTTTGGCCTTTGTGGTATTGTTTAAAAACTCAGGCCGGACTTTTGTGTATTGTTTAAAATTTAAGCTCATTTCAGCTCCTAGTTAACTCTTTTTAGGTCATCAATATATATAATATTTTGTTATGAAATAAGCAATTTAAAAAGAGAAATGTTAGGTCCCCAAGAGGTAGTTCAATCGGCTGGGGACCACGCCTCATGAAGCAGAGGTCACTAGTTCGAATTCTCCATTCTCTTTTTTATGTGGACATGTTAAAAAAAAAAAAAAAAAAAAAAAAAAAATGTTAGACTTACAATGATTTTACAACTCTCACAAGGTGGCACGGCCAAAGTGTAAAGACTAGATATGGACTAGTTAAAAAAAACCCAAAAAATATTCACCTTTAATTGTTAAGCAACAATGTTCACCTTTAAATTTGGCACCTAGAAAAATTTTATTGTAGTCCGCTTCCCTCAAATTAAAGTCCTAGTTTTGTTAAGAACGTCAGCCCAAAAAGATTTGCCTAGCCAACTCACGGACATAAATTTTTTACAACTCGCATATAAGATTAACATGTGTCGCTTAGTATGTGAGAATTACATGTTATTTAAATAACATGGACTTATTACATACTTTTTTAATAACATTAATAAAAATATATATGTTTCTTACATGTTTAAAATACACGTATCTTTTTTAAATGCGAAAGTAAATCGTAAAAAATTACATATAAACTAGTTTGTAAAATATTTGTATCCCCAACTCAATCAAATTGAACCTCGAGCGTAATCGCTTACATCTATGATAGAGGTTGGGACAAATGTTTTTAGTGTGGAAAGCCGAGGTTGAAGTCAAAAAAGAAGAGCTGGTCTCCAACTGTAAATGCTTGACACCCGATCATCATATTTCTGGATCGAAACGACAAATTGTGAGGAATTGACTGATGGAAACACTGGAGTGAGGAGTCGGCGGCTCCCACATAACAGAGTCGAGAAGTGTATGTTTGCGGAAAGTTCAAATCTTAAATTAATTATGGGTCGGATGCCCAACTAATCTGATTTAACAACTCTCAATTATCTAATTAACATTTATTAGTATTCTAGAGTCGAGACTCGAGATATATAAATATAAGCGTGTTTCTTATCTTCAAGCTGTGCAATTTGGTGGCGGCTTCCTTGCTTGCTTCTTCCGGGATTCCATGAAAATATCCGCTTTTTGTCCCCTGTATGTTATTACCTTCTTCCAGAGGACACCTTTTGAAACCCAACTCGTCGGTAATTGCAAAACCTTAATTAGGTGAATCATAGAAAAGTAGTTTCTTTTTTTTTTCCGCAAAATATTTTAAAAACATAAAAAAAAAAAATATTGCAGAAATATATATAAAATAATAAAATATGAAAAGAAAGAATAAGGAATAGTGAAAGCGGAAAGAGTAAACTACGTATTGACTGAATTGTATTAAGTATTTGAATTGAATTACAATACTCTCAAAATATGGAGAGACTCTGAGCGATGAACAAGTACATTTAAAGTAGATCTAAACTAATTAAAAAAGAAAATAAAATTGCAGACATAAATGAAAGTATTCTAAAGAATACACTAACCGTAATACAAAATATATTAATTATAACAAGTATAAAATGCCTTTTCCAAAATAATAATAATAATAAAAAAAAAAAGCAAACAAGACGTACACAACTCCAATGCATGTCACCGGAGTATTTAAAGAAGAAAGAGAGAGGTACCCTTCACCCACGCAGGCCCCTCAAAAGTAACAAACACCAACAAAGACTTCTCTCTGCAATTTCACTCCCACCAAAGCTTTCAGAACCAAAAAAGACGCACGAACGGATTCACATTTCAAATATCTCTTCTCTTCCTCATCCATGGCCTTTCTTCAACCTTTCCTTCTTCTTGAGCTCGCCCTTTTCTTCATAATAAACCCACCCCAATACTCTCTCTCTGCAACACAGAAGGCACTGATATTACCCCTCAAAACACAGACACTCCCACATGGTGGGTCACTACCAAAACCTTCAAACAAGCTCTCTTTCCGCCATAATGTCACCTTAACAGTCTCACTCACCGTAGGCTCGCCTCCACAGAGCGTTACCATGGTCCTCGACACAGGGAGTGAGCTCTCTTGGCTCCACTGCAAGAAAAATCCAAACTTCAACTCCATATTCAACCCACTTCTCTCTTCTTCCTACTCTACAATCCCATGCTCCTCACCCGTATGCAAAACCCGGACCCAGACCCTACCCGTACCCGCTTCCTGTGACTCGAATAAGCTCTGCCACGCGATTATCTCCTACGCTGACGCCTCCTCCATTGAAGGCAACCTCGCGTTCGAAACTTTCCATCTCGGAAACTCGGCCCGAAACGGTACGATATTTGGGTGCATGGATTCCGGGTTCAGTTCCAATTCTGAGGAGGACTCCAAGACCACCGGGTTGATGGGTCTGAACCGGGGGTCGTTGTCGTTCATCAACCAAATGGGTTTCCCGCAATTCTCCTACTGTATATCGGGTCGTGACTCGTCCGGTGTTTTGCTTTTCGGCGAAGCGAGTTTCTCTTGGCTCCAACCCTTGAATTACACCCCTTTGGTTCAAATATCGCAACCGTTACCCTATTTCGATCGGGTGGCCTATACAGTTCAACTAGAAGGGATTAAAGTTTCGGGTAAAATTTTGGCGCTCCCGAAATCTGTTTTTGTACCGGATCATACAGGGGCGGGACAAACCATGGTCGACTCGGGTACTCAGTTCACGTTCCTACTCGGCCCGGTTTACACCGCTTTGAAGAACGAGTTCTTGCAACAAACGAAGGGAATATTGAGTCCCTTGGGTGATCCTAACTTTGTTTTTCAAGGAGCTATGGATTTGTGCTACCGAGTCCCTTTGACTCGGCCAAGTTTGCCCCAGTTGCCTACAGTGAGCTTGATGTTTTGGGGGGCCGAAATGGTCGTATCGGGAGAGAGGTTAATGTATCGGGTACCGGGCATGGTGAGGGGTGGTGATTCGGTGTATTGTTTCACATTTGGGAACTCTGACTTCTTGGGGATAGAGGCTTTCGTGATTGGTCATCATCATCAGCAGAACTTGTGGATGGAGTTCGATTTGGTTAAGTCTAGGGTTGGACTAGCTGAGGTTAGGTGTGATCTTGCAAGTCAAAGGCTTGGCTTGGGACCCTAGTTGAAAGATTCAGGCAAAACTTGTAGGCTCAATACACACACATATATTCACCTACTTTCCATTGGGGCACATATGCAATCTATAAAGTGGATTTTGCTGAGTAATGGTACTCTTTCTCCCTTATTTATAATATTCATTTCACAAGCTTGACAAAACAAAAAAAACAAAAAATAATTATTTAAGTCACGTCATATCAATTAATATAAAATAGGCGTAAAGAATAACATTACTCATTGTTTAGAGATATGATAGCTCACTCGCTTCTTCAATTCGCACATGAACAAGATTGAAGAGCAGATATAGAGATCTTGTTAATTTGAGTAACACAATAATTCCGACAACTTAAAAGAAAAGGTTTTACAATCGGTTTGTCCTAAGCAATTTAAGATGCGAAATTCGTTTATTCTGAACAAATAGATCCCATAACCTTCTTTTCGGTTAAGCTGTCTGAATTGTTATGTTATTCGCTTATTCACTAAACACCGGACTCCAAAACACAAGAGTGAGAGAGAGAAGGATGGGCGGATGGGCATGGGCCTTGGGTGGCTCCGCTGCTGGGCGTCATGGAGGGAATGAAGTGATCCTATGTTGGGGTTTGGGAGACAACTATGTGCATAAGGGAGTGAAGTGTGAAGAAGTGTATGAAGTGAATTAGGGCTAAGGGTTTTGAGAAAAGTATATATATATATATATATATATATGTTTTCTTAAACATCGTCGTTTGGCTCTTAATCAAAACAACGTCGTTTTGACTTTGTCCAGTCATGTCGGGTCGGTAACCGACGAAAAACCGACTTCCACTGATTATCGACCAAATTAAATTTTGAAAATTTTTTTTACTCCAATTTTTGAATTTAAAATTATTCGGTAAGTGGTAAGCGGTCGAAAGCAATTCGGTGACGGTCAGTAAGTTTTCAATAGTCTATAATCAAATAATTTGGCCATCCCTATTATAAGTTAAGATGTCATTTTTGTGACATTCGAAAAGCATATTTCAGCTGATCCCTTGAAGAATTGGGTTTTCCATGACCCACCTCCTGTGGCCTATTATTAATGTGGCACTGTGGCAGTGTGTGGTCTAGGAGGGAAAATGGTTGAACATCAGATGTAATCTTTTTCCTGCTCTCAATTTGTCATTATAAAAATGTATATTTTTATTATTTAATTGGAGGATTCTGTGAATCTCTGTGGATTTGGTGGCTGGCGGTGCAGTTGAGGCCAGGGAATTTCTGGATATATTTTGGGAGCAGTTGGCTTGTGGGTGCTATCTGCCATCCGGTACCCTGGTATTTTGGGGATGCCAGTGAGATGGGGATTCAAAGCAATTGTTAATAATTTGAGTAAATTATATGAAAAAGGCCCAATAGGATTAATTAACTGTACAAATAGACTATTTAATTACTTACTCAATCAGGTAAATTTTTTATAAATTCTTATACATTTTTCTGCTCAAATAACTATAGTAATTGGGACATGTAATGGGATGGATCTGGAAATAGTTGTTTGGTGAACTACTTGCGCTACAGCTAATCAGAAGCTTAGCTTCATTATGGCTCTCTGACTTTCTGGGGTTTGAAGTCTTCTGGCGGCTGAGCCTTTCATTGATGCATTTGTCATTCCTACCTAGTTTAGGGCCCGAGGGCCCGATTGACAACCCCCTCTCCTCATATCGGCAACAGGAGGTTGATTTTCAATTCGAGAGAACCGGTCAGTTATAATTAATAATATTTTTATAATCTTACAATCATATAAAAATTATGAAAAGACTCTTAATTATAACTGATTGGTTCCTCTCCGATTCAGAAGAAGGGGAGAGGATCTTTATCTCTTATATTGGAAGAGTATTTTTTTTTTTTTTTTAGTAATAATAAAATGTGATTGATGTAATATAAAGTTGAACTAATTTATATAGAAAAGTGTCATCGAGGGATAACTCAATCGGCTGGAAACCACGTTTCATGAAGCGAAGGTTACTAGTTCGAATCTTCCCTCCTCCTTCTTGTGTGAACATGTCAAAATAATAATAATAATAATAATAATAATAATAATTGTATGGAAAAGTGAAAAAAAAAAAAAAATTGTATTATAGTGATTTTTTTATTTGAATAGTAATAAAAAAAAGTGTAGATGTGATATAAAAAGTTAAAGATTATATTTTTTTTTTTGGGAGAAATGAAAATAAAGAAAAAGGGAGGGGAGGGATTTGCCCAACGGAGCCTAGATAAAATTTCCTAAACTATGCCGGTCGCCAGGTGGCATATTTATTTCTAAGTTAAATTAACAATGAGCTATAAAACATAAATAAATATCAGAATATATTCTAACAGTATTAATTCTTTGCACAAAATCTCAAAACTTAATGGGAAGCATACCTTATTAGTGGAATACTAATAAAGATCTCAGTTTTTTTGAAAAATTCCGAAGCAAACAATAGAAAAGGAATACATACCTTAGTTGAGAGAGACCATGAAAAGATTGATTCGACAACTTCCATAATTGGTCAAAATTGGTGGTTTGACCACTCTAAATTCAACTAGAGGGGTGGCCGAATCACTCACTTTTGATGGTGGCCGCCAAACACGCACCAAAAAAATACAAACATATATTTTTTTTTGTATTTGGCTGCTTGTCGAGATCTAGACCGGTTAAATTCCGCCCCCTCCCAAAAAATAGGAGGAGGAGGAGGAATTGCACCCCATTAAGCATGAGATGTCAATCCGTTTACACTTTACACAAATGGAGTTGGAATTGTCTTGGCATTTCCATCTTTACAAAATTCTAAGCTAAAGGAATATATACACTTGGAACAAAATCTCAATTTATGGCCATTCGCATGTTCACAGAATCACGTACAGTACATGCAGTTGCGTATTGGTGTACTGTTATTCACCAGAGCCACAGGGGTCACTGTTTTTTCTGGCAAGTGATGAACAAAGAACAAAGACAGGGGATATATACCTCATTGCCTCTCATAGATCGTAGGGGCCCTCCCGTATTCAATGGCTTTTGGGAGCTTCTATATGGCTTAGCTTGCACTGACAGATTCCACTCCTCGTCCTGCCAAACTCTCTATATTTCTTCTTCTTCCTTCCCAACGACCGTGCAGTCCTGTCCACGTCTATTCCATCTCAGTTTTTACCTGCACAATGTCGGCCAATGTAATCGACTATGTGTCCCACCAAAATGGGACCTGAATTAATCAATTTCAATTTCGGCAGCCAATTGAGGGAGGGTTTTAATGGAATTTGCTCTGTCCAATGTGTTTTTAATGTAAGCATAAATAATATCGCACGTAGGATATGCACAATATTATTATGCTAAAACAATAAAACCCAAAGAAAATAATACAGAAAATTTAGGCTTATCTCTAATCATGTTGTTCAAGCATTTTTTAAAAATTTCTGAAGAATAAAATTACGGTAATTTAATAAATTTAAATTATCTAACCTTAACACTGTATATGACATTTATTTATTAAATATAATAAATATTGTATATGTGGCATATAGGCTATTTATGAAAATAATATTTTACATTTAATTGCTAAAATACCCGTCTGTACGTGTAGGTAGTTGAGCAACCCTAAACCAGTATGTGAATCTCATCGAAATCTTTACTTAATTAGTTGTAATTCGGATAATCAATTGCAAAGGACCACAACCCTATCCACCACTGCAAAAATTGTAGGGTTTAAACCTGCAAAATTCCTCACTATTTAATTTGTATATAATAAATTTATGTTATATTAGGTGAAAGAATTTTAAGCTTTTTAAAAAGCTTAAAATTAATATGAGGAAAACATAGAATATTAGAGCTTGTTTGAACTTGACTCTATCAGACTATATTCATATGAAATTGGTTTGGTAAGACTTTTTATAAGTGTTTTTGAAAAACTAAAAATTATTAAATATTTTATCAAAATAAAAGGAAAAAAAAAGTAGAAAAAATAAAACAATGTTTCTCCACGGTGGTGGCAGCCACCGTCCTGGACGGTGGCCGCTAGATCTAGCTGAATTGTTAGCTCTCCATGCCACAACTTTCTCACCGCAGTGCAATTATAATTACCGATATGAATCGATAAATTTTACTTAAATTTGTAAAGGAAAATAATAAATATTAATTTTTTGATTAAAAAAAAAAGTATCTGAAATTTTCATTTTCATTCGATTATTTGTTATATAAGGGATGTTTAACCTATAAAAATTTATTATTACATGTGAAAAAGGATGTAATTTCATATTTTCATCCAGCTTAATGGGTCATCATACCATCATAGTTTATCCAAAAGAATACCACCTAAATACAAAAATGGTAAATATCGTCTTTTCTTTCATCGTTATCCATAGGCTTTTATACAATTAGATACTGCCTAATTAGGATATGATTATTGGAGACTAAAGATTATGTCCTATAATTTATAGAATATTTTGTTATTAATATTTTTTAAAATTTTTTATCAATTTTTGCACAAAAATTAATTGAAAAAGTACACATAACCAATTCAAACTATTATCTTATTGTCAATGTCTCTCTCAAACTACTAATTGTGTCAATGTCACACTCTAAACTACCTAAAAAAATGTCAATATCCCCATAATGATAAAAATACACTTCATAAAATTATTTAAAAAAAATTAAAAAAACTGGTTTTTTTTTTTTTGTTCGTTTGATCCTTTTTTTTAAAAAAAAAAAAAAAAAAAAATTCTCTTTTTCATTTTTTCTTTAATTTTTTTAATTTGCTTTTTAAATAATTTTACTTTTTTTTTCCGAATTTATAAATACATCTTTGCTTATTGAAAAAAAAATTATGGCAATTTTTTTCTTTTTCACTCCTTATAAATTTTGATTCGGTGCAGCACATGTGGATATTAATACGACGTCGTCCGACGCTATTTATTCAAGTAGTAAGTTAGTAATCAAAAGCTTTACGAGGAAAGGAAAGGCGTTGGGCTTTAGGCACACGAACGCGTCCGAGTCAGGACTCGGTGGCCTCTCTCCTCTCCGTCTCAGTCCCGAGTTCTTCGACGGAGATCGAAACGCTGTTTCTGAATTAAGATAGTTTCTGCTGATTCGATCTGATCCCGTGAGTCACAATTTCTCTTTTCTCAATCCCTCTTCGCCTTTCCAATCGCTTTCGTTTCTCCTGATGAAAGATCACTAAGCTTTATATGATTTTTGTATATGTTGTGTGTTATGGGGTTGATTGCTGAATTTTGTTTAGTGGGTAATGCGTGGAATGTGATTTTGGTTTTCGGAGTTAGGGTTTTTGGTTGATCTCGAATTTTGTTACTGTTGTTGGGTTTTGTTTTTGGTTTGCTCTGCTTGTTGTATTAGAGAGTGTAAATGAATTTGTAGGACTAATAGGTTCTTTTTTTTTTTCCTTAAATTTTTAATGCTGTAGAATTTTTTATCTGTATGTATCCCATGTGACTCAGGCATTGCTTATTTTGCTAAACATGAACATGCGTCCCCCAAATTTTGTGTTTCAAATGCACCCATCATAGGAATAATGTTAGATTCGGTACTGTCCGTTGTGTAAATGACTCCCGTATTTCAGAATGGCCCATTTGTGTGATGATTTGTTGTTGCTGTATGGCAATGGGGTCAATTAGGCATTTCATGTTAAAAGCTTGATGATGTGAATTGTTCTTACATGTTAAAAACTTGAGCACTTTATGCTTTATGACATAAAGTTTCTATGACTGCACGCGTGGAGTGCTCTAGCTGTAGCTTGGTTGAGGCTGAGGTCCGCAGAGTCCCAAACCAGCTGCAGCTTGGAGTATGGAAGGAAATCATCGGAATTGGGTAGGGTTTCCGATACCGACGTCGTTCAACTTGACATGGCAAAGGCCTATGAGAATTGGAATTTTCCTTAAATGAAAGAAATGTGATATGGTTCTAAAGTAAGACATTAATTGTGGTGGTGCAGAAGGCCTGATGGCTTATGATGTAAAGGAACGGCAGGAATTAAGTTATTTTTGTTTTGTAAAACTGAATTAGACAGATAAAAGCTTCTGAGATTTATTTTGTAAAATTATCTTTAAGAAATCATCAAGAGTCATTGTGAAACATCATCCTTTTTCTTTTGTATTTGGAGTTTTTGAGCTTTTGAAGGATAACATGAAAGCATTTTATTGGTTATGACAGTTGCGATTAGACGACTAAGATGGACAGCACCTTGTTGGGATTTTATATATGCTGTGGAATTTTCTTCCGTAGATGTTTGAAGGCTTCTTGTTTAAACAATTGTTTAAATTATCTATACTGGCATGCATCATCTATCTTATATGGCATTGATTTGTGGTTTTGGATTTTGCATATAAGAAGACTATTTTATTAGGTGCTTTATATATTCCAGGGGGGAGGGGGGCTGCAAAACACAAACTTTTGTACTCTGGGGAAGCTCTTATAAACTTCTACAGCCATGAGTTTTGTTTTTCGAGGAACGAGAGCAGATATAGAAGGTGGATTTCCAGGGTTTATACCTGAGCGGCGTGCAATGGTATGTCTCTTGTAATTTGCCCATTGGACTGAGTTTATCTGGTGAACCCTGGATGTTTGTCTCATATTTGTTTAGTTTCCATTCTCAATTTTCAATCAATAGGTTTTGATATTGATTCTGCTCTCTGTCAGCGTGTTCATGCAGCACGTCCTGTTAATTCAAACTCGCTTGCTTTTCTTGTCACAGGTACTTACAATTAATTATGTTTATTTTTGTATCTAGTATTCATTTTGTTAATTGATACAGTATTCCTAAAAATGAATTTTCTCATCAACGTATTACTTGTTAATGTGTCAGTTCTCTTGCTATTCATGATACTAAACTCACACCAGATGTCGCCTAATTTTCTGGTATGTTCTTTTACTGATTTTTGATAAGTAATTCTTTTGCTGATTTTGTACAAGGGGAACTTTGTCTTTACAGTAAACAAGGATGAAAATAAGTGATTTAATTGGTCCTTTTGTGAGCAGCTCTGGCTAGTTCTTGGTGTCTTCTTGATGGCTACAACGCTAAGGATGTATGCAACTTGTCAGCAACTTCAAGCTCAGGCCCAAGCTCATGCTGCGGCAGCCAGTGGTCTTCTTGGTCATACTGAATTGCGGGTGCATATGCCCCCATCCATAGCACTTGCAACAAGAGGACGTTTACAGGGCCTCAGACTTCAGCTTGCACTCCTTGATAGGGAGTTTGATGATCTAGGTGCAGTAGTTATGATTCAATTCTAAACTTGATATTATGGTCTGTCTGTTCTAAAGCTTTAAATTCAATATATATATATATATATATATATTATTATAACTTTACAACCAAAGCTATAACAACCCATTTAGTTCTTTATTCCTTTTCCTTACATTCTTAGCTATTAATATTATTTTGACTAATTTTGGTATTTTAATTTCAGATTATGAAACTTTGAGAGCACTGGATGCTGATAATGTTCCCTCAGTTCCTTCTATGAGTGAGGAAGAGATAAATGCCCTTCCTGTGCACAAGTACAAGATTGCTGGCCCTCAAAAGTATTTCTCCTTCCTGAATCTGATATTTGGAGTTGGGCATTGGATGAATATATTGATTGTAGTTGTTTAATATCTGGGCTTGTGATCCATTTATTTTCAACAAAACCTTTATGTTTAAGATATGTTAATAATTTGATGAGAAATTTGTTTTGCTTACAGTGGTGGCCCATTGATGCAACAGGCCTCATCTTCTGCATCTGCTGAGGTAGAAGCTGTATTTTGGTCCTTTGTTTCCTCTCCACCGCCCCCCCCCCCCCCCCCCTCATCTTCTCTTTCTCTTGCTTGCTTGCAGACTTGTGGCGTCTATTAAAAAAAATGCTCTGAGTGAGCCAAAAATTTTGTGCTACATATATGCACGTGCACTTTTTTTTTTCCCCTTTTTATCCCTTCTCTTTTGTGTGGTGTGGTATATGTAATGAGTTCAAAGCATCTTTTTGGGCATACATATGGTGTACTGTGACAGGTCAATGGGACTGTTTGTAGCCTGAAATATTCAGAAAGTTTTGGAGAAAATTGTGTCTGGTTTAGCATTTTTCCCCTAAAGGTCCCCCAAGTCCATAGAGAAGATGTTTACACTTTTGAATTGTATTTTACATATGTAACTGTGGAGATCAAATGGGGATGGTCCATATAATTTTAACATAATATAAGGAAAATTGCAAGCATTGTTAAGTTGTTCATGTTGGAGTCTGATTGATGTTGGAAATCAATATATCAATATAAACTGTAAAATGTAACATTCAGGCTCTTTGCTTGTTTATATTTTAAATATTATTTAAACATACTACATCTTTTTCCTGTCGATGAATCTTGCAGACCACCCCCCCCCCCCCCCCCCCCCCCCCCCCCCCCCTTTTTTTTTACATTCTAGAGGGTGACATCAGTTTTACTTTTTTATCTAGCAGAAGCAAGACAATGCCAATTCCGTTGGGAGCACAAAGGGCCCAGAAGATGAACTGACTTGCAGTGTTTGCTTGGAGCAAGTTAATGTGGGAGAACTCATCCGTAGCTTGCCATGCTTGCATCAGGTTCCTCGTTTTCTTGCTCTAACTGTAGTTTCTTAGCAGATCTTTAAATTTTTAAATTTTTCTTTTTTAGTGAAAAGTGGGAATTTGTTAAGACATCTCTCTCTTAACAAAATCCTCATCTCTCTCGAGTTAAGAGTGGGTGTACACCTCTTTTGCATCTCATATTTTCTGTTACTTTGACTGTCATACCACATTGTCCTTTCACACTGATAATTTATATACCCCTCATCTATGGCATAAGGTCTGTGAAATGATCTTTCCATAAATGTGGTCTAAAAGCTCCATTCTTTGAGTTTGTTTCATCAGATACCTAGCGAAGAACTGAGTTTCATAACTGAGAACAGTTTTTTTTCTGCATATTACTGTTTATTTACATTAATTTCTTAGATTCGTCTGGATATGGATCTGATTTATGGAAGTCTAGTGGTCTTTATACATTTTCCTAGTTTTTATTGGCCTGATATTCGATTAAGTATTACCTTAGTTGGTTATTTTTAATGCCCTAATTTCAGTTCTAACTAAAGTATTTTATCATCTTGCAGTTCCATGCTAACTGCATCGACCCCTGGCTGCGACAACAGGGAACGTGCCCTGTTTGTAAATACAGAGCAGGAACTGGGTGGCAGGAAAATGGACAAGTTGGTGTGGATGCTTCGTACATGGTTTGATTATTAGCACGGTCCTGGACATGGATGCATGATGCTATTGTTTATATTCACCTGTATGAATTTGCAAATGGATCGATCAAAGTGGAAGATCCATGTTGTAAGTTATGGCCAGCATTGATGTAATTATCTGACATAGGTAGTCACATAACATGTTGTAATTGTATTCCTGGAAGATCCCATTGTATTACCTGACCATTGTGAATTCAGGCAGCTATTTTTTTTTTCCCCTGGACAGTGCGCACAACTTATTCCATCCAACCACTTGATTTTTGAGAAGCCTGAAACTTCCTCGATTACCTTTTTGTTTTGATCATGGCCAGCTTTGTTTTCGATCATAAATAAATATATAGTGATGAATGGTGGGGATATGCACAATCAACAATTATTCAATATGTTTTTTCTCGTGGGGGATTAAATTTGATATTATTAATAATAAATTCTAACAATATGCAAAAAAGTAGAGCAAATCATTATCGACGGATAAAAGTTGTTCGGACTTGGAGATGCTTTCATGTAGAGGCATCATGGATGCTACCTGCCACTGCATGCAGCCAACTAAAACTGTAGCCAATAATCAGACAACTAGCTTTCTCTCCATGTCTCTGTTCGAGTTTTTATTTTAGGGACAAAGTTGTCTTTTCACCTTTTTTTATGGATAACTAACTTTACTCCTAGAACATAACTAACTGGATCCCTCCAGTTCAAATAATGCCTGTGAATGGTTCATTCATACACACCCAACAGGATTTCCGAAATCCAATATTACGGTCTGAACACCTTTTAACTCAAACGGAATGAAACGAGTTTAACATCTGTATTCAGTTATCACATATATATATATTTGTTTGTAAATGAAATATGTGAAATGCCGCTATTTTCCTTTCCCCTTTCCCTTTCCTTGACCTTTCTTGGATTCTAACTTGGCTTGAATACGGGCAGCAGCAGCAGCTTTAGCATCTTCTCTCTTCTTCTTCTCTTCTTCTTTGACTGCGGCAGCTAGCTCCCTCTGCCTTTTCAGCTCTCTGATTTGAGGTTTCACATGCAACATAAATCATCAAATATTTCTCAAAATAGATAGATCTCAAGGGGAAAATATGATAACAAAATGACTTGGGCTAATATTGCAAGAGAATAATACATGGAAATAGTAAAGATCTAACTTACTCTAGCCTAGCCCTCTCCTCTGAAACGCTGCCCAAACTTGAGCCCTTCCGTGGCCTACAAGCCACTAATTCTACCTCAAAGACAAGGGTCGCGCTGCATGAAGATACAAATAATGGCCCTTGCATTAATTTTGAAGAAATAAGAGACAAGTGATCTATTTGCAATGAACTAACAATTGTCAAAGGCAATTAACCAGGCAAATGCAACACTTTTATGAAGAATTGGATACCAGAAACTGCTATTATGCTATATGAGGATTGACCATTGTATAACCCTAACCATCCAGATTCATTTTTCAATCTTTGGTCTTCTGTAAATTCTACCAGTAAATCAACAAATCTGTTTGGTGATGGTAATAATTTGTTCAAGGTCCCCAAGCAGGTCAGTTTTTTTTGTATACTTAAATATCTTCAATTTTCTCTTTCAACTCACGCCCCCTGTGGGAGTAGCCAAATATATACTGTTCCTAGTTTGAGTGAAATAGGTCCTGCTGAAGACCCATGTCCCATTCCCATCCACTAGTAGGACTACCCTCATGCTTGCTAGATACACCGCTGTGGTGTTCATGAAAAATTCTATACATCTATTTTCATATAGTAACGGCTCTTTAATTGTGTTTCTAAACAACTTTATAAGATAAAAAGTGCAACGACATTACTTTGGCGGGATATCTGGTGGAGAACCTGCACTGCCATAGGCGTATTCTGGCATGCAAGTGATTTTTGCAACTTCCCCAACCTGGTAAAATCAAATACAGAGCATGAAATAAAAACTTTGACCGAAATGCTTGAAAGAATTCCATTGAGAGACGCATATTTCAACCTTCATTGTTTTCAACGCAATGTCCCAAGCCTTAATTACAGCACCCTTTCCAAGCTCAAAAGAGAACACAGTATTATCTTCACGTGTAGTATCGAAAACTTCACCATTTTCAGCAAGAACACCTTCATAATGAACTGCTCAACACAAACAAGTATATTTTGATGATTATAGATTTAATGAGCTGATGAACTCTTTTATCCTTTAGTAATTTGGAGAGTTTCATCACTATGCCAAAGAGTAAATGTTAGCAACAAGTGCATACCATCAACAAGAGGAAGGTCATCTGTTGGAGCAATGGCATCAGCTTTGGCTTGCCTTACAATTGTCTTGATGACACCTCCATCCCCACTTAAATCAATCGCGTCACCCATGGCTCCAAACTGTCAATGGCCTGGTCAACAGCATGAGCAAGATCAAGACATAGGAAAAACTGAGTACTGCTGACTTTAAGTCTTTAAAGATAGAGCACTGCTTAAGCAAACTAGTGAGAAAGGAGAAAGGTTCTCAATTTAGAACTTCGAGTTCGAATACAGATATTGATTAGAAAGGAAACCACCTAACTACCACTACAAAATACAGGTTGATCTGGACCATTTTCACTAACTTGATTCCAAGCCCAAGGGAAGTGTTTCAACATTATCCCAGTGAGAACAAATTAGACACAGAGATTAAGCTACCAAGTGAATGAGGCTATTGACCCTCCTTCTCAATGGATGGAACAAAGGGGTGGAAGGGAAAACAATTAAGAAGCTCAAGAAAGGACACAGATTCATCAAACATTTTATGAAGCAAAACCCCCCCCCCCCCCCCACTAGGGAAAAAAAAAAAGTCCCCCCAAAAAACAAACTCAAAAAAATCGAGATAAAATTCCCAAAAATCACTCAAATTGACTGGAAATCAACAAATTCACATCCTGCTCGCACCAAATATGTGATTTCCAGCCCATCAAAATCCCAAGGGTTTTTCTTACAAAAATCAAAAATTCCACAAGACTATTAAAAAAAATACAGCTTTATCAAACTTCTGAATGTACAGTAAAAATAACAAGTAATTGGAAATAAAAAAACTGAATTAGGGATCACTAACTATTGAATACTAATATCATTTCACTACCTCCGTCAATATATAGCTTTTGACCAAATTATCAACTAAATCAAAAAATTAAATTACTGAAAAAAACTTACATTTACGCAAAATTGAATATGTGAAATCAAAAAATTACATGAAAAATAAAATAAAATAAAATAAAAAAGTTATAAGAATCTAGGGTTTGAGAAAGAGAGCGCGATGGTTGGGGGGTACACACCTGTTTCGAAGCGAGGGAGAAGCTGCCGAAACGAAACGGAGAGATCGGGCTGTCGGAACGAATTGGTAACGATGAATCGACGAATTGCGGAGAGATTCGGAGGCCATATGCGTCTCGATGAATTTCTCGCTACAGTGCAAAGCCAGCAGCTTTGTACGTGGAATTGAGGATGAAAATCCCACACGCATGACTAGCACGTGCGAAATGTTGTCATTACTTTTTTTTTTTCTTTATATTTATATTTCAGCATTTTTTTTTTAATTTTTTAATTTTTAAGTACATAAAAAAGAAAAAAAAATTAAGGGACTAAAAATGAAGAAGATGAAGTCTTTCCAAAACAGGTAGGAGAGGATTTTGATAAAGCAATAAAAGGGGATAGAATGAGAATGCAGTTAGAGTAAAGTTTAGTTGCGCCTTAATTTGCCACATGGTGAACATTGAAGTTTGCACTTCGGTTAACATGATTAGCAGTCCAACTAGTTATGGGTGGAATAATGGAATGGATCTGAGAGATGGTGGATACAATACGCCAATCCTAAGTGGTAGTTGGTTGTTGGAGAGCTAAGGTAATAGTGAGAGAATCTCATTCTAAGATAAAAGAAGATGACTTCAAAGATAGAGCCAGACGAATAGGTAATAAAGCAGCTTCCCCACAAACTGCAGAACAAGAAGAGCTGATAAGAGAAGAGTACTGGATAATTGAGCCATTGGAGTCCCTGTAGACTGCAGATTGAGCAGAAAAGGAGTCCCGAATAACTATGTCATAGTTGATCTTGAAATAAGGGGTAGAAGGCTTCTTCCAAACAGCAAGATATTTAACCAGCTTGAAAGCCCAAGTAGAGTGGTGTACCTATTAATAGTTACTGGGATAACAAGAGCATTTGGAACCAGATTCTAATGATGAGCTTTATTTCTAGTAAAACAAATTTGATAACATGCAATTGCAGCAAAAATTTGAAACAAATGAGATTCTAAAATAGGAATACCAATACTGTGTGGGTTGAGGATAATATAAGATATTATCTTCATATATGGCCTATATGCCACATATACGGTGTTTATTATATTTATTTTAATATAATATACGGTATTATGGTTATGGTAATTTCTATTAATTTATATTACCGTAATGAAATTATTTAATTGATTTAAAATCAATTAATAATATTGTTTCCTTGATGGGAGGAACAATACGGTATTTACCATATTTAAAAGTCTTTGACCTAGCCTATAAATTAATAACATGTGTACACCATCAGTATGACAATACAGTCATAAGCATATGTTAGAAGATCTCTCAAATAGTATTTTTTTGTTTTCTTCAGATCTTCGTGGAAGCGCTTGAGCAAAGATGGCTAGAGTTAAGCCTAGAACCTGTTTTATTTATTTCCACTGTGCATGTTAGTTTGAGCATAACATGTTTATATGTTCTAACATGTGGTATCAAAGCAACCTTTTATGCTATTTTGTTGATTCTTAATTTACATTGAATCGAGTAGATTTTTGTGAACATAGTTAAGTTAATTTTTTTTTATTGTTCACATACTTGAAAAGCATGAAAACCTAGATATGGGTATTTTCTATTCATATTTACTGTTTTACCCTTGTGAAACCCACTGTGAATTGCCTAATGGATTTGAAATAATTGTAAAGCATAGAAAAACCCGTGAAACCCATATAGTCGCTAGCATGATCGGCATGTGGGAAAATCAGCCATGAAACCCATCTTCAACTCCGGCCATTCGCTGGCAAAAATCCGCATAAAGCTAAGCGGGTTTCCACCGTATATAGTAGGCGTCGCCACACGTGGACGACTTCGTTCCACGTGGACCGTGACCGGAACTGGTGGCCCTTATGGGGCGCCTAGTTCCTGGGGAAACGGCAACCAGAAGGGTCGCCGTCAGTTCTCAAGCAGCGGCCTTTTCGGGCCGCTGCTTCTCCGGTAAACAGCGACCTACACGGGTCACCGTTGGTCGTCAAGCGGCGGCCTCAAGGCCACCGCATAAGGGGCGGCAACGCATGGGGATGGGTGGCCGCAACGCATAAAGGGGTGGTGGCTAGGGTTTTCTTTTCAGCTTTTAGGGTTTTTTAACCTATCAAGACAAATACGGGTCGGGTTGGGCATTGAGTAGGGTTTTAAACTTTTAAACCCGTTGGCTCTATCTAGTATTTTTTTTTTTAAAAAAAAAAAAAAACCATTTAAGTGGGTTGACCCGGTTTTGGGCCAGCCCCATACAGAGACCTGACCTAATTAGGTGGGTTGACCCAATTGGGTCAGCCCAATACAGCAACCCATTTCAGTAGCCCATCAATAATTAAAAAAATAGTAGACTCATGTGGGGCTTAGAACTTGGTCTAGCCAAGTGTAAAGGGCCTAAGGCCTCTTACTAAACCATTAGGCCATGTATTTTATTATGTTCTCATATTGCAATTTTGTTTCTCTTATGATTTGCATTGATCTGTATTAAAATTATTGTTTCTTTAATACATAAATTGAGGAATATATTTTAATTGTTAAATTTATATTGTTTAAATATAAATTGCTTGATACCTAGACCTAAGAATAATTAACAATACCATATATGCTGGTGTATTTACAATAATATTCAATAATGCAATGTTTAAAAAAGTTCTGGCTATGAAAGTCTTGAGATTTAAGTGTGTCCTTGTGACCCCCCTCATTTTTCTGGGAACTCACCTAGTTGCACCTTAGAAAATGCTGTTTACCCCATTTAGGTATTGGTTTATTATATTCTTCGGGCCATTTGTGGGCATCTATAAAATTGTTAGATGTTAATGAAGTCGCAATTATTATGATAATTTTGGGAGAGTTAAAGCATCTCAATTTTTGAATAATAATTACATCAGGATTGTACACACATAATTATCATAATAATTATATGAGAGCCAAAGCATCCCATTTTTTAATGATAATTACATCAGGATTACACGCATGAACCTCGTAAATAATTTTATTAGATGTTCATGAATTATAGCGTGATTATTATGATTTTAGGAGAGCCAAAACATCCTAATTTTATAATAATTGCATAAAGATCGTACACATGAACTTCATATAGAAAAATTAACATCGTGTTGTAATTAATTCATAAATTTAATTACTTATCCTCAAATGGAAGTTTTTATTTTTATGACTTAATTAGAATGATATAACAAATTTAGTATTAAAAGTAAAATTTCTCTCGGTTGCCCAAAGGTACGGAGAATTTTATTTATTAATATTTAAATTTATTAGTCTTATTAATAAAGAATAAATTTCATGCGTGATGCAACATTTGCCCAAAGGTATGTTGAAATTTACTGTTTAAACTGGCATTGGCAAATTTAAAATAAAGTTACTTCATAGCATTAAAGTATTTATTTTATTTTCTTGGTCATTGCAGCTATTCATATTACTCTACTTTTGGTAGTTTTATGTTCCAATACTTTAAGGTAATATTTTTTTGACTGAAAAAATATTAATATGCTTTTTCACTTGGGGTGTTAAAAAAATAATAATTTGGTGCTCTGTGTGGACAAACCACCTACTCCCGCTGAATTAAGTATGCCACGTGAGATTATTAAGCATGAACGGTGGGAGTGATTTAATCACCTAAGTTAGATGTTCATGAAATTTCATGTCACTAAAGTCATTAGGGATTTATTCCTGAATATTTTAGGGCCAAAGTTTATAAAGATTGTTTATTAACATTTAGTAAGTTCAAACAAAATTTGGTCAACACCTTAATAGAAAAAGCTTTAAAGACAAACCTTTTACAGTTTCTAAAGTGTTTCTAATATCATTATGGGAATGAATGATATTATAGCTTAGCTCAAGTTCCTAAAGGTTGAGATTTTTTGAGTCATTATTGGTCTATTTCATTTTTTGAACTCTCTCTTCTAAGTGTAGAATTTTATCTTTTAACTCACATAATGATAAATGGTTAGTAAATGAACTTCTAACCATGTGTGTTGAAGAAGATAAGAGAATTCATAAAGTGTTCACATTATCATTCAAGAAAAGACCAATAAATGCAATCATGTTCATCAGTTAAAACATAAGAATAAGGTGCCAAGAAATAATATGGCAATCAAGACACTTATTTCTTATGCAATAAGGAAAACTGAGAGCATATAAAGAAAGATTGCATAAAGTATGATAAATGACTTAAAAATAAAGATAAGCTCATATATCTAGTGTGTCGTGAATCTCTCTTAATGACTCATTCAAATATGTTGTGGATTGATTATGGTTTAACAATCCACATTGTCAACAAATGCAGAACATGTGTTTTTATAGTTGGAGGTTGTTGGGATCTATAGGTTAATTTTAAAATTTAGTTATATTTTTTATCTCAAAATATTTTATATCCATAATCTTTTAGAGATTTATTTTTCTAGTTTAGTTTGTTAAAAATTTCAATTTTATTTTAAATTTGAAAATTTTCTTATTTTGGTTGGAATATTGGTTGAGGGTTTATTTAAAGTCTATTTAAAATTGACCTAGGTCCCAACTTAATTTTGAAACAAAATTATTTGTTTATTTCTGCATGCTGATGTTGACGTAAAGTAGAGTCTTTGTGAATTTAAAAATGCTCTTGTTATGGCTTTGGAAATTGAAATATATCTCCATACAAAAAATAAAAGTCGGTGATTTATTGACTTTGGTACTTGTGTGGACTGCATAAGGGAAAGCATACCAACAAGACTACTAAAGGTGCCGAAGAGAACTTTTTAAGATTCTTGAGATCATGTACATTGAAAGGTGTTGACATTTTCATACTCATTGTCTAAATGATCAGAAATATTTTTATCTCTTTTAGTGATGACCATATAAGGTTTATGTATCTCTATCTTCTAAATGATAAGTCTGAGGTATTGAATGCTTTCAATACCTATAAAGTAGAAGAAGAGAAACAACATGAAAATTATAAGATCTGATATAGGCATAGAGTATTAAGGTAGGTACACACAAAAGGGAAATGATTAGTAATATTAATCTGCTATTACTCTTTTGGAGTAAAGCCTTGAAGATCGTTGTGTATTTGTTAAACAACATTCCATTTAAGGTTATCCTTAAGACACATTTTATAAAATAAATAGAAGCATAGTTTAAATTATTTACACATATGAGGTTGCTCTGCTAAAGTGAGGATTTACCATCCTTACCTAAGGAAATTAGATTCAAGGACAACCAATGGATCTTTTATAGGCTATTTAGTAAACTCTAAGGGATTTTTATGTTTTATTATCCTTCATAAAATCCTAGAGTTGTTGATTGTAGAATTTCTAAAGGATGTTGAACCTAGTAGGAGTGTCTATCCTCAAAAGGTTTTACTTAGAAGAAACACGAGAGTTGACTTAAGCTCCTTCATATGAAGGATGTTTGATTGTACTTATGAAATTGATTACCCTGAGCCACAATTAGTTTTAGAATTATCAACTCATGAAGAATAGGTTCAATTTGAATCTACTTCGACTTTGCAAAATGCAGAAGAAGTAGAATTAAGAAAATCCTATAGAATAAGGAAATCAACAATTCTTAGTAACCATGTTGTATACCTCCTAGAGTCTGATGCTGACATTGGACATAAAGATGATCCAAAATTGTTTTCACATGCCATGAGTAGAGATAATTCTACATTGTGATACAGTAGCTCATTTTGATATAGAGTTACATCAAATGGATGTGAGAACAACTTTCATGAATGTGGATCTTAAGTAAGAGAAACACATTAAACAACCAAAAAGTTTTATAAATAACAGTCAGAAAGCTTGCAAATTAAAGAATTCTATTTATGGGCTGTGATAGATCTCTTATCGGTGATATACTTTTTACAAGGTTATTGTTTCATTGTTTATTGAAAACCTTGTTAATTAGTATATATACCTTAAGGTCAGTGGGAGTAAAGTAATCTTTCTAGACTCATATGTAGATATTATTGTTTGCAAGTGGTGATTCAGGTTTGCTACATGAAGTTCCTTTCACAAAACTTTGAAATGAAGGATTTGGGTAAAATCTCTTATGTCTTTTGACATAGAAATTCACTGAAACATAAAGAACATTAACATAATTGTCTCGGAAGGCCTACATTGAGAAAGTTTTGGGAAGATTTAGAATGAAGGATTTTACACATTCAGTAGCAATTAAGAGGGACCAATTCAATACAGATTAATGTCCCAAAATGTATTGGAATAAGGGCAGATGAAAAAAAAATTTGTAAGCATCTGCATTATGCAACCTAATGCAAGCATATGCTTGTACTAGACTTAACCATTGGACTGACAGTAAGAATACTGGATCAATAAAGTGCTACATATAAAGTCTCGCGGTATACGCAAGGAACCAAGAAGTACAACTTAACATAAAGATACAATTTTCATTTGGAGGTGGTTAGTTGTTCAGATTTGAGTTTTGATGATTGTGTAGATAGTAGAAAGTCTTCTTTAGGATATACATCTTTTTATTGAGGAATATATCCTAGAGATGCAGTATGCAGATTATAGTTGCTACGTCTACCAAGAAAGCTAAAATTCTCGCGTGCTATGAATTTAGTACACAGGCATGATGGATGAGACATTTTGTTGAAAGTCTCAATATTGTCGATTTTACAGTTAGACTATAAAGATACTTTGCGGTAATTCTACTATAGTATTCTTTTATAAGAATAAAGAGTAGAAGTAGAAGTAGAAGTAAATCGGCATCAAGTATCTCAGTACGAGAGATAACATTAAGAGACATAAAGGGTTTATTAAGCATATAAGTACTAAATTAACAATTGCGGATCCCATGACTTAAAGTTTACTGGTAAAGTAAATATAAAGTTATGCGGAGTATATGAGACTCATTAATTCATTTTTCGTTTGTTTTGTCTCTTTTGGTCTATAGACGTGAAGTTATTATAATAAAGATTTTGTGCACATTTGTTTTTTTATCCATGATGATAAATAAAGTTGAACCCGAATGACTTATAGGAAGTTCATTCATAAAGCTTTACTATCCATAAAGTACTAATGCAATGAGTGTTTTACATTGTGATACATGGAAGATACGACCTTATTTTATAATGGTTTTACCGCCATGATTCAAGTGAAATATTTCTCATCTGAGTGGGAGGATTTCATAAGTGATTGGTCAAACTACAGAACCTAATACCATAAGGTCATGTGTCATAAAGGCCAAGTGGGAGAATGTAAGATATTATCTCTATATATGGCCTATATGCCATATATACGATGTTTATTATATTTATTTTAATATAATATACAGTATTATGGTTATGGTAATTTCTATTAATTTAGATTACCGTAATTGAATTGTTTAATTGATTTAAAATCAATTAATAATATTATTTCCTTAATGGGAGGAACTATACGATATTTATCATATTTGAGGATTCCTGATCTAGCCTATAAATTAATAGCCTGTGTACACCATCAGTACGGCAATACATTCATATGCATATGTTAGAAGATCTCTCAAATAGTATTTTTTTTTTGTTTTCTTTAGATATTCGTGGAAGCGTTTGAGTAAAGATGGCTAGAGGTAAGCTTAGAACCTGTTTTATTTATTTCTGCTGCGCATGTTAGTTTGAGCATAACATGTTTATTATAGTTTATATGTTCTAACAGATAATCCAAAGCCAATCTGTCATGTTAGAAACATTTAAAGCAAGAATATCCATAAGCCAAAAAGATTGTCTCCATACCACACGAGCAATAGGGCAAGCAAAAAAGAGATGAGAAAGAGAATCAAATGGAGAAAGAACAAAGGGAACAAGTAGTCTCTTGGTTGGAAGAAGGAATGGAAAAAGAGATGCGAACTTTAGTGAAAATAATATTCCAAACTATTTTCTATAAGAATAGCTTTAATCTATGATTCAAATTAAGCTTTCAAGGAGCTTTCCAGCAAGTTTGGGGAAGAAGGGAGGGGATGGTAGGAGAAAATGATGTTAGGTGATGGTGGGCAGATTTTGTAAAAAAAATGCTAGTAGTGGAAGGAGTCAAAAGAATTTACATGAAAAATCTTACCTAATTGTTTGAGCATTTCTCAATATGAAATACAAAATACCAAAAGAATAAAAAAAAAAAAAAAAATTGTGGATCAAAGTGAGCCCCTGCTGCTATTAATGGGAATCCTTTTAGAAGAATGACACTATCTTAGTAGATTTTATACATTTTAATTTGTACTTATGTGGATTTTTGAAGAGTTAAATAAAAAAATGGTCCATGTAATTATACTGTTTAAATTTAGAAAGTGAGAAAATTAGTCACTAAATGTTTTGGGAATTTATAAAATTAGTTCTTTGGTGTCCATTTGGTACATGGACAAAAATAGTAAGATAAAGACTATCAAACATTATCATGTTTGCATCACAATATGAGACACTGCCTCATATCGTTACGTCTTCATAAATAGTGAAGACCATTTTTATTTTTTATTTTAAAAAAAATAATAATTCTGACTAGAAAATCTTGGCATCTATTTACCCAAGCATGATGACTTGGATCAATAATAAAGATTCAACAGAACACATCACGTAAGTGACAAATGACAATAGTCGTTTTTTCACTTGTTATCATTTTTATTTTTACATCACATCAAAATACTTTAACAAGTTAAAAACAAAAAAAAAACCCACTAAATACATTAACAAATACAGCCGTTATGTCTATAAGGGGTAACTCAATCGGTTGAGGACTATGCCTCATGAAACGGAAGTCACTAATTCGAATCCCTCCTCCTCTCTCTTGTGTGGACATGTCAAAAAAATACAGCCGTCATTGCTTTTCATTTTCTTGTTATTCTTTTACATCGTTGTCCTTTTTTCTTTATCATCATTATAAAGTAAATATAATGCTCTATTTGTTTCGGCGTAAAAGGTTTTTAAAAAAATGTTTTCAGTGTTTGGTAAGAGTAAAAATAATGGTCAACAAAAGTCATTTTTCAGTTTTACCATAGAAGCCTTTTTAATTTTTTGAAAACGAAAACGAAAACTGTAAATCGTTTTCTGGATTTAAACTCTTCATTATTACACGTACATTTGTGGGAATCCATCACCGTCGACCATTGGAGTTTGTTGATAACCCGACTCTATTGTCGAAAATTCTCCAATTTTAGTATCCGATTGCTGAAATCTGACAGACCAAATTCCGGACTAACTGGTTGGAATCTGAGTAGTACGGTCGGAATACGACTAGTACATCTGGATTTCAACCAAACTGGCCAGAATTTGACTAGTGAGGCAGGAATCTGGTGACTTTGCCTAATTCCAGCAAACAAAATTCAGGCCAAACTGGCCGGAATCTGACCAATACAGTCGGATTCTATATTGGCCGGAGGCTGGTCTGTCGGAATCCGGCCGTATTGGTCAGATTCTGGCCAGTTTAGCCTGAATCCGGTAATGTCGGCCGAACATCTTCGAATTCCGGCAACAGTTGCTGAATTTTGTTTTACGCTGGTGGTAATTTTTTCTTTTGAGTCAAACACTAAAAATATTTTTTAAAAAATTATTTTATCAAAAATATTTTACTACCAAAAACGTACCATGTCAAAACAAAATGAAGATAATTTAAATTATCAGGAAAATGTAATATTATACATGATTTCTTGTTCGTTGCAATGTTTTGTCTTTAATGTGAACCTTAAATACTAGGACAGCTGTGGTGACTGGCGACTACATCAATGAGAAGTATACATCTTTGACTGCTTTTGTCTGCCCTACTTTCTAGCTTAGGAAAAACCAATAGGTCAAAAAGAATTATGAAGTCCTTGATCCTATGATTTTGTAGGAATCTTCAGTTCATATGAAATAGGGAATGCAGTTTCATAGTCAATATTTTAATTAATTCTTTTAATGGTGGAACTGCCTCTCGCTTTTGAGAGAGTAGTCCTCCAAAAATTTTCTAATTTTTAAAATTAATTTTTTTTCCCCAATTTTTATTTTTATTTTTTTTTAAAAGTTCTGTCTCCATTCATCTCAAATCTTGGTTCCATCCCTATGTATATGATACTATATGGTGAATATATTATCAAACTATTTAAAATTATGTGTATAATTAAATGCAACAAATTAGGTCATCTTCTTTACAAGTCCTTATCCCATTTTGGGGTTCAACTGTAATCATTATACATTAGTAGATGCTCAAAGTGTTTCCCATAGCCTTTCCATTCATGAATTGGGAGGCATTATTGCAAAAGCTGCATTCACTATTTTCACTGTGGCTTGAAGGCAAGACAAGCCCCTCTAGGAATAGTTTTAGTAAAAAGTTTATGATGATGTTATATATTTTCACAAAATGGCGTGGTAGTAAAAGCAGATTTGATCTTCCATGATGCCCCCAACAACTTTATAGGCAATGACATACTAAAATTCATTCTATTTTTAAGAAAATTTGACCGTGTTAAATCCTTTCAAATTATTTGTCTGAATTTGAAAGAATTCGCACAGATGATTATAGGAGACCATTTATAAGATTCATCTGTTCAAATAAAAATTTGATTATCTAACCACTTATCCGATCAGATGGGTCCATAAGTGGTATCTCACAATTAGGGACCGAGCCAGACATTTGGCTGGGAGGGGGCCAAACAAAAAATAAATTAAAATTTGTGGTCAAATTATAAATACAAAATATATTTGGTGGATTTGGTATCTCTTAATGTTCAAATTTTCAACGCCTTCTTGAGTCTCTTCTGTGTTTGGAAAAAAAAAAAAAAAAAAAAAAAAAACGCATCTTTTCAATACATTTCTTCTTTTTTTTTTTCTTTCTTTTCAACTCTACACTACATCATTTACGGCACAAATCAATATTTCATTTCATTTAACATGTATTATCAGTCACAATATTGGGAAGTGGTGCTTTTTACGGTTTAGTTGAACCGCCTATTAACCTTAAATTTATTCATTAAAATTCAAACTCCTGCAAAGATTAATATTCTTAAGAATTTTTTTTTAAAAAAAAAAATCTTATTCCTAAGTTCTCAACACTCAAGAACGAACCTTCAAAAAAATATGTTGAGAAATTTGCTCCTCTGTTTTTGGTCTGCACCTATACTTTAATTCATTTCTATTTCTCCACAAATTATAGCTCGTTTCATAAAGAACTAAATGACACAGATAAGCTCTGAAAGGTTTATTCTTCCACAATTTAACAGCAAAAATGAGCAAGGGCCAAATAGACTGAAAATCAAACTATATTTGTTATTTTTTTTTTTCAAATGAACTGGGGGGCCGGGGCATAGCCCCTACCGGCCACCCCCCAGCTCCGTCCCTGCTCACAATCACTTGCCAAATTTTTTTCAAATTTGGACAAATAATTTAAGAGGATCTTGATCCAATTCAAGTAGGTGGATGTGAAATTTACATGTAATTTATTTATTGTTAAAATATTAATTAAAGGATTAAATCAATTATTTTATACGAGCTTAAGTTTTTGAGAAAATTGTAATTCAAAAAACACATACCACGTTTATAAATTAATGTGATAGTTCACACGATATTTTCTAAAATGTGAACCGACACATTAAATTTATTTTCATAAAAAAAAAAAAAAAAAAAGAACAAAAACAAAGATCGACACATGAACAAAAAATTATAGTAAAAGATAAGAGCACCCAACATTTTCCTAGGTGGTGAGAAAAACATGGTGACAGCAAATGCAATCCAGGTGCAATGAATGAACAGACACAGAGAGAGTGGTAAATGTTGAATGTGGTCCAACTCCAAATCTCCCCAAAAACGTAGCACGTCACATTCAGTTTTAGACACCATCTTAAATGATATGTGAGGGTGTTCCCGAGGTTCTGTACACCATGTCCTTGGAGAAGAGAAAGTTTAGGGGTCCCTACCCCTCAATAATGGCCCAAACTTGGTATCATCAATAGGAGGAAAACCCCAACCCGACAGCCCCTAATTAAGCTAGGGTGATAAAAGCCCAATAAAATAAACAGTGACCCTCTGGGCCCCAACTATACCATGTGACTAAAATGGTCCAGGAGATGTACTTCATTTATCTGATTTGTATACGGATAGGTTCTTTTCATTCCTACTTTTGGTTTCACATCATTCTCTCTCACATATTCTCTCTCACATAATTGAGTCCACCATTAATTTGATGGGTAATGTTATTTGATAGACAATTGTCATATGACTTTGAAAGTAAAAATTAGTTATTGTAAATAATAATAATTTAAGGGTTAATTTTTATTGCTATATCATCTCAATTTTATGATAGTCGTATGAGAAATAATTGTTGTAACCCCCCAGAAAACAGATATGAGAGAAGGAGGGAGTACCTTTCCCTTTTTACTTTCCGCTCCTACCCTCTACCTCTCATTCTGTTTTTTTGTTTTTGTTTTTGTTTTTTCTTTTGATTGTAGGTGTTCTCCGACCAAATTAGCGATTTTGGCCTCTCTGCTATGCATGCATCCATCTACCTCCGTATTGTGTTGTTCATATCTTTTCTGGCCGTTGTTGCTGTTTGCAGGTTGTATTTTTACTTTCAATAAAAGTTTTCTTTTCTTTATATCTGCCCTCATAGACGATTTATAAAATGAAGGTTAGTCAAGTGTGAGAGGTTATTTCTCACGACTTTGATAGTTCAGTGTGAGAGTTTATCTCTCACGGCCGGTTCAAACAAATTTTTTTAGGATATTTGGCTACCATTGTCTTAGATCTAGTCTATTCTGGGCAGATCTAACTATTTTTGTGCATGGGTTAGCGGAAGATGAAAGTCATATATATCACTTTATTGTAAGAATTTTATTTGTATCTTGATTAGGTAACCTCATAGTATGTGCCTATGATTTTGCATAACTTTATACTTTGTGATGTAAGAGCTTTATGCTCGTGATCTTTGATAAATAAAATACTCAAATATTTCGTTAATAGTTGATTTAAAAAAAAAAAAAAAATTGTTGGAGTTATACAAAAGTTGTAAGCGTATTATAGCTTCATGCCAATCGTATAACAATTTACTAAGAGGTATGATAGGTTTACAACCTTTGTACAACTCTTGTACAATTTTAATAGTTTTTTTTCAAACTAACTACTAAATCTGTTTTCCTACGTGTGGATCTTACATATTTAATTATTATTTTTTCTTTAAAAAAAAATGATTGAAATTATACAGGAGTTGTAAACTCCAATAATAAATTTGGAGGGACATGCATTGTAAAAAATTGAAATCTCAATAGATATTGCAAAAATAGAATTTTTTTTTAAAAAAAAAATAGAAGGGGGTATAAATAGTTTTTCCACAAATTGATAGAGAAAATAAAATTTAAATTTTAAACGGTTTATATATATATATTTTAGCTTTTGAAGTTTTGTCTTCTACTACCAGAACTCTTATTAGGGCAAGGACCAAAGGCCACAAACGGTTTACTCGTAGGGACGGTTTAGGGCCTTTAAGGAATCTTCTTTAGGGTTAGGCTAGGGTTAGGGGTAGGGCCCATAAATATTGGTATTTACGAAAAGGAAAAAAGAAGGGGTGGGCCCACCTATTATAGCGACAAGGAAGTTTTAAGAATCTTGTACGTGTTTTTTTGACCCTTGCAAAGCCTATGCCTGTATGAGATTAATGCGATCAATAGGCACTTTGGAATATCATCATCCCCATTTAAATAGACAAGTGAATTGATTTTATTTTGTTATATATGATTTGCCCATGAAGTTATGTAATTTAAAATTTTTTAAATATCGTGAAATTAGGGATGGAATCTAAGATTTTTTATTTAGAAACATCAACGTATGAACGAGGGATCAAATTTACTTTTAGGAGAGGTCAAACCTAATTTTTAAGCCTAAAAATTCATATATTAAACTTAATAAAAATTCATATATTAAATTTTATATTATAAAATAACTCATTTTCATTTTACTTGAATATAAAGAGGATCATTACCGAGGTTGTGTAACACCCAAGAATAATAAAGCATCTAAAATTATGTAAATAATAGAATTTAGTATTAAATTAAATGCACATAATAAGAAATTAGAAATATAGAACCTGCATTTAATGCGGCATGTCATGATCTCAATTGATCGATTACCAAGTTCGATCGGTCGAGTGGCGATAGGAATGGATTAAATGTTGTCGAATTGTTCTCGATCAATCGAGAGAAAAGCTTGATTGACTGAGTTCGGGTTACACCGACTTCTTGAGCATATTAAATCCCAAGAATTGAGGAAAAACATAGGTTTCCATCCTCTTGCTCGAGAAAGGAATAAAAACATAGTTTTCCTACATTTGTTATAAAAGTTTACTTTGATTTTGAGAACACACAAAAAAAAATTTGGTTTGACTGTAATACCTTAAGCATTATTCAAACATAAAAGATTAATTTATCATAGCAAAACGGTGATTATCTTTTTTCTTCAAATGAAAAGGGTATAGGTTCTCTTTCATATTTAGCCATGCATGCATGATACAAGCTTTTGATTGGGAGGGTAAAAGTAAATTTTGTAGAAGGCAAAATAATAAAGTAATATTTAAAAATCATGCATATTGCAGAATAGTAGAAGTTTTGGGCTCCATGTAACACGGGAATATCCATTAAGATTTTCTAATCAACGAAGTAATAGTGGGTTAGGATATGTGGGGTGACTTAAATTTCTTCTCAAATCTCTCTTTATGTTTATGCAAATCTCTCGTTGAAAATGTCATAATATGCAATCATTTTGCCCTTTTTCTTTTTCCTGGGGTCCCTCTGGCACGCCAAGCTAAATCCAATGATTAATAAAATTAAATCAAACATCAACTCTAATAGGGACTGGTGTTTGTTTCATTGACTATAAAGTGCATGAAAAGAAGAAAACATCAAGGAAAGCAAAGTTCATGGATCGCTTGACCTGAAAAAAATAGGGACACCCAGATGGAAAGTGAGTGGATAAACAAAAAGAATTCAAGGAAAACACATAGAATCAATTCCCACATCATCTGATGAAGTTTGAAGTGACAGTGAGACGAAATGATGTTATTTCTAAAATAAACGTAATTATCTTTTGAAAATATGGATAATAATATTTTGTTTCATTGAAAAAAATTATATTATTTACACATTTTTCATTTATCATATATAGGACAAAAAAAATATATATTATAGAAGTTCACAGCGAAGCTAGAGATTTGCCTTAATTAATTAGGTCATTTTTTTTCTGTTTTCTAGGAATATTTTACCTTTAGATCGACCAAAACAAACAAAGCAGTTAAACTTATCCAACTGATTAAAATCTTAATGCCCAATATATGGAAGATGGATGGCTAGCTTTTTCGATCAGAAATATTTTCAAACACTATGAAAATAATTTGCATCTAAAAGGATTAAATGCAAGACACATTTACCTTAAAATAGGGTAGAAAAATTGTAACAGTACGTGTTGTTATGGTTATTACAACATTTACCATATATGAATCCGTTACAAAATAATATAATAACCCACGTAACACTTACTATGTCAACACAATGTAATGTTCCGCTCGAGTTCTTTTACTAGTAACCTACTCTTCATGATACGTAATTTCCAGGTGATCGAGCTACTCGAGTTCTTAATACAATAAGATCATATGTATTTTACATTTTTTATAATGCATCGAAAGTTGAGTAAAGTTTATCTTCGCACTCATTTTTTTTCTCATCAGTTATATATTAATTAGTTAACATGTCGTGTTTTAAATGACATCTCATTTCAGTCACTTAAAATAAATAAAATTTAAAAATATGAACATAATAAATTAATATGAAAATAAAATACTTAAATCACATCACGTTAACCCATATAAAATAGATTTGATAAATGAATAAGTGATCACTCGTAATAGATCGGATCAGAGATTGTGACCCACAGAGATAGACTAAAACCAGAGCCATATATGAGGCAACCGTTGAATCATATGAACCCTATCAGAGACGTGGCGATAAGTCAGAGAAAATTGTTAATAGAAATAGTTTAGGAAGATGATCGAGTTTAAACATAGAGGTTCGAGCGTGTGAACCCCCATGTGTAGATCTCGTGATGCAGTGTCAGCAAACGTGCCAACTTGCCATTCCCAAAGTCATTACTCTCATATTATAGATTTTTAATATATATATATATTCCAGTCTCTGTTTGAATTACACGCCAAAAACAAACAAATATTTTTACTGTACGAAGGTCACTCTTTTTTTTTTTCTTTCTTTTTTGGGTCACTCATTTTAGCACTCAAGCTTTATGATTTCCCAAAGGCTTCCCATTTTTTTAACGAATAGTCAGATCCATGATTCATGATTGTACTATACCCACACACCTACTGTATAAACTACAGCAAACCCAGCTGTAAAAACATCTCTTGGTCAAGAAAATTCCTACAAATACTCACTCTTTATCAATCTCATATATATATATATATATATAGATTGATTTTGAGTTTTACGGGTGCTTTTTTTGATTGTTGCAAAACAGTAAAAGTAAGTAAAATAATTTGTTGGGAGTGCCGACAGAATCCTACGGAATCTTACTCCGATACTTCAGTCAATTTTTTATTTTATTTTTAAAATCAATTTATATGAAAAAGAAAAACACACTAGTGAGAGTGATACATGGTGTAACAGACTTATTCATAGGCATAGAGTATTGTTCAGCCTAAATGATCAAATTTTTTTTTCTTCATACAACATTGTCGATCTACTTTAAAACAACCTTAAATTAAAAAAAGAAAAAAATATTGATGAATTGATAATACCATATCAAAAAAAAAAAAAAAATACAAAGCAATATTTTTGATTGTTGCAAAATAGTAAAAATAAGTAAAATAATTTGTCGGGAGTGCCGACAGAATCCTACGGAATCTTACTCCGATACTTTAGTCAATTTTTTATTTTTTCTAAATCAATTTATATGAAAAAGAAAAACACATTAGTGAGAGTGATACATGGTGTACCAGATTTATTCCTAGGCATATAGTATTGTTCAGCCTAAACGATCAAATTTTTTTTTCTTCAGACGACATTGTCGATCCACTTTAAAACAACCTTAAATTAAAAAAAAAAAAAAATTGATGAATTGATAATACCAGATCAACCCCAAAAAAAAAAAATACAAAGCAACATTATATATATATATATATATATATATATATATTATTAATCTGATTCACAAAAGAGGGTAGTGAAAGTTCAGAACTGCCCCTGCCATGAGATAAGAGGTCAAAGTGGTCCATAGCTGGTCAAAGAACTCGAGGTTCCAGGACAGAAAGGTCATTTGGATTGCAGTACACATAGGGTGTCGAGCCCAATTACTTCTCCAGCCATTAGCCTATTCGTACAAGTAAAACTCAGTTTTAGTACCAAAATTCAACTTTAATCACTGCAAATTAAGTGTACAAAGGATGATGATGATGATGGAAGAAAGGGCATCTCTCTTTGTGAAACCAAAAAAGAGTCTCTCTCCCACGTTGATCCATCTTCTACTGTTGATACCACCTTTTGTTTATTAATTTTCAACATGCATGATCTGTTTAAAAAATTGGAAAAAAAAATACATAAAATATTCATCTGTGTCAGCAGAGCACACCAGATCCACACAAGGCTCAGCTGCAATGGTTGAATGGAATCTCCATCTAGACCAGAGAGAGATGTAACCTGTAAGAGATCTCATTGATAGACCCATCACTTCAATCATCAATGTCCAGAGAACCCAAATGAGAAAATTGGGAAATGAAGAAGGTAGGTCACCTACTAAATCCATAAACCAAAAACGAAACCAGAGAAATTAAAAAAGGGGGGATTGGGGAGTGATATTGGGATGCTGAAGCTAATTTTGATTCTCTTTCAATTTCAATCTCTCTCTCTATTTTCAGACAGTCAACAGTGGAACTAACAGCAACATCAAGAACCCGTCTCCTTCAATGGAGATTAAGAGCTCAAAAAAAAAAAAACAAAAATCCAACCCAAAAAACATCAAAAAGGGGAAAAAATTTATATACACGTATATGTCATCCTCTTCCTCATCCTCCTCTGACGTCAAGAAAAGCTAAACTGGGATTTTGACCATAACCAAGAACGATCTCATGATAGAACCAAAGAGGAAAGAAAGACAGGTATAAGCCCTCTCTCTTTCCCTCTTTCAAGAATCGCTATAGTCTCTCCAGCAGATGAGCATGGTGACGCAGCGCCTCACGATGTAGAACCTTGCCCTCTGCTCCTTCACAAGCCGAGCGCACTTTCTTGTGAAAGAACACCTTCTGTGTGAGGAACTCTTCATGAAAGGAGCAGTAGAGGAGCGGCTTCTGGATGACCCTTCTTTCTTTGACAACTTCCACTTCTCGTCAAAGTAAAACGGTGGCGGAGCACTTGCTGTAGTAGTACAAGAGGAAATGGAAGCCATGGATGTAATTAAGACTACTCGCAAAAGACTGGTCGGCTTTTTGAAAGAATTCTCCCTTTTCTCTTTCTCTCTGGATTTTGGCAAAGAGAGGAAAAAGAAAAGCAACAAGAAGAGAGAAAAGAAATCAGTGGGTGAGTACTGAGTAATGAACTGAGTCACTGAGGAAAAGGAATGGTGGGTTAGGGTTGCTATTTATAATGGGTTGGGAAGGAAGAAAAGGCGTTGCAGATGGTGTGGCAGTGGGTATCACCTTGGCCTTCTTTGCCTCGAGAGGCCCACCTAATATTTTTTTTTTCTTTTTTTTTTTTTTGTATTTATTAAATTAATAAATATTTTTTAATTTGTAAATAAATAATACTATTATAGCGATGTGGGTTCCCAAAGCACACGTCATGGGGCTACTTAATTCAGTGAAAGGGAGGGGGAGGGGAATTTAATGCACGAAATCTCACTGAGCTTTGTGGGGGCTATAACTGTAAATTTCTAGGGTTATTATTACCAAGAAAAAGCTTTTGTAGAGAGATAAGGAAAAAAGATTACAGAAGATCAAATTAGATACTCTTGCTTTTTTGCAAGCAAGTTAACCGATTGGCGGATAAAAAAGGGTCTCGTGACATCACGCGCTTGAAGTTTAGGTAGCCAGGCCCTGCGCTGAGTAGGATTTTGAGGAGTGACTGTGCATGACGTGGAAGCCACTTCTGTTAAGCAGAGAGTGAGATGGAGAGATTTCCTGTTATTTTTCTTAAGCTAGAGATTAAGACATTTTTGTCACGTAATCACATTAGGTACATATTGGGTTTGTATTCCTCTTGCCCATTGGGACCTCTAAATTATAGTTTACAATAAATTAATTAATAAAAACAAAAGAAATCGCATCAAGAACAACAATGATAGGTGAGATAAAAACCCTTTCTCTTTGGGAAATTACACAAGAAAACAACGTTTGATTGAAAAACCTCCTATTTTTTTCTTTTTTGTCGTCACTCTTCACGCATGGGAAGAGTGGGGTTACATGATGGCAAAATCCCTCCTTTTATATTGGACCACACAAAAAACAGTTTATTATTCAATTAGGAGTAATGATTCACTATCACCTAAATATACAACTTTTTACCACCTTGTCTATGTGGCAAGGTGGTCCCCTACTAACTTTAGAGTTTTTTTATTTTTAAAAAATAAAATAAAGTGGGGGACCACCTTCCCACATAGACAAGGTGGTAAAAAGTTGTATATTTAAGTGGTAAATAATCATTTCTCATTCAATTAGACACGGTTACAGTTATATGTACTACATAAACTATGACATTTTACTTGTAACACAACAAATATTGATATTGATAGGGTTGTTATTATAAGTTTTACTATAAGTTCTTTTCAGGTTGATGTAACGGTTCATGTTATATACTTTTTAGATCAATCAATAAAATGTAGATTGATGTATTATATTTATCACGATTAATATTTATTAAATCAGGCATTAAATTGTAAATTGTCATATGGGAGTTAAGGTGACACTTTTTTTTTAAAAAAAAAAAAAGAAAAAAAAAAGCGTGCAATACATTATTCTCTTGTTATTTTTCAATCTTCTTGCTTTTCAAAATTACCATTGGATCTGTGAGGCATATGTCCTACAGATCCAATGATGATTTTGAAAAGTGGAAGAATGAGAGAATGATTAGAAGAAAAAATTAATCATTTCTGTTAAAAGAAATAGACGTGTTATACATCCTGCTCTGGTTATTTTTCTTATCCTCTCACTTTTAAAAATTATCATTAGATCTGTAAGACCCATGGGTAAAACCCACATAAGCTCTCCATAAATCTAATGATAATTTTGAAAAAGGAAAAATTATAATTTAGCCCACCAAACTACTAAGCGTGTTGCAATTAAGTAGTCTCGCGAACTATCAACGCTTGAATTTTGACTCCCAAACTACAAAAAAGTTTTAAAATTACTAATTTTATCGAAATATATTTATACGGGACATAAATGTCTACCTGATCTAGGAGATGACATACATTCTGAGCTGTAAAATAACTTTTACAAACTAAATTTTGATCTTAAAATACAAAACAAACTACAAAGGATCAAAAAAAACATTTAAGAATGTATGTAAAACACCAATCGATATGAAAATTAGAATTTTGGAGGGAAAGAAGTTTAATTGGAAAACGTAAATTAGGCATCTGGCTAGCTAGCTTCCATGATCCGAGGTATAGCCTTTCCATCCCGTTGAACACCTGTATAGCTAGGGTTTGGTATTCAAATGCAGTGAAAAGGGTAAAAACAAAAAAATTGATGATTCTCTTCATACGTATCACCTTGGAATGCACCTCTTAGAAATTATATCGAAAAAATAAAAGAGGAAAAAAAAAAAAATTTTGAATTATATATCTATATATTCTTGTTTTTCCCAATAACCCACCAATTAATAGGTGTCAGCTCCTCATAAAAAACAGTAATATTGATGTCCACTAGTTACAGGGAGTGACCACTGACCACCTCACGCACGCCCCTATACGCGGTGCACGAACCGCACCGACCACCGGACTCAAAAGACCCAAAGGGCGGTGTGAAAACAATCATGAACATGTTTGCATCATTGCATGCATGGGATCAGCTCTAATTAAAAGACTAAAATACGATGGCCTGGGTGTGTGGTGGGGGGGGGGGGGATGTGACCGTACGAGGGATTCATATCGATGGAATAGCTTAGAATAAACAAAGTGACAGGATGTTGCATGATAAATCAGAAGTGCCATTTTGAGCTTGAAGACGTGTACGTACAGGAGGAGGTCCGGACCAATGCCATTGTGCTGTGTTTCATCATGGGATATAGGCACAGTGATTGAGTCTCTGTAGGTTGCCAAAACTGCGAAGGGAATGATCAAAGGTACATTTGTAACATCTCATCAGAATCAGATCCTAAAATGATCAATCCTCTGATTCACCCATCGAGGCCCGGACCAATGCCATTGTGCTGTGTGTTTCACCATAGGGTATTTTTGTTTTTCAAATGCTGTTTTTTAAAATTTAAATTCTATTTAGTATTTATTTTTATTTTTTTAATTTAGTCTTAAATTTTTTAAATCATTCAAACATAATTTTAAAAAATAATTTTTTTTTCGATATTCATAATTTTGAATACTTTTTAAAAAATCGTACACCTAAACGAGTCTTAAATAAATAAACATATAAACTTAAAAAAAAATTAAAAATTAAAAATTAAAAAATTAAAACCGATACGGCAGCTAGGCTACACAATTGTCCGGGCATGTACTTTTTTATTTGTTTTAAACAAAATCTGGTATTTATTTATTTATTTATTGCGCTTTTGTGACCAGGGCAGTGCATATATTCGGTGAGTACGTAATATACATCACTTTCAAAACATACGTGGTGTAGTTTTTTTTTAAAAAAAATAAAAAATTCAAAATCAATTTTTATGCATGAAATCTTATGTTGTGTGGGTCTCCAACTATTTGGTGCAGGAAAATTATTATTATTATTTTTTTGTTAAGGAACAATGTCATATAAGGGTTGATATATGAATAATAGAGTGACGTATAACATTACTCATATTTAGCATTCCTATCTTCGACATTCTTATGACCGTGTGAGTCAGTTTTCGAGAGTAGTTAGAGTCGGAGATGGAGCTAGAGGCAGAGGTGGATAAAATCACGTGGAAGTAAGGACAGATGTTGGTTTTCATTTATGACGAAATTTCGACTGGTTCCACTTTTTTACAAAATTAATACAAAGATACCGTTTTTATATTTTGTGATGTTTTATTGTTTTAATTAAGGAACATGGCAGCGTTTTAAACCCATGGGGTGAAAGGCTCGCGGAGGTTAGTGGGTGATGGGCGAGTTAAACAAGGCTGCTAATGTTTCCCATGGGGTGAAAGGCTCGCAGAAGTTAGTAGGTGATGGGTGAGTAAAACAAGACATATATGGACTAAGGATTTCGACAAAGGAAGCTCCACTAGAAAAATGACCCGACCACAACCAAGAACATGAAGGATTGAGATCGGAGGAGGGGAAGGGTGAGAGAAACATGTAGAGGTGAGGAGTGGGGAGGTTGATGGCAGTTTGGGAGGTGGGGGGGGGGGGGGGGGGGGAGAGGAGGCCATGTTGCGCAAGGGAAGAGGGTGGTGGTGAGAATCAAGGAGGAAGGGTATGAACGGGGGAGAAAGGAGAGGACGGAGATATAAGGTCTCTTCATCTCTAGCATCTTTGGAAAAAATTAGTGACATTTGTGTTATTACTTATAAAGTCTAGTATCACCTATTAAGGAACTAATGTGAGACTAATATTCATAACTAGTGCTTTTATATATAATCCATGTACTATATATAAGCTATTCATCTTCCTAACGTAGAAGTGAAGAATCTTCTTCCTTTAAATTACTGGCGTCATTAATTGCTAGGGCCACGTCTTGTAGTGCTTGAGTACCACATGGTGTTACTAACTAGATTGCTTTGATATAATTTGTAACTATTCAGAGAAAGTGCTCACCATATCTAGACTATCACTCGAAAAAGACTAATCAATGTAAAGCTTTCTTATAATGACTTATAAAGTTCAGTCTCACCTAACAAATAAAAAATCAATATGAAACTAATATCCATGAGTACTTTTATAATTCACTCACTCTATATAAGTAATTTATTTTCTCACTACGAGATTATGGTGTTACAGTTTTAACAATGAACATGAATATATGATAACCTTGAGTTTTCCTTTGATGTTTGGGAATAGTAAATAGTAAACATATGGTAAAGTAGAAACCTTTAAAGTTATTTTTTCCTTTTTAACACCCAATTACCACGGTGGTCCCAAATTTTGCATGGTGAACAAAGAACTAGTACACTCTATATATAAAGAATATATGCACGGGTGCAACTTTAACTCTTTTATTAAATATCAAGTGGTGTACGTAGAAGTCAAATTTAATGCATCTCGAATGCGCATGTGAAACAAAGCCAATAATATTCTCTCCATCCCAAGTTTGTCCTATGCCTCTTCCATGCATACATAAGCAAGAATTTGATCAAATAAAAAGAAAAAAAGAACACAGAATATATAAAATGATTTACTGAAGATCGAGAGAAAAAAAAATTTCCCCTTCTTTTCTTTGTGGGTTAAGGAAAAGGCAGGTTAATTACTTTAATTTTGATAAATACCAAAATCAAACCCACCTATTGAAACATGATGGGGTCCAAATTAATTAACACGAGAACGGTGATAGAAAAATAAAAGTAGAAATGAGAAACAGAAATGAAGACTATAAGAATAGGTCATAGAAAAATCAAACCCACCTATTGAAATGACTATTTTAAACTACCAAATGAGTTACGAAGAGATCGTTTTGTTATAAGTTGCTGGTGTTAAAATGGACGTAAAAATAGCACGTAACCTTCACATGCAAAGTTGTGACATGCAATATCTAAAGTGCTCCAATTTTAAGTGTTAAGTTGACTTAAATACCATATCATATAAAAAACAAAAGAATGCAAAAAAGAAGAAGAAGAAGAAAGGATGGGTTGAAGAGCCCCGAAACAATACTATTTTTTTTTTACTCTTTAATTTTTTTCGTTACTTTTAATGCTAGCAGTTAATGAGGGATTTTTTTTTTCCAAATTAAATGATTGTAGAAGGAGGCCAGGTCAAATATACCCTTGAGTTAAATACAAATGGGTGTTAATTCAAAAGGATTAAAAGGATAAGTAATTTTTTCTCGTAAAATATATATATATATATAAAGAAGAGACAGAGGAAAAAACGAAAGGCATCAGGATTCAGGAACACAGATAGTGATGATCACATGGTGCACATGGTATCGGCGTGGGACCGACCTTTCTAGAATGTGATGTGCGCTGCTCCAGTCGCTTTGCACACGTGTCGATCGGCATAAGAGAAGCTTTGTGTCTCCCGTCGCTCAGACCAAAAGTCCTTACTGCCTCTTCTTTTGGTCAACCATCAGCGAGTGCGAGAGAGAGAGAGAGAGAGAGAGAGAATCTGCTGCTGACACGCGTAAATAAGATAATGTTTTGAAATTGCTTTTTTGTTCCTTATAAAAATTATCAAAATTGCTCCTTGGAATTAAAGTTGTGATTTTAAATTGTTAAAGCTGCTTTGCTTCGTCCACGGGAACAGAGGAAAAAAAATATGAAATGATTGAAAATAAAAAATAAAAAAAATTCTGTCTTTAGAAAGAAATGCATCAGGATTCAGATTGATCACTATGCATTTTCTTAGTTCTTTCAATGACGTAATTTAATTCACATTTTCGGCAAGTTAGGATGCTCTGATCAATTTCATAGTTAAGATTTAAAATCTGTGATTTAACCGTATATACGAAGTCAATGTTGACACATCTATTAAAAACGTTAAATAATATGAAATTATATACATCGTTAGATACATTTGTAAGAACACAAAGCTCTGATACCATGTAAGAACAAATAAAAAAAAATTAAAGAGAGATAAAGGAAAGAGATAAAACATAGATTTTATGTGGTTTGATCTATGACCTACATCCACACGTCAAAGCCTTTTCTTTGGCTACATATTTCCTTTAATATATTTAATTGTATACAAGACTCTATTTATAGAGAAATAGTATGAAAGTTACAAGTCTCTTTTACTTCTACACTAATTAATAATAATAAATCTAATTTATCATCTTATAACTCTTGTCTCTTGAGTGTATGCAACTTTTGTCTTTTGAATGCTTGTAACTTTTGTCTCTTGAGTTCTTGTAATTCTTGTTACAATACGCCCTTGCAAACCCAACAATAGATCACGGACGTTGAAGTTTGATCTTGAACATCAAGGGGATAGTAAAAAAGAAAAAAAAAAATTGGCTACGTACTATGGCCGTCATTGGAACATCAGTTTCTATGACCGAAACTTGAAATATAGTGACTCTGGCCGGCATTGGCTACTATGACCGAGACTTGGACATCGGCGACTTTGGCCTGCATCGATTACTATGACCGGAATTGGGCCAACTATGGACATGAAACCTCTTTTGGCATTTTTTTTTTTTTAACAAGAGAGAATTGGGTGGTTGATATTTGCTAGTTGAGCAAACAATGGTAGTGTGACATGTCATCTTGACAAAGAGACTCACGTGGGGGTGGGAAGAGAAATAGCTCGGGCACAAGATGAGAAAATGTGAAAGGATGAGAAAACCCAAGAAAAAAAAATGCACACAATGAATATTTGTTGGCATTTTGATTTCGGTTATGATTGAAAATGCAAAAAGATGAGTGAACCAAAAAAAAAAAAAAAAAATTTGGCACAAGATCGAATACGGGCGCTAACCTATAGCTCTCATACCATGTAATGAATATTTACTTTAAATATTGACTATAAAATGAATAATATTAATTTTATTTGAAATAGAGAGGATCCTCGTCCCTTTAAGTGAGATGCTCGTTATTACTCGATAAGATTTTATCATAGGATATAACTACTACATCTAACAATTATTTTTTTAATGGGAAAAATTCATTTAACTCCTCCTCCCTCCTCCTCCCGTGGAAGTTAGACCCTTTTTTTGATCTGGCTTCCAATTTTTTTTAAAAAAAATGGTAATCGATCCCTCTGAAGTTTCAACAGTTGACAAATTTGTCCGTCTATTAGCCTTTTCAATTTTTCATGATGAAAAATGATCTACTTGCATCGCACATGAGTTTTTCGCAGATGAAGTCCCCAAAATGCCCATATTGGGGTAAAGCGTTTAAAATAATAATAATTTATTTTTTTAAAAAAAGTTAAATACAACAATTTTTTATTTTTTTAAAAAAAAGGTGGCCAAAACTACTCCCAATTATTATAATTATTATTATTTTTTTAATTTTGTGTATAAGCCAGTCACGATATGACACCAATCTATGAGAATCTCAAATGAAGTAGTTGGTATATATGGAAGAGTTATTGGTACCAATTAAGGTAATCATACTATTAAAATTATCACATGAAGTTATAGTGGGATCAAGTAGGAGATGATGAAATAAATTATAAGGGATGATCACACCATAACAAGTGTGGTCATCCTCACACTGAATCATCTTCATGGAAGGTAATGACTTCCATGGAAGTTATGAAAAAACAGAAACAATGCAACACTTGGTGAAGAGTTGTCCTTCGATCTGGCACCTTTGATTCATACACCGGTGCAAGTGTAACATGTTTCGTTAATGGTGTATTTGTGTTTATATTTTGATCAAGTCTTAGTTGTGGCACCTGATGGAATGACTAAATTGCTTCTTAGAGCAATCACTAGACCCGACCGATTAAGGTGCAAATTAAGTCTCGGTTGTTCTTGTCGATCACCTTTTGCGATATAAAAATCAACATTGGAAACACATCCACATTTCTGGTAGCATTAATTGTGAGAGAAAATAATCCTTCTAGTAATCAGTGGGAATTCTTCTTCAAGTTTCTAATTTAAAATTCATCTACATAAGTTGACCATATCTTCTCAACCTTGAAAGGGAGACTACTGCACCATGGAAATGGCTACATTCCTTGAATTCCATGAATCAAAGGTGTCGAGACATGACATCCTTAAATGTTTGAAAAGATAGGGTTTTGTTTCATCCAAAACTTGAACCTGAGAATTCATATTAAAGATATGTTCAACCTGGGTATGCTTGAGCTTAAAGTTTCAATCTGTCCATATAGAATGTATATGGTTCAACATAAACATATGCATATATATATATATATATATATATATATATATATATATATAATTCATGCCCATGCATGTTAGCTCATTAATTCGATCGTTTGGTTAAATGCATTTAGACATAAACTCCATGGAAGACAACCTATTTTTCATTCCCACCAGTCTCGATCTGATAATGTTGATTGTTGTCTATAAATCCCTCCTGACCACCTCCTATATATCGATATCAAGAATCAACCTTAAAAGCATGTGAGGATTTAATCTACCTCGATCTGCTTGACCTTAAAGTCTGAACTTGTCTCTAGCTATTGAATGTATTGATTTCAAGAGACCGACGTTCATGTTGTGTGTTTAGATTCATCTCCCATGTTATCTCATTGGCTTGGTTAAATGCACTGATCAGACCAACAACAAAAAAAGAATAGATTTCCATTCTTACTAATCAGATTATTGTCCAGAAATACCAGACAAGCTCCCATGGAAAAACAGGCCATATGTCTTGAGGATCACAATTGACAAAGTTTCACACAACCTAACATGAACAAACATGAAATTTTGTTGCTGCTTAAATATTACAACCTAACTGAATGCATTATTATCTTAATTAATTGCTTCGTCTTCACTCAAATGGGTGTAACTCACCATTGACAGCATAGTAAATTTCCCACCCAAGTGGCCGGAAATGAATAAATAAAGCACAACTAGTCTAGCTAGCTCTTATTCTATGGCTAATTGGCTAAGTTATTTCTGAGACTACCTTCCACTAACTAATTTCGAATCCAGTCGTCTCTTTCTCTGTGCCGAGGCATCATCAATCATTAACGCTTCATTTACTTTTTGAAGACTCGCGTATATATAAAACAGAAACGCAAAATTGGGCGCATGCAGCTACCTTTTCGGCCTGCCGTGTTCATACGATAGGGAACATTCACACTAAAAATACTTCTCTCGCTTTCTTCCATCCGAATCTTAATCGGTATCTTTGTTTTGCTTTTGATTAACTAAATTGACCAGTCAAATGATCTTTTCTCAAATGCAAAATGCATGCAACTGCGTTCACAAGAACATCTGATTGAGCTTTTGTACCATATACAGAAGCAAAGTAGCCCATTTAAGTATTGAAGAGGCAGCATCTGTGATCATGGGGCTGTTTAGCATTGTCTTCTAACTAAGCTTATCTTAATCGGGTTTTATAATTTATCAAGACATTTTGTCCTACTCGGTCGTCACCCTTTTTTCTTTTCTTGCCCTCTCTCATTCAAAAGTTTGGGACCACTAATATTGCTTTTAATGCAGGCTTATAGGCTTATAGCCATAGCCATGTTTCTTGTTCTTTTCCTTAGAATTAATGTGCTCACCAGCTTATCTTATACTGTTTGTCTTTTATGTCGTTAGAGAAGCACCATTTCATAATAGGAAATGTTTCTTAATGGTATTCATGTTGCTCTGCTTTCGTGTTGTTCCCCTTTAATGTCAACTTCTACTGCATGCAGTTTCCCCTCACACACCCTTCTTTTTGGTCTGTGGTGTTTCAGCTCAAAACATAATGAAAAAAACTATTAACTTGACGTTTCTACGAGCTTAAGTTGATACGAGACGTAGTTTGATTTCAGGACCTATGCTTCAATTATTTAATTAATCTTTTAACACGTAACCGTTCATGTCAACGAGTCCCTTAATTTAGATATGTACAATCATGTTACAATTTTCAACCAAAAGACTCGAAACAGTGTCCCCATCTGGAAAATTATCACATGGCCTGATGGCCCCCATGTGAGCTATGTTCTATATCTTCAAACCAGTGGCGTCCTTATATATATAACCTGTGAGTATTTAAAGAGTTCATATGCCAACAACCCTGCAACTTTCGATTAATGTCGATCACCTCAGTCCGTGTCTGGTCAATTTAGCCATTGTTTGCCTATCAAGTCGGATGAAATTATCGATCACATGCATGCCGCCCCCATGTGATCGATATATCTAAACCTTCAAACCAGTGGAGTTGTTAACCTATGAGAATCTAGAGTTCATATACCAACAACCCTGTAAATTAAACTTAATTAAACGTTAATTGCATGGTACGTACTTCATCAGTGAGATCAGAGAGAGAGAGAGACGTTAAGGGGGAGATGATATATATATATCATTCCCCATATCTTTGGTCGATCAAGGTCAAATTAATATTTAATTTTCTTGTTTGAGTATTTATGCTTATCAACAAGAAAGCAGCAGATCGAGACGTTTGGATGATACCAACTTGCTTGTATTTCTGGTATGCATGTGGTTATTCTGTGGTGGAATGATTGATTCCTTAATATAATTTAAGGATATTTTTCTGCCCTTTCTCAGACTATCTCCAACAAAGATCTTGTATCTAATAAAGATCAAAATCAATGCATTTTACTATCAAACTATGGAGTTGATAAATTCCCTATTCATTACCAAGTTCTGCCAATCTATTTATTTTTTGTCAGTTGTGGGTTATTATTGCTTTTAGTGCTGCACCAACCTTCATGATGTCAATAACTAGACTTCTAAAGTGAAAATGGCCTGGACTTCATCTCGGTCGATCCTCGATCCATGATCGATCGAGCTATCTCTAACTTCAATTATTGATGCTTCTTCGATCGCATTTTGATCCCGACTAAATCTTGAATCTAAAGATTACAACAAAACTTGTTTTAATATTGAAATTGCCAATACTGAAAACCTAACATATTTCCTAACAAAAAAAAAAACTGCAATACATATGCTAGCTATATAGTAAGTCAACGTTTCCATGAACAAATAAGAATCTTCTTCTAGCTAGGATGAACAGTTTCTCTTAATTACTTCCTTTTGCACTCCATTATTAATTTTCTCACTTACAATAATATTCCCTGAAAATATTTCTTGCTTGCCGCAAGTTTCATACCGGCCAGTAGTATTCTCACCACAGACTCTTCCATTGAGCAGGTTTCCCACTTGCAACATCGGAGAGTACTTGTAACGTCTACGTGGAAATGTGGATGCGATTATAATTATATTCGCATAATTTTTGACACAACGCACTTTAAAGACATGATGGCCATGGACCTATGAGAACTTCACAGTTGAGCGTGCTTACGTGAAAGTATTAAAAAGATGTATAATATCCTAAAAAATTTGATTCAGACGAGCTAAAAACAAACAATATTATATCGTTGCGGTTCATTGTTACACTACTTTTGGATTTCCATGAACGTACTAAAGGTTTAAAATTCCAAAAAACAGTATTATAAGTACATTACTGATCACTTTTCCGGCACATTGCATTGCCTAGACTACTGCCTAGTATCTCCCATAAAATACAAGTTGAGATATGATATTAATAGAAGACATATATATATATATATATATATAATATAATAGAAAACAAAAAACAGTATTGGCTTCGCTTTCTTTGGCGCAAGGAATCATCAATCATCAGGAAAAAGAAAAACTATGGAATATATAAGAGACTTCTTTTTCTTTTTGTATAATTTATTGAAGAGACTTGGAAAAGGAGGAGCAGCTTCCATAGAGCACGCCATGTTTACTGGAAAGGGTAGCATTTTAGATTCGGCAACGTAACATGAGATGTGTCCCACACTTCTTAGGGAACGTTTGCCAAAAATTAAAATAATGACTTTCAACTAACATTGAAATTTTGAAACACTCTCAACCTCAGGCATGTGCGGCGCCGGCTACCTACTTTTCTATTACAAGAATTAGGTAGATAGGCCTTTATACTCCGGTTTTCAATTTGATAGATTCGAAACTCGAGTTTACATTCATTCTAAATTCAAGATATTTGTTTGGATTTTTACCAAATTGATATTAGAACGCTAGCATTAGCTTCCTTTAAAACTCTTTTCTTTCTTTTTTCTAAACGTGAAAAAACCCTAATAGAGAGATATAATCATCTTTTCACATATATGAACACGTATTGATCTAAATGAATGATTTTTTTCATATACATATATATACAGGAAATGAATGATTTTTTTTCAATTACATTTCCACAATATCATCATGAACAAGAGAATTTTTTTCATTACAAAAAGGGTATAATTAACTTAGCTCATTAACAAATGAAGAGCCAAAACAGCCGCATTAATTAAGGCATGAAGAGCAATTAATATTCTGGGATCACGGGGTACTACTGGTCAACTCATCTTCTTAATTGATTAAGTTATATATATAGATGATTAAAACATCTTGTCCTACTTGGTACATGTATTTTATTTTTATTTTTTCAATTAAATGATTGGGACCACTAACAAAGATTTTGATGTAGGTATTTAATTATCTTTTTAATGTTATTCTATGTATTTAATTTTTTAATTAATTTCACACATCATTACTGTTTTTTTATACTTTTAGATAGATTGTATTAGTTGTACACTTTTCAATGGCCATGCACCTCTTATCGATCAGTAACTTCAATATCGCATCCAATTTTTAAGTTTGTCAACTTCAATTAATTCAAAATCAATTAACCTCATGATGAACAAAATGAGAGTTATTATTAAGGTGGCGAGTTCAAACTCTCGAACCTCGATTCTCATGTTAATTAAATAATTAATTAGAATTATTTCGAAAGGCCAAAGGATGAACGAGAGGTCAACTTTAATATATATGTCGAACAGTACCTTCAATATTACATCGATCCAATTCTTAAGTTTGTCATTTTTAATTCAAAATCAACCTCATGAACAAAATGAGAGTTATTGCATGTTAAGGTTGTAAGTTTGAGCTCTCGAACCTCGACTCTCATGTTAATTAAACAATTAATTAAACTTATCTCGAGAGGCCAGCTTTAACATGTCTAGTGTTTATATTCTGACATAACAACAGTCAAGAGATAATATCATCATCATCATACATATAAATGAATGTCACATGCCTCCATGTGAGGAGCAACTGCTGTATTTCAATATCTTTGTTTAAAATTATAAACCCTAACTAAATGGATTCAAACATTATGTGCAGCGACAGGAAATCCTGTACAATGATTGAATACAATCTATCTTGTCTTTGCCTCTGCGACTTAATTGGCTGACCTCTCCGATCCATGATCTTATGCGTAATTTTATGGATACCGGAGGAGATTATTTGCTCCCTGTTCATGCAGACACTATCTTCTAAAAAGATCATGGATTCAAAAATACTCTTTCATTTTTTCTTAATTATCTAGCTTTCTTCATTAATTAATTGTTACGTTGGAACAAACTTGTTTAGTTATATAATTCCGGATCGGAGGAAATTAAAACATAACTTTTTTTTTTTTTTTTAATTTGACAATCATTAATTAGATTTCTTGAAGGAGCAATTGCAAGAATATCTGATCTTATGATTAGGCAACCGAAAAGGACATCATTCCCATGTTACAACAATGACCAAAACTGTAACAAGATTTATTTGTAAGTTGAGAAGATCCTAATGTTCTAAGACATTTTGTTTGATTTTTTTTTTCCCTGAAATGTCTCTTTAGCCAAACTAATGCTACAACTATACATCCTCCACCGGTCCTTCTACTATTCTCCCACTTTTCAAAATCGCCGTTGGATCTGTGGGATCGTGTGGATTTCACACATGAACACCACATATCTCATAGTGATTTTGAAAATGGGAAGGATGAGGGAAGGACCAGGAGAAGAAATAAATCATTTCTCATGATTATTTTATAACTTGTTGACACCGTGATATGTGTCGGCGTGTGATTGGAGCCATGTTAGCTAGCCATTAGAAAAAATTAACACCCTTTCAATGACATGCTGGCGGTTAAATGGATGGATTTAGGTCATTGACAAAGAAGTTAATCCACCAATAAGTTGGTGAATAAACCAGGCCTACCTTTACTGGTAGTGACTTGGGCTGCAGTAATTTAAGCCCATTGCATGTCTGGCTAAAATGGGCCCAAAAACTAATGGATCTATTTTCTTACTTTTTGATAGATTGAAAGTTAATGGTTGACAAGATCGAGCACAAGCCCATAGTTTGTTGGGCGTTGAAATATTGATAAGCCCAAAAAACGTTGTGCCCTATATCCTTGGTTGAGGGCTGCCAATAGCGGCGATCGGTCTCGCCTTGAAAAAGATGCACCACTGTGTTAAGATGTCCAATATATTCACCATTTCTATATGCTACATGCATGGTATTGGTATATGCACAAAATGGATGATCACATGTAAAATCACATGATTCTAATGGGAATAGCCAACAGTGCTCACCTTCTTTTTTATTTTCTAAAATATTGCATTTTGTTGAATTGATTTCAAAATTAATGCTACATACCGGATAAGGATTTACAACAATTTTCTTGTCCAATTTGGACGGCACATGTAAGATAGCTTACATGAAATTCGCCTATTTGAGTAGGTAGTTAAGCAGCTCAAAATTTATAAGGACAAATGTGTTTTATATGGGTTCTCGATCTCACAATGTTATGGATAGTAAATATATTGCTGAAAATTCCAATCCATTGATACAAGCCATGCATTGTCATGATATATTATTAATTTAAAGATAAAGTTTTTATTCGAACTGGGTTAGAGAAAATTTTATAAATTCAGTTTATTAAGTTTATTAAGTTGACATATGTCGTTAAAACAGGTTTTCACTTGCATTTTTTTTATTATATAGTTTTAAGGATATATTTCAGTTTAATAGAGTAATTAAATTGAAAGAATTTCTTCCAACTCAGTTAAGAGAAAAAACTTTGGCCTTAATTTAATGCATTAATTAATAAAAAAAAGATCAAAACAAGACTTCCTCTTCTTTCTTACATGAATGGGGCATTTCACAATCCATCTTCCACTTAGGATCCATTATTAACATATGAGAGGAAAGCATTAGTTTCAGAGTACACAGGCTACCGAATCATTTTTGTTTGTGTACAACACTTAAGGATATAGGTTTCTCTCTCTCTCTCTCTCTCTCACACACACACACACACGCAAAAGCTGGCTGCCGTGAATGAGAAGTGAGTATGGAAAGAAATCAGAAGCTACTCTATATGAGCTTCTTGACAAACCCATGCATAAACCTATGTAAACTCACAGGTGATCACTAATATCCATCTTATTGAGTGATGTTGGAAAAGTGCAGTTCTAGAGACTCGGTATATATCCTTGAGTGTGTCAAAGACTGTCACAAGCCCCGAGTTCTCCCACTTTTGTAGTAGAGAGAGAGAGAGAGAGAGAGAGAGAGAGAGAGTTGAGTAAACGGACGGGGGGTCATATCACTTCCATCACATTCAGATGGAAACAAAAATGGGCAGAGAGAGACAGAGGGTATATATATAGATATATAGCTCATCAGTATGATCACGCATGCGATCACAGTAGTCTTCACATATATATTTACCATGTGTTTACTTTCTTTCACGCTCAACCATTTGACACTGTTTTCGATAACACTAGTCTCTGAGAGACTCAGAGAGAGAGAGAGAGAGAGAGGCACCTGTCCATTTTAAGAAATGTGTCAAGAAGATGGAGGACCCAAATTGGAAGTTAATGAATAAGGCTCTTTAACTCGTGAACAAGACCCCCACGGACCACGGTAAGTGACAACCCCACATGCAGCTTCACTCTGGGATGTGATTTCTTTACAGCAGGAACCCGACTATCAAAAAATTCTTGTACTTTTTTTTTTTCTTCTTCAAATTAAAAGGGCAGAAGGCGACTGAGCGTTATTATGTAGCACCTTTCAGCTAAAAATTGCTCAGAGGGGTCTAAACGGTGAATAACCGTGTATCACATGTGCTCTTTCAAGACCAATTGACTTAAACGGTGAATAACCATGTATCACATGTACTCCTTCAAGACCAATTGACTTAGCTTTATTAGGATATTAATGGAACCCAAGGTAATTAACACTACTCGAGAGTGAGTGATTGATCTCATTACAATATTCGAATTCACTTCCTAGTGCATGCTTAATCGTATGGAGATTTCATTACTCCTATCACATTTGATGACAGTGTGTATGACGCTGCGTAAATTTTATAAGAAATTTGGATAACTTAAAAAAAAGGCTTCAAATTAGCTCATATGTGTTGGCAGCTTAAGATGAAAGATCTATATTATCAAGCATACGTTATATTTTAATACCGATCCAGTAATGCTACATACTATATAAATAGTTTACAAATATAAAATATTTTGATGTGAATAAAGTTGGCCTTGCCTAAGAGAGGCATATATACCACCCGCTTGAAGTCTTGGTACAGTGGTACTTGTGAACTATAGTACACAGAGTACCATTGGAGGTATGATAAGAAAAGTTTAACGTTGAGGATCATAGAACAAAAAGAAAAAGGAGCGAAAAAACAGTGCGAAAGAAAAGAGATGATGGCGTATATACAGAAGAAGATGAAGAAAAGAAGGGCAGCAGAAAGCCAGAGGGCTATACGAATAGTAGCCGGAGGACAAGGGAATTTCCATATGGGGTAAGCTACCGATTCAATGCAATGTAGCATATCTGCTCACTCGTTTTTATCCAGTTTTCACCGAAATCTCCGGGATCTTTTGACAGAACGTTTCAGAGCTCTTAGCTAGGTAGCTGCTGCGCTGCCTAGATTAGGGCTTGCTTTGTATTCGATCTAGGGAAGTCAGAGAAAAGATGAGTTAAAAGACAATTCATTCCCTAGCTAGGTCAAGTGAGCTAACTATTTTTTACATGCCATTTTTTTAAAAAATATTTTATGACAATTTATTCTAGCCTTCCTTAATGGAAAAATATATGCTTGGGATATGGTACTATAATTTTACTGCAACTTTTTTACAAATTTACGTGTTACTTCACATTTTATGCAAATGAGAGAATATAAAGGATCGAATATTACAACTTTTACTACAAAGTCATTTATAAATTGATTTGACTATTTATAATTGGTGAAATAATTATGGAAAAGAAAAAGTACACATATGACATAACTTTCTTAAACTACTATCTTTTTGTCAATGTCCTCCACTCCCTTAAACTACCAATCATGTCAATCTCCACCCCTAAATTACTGAAAAATGTCAATATTCCCTTTAATGACAAAAATACCCTTCATAAAATTATTAATTTTTTTAAAAAAATTATTTAAAAAATCTAAAATAACAAAAAATTATTCAAAAAAAAAAATTACTAAAATACATGCAGATAACTTATACCTCTTGATTTTAGAAACAATACTAGTAAGGGCAATATAGTTAACTTTGTTGATTCTGAAGAATAGCAAAGTAATTGGCTGGAATGACAGAGAAACTCTTCTTTTGTATAAATTTATGAAATAAAATGGGATTTGTAAGAAAATAGCGGAATTGGAGAGAGTCAAAGAGACACAATAATTTTAACTAGGATGGTTCGGCCTTAAAAGCCTATGTCTACCATTAAAATAAGGGTCCTATAAAAATACATATGTATTATTGCATGTTTTGACTTGATCATATAATTAATAATTATATTTATACAAAAAATGTGAGAGGTAAAGAAGATTAAGAAAGGTAATACAAACCAATAAGAAAAATAAATTAAGGTTAAATGTTCTAACCTCCCTATAGCTAATTGTTAATCAAAATAATAATAATAAATAAATAGATAAATAAAACTTTTTGGTGTTATTGATATATAGCCGTTCGAATGATAAAGGAACCTGAGAGCAACATTATAGATTCGCTTGATGGTTCTTCAACACTTGGAGCATAATTGGAACCCGAAAGCAACGTTCAATATTGAACATATATTTGATATTGGTTCAAACAGACTTCTGATTTTACCTTAATTTCCATCTGCTCGCTTGTTGTCGCGACAACAAGTAATTAATGATCATTAGAACATCCAAAAGTCGCCCGTTCTCTTGATGTAGTACTTTTTATACTGTTTGATACATGAAACGATTTAAATTCACATAATTTAATAATCCTTTTAATTATGTCACAATTGGAAGGATGGAATCAAAAAAATTTCGTTGGAGGCCGGCCGATGCATGATCGAAGGGGTAAGCTTAATTTTAATAGGGACTAGTCCTAATTTATATATATATATTAAGGAAAAAAAAAATTCAAAACTGGGAGCCATGCCCCAAGCTCAGGGACGAACTAATTAACCTCTTCTATATATTAGATTGTAGAATTAAATTACTAAAAAATAGGATAAAATAAAAGCTTTTATAATTCCCGTGGCTCCCTCTCTAGACCGGCCAAGTCCATATGTACATTTATAAAAACATTAAAAAAATAAAATAAAATAAAATAAAGGAGTAATGTCAACCTTTGTTCTTATGTCATTTAATTTTTCTTTTAAAAGAACGTGTAAACGAATGTGCAGATAAAAAAAAAAAAAAGAGTAATAACTCTTTTAAAATATGAAAGAGAAATAAGAGATATTTGATTAATTAAAAAATCACAAATAGTTTATTACATTTTTCTTTGTTCTGTACCAATTCAGAAATTTAACTAGCTAGTACGCCATGTCACAAGATAAAGTATTAAAAATATTTATTTCTTTTGGATAATAAAAACATGTATTTATTAATGCTAAAAATTTTGGTCTTGTGCAAGTGCACCGTAAACCTCGAACTATTTACCCTTTGCTATGTAGGATCCTATATATGCCAGCGCTTTAATTAATTATTTATTTGAATTAATTTTTACTAGTCAATGTTTTCGTGAAAAAAAGAAAAAAGAAAAAAGAGCGCATAAATCGATCATTCAATAAGTACCTTACTGCTCACATATTCATAGAAAAAGACTTACGAGTAGTAATGAGGATTTTGTATAAAATTATATGTGGCTTTCTCTCTATAAACATCTTGGTTTGTTATAAATATAATACAGAACATCATAAAAAATTTGGTACCTCGATCTTTGGCACCAATATAGGATTTGATTAATTAAAGTTGCTCCACTTATTAATTTGCTTCTTGAATCAACAACAATTTCTTTTTTCACTCGGCGGTGAAACACGCTAGTAGAACGATACCTACAATATCCATCATCTTCGTGCCTCACATCTTCAGAAAACAAATAGAGAGATTGGGATGGAGCTTGAATTAATACCACACAATCTCACACATTCACCTTTTTGCAAAAACTTTCACCCACCGAAAAAACCAAAATGAAAATCATAAGTTCGTTTGATAAAATTTTTTAAAGGGTACGTTATTGTTTGAAGCTGTTTTGTTAATAATTTTTTTTTTTCTTAAAAAAAAAAAAAAAAAAAAAAAAAGAAAGTCCCAAAAACGTTGTCCAACGTACGAGGCGTCGAGGCCCATGGTTGTCCTGGTCCAATTGCTTCTTCACATTTGAATAGTGCGAGGTTTAAGGTACACTTAATATTATCATTTATTGCGTAGAATAACGTAAGACCATTACACATATAGGTTGCCAAGTGGCCGGGCGCCTTTATTTCAAACAGACTTACAGTACTCCCTGCCCGGACCACTAGCTAGCCTGAAGCCCTAATTCCGTCCATGAGTACTACACCACCTTACGTCCATGGTGTGTATATATAAGTGGTAGTAGTAGTAGTAGTGACATTGTAGTGTTGTACTAATGGCATTACAAAGAAGACAAAGGTTGTAGGGCACGAAAAAGCACGTAGCCCCCACTTAGTGAAAAGAAGATATCGATCCTCAGCAAATCAATTGGGAAAGCTGGAAGCACATGTACAGTACTTTGTCTTCTACGCTCACACTCTCTCTATCTCTGCGTCATGTTTGTATGATAAGCAAATCTGTGAAACGGATACGGACACGGTCGTATGCCAGACCCATGATCGAACCCCTCTTGTTTTTACCACTGAGGTGGAAACAAACATGTACGTGATCATATGATTGTGAGGACGACGATCCAACTCACCAACCTAACCAAAGTAATGTTTTTTAACAAGCTAGTTTCAAAAGCATAAAGGAAGTGCGATTTGACACCCGAGACCCAGGACGAGAGAATTAATAATCTCTTCTGTTTTTGCGGTTGAAACATAGGCCCCCTGATTATGCATGGAATCTTCTTTGGGCTTCAATTATTAAATTAATTAATCCCCTAATAAAAGCTGTGCAATTAGAAAATAGAATAGTTGATCATTTTACCCAAAGATTCGTCTCGATCATTCTAATTGGTAATGAATGTACATTGATAACAAAGATATACAGTGCAACAGTTGTTTGTCTTCCACGTTCAAAATTGAGAAATATTTTTAATAGTTAGTAAATGAGCCTAAAAACTCATATCAATCTATTTACTATTATCAGCCCCAAGGAAGGCCGGCTGCACAATCCATTAATTAAGCCCATCTATTAATCGAGAAGGTCAGGCCACGTGATCCACCATGTGGCAAAGCCCAAGCTAGCCCACCCGGAAGTAATCCGCAAGAGGCTATGAAAAAATTGAGATCCCAAGATATCCGAAGATGTCCCAAGAACGTCAAACCCCACGTTCCGGACACATAGGAACCCCATGTTCTAGAACGTGGATACACACAATCCATACACGCGTGCAAAGATACACAACCCGTACATGTGGAAACCCACGTTTCGAATACACGAAGGTCCACGTGAAGACCCATGTTCCGAGTGCATGGAGACTCATGATCGATGGACCAATTCCCTCCATATCCGGGGAAAACCGCTTTCCACTCTTACTATAAATATACACAGGTATCCAGGTATATACTATAGCTGAAATTATTGTGATTAAGACATTCATATATATTATCTCTAAAAACCTGACTTATGCATTGAAGTGGAATTAGATGGCATCCTACCAAGCTCATTTATTGATCTTCATTGTTTTGCAGAGAGAAGAACTTTCCAAAAATTTGTGCTACCGTATCAAAAATTGTCTTAAGAAAAACCCTTCTTTTGCCCTTTATAGTACTGGTGGAATACAATACACTTAAAAGATTGATTGTTCCACAACTATTTAGGCGTGCACAAATTAAGAAATTGTTAATTTGTCTCTAACAGATCGATATCATAATTAAGCGTCATTTGGGATGCTTTGAAAGTCACTGAGATATAATTCGCAGGCTCTTGATCATTACATTTTCATGTCTTTAACTGATTTCTGTGATCCTGCTTAGAATTGAAACACCAACCATTATATATATATTTCTTCATTGGTCTCGTTTTCCTCTAGTATTTCCACCTATATATTGGGGCTCTGAAATAGCTGTCATTAGTCAATGAAGAGTCCAGGTTCGCCTCTTGGACAGTCTATCTAATTAAGGGATCCCCTATAATTGTTAGCTAGTGTGTCAAATATCACAATGTTTTCGCTTGGGGATGGATGCCTAAAATATGCCTCAGCCGGCCTACGACCCTGCGTGTTACATTATACTTGATCATCCCAAGTTGACGTTTCCTTGCCAATAACCTCGGTGATCGATCGGTACGTAAATCTTGCAATACTAGCAATCAGGGTTCAGTCATTGTCTAGGCAAATTAGGTGGTGGCCTAAGCCCCTATGAAAAAAGGTTTTCAAATAGTGCTATTAGCATAATTAATCTTAATTAAAAAAAAAAAAAAATTCAATGGTAGGTGTCAATCTTATTTATCAAAAGGTCAAGTTAAATTTGTCAACTTAGGTGTCAAAATCTATGGAGCGGCCGTGAAAGCATGCAATTAAACAAGAAATGAAAAGAGCGTGATGGGTGATGGGTGATGGGTAATGGAGATTTTTTAGTAAACAAAAAGGGTCCACGTAGCAGACGATTATATAGTGAGTAGGATCTGAGATCCGAGTCTTTTCAATAAAAATTAAAAAAAAAAAAAATTCTGAGATCCAAGAAGAAGCAAATCGTACGAGGAGGATGTGTGGAAAACCGTGGCCAATGGTAATTAAATATTTTTTGTTCACCTTCTCAGCTTTCGACGCATGTCCCTCTCCACTCTCCACTCTCCACTCTCCGCTTACGCCTCTCTCTCCCCCACCCCACTCGGGGAGTCTCATCCGTACAACTTCAGCAATATCAATGTCACATCACCTTCTCTCTCTCTCTCTCTCCATTCATGAGTGTGTATGCACTTGGGCCACTTGGCTCTTGGGTATAGCAATTTGACGATATTAATTGTAAAAGGTTTTCTGTTTTGTAAAAAGTTTTCTATTTTAATTAATCTCCATTGTTCGCCCAATTCTTTATAATTACTAGCTAAATATCAAACATTAGGTCTGTTTGATAAAGATGGTTAAATTTAATATTTTTACTCATAGAAAAAAGTGGTTGATGTCATATATAATAAAAAGAATTTGAATGAAAAAATAAAAAAAAAAAATTATATTGTAATTAATTTTTTATTTGAATAATAATAATAAATTATTAATGCGATATAAAAAGTCAAAAAAAAATCTTTTGAAGTAGTTTGTTTTTAAGAGAAGTGACACGGAACATTTTATGCAAAATTCAGGTTCAAAAGTGACATGATATTCTTTTTATTTTTCTTTAAGTAAATTGAAAATTTGAGAGAATTAAGGAGAAGTTAACCCAATAATTAAGCAAGATCCTAAATTTAGGTCAAAAGAACTCTTCTTTTTATTATTTCTAAAGACTAGAAAGTGTTTATTCATGATCCTCATCCACCGAGGCTTAATCACTCTCATCTCAGTCTCCTTCTCTTCCACTTGACTAAGGGTGCGTTTAGAATTGTGATTTTATAGACAATAAGTACAATTTTAAATCAAATTGTAGAATATAAATCATTTGAGAACTTCATTTTTAAAAATTGCGATTTGAAAACGTAGAAATCTATTTTTTCAAATCGCAAGTAAGATGGTGCTGCGCTTTTTTGAAAACGCATAATTTTAAAGATTAATTTGTAGCTTTAAAGGCTAAACTACGATTTTGTCAAACGCTTATCTGTGTTTTTAAAAATTACTTTTTTAATTCACACATTTTTAAATCGTTATTTTAAATCGCACTTTTTGAAATCGCAAACCCAAACAAACCTAAATTATAACCTGAATAACAAGAAAAATGGATGAGACCCATTAAACATAATTTTCCTATATCCGGCTGGTAAATTACAATATTGGGTTTCGACCAAACAAAACAAATTGTCGGACTTCTAATCAAAAGACTAAAGACTCTTACCAAAGATTCAAAAGGCGAGCACTCAAATGAGAAAAGGGCTTGTTTGTGATTGCCTTTACTAAGTACACTAGATTTATTCATTTTGCTCTAGATCATGAACTAGCTAAAAACAAATAAAGAAAGAAAGAAAGAAAACTCGCTTGGAAATGTATAAGAATATATGTGCACTCGATCTACGTAAGTATCACTGAGGAGATGCATGTATAGGCCATTTACTAATAATTTTCAAGTGGCACTGCCATAATTATGTCGATGAGTACTGGAGATGGATGTTATAATTTCAATCTTTGCAAAGATCCAATACCCGGCCTTCATTTTGATTTAGAAAGGGTCTTCTGTAAACTTAAACTCTGATCTACTAATTAAATATGGCTGTGGATTGATATATATGGATGGTTTTTAATCAATAGATATGGAAAACGTCGTAAAGAAATGGTTGAATATTTGGAGGTCATCAATAGAATTGAATGAAACTGTATGCGTGAATTAATTGAGGTAACAATATTCTATAGAAATTAAAAGCAGTAATTAGTACGACCAAACACACGATTATTGGACCGTTTCAGATGCGTGCTCATAAGCCTGAGAGACATAAACTTCGAATTCGAAAAAGACTAGCATTTGCTCCAAGATTAGACTTTAAATTCACCTTTGAGTAATTCAATCGTCAATTGACGTGCACTTAGCTAGAGGTGACAACTAATTGGAATGGGGGAATGTCCATATAATGAGAGATTTGTCAGGTTCAAAGAATTCCACCTATCCAAAAGAAAAAGGGTGACAACTTAATTATGAAAATTTAATTAGTGGGATTTAAGCTAATCATAAGAAATGATTGATGTAATAGTTTAATTAATATTTTAATACTCTATTTCATGTGTGGGATCAAACTCTCTATCAATAAGTAAGGCTCAATTCGTGGAATGTTCAATTGAAATAGAAGGTAAATAAATGATTGAATGTTCAAACTCAGTACTTTTACTCCGATATCATGTTAGAATCATAAGTTATTTCAAAAGCGTATACTCTAGATAAAAAATAGTTGGTTTAATCATTTAATTAATTAATATTTTAACAAATCGTCTCATTGATCAGCTCAGTGGCAAGCATGTGATCAGTAAATAAATTAATGACCTTATATATAGAACATTGAGAGGAAACTCGATCATAATATAATCAGCAACTTATTTTATAATCGCTGCATCTAATTAATGGAATGGAGCTCAATTGGAAGAAGCGTGTATAACGACCATTGATGGATGAGATCAAGAAAAAAAAATTATAATTAAACCGAACGATTTTCTCACCCTATATATGGCGATCGATGGAGGCTAGAAAGTACTGAGCAGATCAATAGAAGTAGACAATTATATATATATATATATATATATATATATATATATATATATATATATATATATATATATATATATATATATATATATATATATATATGCATTCTTAAACCACCCCTTATTATCACAAAAGTTTAAATTATGAGGAAATAATAAATTTAATTATTTAATTAAAATACTTTAACATTTTGCCTCGTATGTAAGAATAGACAACATGTAAACTAATTTAATTGAAACAAAGAATAAATAACCGTTATATGGTTCAAAATTAGAGCATTTGTTCTATTACAACGTTAAACTACCGCTTATTTCAATATATTAATATAATAATAATAATAAGTAGAGAAAATCAAATAATTAAATTAATACTCTAACAGGCAATTATTTGCCGGCCAATTGGTAAACTAAAGGACATTTTGGGTATTTAACACCAATCCTAATTCCTAAATAGGGACCAGAAAAGGCCATAAACTAGCTAATTCTACTTTTAAAACTTAAAAAGAAACCAAAAGTGGAAAAAATAGGGATCAAAGCAAGAGATCGACGAAACCCTAGAAGATATTCGGATGGGTCAGGGCCTGTCAGTTCCGCCCGCCCCCACTTGAAAATGCTTGTGGAGGACGCAACATATCATCGAAATATAAACGCCATTACATTAATGGGTAAGCTTTCATTTTCCCGATTCTCAGAGACATATATAGCTATTGACATCTGTGGAAGAGGGGGACTGGGTCGGAGAGTTTTAAAGTTTTTGGTAAATTTAGTTCCTAGGATTACGATGGATAACTGTTATGGGCACACCTATCTCTCTCTTTCTCTCTCTCTCTCTCTCTCTCTCACCAAACAGTCCTCCTCTCTCTTATTCATTGCTAGCTCACACCTTCTCTTCCTTTACTGAAACTCTATATATATGTACCCTTCGACCCTCTTCATCCCTCACTTCTCTCCGCCTCTGAGTTTTTCCTTTTACAAGTCCTTTATACTCCCCTAAGAGATAATGAAGATACGGATTTTTTCCCTTTTTCAATATCAAGTGGGTCTTACATAAATCGTAGTCCTAGAAATGGGAATGAATTACTTTTTGAAGTTTCATGGTTTCTCTTTTCCTTTGCTTTTTTTTTTAAAAAAAAAAAAAAAAAAAAAAAAAAAAAAAAAAAAAAATCTTTTCCTGATGGGATTTAGGGTTAGGGTTAGGGTTCCTCCCATCCTCTCTATATATATTCTCTCTTTTGCATGGGCTGACAACCATAAACAGTCATTGTTTGCTGGTGGAGCATCATCAAGATTCACAAGCTTTTGAGGGCTTTTGGTGGGGGCTGTTCCCTTTCTCCAATTTAAATGGCCTATGACCTGGGAATCTTGATGATGCTGCAGCGGCAATAAATGGCTTTATACTAGCAGACGTCAATTATGGCACCAACAATGAAGGTAAGTAAACTCATCTATTTTTATTTTTATTTTTTTTAAAAAAAACCTTATTTTGTTTCAAAGAGTTCTTATATTTATGGATTAAAAACCAAGTTGTACTATATTTGTGTTAGAAACTGTTGTGTAATCTGTGTTACTTGGAGATTTTCTTTTCAGTGACGAGGGATTATTAGGTGGATTCTCTGAAGATTTCTCAGAAGGGTAGTCCGTACTGCCAATCCCCCGGTCTCCGCAGGTATGTCTGTACTTTGGTGGAGCATTGTGTACCCCCAAGAAATCATGTCTTATTATTCTCTATGTTCTTTTTCTTTCTCATTCTGGATCTTGATCTTCATTTCGATCTGTATTATAATATGATCAATCTATTCCAGCTTCAGATCAGTGACCATCTTTTTATACGATGTGTTTGAAATACACAACAAGTCCAACGTACATACAATCATTTTGTTGCTTTCTCCATATATACCATCATGGAGTTCGGGCTGTCCTCTGGCATCTACCCTTTATTAATGAGGGATTTCTTAGATTTGTTTTGGCAGTTCAATCCTTACATTTTCTTCATTAATTTTCCTGGACAAGGCGGTTTCTTTTTCTTTTTCTTTTTCTTTTTCTGAATATCCATTTATATTTACTGGAGAATTCATCCAGTAAAATCTGAAATCTTGTGCAATCCTGTGAGTTCTTAAATCTTGGGCCCTTTTAGGGTTGGCAAAGCTGTCTATTGTATCTAGGGTTACTTGTTATGGGTTAGGAGATGAGTACTCATTCTGTTTTTCTGGCAATGGCAGACTGTTTCAATATGAAGCCGGCCACTTCATTTCGGTGAATCATTCTATCTCTTCATCAACTTGGTAAGTGACTACACTAGGCTGGTTATAAGATGAGACTTATAATTTGAATGCCTTTTCTTTTCAGTCCAAAAATTTTGTATATATGTCATTGAGTTCATGAGAGTAATTTTTTTCCATAACCTGATGAAAAAGTGTTGATAGGAAAAAGATTGGGTTATATTTAGCGAGTGTTTTGTAATTTTTGTGTTCAAAAAGTGCTTCTATTTTATAATTTAAAAAAAAAAGTGTTTTTAATTATTGGGATTGAATATGATACTGAAAAAGTGAAGTGTTTTGACCTAATGTCGAAAACCATTAATGTGGGCAAATAGGCTTAGTATGAAGCAGGTGCCTTTTGTACTTAACCCTATTTTGACATTACATCCTTCTTATAAAAAAATTAAAATAGATGGTAAAAATGAAACGAAAAGAAAGAAGAGAACATTTAAAAAATAACCTCAAGCTACTAGATTGGTTGGGTTAGAGCTCAGGCACTGCTGTTGGTAATCCAAACCACCATGGTTGAGAATGCATGGCTGATCCTATTGGCTATGGTTTCCAATAAGAGAAAAGGACTATAATAATGTTCTTTGAATGGTCAAAAAAATTATTAGAATGGCTGATCCTATTGGCTGATGATTGGGTTAGAGCTCAGGCACTGCTGTTGGTAATCCAACCACCATATATGGTTGAGAATGGCTGATCCTATTGGCTATGGTTTCCAATAAGAGAAAAGGACTATAATAATGTTCTTTAAATGGTCAAAAAAATTATTAGACAACCAAACACTGCTGGAGAAGATTTCTCGCACGCTTATTAGAGGGGAAATTAAACACTTTTAGAGAAGAGTGCCCGAAAACTCTATACTTGAACACTTTCCCAAATGTCAATTTGTATTCTCACCCAGTGCATGGCTGGTCTTATTGGCTTCGGTTCTCACACATTTCTCCGGTCGAAAAACACTTCTTGGGCTGGAGAAGAGTGTCGGAAGACTCTCTGCTTGAACACTTTATCAAACGTTTAATGTATGTATAAATTAAAGCGTTTTTAAAAATTGAACTGTTCTAAAAAATGTTACCAAACATACTGATTTTTTTTTTTTTTTGTCTTCTGGGGATGAAAAAAGGGAATCTGGTAGTAATCAAGAACTTGTACTGGTTTCGTGGAAGAGCTCTATTTCATTCTCATTGCTATCAAATTCCACTGTGTAATCAATAACTTGTACTACTTGTTGCGTGGACTGTAATTCCACATTCTTTTAGGTTTAATTGGCAAAGGAATCTTTTGTTTATGCATGGGAATGTTTAAATGTGCCAGAAAAAGTTCAATTGTTACATTCAAAATATGTTCTTGTACGTGCGCGCCCGTCTGGTTCAAATGTGCATTCAAGCTAGTGTTAATTTTTTAGAAAGCATATCTTACATGCAGTACTATATATATATATATGCTACTGTATATAATGAAATGGCAAAAGTTTATAAATAAAAACAAATTTAATTTTATATATAGTTGGAAGGACACTAAACTAGCAAAAGTGTCGAACTGTGATAGCAATCTATCAAAAACTATCACTTAATTGTACCCCAATTCGATACTTTTGCTAGTTTGGTATTCTTCCGTTTAAAACGCCAATAGTTCGATACTATTTTGTGAACTTATCCCTTTAAATAATCCATTTATGAAGAACTTTAATTTGCCACTGCTTCACTCATTTTGTGGATGACAATTAATGGAGCAATATGTCCAAATTTACCACATGTTAACACGATTCTCTAGTTTCAATTCCTAATACCACAAGTGTAGTCTTTTGAAAAATGTGTTAATTAATTGCAGAAGTTTGCGTGGACTCTCCTTTTAAACTTGTTTCTGCTGTAAAAATGTGTACTTAATGGATCTTATAATGCTTGAATTGTTCAAGCTGCTCTTGGTCTTATTTGCTTGTATATATATATATATATATATATATATATATATATATGTATGAATGCGCGCCATGATGATTGCAGCATCTCAGTTACAATGGGATATTTATATATTTACGAGAACAGCATCTATAATTATTTTCTGTTGATTGGTTAGAACCTAGCTAGCTACTTACGAATGATCAAGCAAATACATGGTCTTTATGGACGAAATATTACGTAGATAATAGTTTTATCATGTCTACTTAGCCTTAAATAGAATATTTATTTGTTATATATAAATATATAGCTTCTTTATCCCTTTCGTGGGTTAGTCTTTGTGAATTGTGAATCTTTTTCAATTTATTTTATGAGTAAATTCTTTTAATTAAATGGTGCTATATATATATATATATATATATATATATTTTTTTTTTTTTTCATGTATTAACGTGTTCCAACAACAGAATTTTGACCCATCAACTTTGTGAATGTATGGATTATGACGATGGCTTGAAGAAAATGGAGAAAGCTTTTGTAAAAATGTAGAATCCTCATCAGGAAGGAGCTAGAATTTATTTGTAGCTAATCTACCTCTCTGGAAGTTGCGGATCTAGCGTACGTTCATGTAATAATTAATTAAGTTGTGGAAGATATATAATTCGGTTGACTGTAATTAATATATAATTATGAATCAACTAACAAAATACCATTTCATGATAATTGAGTCGTCTAATCACCATATTCCCGAAAAAGGGGATTCTGGGGCTTCAATCCCACTAAATTATCGGAGCACTGTGCAAATCCCTCTCTTCATATGGCGGGTTGGGTAAGGCTCGGGCTTTCAGTGACACGTGATTTAACACTTGAGCCAACTCATGAGATTAAACATAAATATATGATCATTTTGGATAAAAGTACACATATTCCTTTTAAATTACCGCTCTATTGTTAACGTATTTTTAAACTACCAATTGTGTCAACGTCTCTCACTTAAACTATCAAAAAATGTTAATGTTTCTCCTAGAGCCAACAAAAAGACAAAAATAATCCTAAAAATGTTTCAATAAAATAAATATATCGTTATAATTTTTTTTTAAAAAAAAAAAACTAAAACTATTAAAAAACGATTTTTTTTTTTTTTTTAAAGATTGAAAAAAAAAAAATCAATTTTTTTAAAGAAAAATAAACAAAAAAAAAAAAAAAAAACAAGAAAAATAAAATTCAAGGGGTGGCCCAAAATGAAATTATATAAAACAAAATCTAAAAAATAAATTTTCAGTTTTATTTTTTTTAAAATTAATTTTTATAGTTTTATGAAGGATCCTTTTGTCATTGTGGGGCACATTGACATTGTTTGGTAGTTTAGAATGGTACATTGACATAATTGGTAGTTTGAGGGGCACATTGATAATTAGGTGATAGTTTAAAATGATATGTAGGGGTGTAAAAGAGGGGCGGTTATTAACCAGAAATAACAGGTAATCGGAGAAACTGAAAATCCAGAAATAAACGTAACCGAATAACCGGGTACCCAGTTGCGATTACCGGTTATTGCATTCTAAAAAACTGGTTAATAATTGGGTAACAGCAACCGGTTATTATTATTATATAAAAGTGAAACTTTGTTTGATTTTAAGTTGCATGTTGCTGAAATTGAAAACGTATTAAAGACACCTGAATAATAAATAATAAAGAAATTGTTTGGATTTTGAAAACTGGTTATTCAATTAATAACCGGTTTAAAATAACCGAATAGCAGGCGGTTAGTAAAAACCGCAATTGGCCTATCGGTTACGGTTGCGATTATTGAAATAGAAATAATCGAGAACTTTGGTTGCGGTTATTTGCTCATAACCGCAACCGCAATCGATTGTACACCCCTAAATATGTGTATTTTTTTTCATAATTTTACTTTGATAATTTGTGTATTAATTAAGTGGAGGGGATCGATGAATTATTAATTAAATGATGAAGCATGTAATATAAATATATATTAAAAAACAAAAAAAGAGCCAATATATATATATATATATATATAAAAAGCATATTTGGAGTACCAAACAACTGTGCCGTACAATAATGTTGCTGAAAGTGGACCCAGAAGTGAGGCAGTATCAATTAAGTATCCAATGCCGATGGTGAAGTTCCGCTGCCCAGAGAAAACCCACTAGACCAGACAGACACCCCGGTACGCCTCGTACCCTTTAATCACTGAGTTTTGCCACTCCAATAGTACAATAATTCCATTTATAAAAGAACACTACATCCTCCGTGTTTGCCGCTATTATTCAAAACCTTTCAAACTCCCACTCATTCATTCACGTACAATGACCTCAAACCACTGTGTCATTACTTTTTCTATGCTTCCCATTCATCTTTCCAAACAAGCCGCTACCATGGGCTGCCTTTACAGTATACGTGATTGCATTCACGAGTCCAACAAGTGGGCCGACCGAGGCCGGGCTCAAGTTGTGCTCAAAACCTGCCATTTACATATATGTCTTCAACGTGTCAGGGCTAGTTGCTTCCTAGGCCCTACCCCAAGGAAAAAAAAAAAGGGCTTTTGCTATTGCCCCGTTGATCAGAAGGGAAAATTCTTTTCAAATATTCAGTTATTCAAACAGATTTTTAAATATAGCCCACACCACTAAGGTCATATTTTTCCAACAAGCAAACCAAAAAAGAAAAAACTCAATTTTCAAAAATACAAAACCTTGTTTTTTATAAAACTTGTTACTTTTTTGAAAATTAAATATTTTGACAAAACATATACTTAAATTTTTGAAATAAAAGGTTGAATTACTATTTTTTTTTAAAAAAAAATATCTCAGTCTCATTCTCTTAAAGTTTACCCAAACTTGGAAAAAAGAAAATTTTCCATCCCCAAAGAAGCTTGTGGACTAGGCTTTGTGTTAGGGATTTGATTTGACTCACCTAGCTCACATGGATTCGGCTTGAGAGAGACGAAAAAATGGAACCCTTCTCCCTTCCTTAAACCGTCAAATAGAGGTGGGCGCGGGCCGGATTGAGCCGGATTTGCATGCTTTCCACAACTCGCCCACAGTAAACGGGTTTGAAAATCGAGATCCGCAACCCGCATGGTGAATGGTCAGCTCGCTGGGCCTCAGGTAGCGCGAATCAGGACGGGTTCATGCGGGTTTGGGTATTCTTTTTTTTTTGGGGGCCCAAAATCAAAAAAATAATTCACAATCTTGCTAACCCAGTTCAAAATTTGAAAATTCCAATTGAATGAACCTTACTAGCAAACAAGAACAAAAAGAAAGAACTAAAATTACCAACAAACCCAACTGTAAAGAACTTTTTTATTCTTTTCTGTGATTGCAAATTGAATGGATATGTATATGTGAGAATGTAGAGATGTAAGTGTATATGAGAATGGAATAAGAATAGAAATGAAATGGATAGTGCAAAACTGTATTGAATGAAATCAAAGGTACACAACCTGGGTAATTCGTGACTCCTATAATTTTTTTGAGGAAAATTTGATGAAATCAAAAGCACACCCATAGTCGTAACTCTTATAATTTTTTTGGGGAAAATTTGATGAAATCAAAGGCACACCCCTTGTCATGACTCTTATAATTTTTTTGAGAAAAATTTGATGGTACGAGTATAAAGGGATTGCCGGGCGGGCGTGCAAGTGAAAAAAAAATATAATACCGCAACCCGTCCCATAAATAACGGGTTGGCATATTTAAGATTCGCACTTTTTTAGAAATGTCTTATATACGTTATTGATGAGACGGGACGAGACAGGGCGGGTTCACGGGTACGGGTGGGTTTTGCACACCCCTACTGTCAGAGCTTAATGAGAGTGATCGAGTTGTTGTCAATAATGTCTTTTTATTCTATGCCCATTAAGCAACAAGACCTGCATTCCCAAAAAGGTATGCTCACTTATTGAAGATCGAGTTCGTGCTTTCTTCCGGAGGAAGACTTCTTTCTCCCAAAAAAAAAAAAATAGACTACAGACAAAGTCACCTTCAACATAAGAGGGAAATGATTGTGTGACCATCATTATTTTAATTTATGATTTTAACTTAACTGGCGTGTTAATAACACGTACAACGTTGTAGCGTGTATCTAATATAAACTAATCACGATTAAAAGGTTAACAAAAGGGGTATGAAATAAATCAATTAATAGCGTTGCGAGCCTTAAAAGAGTGATTTGATAAAGATTCAACATTAAAAAGCGAAAGATCAATTTTTACATTGCAAACTAAGCAAATCCTAAAGCTAAAAGCCTGCTTTACAACCATCCAACAGTAAAGAAATAAAGAAACAAACAAACAAAGAAATTTACAGTCACATATATATATATATATATATATATATATATATATATATATACCTTAATTGGTCGAGTTGGAGAAAATAGTGAATTTGAGGAATTTACAGTCACATATCTCCTGATCACCGACACTTGTAATCCTATCTGAACAATATTCTAAACGTACTTAAGATTTTCAAAGTTGTTAGGTACACTAGAGCTAGCATTGGTTGGATTCCTGCAAAGGAAATTTCTATGGCTGATTAGTGTAAAGCACTCTGGATTTCGTTGATGTTCTGGTAAGACTGAATCAAGCTATTGCTCAAATCAGACTTAAGAGAGCTCATTCCACAGGTAGTAAGACTAAGACTGTTACTATAGTTACGCCTAGATATATGCTCTAAAAAAAAGAGAAGAAAAAAAAATATTCATCGACGACCCTTCAAGCACAAGCTTCTCCCCTCGGTGCCATCGCAAAAATAGCCTCAAGATCAGGCGGCTGAAAATAACCATTCTTTGGCGGCGCCTGCAGTTTCACGTGAACCGGCTTCTTCTTCGGAGCCGGCGGGCACTCGAAAGCCGCCGGTATTCGACACCCACTGTGTGTAGGAGTCCCACAACCCTCCTCCGCCGCCCCAACAACCCTCTCGTCCACCTCCATTAATGCATGTATGTCTCTTAACAGCGGTAGCATTGTGGAGGCAGTGTTGGTAGACAATTTATATAGGAGACTTGGCTCTAGCTTGTTCCGGAAGGCGTTCTTTGACTTTATCCAAACGTGTGGTGGAAGCAACTGAGGCTGAGATTGACGTGGAAAATTGACGTCCAAAAAAAGGTCGGTAATTTTTGCCACTTGGACGCGCGAGAACCTTCAGCGGGGAGGATGTGTGGGTTTGAATCTCGACCGCACGTTCGTTTCCCTCCTTTTTTGGATGGCTGGCTGGTGGCATAGGAATTGGGATTCGCTTCTTGGATGCTCTGTGCTCGTGGACCCATGGTGGGGTGTGGTCCGATAGGGGGTCTAGGGCCTAGGCCATGGGCCAGCTGGCTTGTGGTGGAGGGAGGAAGGGAGCAGGTGCAAAGTGGGCCAAGTGGCTTTGACCACGTTGTTTTCGTTTGGGACTTCACCGACAAGTTTGGTGCCCCACGTGCATTGAAAGTTGGGACTTTTGGGAACTCACCCAGAAGCTGTCAAGTTGTCCAAGATCCACGTTGGGCCAAGACCTTATGGTGGTTTGGTCCAAGACTCATTTTATTGGGCTTCAAACTTTGATGGGTCACGGCCCAAAATAAAGGTAGTTGGGTCGATGGCCTAAAGAGAAACTTTGATGGACTTTTAATGGTCCGTTTGAATGTTAGATTTTTCGAAATCAGAATTCAATTCTAATTCACTGCGCGAATTTCAAATTTTGACTTTGTGAGACAAAATTTAAAAAAATTGAATAAAATATGATTTATTTTTTAAAAAAGTAGAGAAAAATTAAAATTCAACTATGTTTCCAAAAGGACCATAAGAACCTGGACCCGCAGGCAATAGCTTCTATTATAGTCCCACTATAATGCTCTCTAAAAATCTCACATATCTCATTTCATTCCTAATGAATAATAGGAATTTCAATAGAAAAGTTCAGAAGTGATAAGTTGAGTCTTGATGAGATTTCAATTCATTCATAAATCACGTTTACTCCTTTCAATTTATCACTCAATTTGTAAGGTCATCTTAATCCTTAGTTGTAATCTTAACTATTCCCCCCCCCCCCCCACCGCCCCTCCCCAAAAAAAAAGCATCATTTTGGTATATTCTGAATTTTTGCTTCTTTTCTTTTCTTTTTTATTATTTTTTTTATGCAAAGTATTTTTGTCATTTTAGGGGCAGAAGAGAGACATTACAAACCCAATGATAAATTTGTAGAATACATTAACCAAATTGAAAGATCGTGAGAGACGTTACCGATTGGCATACCCTAGTATACATACCCTCCTTAAACTACCACCCTATTACCAATGTCCATCATAAACTACAAATTGTGGCAATTTACCCCACAAACTACCAAAATAATGTCAATGTCCTCCCATGACAAAAATAACCTTCATAATTTTATTTTATTTTTTTAAAAAAATCTTAATATTATAACAAAAAACTATAAAACTATATATATAAAATAATAATAATAAAAAAAACCAATATATTTTTTTTTCTTTTTTTTTTTTAAAAAAAAAAACTTGTTTCTAAAAACTAAATTTTGATTTTTTTTTTTTTAAAAAAAATTAACAAAAATATAAATGTAAACGAAAAAAAATTGGAAAACTAAGGTGATCATTTTATTTATTTATTTATTGTTTATTTTTAATAATTTTAATTTTTAAAACAATTTTTTTAAAAATTTTTTAAATTTTTATTTTTTGAATTTATAAAGATATTTTTGTCATATTGAAAAAATTTTAAGGTCATTTTTGTTTTTTTTGTTAGCCTTAAGGGAGACATTGACATTGTTTTGAACTTTTGATAGTTTAGATGGGAGAATGACACAATTAGTAATTTTTTTTTTTGGGGGGGCGGGGGAGGGAGGACATTGGCAATGAAATAGTAGTTTGATGGGTGTATGTGTACTTTTCCTAAAAACTTACTATTACTTTTAAGAAATCACTCGTCACTTTTATCCCAATTTATTGATGTGATATTGTCAATCAACCCATGATTTTTATTTATTTTTTAACAAAGGCTAATCTAAAGAGACATAAATTTTGTACAAACTAGTTTGTAAGAAACTTTTAAAAATGACATGTATCCCTTAATAGGTGAGAAACACATGTTTTTTTTTAATAGCACATGCTTTTCACATGATTTTTTAAATGCATACGCAACTTAAAAGACATATATAACTTCTAAAAGCTGTTTTGTAAAATTTTCTTATAAATAATTTCACACAAAATTTATATTCTATGCAAAAGTTGATTAACAATGTCACTATCACATCATCAAAGTGAGATAAAAAATACTTTTTACTTTGAGTTAAATGGCTTAGAGGTACTTGTGGTTAGATCTTAAATCAAATCGCCGTCTCGGTTCAAAAAGCGTCACAGGTGGTACCTGTCTTTAATAGATATTCTCAGTTGGTACTTTCGTCAGTCCTTCATCTATTTTTTAAACGGACATCCATGTTACCTACTTTAGGATGCCAACACATATGTCGATTGCCACGTGGCCAAGTATCACGTACGATAATTATGCATTCAATGTCACGTAGGATGTGAAAAATAATAAAAAATTACCTTTTTTTTAAAAAAAAAAAAAAAAAAAAACTTGAGAGTTGGCCAAATCACCCCCAAGGGCCATGGGGCATAAATATCATATATGATATGTGGCAATGTGGCAACCGAGATAATGTCGGCATTCTAAGGTGAGTTACATGGAGATTCACTAAAAAAATGGACAAAGGACTGACGGAAGTACCAACTAATAATATACATTAAAGACAAGTGCCATCTGTAATACTTTTTAAAACGAAGGCGACGAATTGTTATAGGGTATAACCATAAGTACCTCTGAGCTATTACACATTTACACTTATATTTGAACTTGAGGGTTGCTACACTCACACCCAAAAGCTTACACCCATTTTTTACACCATGATGTGGCATTCTACATCAATTTTTTGTTTTTTTTTTTTATTTTTGGTTTTCTTCTCAGGCACACAAGGAAGATTGGTGCCCCCGAACCACCAGGCAACACCACCCCGAAACACGCTGGCACCGCCACCTCCAAGACAGTCACTGCCAAGCATCCATTTCCGGCCGAGCGTCCATTTTTTAAGGCCATGGACGGGCAGTGACTGAGCTCAGAAAAGATCCGGCCGGAACCCACGCACACCGGTGTGGGTTTGAGAGATCCGGTTGAAAACCTAGATTCGGCAAAAAACCTTGCCGTCCAGATCTGGTCTAGTGTCTCGATCCAAACCTAGATCCGACTAGAAAACCATGTCGTCCAGAGCCCAAACCATCCAAATCAGGCCGAGCGTCCCGACCCATCATCCCGATCCCGTCGGCCTTCCAAATCCCGTCGTCCCGAGGTTCACTGCCCCATAGAGAGAGAGAGAGAGAGAGAGAGAGAGAGAGAGAGTTTTGTTTTTAAAAAGAAGAAAAAAAAAATTAGGTGTCTGATGTGGAAATTTTCACATTAGGGTGTAAAAAATTAGGTGTAAGGGTTTGGGAGTAAGTCTTAACATTTTTCTTTGAACCTTTGTTTCTCTTCTACAATTCTCACAAATTTCAAAAGTAAGAAAGTGACTCGAACCGGCCGGCTTGCGGTTCTGAATAATCCGGCTCACGGCTGCTACTATGCATGTGCTTTGGTCTCGGTCGTAGCAAGCTTGGGCACACGACCCGACCCTGCTCCACTAAACCCTAATTCCTCATTCTCAGAATCCCAATCCAGGGAAAAAAATTTGAAGAAAATGCCGTTCATTTCACAAATTCAACGCCAATCAGATTACAGTTTTATCCCCTCCACCACTCCCATCGTCATCGACAATGGCGCATCCTATTTCCGTATCGGGTACCCCCAAACAAACCCTAACTCAGCCTATACATATGTATACGATTCATTTGGTTCTGTGTTTGTAATCTTTGTCTGTGTTTTATTGTGTGCTCCTGAATGCTCAGATGGGCTGGAGAAACAGACCCTCGAGTTATTTTCCGCAACATTGTTCAGAGGCCACGGCATAAAGCTACCGGTACCGCTTAATTCCCACATTTTCTGTAAATTTTTTGTTTTGTTTTGTTTTTTCTTTTCTCTTGAGAGGGAAAGAGGGTGTTTAGATTCTTAGGTTCCGGTTGGCTTCTGAGAAAGTGGCAGAACGAAGTAGTGAAAATTTGAATTTGAGCCTCTTTGCATTTCGTATCCCACTGTAAAATTGATTTGATAGGTTTAAATAAACTTTGTTTCTTGTGTTTATTTATTTATCTAGTGTGTGTGTTTAATTCCAGCATGGGGATTTTGCTTTGTATTGCAGGTGAAACTGTCACTATTGTTGGTGACCATGACCCTGCATTGTTGAAGTACTTCGATTGCACTCGCTCAGGACCTCGCTCGGCTTTTGATAGCAATGTTGTTTATCAGTTCGAAATAATGGAATATGTAAGCTTGTTCTTCTTTCTTTACTATGTATTTTATGAGTACAGGATTTTCTGCTTATCAAAACTTATCATTGTCGCTCTACTTAAACAGAGAATTCTGTTTTGGGGGTTGGCGGGGTATACCAGAGGGCAAACAAATAAATAAAACGAACTTGTTGAAACCTGGGAAAGCTAAATGAGTTAGTGCAAAACTCCTAGCTCCTTTCTGTAACATACACATTAAATTGTGTGAATTGTGAAACACCCATTTTAGAATCTTTAAATTGGTCAGATGAGATCCTTTTTTTGTTCTCTAACATTTTCCCCACAACATAGCATGGCAATATTGATTGAAAACCTTATAGAGAGATTTCGACCCAGACTAGTATCTTATGCTACTTTTCCTTTATCCAGAAAAGTAAATATTATGCTACTATAGTGTGCATGAATGCGTGTCATGAATGGTGGCCTCACTAATATTTTCTTGCATCTGTAGATTCTTGACTTCGGCTTTGATCGGATGGGTGCAAATGGATCAGAGGTATCATGAAAATGGACAAATTTTGATACATATTGATGTTTTAGGATTTTCACTGTTGAAGGGTTAATTTTTGCCAATCTGTTTTTGGTATGTTCAGTGGTTTTCTATTGTCCCATGGTTTCTTGTTAAGATTGAGGCTGGTGGTTGTTTCCAGTCATGTGTAGTGCTATTATAGTTAAGACTTTTGATTCAGCAAACTTATTGTTTTACATTGTGGTTTTCTATTAAATTTGGTAAAAATTGTGGTTTGCATTCATGGTATTGACTTTGGGAGTTTTCAAATGAAATGGATGGTTACTAGATAATTTTTTTTTTTTTTTAATTCCCAAATAAGATTAATCTGGACTTGAATTCTAATAAATTCATCTTCAGCTATCTGCGGTATTTGGAGACCATTGGGAATGACATGAAACAAAGAGTGAAGTCAAGCTGTAAAATTGGTGCTAATAGATACATGCATGATATGCCATACAATATTTTTATTTTCTATATTATTGTACAATGCATCTGGCATGGTTGCTTTATGCCAAATATTTTATTCTGTGTAATTAAGGTCTCCACATTTATTTACTTCCCCCCATCTCATTTTATTTATCAAAAAAAAAAGGTTTCGGATGTGCCAACATACTCATGAGATCTTTTTCTTGATTTTATCTTCACTTGAGGGCAGAACAGATTGATCATCCTGTCCTGATCACAGAATGCATATGCAACCCTGTTCAATCCCGTAGTAAAATGGCAGAGCTTCTTTTTGAGACTTATGGAGTTCCATCTGTAGGTACTATCACTAACTACTACATCAAACTTTGAACATCCGTAGTGGGCTGGCTCAAGAGCTGCATAAGGAGGGCATGCCCTTGCCTGTGTAAGCATTGGGCCTGATCAGAGGGCATTGTTGTTTCTGTTATGTTATATTTTATATGCCTTCCCACTTCCTTTGGAAATGCTTTTATACTGGCTTTAGTCCTCTTTTGATCCTTTAATGTGTCTAATGCTGGCTTGATTAATCTGTCTTTTCTTTCTATTTACTCAGCATTTGGTGTTGATGCTGCATTCAGCTATAAGTATAATCAACGACTTGGGGTTTGTGATAAAGATGGTCTTGCTATCTGTCCAGGATTTAACACAACTCATGTAATTCCGGTATGGTTTCTTAGCCTTGCATTATTTATTCAAGCAACGGACATCTTATATAAATATGTATGCAGGATTTACATGGTTAATGTTTAACTATGTTTTGGAGCAACCATAACAGCTTGGCATGATTGCAAATTATTAATGAATTAGTTTTACTTGGGAACTTTTGTATGTGATTCTCATTGTGCATCATCATCATCATTGTTAGTAATTAGTGTTACTACCTTTAATTTTACTGCAAAATGGAGAGAGAAAAAGGAAGAAGGAAAAAAAAAAAAAAGAATAAGGAAAAGAGCATTAACATTGGTGTATTATTGTGTTTCATCTTGACTCTCAGTTTATTGATGGGGAGCCTATTTATAATGGAAGCTGCCGAACTAATATTGGTGGATACCACATCACTGATTACTTGAAGCAACTTCTTTCACTTAAATACCCTCATCACATGTAAGTACAAAATTTATTAAGGTTCTGCTTCTATTGTTCAGTACTGTTTGTGCAAAGCTTCTGAGTGTTTGTTTAAATGCAACAGGGCCAGGTTTACATGGGAGAAGGTTGAAGACCTGAAGATGGAGCATTGTTATATTGCACCGGATTATTTTTCAGAAGCCCGATTGTTTCAGGTAATGTGTATGGCTCTTTTCCTCCCATTATCCTTTTCAATCTCTGACAATAAACTATGGCAATTTTGTGACAGAAAGGGGCCAAGGAAGCTGAAGATAAAACTAGGTGTTGGCAGCTTCCATGGACTCCACCACCAGTTGAGGAGGCTCCTTCAGAAGAGGAGATTGCAAGAAAGGCAGCCATAAAGGAGAAACAAGGTCAACGGTTGCGAGAAATGGCTGAGGCAAAGAGGTCATCTAGGATAAATGAACTAGAAAATGAATTGCATGATTTGGGATTTCTTTTACAGCAGCTCGAACAAGTGGAAGAGAATGATATTCCATCTTTCCTGTCAGAGACTGGCTATGTCTCCAAGCAGGAAATAGAAGCTGCCCTCGTGAAAGTCACCCAATCTTTACGAAAAGCAAAAGGTGAACCAAAGGGTGACCTAGCTGAAGCTGAGGAGAAGACAGATCCTGCCACAGGCGAAAAGTTTCCTCTCATCAATATCCCCGATGACATGCTGACACCAGAGCAGGTATGCCTTTATAGCAAATGGCTGATCATAAACCTCCTTGCTTTTAAGTTGCCATTGGTTGTACTTTCTAGATATAACCTAGCCTCCTCCCTCCCTCGGGACCAACAAGGAGCAACACATGAATATACACCTCTTGTCAGACTATGGAACAAAGGTTTATGCCAAACCTACACCAAGGTATGGATGGTGATTCCCAAATATCGCATAACAGAATGTGATGCGATGAGATAGATTGCAATAGAAACAAAGACACAGGGAATAACCTACGAGAAATCATTGCTGCAAGCACCTATTTATGTAGCCCTATTCCCCAACATTTATTCTGAAGTTTATATATAACCTAACATTTATAGTTCTTAGGTCTTACTTTTATTTTGAATCTTGGCCATTGAATTCTAAAGTTTTATGAATTTGAATGCTAGAGCTTCTGATGGATATGAAAATGCAACCTTATGGTTGCAATGCCGTCTTGGAAACCAGCTACTTAATAGCTCTGCCCCCTTTTATCAAGTTTTCTCATGATTAATGGTATATGTTCACTTTGTTTTGGGCATTTGGCAGCTCAAGGAAAAGAGGAGGCAGTTGTTTCTTAAAACCACATCTGAAGGCCGGCAGCGAGCTAAACAAAAACGCTCTGAATCGGAATTAGAACGCGAAAGGAAAAATCAACAAGATGAAGAAAAACGCTTGTATGTGTAGGGCTGAGGATTGTTTTATTTTATATTTATTATGTTCGTGTGTTAAGGAGAAAAGGATAAGCCTTTGTAGTTGAAAGTAAGGCTTTATATAGTTGAATTGAGCTAGGGTTGCCGAGGAAAAGGGAGAAAGGAGCAGGGAAAAGCATCTCCCATTGTGTCTGGATTTAAGTATAATGCTTAGGTTTTAAGAATGATTGCTTTACTCAATACATGATTAGTAGTATAGATTTCTTTAAATGAAATACCTTCTATTTGTTCATTGTATTTCTCTTTCTTGTTTGTGTAGAGAGAACCCAGAGCTTTATTTAGAGCAGTTGCGTACTAGGTATAAAGATCTTTCTGAGAAAGTTGAGCAGCGGAAACGACTCAAGACAAATGGGAACCATACAAATGGAAATAATTTTTCTGGAGGTGTTGGTCGTGGTGAGAGATTGAATGCAGCCCAGAGGGAAAGGATGCGCCTTTTAACTACAGCAGCCTTTGATCGAGGAAAGGGTGAGGATACTTTTGGTGCCAGGGATGAAGATTGGCAACTCTACAAACTGATGAGCAAAGATAATGATCATGATGATGAGGGACTAGATCAGGATGAAGCAGAACTGGCTCGTATCTCTTCTAGGCTCCAGGTCAGTTTTCATTTTTTAATTGAATCTATATCTGCAACTATTATTTTGGTCTTTGATTGTTTAGTATTGGTACATGTCTTAATGGACTAATACCATTGCAGGAAGTAGATCCAACATTCATTCCCAAGCCAGCAGAATTAGGAACCTCTCAACCTGTTGAAGCACCACGGCTTCGTCCTCTCACCAAGGAAGATTTCCAGATCATTCTTGGTGTTGAAAGGTTCCGATGCCCTGAAATTTTATTTCGTCCCAACTGGATAGGGGTGGATCAGGCAGGGTTAGATGAGATGGCTGGGGTCTCAATAAGGAGGTTGCCATCTGTGGGCCAAGGTGTGGAGGAGAGACTGACCAGTTCAATACTTATGACCGGTGGGAGTTGTCTTTTCCCTGGTATTAGTGAGCGTTTGGTAGACAGAATTCGGATGATTAGGCCATGTGGGTCACCTATAAGGGTGGTAAGAGCACTGGATCCAGTTCTTGATGCATGGCGTGGGGCTGCGGCTTACGCTGCTGCTTCACAATTTCCTACACAAACTTTCAGTAAAGCGGATTATTATGAGAAGGGTGAAGATTGGCTTCACCAATACCAATTGCAGTATACATTATAAATGATTCGATCACAATGCATTAATGTATATTCTCTTTTACATTAGATTACACTAAATTAATTAAATTCTAGACTAATTTTTGAACTCCAGTGAGGTCCTGCCTTCACCTCTATTGCTGCTGTTAAGCATTGATGCATACAGGCTGTTGATATTGTTCTTATCTAATTCCAATTGATTGTCTGACGTGTTTGTGCAAATGGGTAGCTTGCCACTTGATTCTCAGTAATCTCTGACCCCATAGTTGAGCAGCTGGTTTTATGCTTATGTACCTCTGAATTTCAAATCCTTGGAAGAAAATTCTTAGCTATCTGGGTGGCTCATGTTTTCCGAGCAAGATGCAGCTTACAGGCCAAGTTGGCTACTGTGATTAATAGTTGAGCCCCTTTCTTTGATTTGATCTTTGGAAACCACTACATAGAAACTCCATGCAGGGCAAGTATGACCTTATTTGCAATGACGGCTGGGTGTGATGGACTCGTTAGATTTAGGTACCCTTCAGATGTGCCATTTCCTTTATGGACTTTTAAGTCATGTATGTATATATGTGATGACAATGTTTACAATTTTTTACAAGCTTAACAGTGCACACCGCATCATCCTTACTAAAAAAGATTGTGCTTTGTTTATTGAAGTTTTTTCTTCTCTCTTTTGTTTTCTGATTTAAAAAAAAAAAAAAAGAAAAAAAAGAAAAAAAAAGAAGTTAAAACAAAAACACAAAAACTGCTTTTACAACACTTTATCAAACCAAAAATAATGAACACCTTTCAAAACGCATTAACAAACATATCATTAATTAATTAACAATCGGATTTTATTATCATAGTCATGGATACTATACCTTTAATCTATGAAATCTAATTCGAAGCATAAAATGAATTCTTTATTTTAGTTGAAATGGAGAGGATCTTAATCTGTAATTTTATTCTTTATATTTGGTGTGCGAAACACGTTATGGCTTTTGATAAGTCAGTTATTTTGTAAAAATTGTGTTTGAAACCTATGAATTACAAAGAAGATGCTCCATATTGTCTATTTAATAATAATAAAAATAAATAAAAATAAAATGAAGAAGATTAAAACAGCCTAGAAGTGCAGCGGAGCGCAAAGCAATAGAATAATGAGATCTGAAGCAACGGCTACTTTTGTAACTAAACCTTATTGCCAGCTTGGACGAGCTTGATTTATGTAAAATTTGACCGTTGAGAATGTTTTCATGGGGAGCTCGTTTCCTTTCGCAAGACCTCTCTCTCGCTCCTATAAAACCTTACCATTTTTGACCGTTGCAAATCTTCCTCCACACAAAACCCCAACAAAGCCCGCTTTGCTTACAGAAGAGAGGCCTTTCTCAGTTCCGCTTGTCGATCTCGATAGGGAACCCACTATTATCCCTCTGAAACCCAGGATCTCAAAGAAAGCGAAAAGATCAAAGACGACCCTGAAATGGATTCACCACAACCAAGAAAACCCGGGCTCAATCTCCCGTCTGGGATGTCCGAGACATCGCTGCGCCTCGAGACATTTTCGGATTCTTTTCGTGCAGTGCCGAACCTGGGATCGCCTCGAACGATATCAAACTTGTCGTCGCCCTCGAAATCTTCGACGTGTAGTGACAGATTCATACCCTGCAGATCGTCATCGAGGCTTCACACTTTCGGGCTAATCGAGAAGGCGTCGCCAGCTAAAGAAGGGGGAAACGAGTCGTATTCGAGGTTGTTGAGAATGGAACTTTTCGGGTCTGATTTTGGGTCTTTTTCTCCTGCAGGTCCAGGGTCGCCCATGAGTCCCAGCAAGAATATGCTGAGGTTCAAGACCGAGAGCTCGGGGCCGAGTTCGCCGTACTCTCCATCAATTTTAGGTCATGATAGTGGGTTCTCTTCCGAGACTTCGACTCCTCCCAAGCCACCTCGCAAGGTCCCCAAGACTCCCCATAAGGTAATCTCTGCTCCTTTTTTTTTTTTTTTTTTTTTTTTTCTCGCTACAAGCCTAGCTAAAATAAAATAGCATTTTGGCTAGCCCAATGTGAGTGAGTACTCTAGCTCAGTTAAGATTTGAAATTTTCTATATTTAGTTACTTAGGAGCTAAGCTGACGGTTGTTCAATAGGCAAAGGTGTTAAAGAAAGATCCAAATGATTGAACTGAGGCACCAAGATGCAAGTGAGAGCAAATGAACTAGCTGAATCTCAGCAGGGAGGGAGATAGAAAGCCTAAATAGATTATAAAGAGCATAATATAGTGGAAAATATAGATAACGATTGATCGTTGAAGGTTAAATGTTTGCAGGTTCTAGATGCCCCATCACTTCAAGATGACTTTTACTTGAACCTAGTGGATTGGTCCTCTCAAAATGTCCTTGCAGTTGGATTAGGCACCTGTGTTTATCTGTGGAGTGCTTCAAACAGCAAGGTGAGTTTAAATTTATACTTCATCGTTGACAACACTTTGAACAAAGAAAATGTGAGTTGTATGGTTGTGTTGACATTCAAACCTGCTGTTCTGTTCTCAGGTGACGAAGTTGTGTGACTTGGGACCTCATGACGGTGTGTGTTCAGTACAATGGACCCGAGAGGGTTCATACATATCAATTGGTACAAATGTTGGTCAAGTTCAGGTAGCTAGTTCTCTAAACTGGCATATGATCCCTTTATATTCACTTCTTATTTGCTGGCTAGTATGTTCTGTTAGTCATTAATGTTAAAATTACCGTTTTTCCAAAAGTTTAGACCGATAGAAAGATATGAATTTAATAATTTAATTTATATTCTAACACTTTCCTCACATGGGAGCTCAAACTCCTCGTTAATAAGTGAGCCCTAATGACAATACGTATAATATTTAATTGAAATGGGAGGTGAATGACAGAAACAAGATTCGAACTTGTGACTTGTTTTTTATACCATGTTAAATTTAATTTAAGCCAATAGGAATGGATGAATTCAATCATTTAATTTATATTCTAACAATTCATGGAGTTGAGAATTTAACTAGCGTTGTGGATCCTGTTATAGGTCTGGGATGGGACTCAGTGCAAGAAAGTTCGAACCATGGCAGGGCATCAAACAAGAACTGGAGTCCTGGCATGGAATTCACGCATATTAGCTTCTGGAAGCAGGGACCGCAACATACTTCAACACGATCTTCGGGTTCCAACTGACTTTGTTAGCAAGCTAGTTGGTCACAAGTCTGAGGTGAAGCCGTCTGAAAATTTCCTAGTAACCCTTTGTATATACAAATCTTTTGTTATCATTTAGCTTGATATAGGATCATATCCTCTATTACATGTTATTATTCAACATATATCTGTTTTTTCCGAGACTCCTCTTTAAATGGTAGTAATCTTAACATTTCAGTGCAACAGGTATGTGGGCTAAAATGGTCCAATGATGACAGGGAACTTGCATCTGGTGGCAATGATAATCAGGTAGCTATCACTTAGTTTTTGTTGTTTCTTTTTCATCATTCCTCTTACCCCTTCTGTGTTTAGCTGTGCCTCTAGTCAATCACTAATCGATTGTCTCACTGGTGACTCCAGCTACTGGTCTGGAACCAACATTCTCAGCGACCAGCTTTGAGACTGACAGAGCACACAGCTGCCGTCAAGGCCATTGCTTGGTCACCCCACCAAACTGGCCTTCTTGCATCTGGAGGTGGAACAGCAGATCGATGTATTCGCTTCTGGAACACCACCAACGGCCACCAATTGAACAGTATTGACACGGGGAGCCAGGTATTTTTTTTTCCTTTAGGTTCTTTATAAATTTGAAGAAAGTTCCAACGCATATGTAATTTTTGTAAACGTCCAAAATGATCTAAAAAATCCATTTTGCGACCTTAACCCTTCAGGTTTGCAATCTTGCGTGGAGTAAAAATGTGAATGAAGTAGTAAGCACTCATGGGTATTCCCAGAATCAAATTATGGTGTGGAAGTATCCATCACTGTCAAAGGTATTAGCTTTTCAGTCCTAAACTTTTTATTTTCACAGTAACCTGTCTGCAACTGTTGGTTTAAAGTAAAATAACCTTAAAAAATTCTAGACTGCTAAAATTGTATGGTCCTTTTGAATTGGACTTTGATAGGTTGCAACTCTAACTGGACATAGCATGCGAGTACTCTACCTTGCAGTATCACCTGATGGTCAGGTATTGCATTGTTTCGTTTAAAGCATTTATGATAGCATGTATACATGCAGACAGCACAAACTGGGCTGTCGATTTTTTACACGATCTGCAAACCCGACATGACATTAAAGGGTTAGAGTTTGGCATAAACGGTCGACCCGCTTGATCTGTTTAATACACACAAAAAGTATATACTACATATGCCATTGCTTAAAGAAAAAAGAAAATTTCCTCCTGCAGACAATAGTTACTGGAGCGGGAGATGAAACTCTCAGATTTTGGAACGTCTTCCCATCTATGAAAACGGTAAGCGTGATAATTGCAGATCCAATCACAATTTGGTAAAGATTAACTCGTAGGTTCTATCTTTTTACTGTTTTCTGACCAAATATTTTTACTGTTTTCTATTGTTTCTTCAGACACCAGTTAAAGATACAGGTCTTTGGTCACTAGGACGAACCTTTATACGATGAGAGACTCTTTGCACATATGAAGCTAAATATTTTGCTCACATAGTGGAAAAAGGAAGTGTTAATTTATTTTGTATATGATAATGTAATTTTATAATTAGCCACGGATTTGCTATTTATTTTTTCCTCCTTTTTTTTTTTTTTCCCAGTTTGCAGTTTAAGGCTCAAATCTGTAAAGTTTTTCTTGTTTAAAATACTCGTACATCAATGACATTTTGCAATTTCTCTCTCATACCCCGAAAGTTTCTATTGTCCCTTTTCAGAGCCTAATTTCATTCTTCAGTGAGGGTCCGGGAAGATCATAACCTGGTGGAATCAAAACTGTAATAGTTTCTGCCTAACATAATTAACCGAGAAGCTCAATACAATAACAATGGCCTATGCTAAATTGAAGCGATTTAGATTGCCATGGAGTTAGAAATTAGCTCTAGTCTCCCTTGTATGGTTAGAAGATCATAAGGAACATATGACCTGTATGGCCTAGCCTCAATAAGATGATTTCAGTACCGTTTAAGGCAATCCTTGGACCCAAGCAACTGTTAACTAAGTCCCTTATATTCGGGAATCTTCTAAAAAGCATACATGTTTCTAAAATCACTGCATTAGCTCAGGTAATTCTAAAAAATTGTAGGGACACCGTCTCTCAGGTTCTCTCCTTTTCATCTTATCCTTTAGTTTTTTTTTTTTTGGCACCCTTGCTTAGGTAGTGTAAGTCAATATCTACCGCATTCCCTCATCCTCTTCTTATCACGCTCTTCTCTACCGCACTGGTTGGCTTCCACTCCACCCTCCAACTACCATTACTTTTGCGTGGGTTGCACGCACTGACATCCCTTTTGTTATTTCGTGACAGATCTTATAGCTTCCTCTAACCATAAGCCTTTTGGATCTCTACTTGTGGAACATGGCGCCCCCTTATGGCGTATGAAGACCTCAAAATCTAAATCTGGGCCACTTTAATGTTATTTGTCTTTCAGTTCTTGTAGGGAACTCATTTTTTGATAGTTAAGTTTTTTTTTTTTTTTTTCCCAACTTCTTAAGAAGCTGATCAGAAACCAAGATGAATATGAGTGTTCTTAGCCGCACATACAACTTCACACATAGGGCTGCTACAACTAGTTATGCTGCCACCATTCCATCTCACTTGCTCCATCCCAAGGATCCCCCTTGGGTTGTGGATAGAAATTGCTTTGTAACGTTGCTAAGACCAGTATACTCTTTTGTTGGTCTGTTTATGTTTTCTTTTTTCTTATTTTCCTGTATATCTTACCATTCTTGTTGGTATGCACTGTTTTGGTTAGTTTGTAGACCTAGTTTTATGTTCTTTGTTTCATCTCATCTATAAAAAATAAAAATAAAAATGTTCATTCAAAACATGGCCCAAGTTGAGGCATGTAAGCAATAAAAATAAAAAAGAACAGAAGAAATTAGGGGGTGGTTAGAGTGAAGGGTTGGTCGCCCACGCCCAAGTAATGGTCGATTACCTCCTCAAATGGTGAAAGATGGTCGATCGACCACCACAAACCTAGGGAGTGATTGGCCCCTTCAAGCTAGCTATGGGGACAGCCAAGATGATCCAATCACCCCTTAACTTCTTTTGGTTTTTCATTTTTAATGCTTAAGGGGCTCAATCCAGGCCATTTAATTTGAATGAACGACCTGAATTGAAAAAATTACAAACACTTGCAATTCCAAGGAATTACAGGGGACCTCAATTATCACCATTTATGGTGCAATTCATAACGAATATTGCATTACCACTTAGCCGTATTCATATAAGATATAGCGGTCAAAATGGAAATGCCTGTGCATGATAACAAGAAACGATTCAAAATGACATTGCAGGCTTCTTACATGTGAGTTATGGTTGGGAATTGCAAGCTTCTTGCATTTATTCCCATATAAAATTAATAAACATGGTATTGAAGGTTACAAAGTGCTATATATTTCCTCCTACAATAATAGAACCACTTTGCCAAAACATGATTTGCCCAGCTATTTTTTACTTCTGGCTACGTGCGTATGGTGCTAGAAGCCAAATCTAGAACAAAAAATCTACACCCTTGCTTTTGACTGCAAACCTTGACATATCAAATAAATCTCTTTCGATGATGATCTTGTAGCTTTAGGCCTCAGCCAGGATGCCTTTCTGAAGAGTGGCTTGCATATGCGCCTGAATTCTGTAAAGCAAAAGGGCAGAAGAAAGAAACATATGCAAACAAATCAGCAGAAAATAGAAATCAAGATTTATGAAATAAAATCCAGCCTTGCACATCTTCAACAAATCAGCAGAAAAAAGAAATCAAGATTTAAGAAATAAAATACAACCTTGCACATCTTCACTCTCCAAAAGCTTTATGACAAGGTGGCCCCCTGCTTTCAGTACACCGTTATTATCTGAATCAGAGGCTGAGCCATCCAGTTCATCACCCAGATTAGGTAATGCAGCCCCACCAACAGCCAAATCAAGTGCTCGCATTCCTAACTCAACTGATAAAGCTGCATCCCTTGTTGTGATTCCGGAAACCAAGGGACACATATCTGAGAGTATTACAGAAAAGCCTCTCTGCTGCACAAGAGGCAAACAAAAATCATCAGTATGCCTACACTAGAAGGAGAGAGAAAGAGAAGAGACCCCAGAAATCTTTGCCTTGAGAGAAACTAATCCCTCATATCTGAGGTGTAACGTTACAAGGTTCAAACACACTAAGGCAGTGGTGAGGTTAAATGCCAACCTCATAGTAGGCAAGGAGTAGATCAATACGAGGCAAACATATTGGAGAGAATCAACTAATAGACCATGCTGCATGTTAATTAAACTTTAAAATATAGTTTGACAATTCCAGAAAATTAGGTTCCCGTGAAGTTTGGGTTGGCCCCAAACTTAGGAACCTTTACATTAACTAAGCCATTCTATTTCGGGTAAATGAAAATTCGAGTTAAAAAAAATAAAAAATCATCTACAGAGTACATCCATTCTTATCTTTCTCTACTAGCCTTCTGGCCAAGCATTTTAGGATGAATATTCCCCAGCTAGGCCTGTATCCATGTATAGTGCAACACTTAAGAAGTATCCTAAGCCTTATTCATTTGAAGGCTGATGAGATTATAGAGGCTATAGAAGCCAGACCGGATGCATAGGGGGATGGTTTCATTCAATCTTAATTGGATCCTAAGTAACACCCTCAACCAAGCTTGGACCATTGCAAAGATTTACTATTTCCTTGGTGGGTGAGAATGGCAAAGATTATGGCTTTAAGGCCTTCTGTATTGAACTCGGCATTTCAAACATTTCACCAAATTTTGGTGAAACTTCTCAAAATCACCTCTGCATCAAGCTCTCCATCCTTTCACCAAAATACTTCTTGTCAGAATCCTTCTCTAGATTTAACGCCCAAAATCTCCACGCCATTCTATTTTTTATTATTTTTTCTCATTCTCGCGCCTTTCTTCACATTCTTCCCGCAAGATCTCTCTGTCATTTTCCTCCCGCAACATCTCTGTCCCTTTCCTCTGCATCAAGCCATCAACGAAAGGAAGCAAGCCACTGATTTTCTAGGCACTGGGCCAGCTCGCGTAGGCTACAAGGTGGGCTTTGGACGGAAGAGGACGAGATTGAGTTCAACACCGACAACGCAACCGGTGACAGAGCCGTCGACGACGAAGATCTCAACCTCAAAAACCCTAACTTCACCGATGAAAAAGGTGAGAAGCAACCAAATTTTACCCTGAATTTCCCTTTCCAAAGTTGATTTAGGGTTTGAAAAAGTTTATTTACGGTCTACACTCACCGCAAGCTCAAATCCGTTAATGGGTTCACAAAGAATAAGTCTTTTGGCGATTTGGGTTTCACAGTTTGTGGCCTTGATGATTTGGGTACTCACCATCTTTCACATGCTCTGTTTTCATCATTTGGTTGCTAAGAAAAAAAGAAGGAAAATCCGGGTTGTTGTTGGTAGCATTGTTTGAGTGGGAAATGTGGGATCTAGGTTCTGGGTTTTTTTTTGTTTTTTGTTTTTTTTCGTTCTTTCTTTCTCTTTTTCTTTTGATTGCTGCTTGTCTTGATCGGTAGGTTGTAGGGAGATTCTTGGGAGAGATCTTTTCTTGCTTTGATTTTTTTGTTGATCTGAGATCGAAGCTGGTGTTTGAAATTGTGGGTTTTGAAATTGAAATGGTGTAATTTTGAGATTTTGGTTCTGTGCGTAGCTGATTGTAGTTGGGATTGTTTTTGGTAGGATGTTCATACAGTTAAATTGGTTGGTGTCAAAACTAATAAAAACACAATATATAATTAAAATAGAGATATATTTAGAGAGTTTGATGGATGGAATTTTTCAAAAGTAAGAGATAAAATCAAAAAAAGTAGATTATTTAAGTTAAATTTTAAGAAAATTTTGGAGAGCTTGATACTGATGCTCTAAGACAACCCGAAAGAAAGTAACTCAGTTACATGCCATTGCCAACATTAATTGAGTTAGGCTGTGATGGAAAGTAGTCAATACCATAAAATATGTCGAATTAGAATACCTTACAGATACCCATATCCATATGGGCCATATTATAATACCTGAGGAGAGAGTGCCCTAACTTTGTCTTTGGGGAGGTTCATGACATCAGCAGAAACAGTTTGAACCCTTGCATCACAGTGAAGAGAAGGAACCTTTACCTTCTGCTCTGCATACTCCAGATCTCACAAATTAACATTACAAAAAAAAAAAAAGAAAAAAAAAAAGAGCAAAAAAAGAAACTGTTTTCTACAAAAGTTAAATCCTTTACCAAGAATCCCATTAGTATCAATATGATTATAGAGACCAACACTAACAGAACAACAACTAAATAATCAAGGAATTAAAAAACAACACCTTGATATCAATGCCCACAACCACCCCACCATTTTTGAGCGGACCCAAACTCTCGCAAGCCACCTGCAACAAGAAAATAAAGACATAAAACCATGAAAGCCATAAATAAAAAATAAAAAATAAATAAAAGATAAAAAAGCAAAAAACAAAGATACCCATCGAAACCCATGAAACAGTTTGCAGATTAATACCTGAAGCCAAGCACCAGGGGCGCAGCCGAGGTCGAGAACGGATGAACCAGGTGTTATCAGTTTGTATTGCTTCTGCATCTGAAGCAGCTGTTTCACACGCACAGAGAAAGAGACAGACTTAGATTAGTAAAATGAAGTGGGAAAGGAAGGCGTAGATGAACGAAAAAGCACCTTGAAGGCGGAGCGAGCGACATAGCCAAGACGTTGAGCCTCTCTGTAGAAGAAATCTGGTGCTCCTGCCCCACTCATCTACTCTCTTTCTTTCTTCTCGTAATCTAAAACCCTTTTGAGGTTCAGCGGGGTTTTGTCATTCCTTCTTTCTTTTGGGAGTCGAATGCATCTATGGGGGAAATTGGGTAAATTGCGGTAGTAGCCTCACCAAATTTTCTTCACCAAAATAATTAAAAATTATTATTTTTTATTCTGATGAGCCACTTTATTAAAATTTCCCCAGCAGCCTCACCATTTTAACTAGTCAATATTCACTATTCCATTTAAATAATAATTTTTTCATATTTCTTTATTTTTTCTCTATATAATATTTTTATAAAAAATCATTTATATCCATAAAATAAGGACATTATCGTGTGAGAGATGGGAGATGAGAGAAGAAAATGAGAGTAAAAAGGAAAAAAATGTGCTAATCATGTGAGAGAGAAATGTGAAACAAAATTTGGTGAGTGGGTTGTTGAGTGAAAATGTCTGGTCTAATTTGACTAGTAATTTTAGTCATCAAATTTTTTTGGTTAAAATGGTGAGGCTGCTGGGAGTGGTTTTTAAGAGTTTTCATCAAATTGGCTCACCAAAATAGCTAAAAAACTAATTTAGTGAGGCTACTAAAAATGCTCTTATGGGTGATCTATGTGGTATAAACAATAATCGTAATATTTTTGTGGTAAGAAAAAATTATAAATTACTTTTTGTTTTCAAACTTAACGCAGTTTTCGTTAAGTTGTCACGTCAATTCTAATAAATAGATATGAGCACTTTTAATAAAAAAAATCTTAAAATTAAAATCTGAAAATAATCATTTTTGCCCTAATTAAATATTATGATTTATCGTCCATAACGATATGTATGTGCATTTACTATGATATGTCTCTTTTGCCTTATAGACAATAAATCATTACATTTTTTTCTTTAGCTTAAAAGAACGACATGTATTATTACATTGAAATGTTGAAATCTCTCTCGGAGTTTAATATTTGTCGCTGCAGGAGTTTGCCAAAAATCATAAGTTGTCGAAGGTTGTCGGAAGCCATCGGTCATTTCCTTTTGAGGTTGCCGGCAACCACCACCGTTATCATCACTAATTTCTTTGTACGATTCAAATGTTAAAAAAATATTTTTTAATAAAAAACATTTTACGTTAAAACAAACAAACCCTTAACGAAAGCCAACCCATTACCTAGAAGCTCATATACTCACTTGCATACGTAGCCACATCCCAATGACCTACACGGCTACACAATTGGATCACTTGCATTTTCAAACAAAACTTTGAAGGCAAAACGACTGAGTCTCCGTCTTTACATAGTCTTTGGGAAGTGGACAGAAGCTGCATGAAATAGTTGGACATGTCGTCCTCAAAATCAATCATTTACATAAAAGATATGTTAGTTGCACAACAATACTGATGTGTCCAATATATATATATTTTTTTCCTTTTAAAATGTTGGACACATTAACATTGTTGTGCAATTATTATATAAAAGTTGTGTAAATACCGTATCTCTTTACATAAGCGTAGGAATCATCAAGCATTGTAACGAAGAGAGTACTATGAGAGAGGAGACATACCAGGCTTCCTAATTCTTTATGGGCTTTTAAAGCTCTCGTGAGAATAGGCCTTTAATTTGATTGGGTCTTGAGCCTTTGCGCCGTAGATTATATCAACATTAGTTGTTACTCATTCTCATCTATCCATTTGGTCAGCTGTCAAGAATTTTTCTTTTTATTTTTTAAACTCGATTGTATATTTTGTTTTTTAAAAAAGGATTGTAATTCCAACTTAAACCCAAGAATGCTTCCAATAAGAACTTTTGCCAACGTCTTTCATGAGGGGTTCAATGTTCCAAACTTGTGCGTGATTCAGATTAAGGGGGGCATGTTTGGTAAGGGAGAGAAAATTCTCTCTCTTTCACTTTTTAAAAAAATAATCAATTTCAAAATATTTTAACTTTATATCACATTAATAATTTTTTATTACTCTTTAAATAAAAATACTCACTACAATACAAAATTTTTTCACTTTTTCATACAAATTCTTTTTATTTTATATCACTTCTTACTACTACCCCCAACTCACACTCCCTTACCAAACAAGGTCAAAAAAGCAAGATGTACATACCAATAAGAAACAGCAGGAGGGACTAGACACGCAAGACAGAGGGGGACCAACAGAACGTACGAGGTAAAAATGCCTACCTAGGTATGGGTGTGTCCCGCTTACATAGGCAGCATGTGACGGCACGTCGTTCTCAAATAGAAGCTCAATGTCTATTGGACTGCAGTCTGTATTATTGCAATCGTGAGAAGTTTTTTGATGGGATTTATTTGTCCCAACAGCTTGTTCAAAACCTCTCTCAATTGCCTGCCCTGAGCAGGTAAAGGCCATTTTTCAAAGAGGAGTTCGATGGGTCGTCAAAAATGGCTTTTAGTGCCATAATTGAGTGGGGGTCTTGATATCGGGGCCTGTAAGTGTTGCTTATTTACTCCAATGACAGACTTTAATAGACATATTACTTTGTAGAATTAGGTGTTGTATCAACCTCATGCATAATATAATTGTCAAAGATGCCTTCAATTAATTTGATGTCTTGTTCAATCTTTAACTTACATCACTTCAGATTAGAGAAAAAGCAATGGACATATCCTCATGACATTAAAGAAAAGCAAACATTGACATTTTCATGAAGCAAGTGGCTTTATCTCTCTTTCTCTCCACTAGGTATCTTCCCAACCATCTTAGTCAACTGCTGACATAACCCCTCAGGGGTAACAATTTTATATATTCAACATTGTCAATACTAACAAGGATTCACCGACCTTTTGCTACACCGGCCTGCTACATCCTCTTATATCTCATACTATGAATCTATACAATAAAAGTGGAAAAAGAACCAATATATTACACAAGGATTAAGTACATGTAACTGCTCCACTTTTCTGATAAGAAAATGGCCTGCAAATTTTGCACTACCACACGTTAAAAAATTAAACAAGCCACTAAATGTGAAAGCAAAAGTGACAAAATTTTCACCATTAAATTAATATAAACTGAATCTATGAGAAAACCACACATCTTCCTTAAATAGAGAAATACGAAACAATACCCAAAAAAAAAAAAGTTACTAGATGTATATGCAGCCATATGAACAAGATGGTCAGTTACTGAAAAATGCCAAGCAGTGTCAGCAAGAACTTCAAATAACAAGAACAACAAAGATATTGTTTTTTTTTTTTTTTTGTAAGTACAAGAAGAACAAAAAGATATTGTTCCTTCTTCTGTTGTAGAGATTCTTCATATTCCTTCACTTTTCTACAAACTGCTAAGAGGGGCCTAGACATGATCACTGCTCATAAATATGATATGTTAAACCTATTACCTTGCTCAAGGATCTTTTTTTAAATACATTCTTAGAGGTATAAATCGGTAGCTCTTGAGATACAAGAAATATTTGGGCAGACAGGGTAAGCGATGCATTCGTTGTTCATCTCAGAATAAAATGAGAGGTTCAGCCACCTAGAATTCAAGAATAGGTCTTTCATAGCATGATGATAGGGGCAGGAAGCAGCCAACGTACATTCTGTTCCCAATTAACCTGCTCAGCAAAACATTATTCGACTATCAATATTAAGTTCACTAGCCTAGCCATGCAAAACACCAACAAAAAGATAACAGTAAGAAAGAGAAATAATTTTCCTTTAAACCGGAAAACTTCAGTACCTTGACTTCATGCATCAGAAATACCAGAACAAAATGTCATAGCACAAACGGGAGCAAGTCAATCCCATGATCTTGACCTTCAATGAATAATTAGCAATCATGCCTCTAACTAGCTGGCCTCCAAGAAGAGAGTGCAAAAAGAATTCGTCCCTTCCACCCTTGCAGCAGCCACTCACTATCTTCATCAATCAGAAAATCCTTATGGTAAGTTGATTTTACCCTATCCTTCGCCATGTTCACAATCTCCCGGTTCAAAGGGAGTGGCCTAAACCCAGCCCTCAGATTCCGGACCTGCCACTGCTTGTACGTCTCCAGCCTCTCAATTCTCTCTGAGCCCTCACATGCAATGACATTCATAGCCTCTCGCCCAAATATTTCCTTCTCAATCAGCAGCCTTTCTTCAATCTCACGGCACACATTAGTCTCAAGCATATCAAACATAGTAGAGTAGTGGAAGAGAGCCTCACGGAATCGTGTGATAAAGAAGGGGGCACTAAAGGCCCCATTCACGGTACCCAGTATGAAAACATCTGGATTCATCTTCCTGATCAGGTTCAAAACAATATCTCTTGGACTCTCCGCCGCCACCGTCTCATCAAGTATGTTTCTTAATCTGAAAATAGAGTTCACAACTAGCACTTCGTCATTGTCAAGTTTGAGATCCTCAATTTGGATCGTGTCCCACTTTTGTGCTATTGCATTGAACTCAAATGGAACATTAAAAGTCTCTGCATATTTTGCTAAGCGGCGCCCTGTCTCCTCAACCCTTTCTGCTGGTCGGAAACCAGGTTGGGGAAGATCAATCCCGGTAATTCGAAGCTTAGGAGGTCCGCCAGACATAGCTGAGAGACGTTGTATGAGAGAAGGCCATTGGAAACCATAAAGAATACCAAATTCAACAATGTGGAGTCTTGTTGCTTTCTCAGCTAAACTCATAATTGTCTTATTAGAAAAGAAATTTGCGAGCTTCTTAAAAGGACACGCATCAAGAAACAGATGGTAAGCTTTCAAGATATCGGCAGCTGATGTTAACCTGCCAATGAGGGCAGTATAGATCTGAGTACCAGAACCAGCAATGCGTGCCTCAAGACCATTAGCAAAATAGTGGGCCATTCTCTGCATCCCATCCCCCGTAGGAGAAGAATGCTGTCTGATCTGCTTCAGTAGCTCATTAGTGCTCCTCTGGTCAATGGATGCAACAGCTTGTGCACATAGTGTCAAGAGAGTTCTCAAATCCACCACATCCTTTTTTTTACCTCCATGCTTCTTCCCACGGGCCTTTCCACCATTTGACCCTTTGGACTGACCATTCTGCAGCACATTCCCATTTTGCAAACCTTCCCAAAGAGGATTGTCACCTTTTCCACAGTTTAGCAAAACCATGTCAAACATTTCTGAAGTCACAGTCGATTCCATATAGACTGCTGACTGCTTGTTACTCCTCCCTCCCTCTAAGTTCATATACTCAGGATGAGGATTCTTCTTTCTCCTCGACCCATCTGAGGAGTGCCGACACTCATTCTTCCCCTCTACCTTAACTAACTCCTTAGCATCTTCCTTCAGCTCTTTAAATAACAAACTATTACTCTCGAAATCAACTATGAGACCATTTCCATTGGGAAGAAACTTACTCGCTTCCTCGAACCCTCTTTTAAATTGCATAGCAGACTCACTCTTACAAAATATTTCAGGAACTCTAAAAGTGCTGACTAGAGAATCAACAGACCCATCTACAACATTACCAGTGCTGAGAGACGAGCTGTAGGATGACTGAGAGCTAGACTGAGAAACAATACGTGATGAGCTGCATTCATCCAAATAAAAATTCCACCCAGTATCCACAGAGTTGTTACCATTAGTACTACTAGTAGTAGAATTGTTACCACTGTGATTCAAAGCATGACTTCCATCTGGGGTGTCATGGTTTTGATAAACATTAGGTGGCAGGCCATAATCAGGTGTTGGAGAATACATCTCTCCAAGGGCGGCCTCATACAATGATTTCTCGGTGGCTTGAAGCCAAGCTTCCTGAAACATGCAGGTCCTCACTTCCATATCTTCCTCCATAAGCATCTGGTTTATGTAACTCAAAACTACATCACTAAAATCACAGTCCTCGTGGGAATCTCCCTCTGGGCTCACATTCGAAGTCAGTTCCAAATTACTAGGGATGGGATCAGCTGGCAAGAGAGGAATTCTTGAATAGTTTTGATCAAGAAAGGTACTGTCCATTTTGAACCCGTTAATAAGATTCTGATTCAAGACCGCCAAAAGGGTCTCATCACCTGCTTTTAATCCTTCGGTAGAACCATAGAATCCTCTAAAAGGTTGATCCATAGCCGTCTAGATTGTAAGAAACGTTCACAACTCTAAAACCCAAAACCCAAAAAGGCTCACCTCAATACAATCTCATAAGTAACAGAGCACTTTCTGTCTCAATCTATAACCCTGAGAAACATGAAAAAGACAATCAAACCTTATAAGTAACAGAGCAATTTCTGTGTTCAAAGCCCAAAAACTGAAACCCTGAGAAACATAAAAAAAACAAACAAACAAACAAAAAAGAAAAGCATGTGAAAATGGGTCAACAAAAATGCTAACTTTGAGCAATAAATCGCATCAGAGACGCAATTTTAACTTCATTCAACAAAAAGAAACAAAAGTATAACATGGAATCGAAGGAAATGAACAGATAAAACAGATGAAAAAACAACCAATATTGATCACTATAAGCTACAGTCTCGGACCATACAGTTATTATCAAACTGAACACAAAAAAGAGTGATTCTTTTAACAAGAATAAAAATCAATCATTTCTTGCATAATGATTTAACGTCAAATCAGCTGGAATGTAAACACCATGTACCTGAGCCAAACCTAGGGAGAGAGAGCGGGTGGGGGAATTTGGACAGCCTAAGCTCTTCTATTATTGAAAGATTGGAAAGATGGGCTTTTTAGACGAAAGAGTCAAGGCAAGGCTGCTATCTGAGGGTGACGAGGATTCTGTGGGGGGAGGGGGACAACCTCAGCCTTCCAAATCTCGAGGCCACGCGGTGTCCAATTTCTTCATAGTGGCTTCTTGTTCCTTATTGATCCCGTACATAAATGCCAACAGAGGGGATTCTGTACATCTCCACACTAAATTTTTTTATTCTTTTCTAGGACATTTATTTATTGACAGACAGAAAGAAAGACCACATAGCTTGTTTTGCAAATGGATGTACTTTTAGAATATTTGTTTGAATAATAGTAAAAAGTTTTGTTTTGTACAATTGTACTGAATTTTTTTAATTAGATAATAATATTTGTTGTTGATACCCTGTTTCCGATTAATTTTGTTTTCTTTTTCGCTAACTAAACTTCTTGAATAAGGATCCCGTGTACTAAGACAGTTCATATGAGAGTTTGTTTGGATTCACCTGTTCGAAACAAATGCAACCTAAACAAACTGACTTTGACATAGGACTACCCTGTTGCAACGAATCAAAATCTACACTTTTGGATCATATGATGAAGGCAACAAGTAACTGGGTTCAGAATTTAAAATGCTGCAGTTCGTGAGCTCAAAAGGTAGTATAGTATATTTATTGATTTGGATTTTCGCTATGCTGAGTCCCTGTCTCGAGGAGTTTTGTCTCTGTATTCCCGCACTGTTTTATAGGAAAGCAAAAAAGACTTTGGTAAAATATATATATATCTTGAAGAAAGCGTTTCTAAGAGCGGAGGTACAAGATAATTAATCATGCACGGGAAAACATAAATAAAAAAAAAAATCAGATCTACTGTCCATGTGAAAGCATGTTCTTCGTAAAGATAAAAGAGAATAAACAATTTTTTTTAAAAAAAAATAAATAAATAAATGCTTTTAAAGAATAAATAAACATATAAAAGTGACCCCTTAACATAAATTTCCTTCAAATTAAATTAAACAAAATTCTTTAAACAATACTTCTCACGTAATAAGAAACATTTAAATGAAATTTAAGAAAAAACCTGTAAATTTTGGTTGCTGATGAACTTGAAAGAGGAGGAAAGCAACCAACGAATATTCGAGATTGTCCAATCAGAAGAGAGATTACTGCGTTGAAAGTGCCAGGATAATGGAGAGAAAAAATATATATTGATTACTGCTATGATTTGGTATTAGGGTTGTTTGGTTGTCATTGTCTTGGATAATCTGTTAATAACAGTTTAACTGTCTGTAATCACTATAATATTTTTCAATTTCCGCCATCTTTGATTACTGTTTATGTCCGAGTTTCATTTGTGATAATACTAAATGGTTAAAAAAAAAATATATTAAGTCCCCAATTATTATAAAGAGGTTAGTTAATTCTTTTTAATTAAGACATCAATTATGGTTTTTTAAAAAAATAATTACAAAAAATTGATGAATGGGTCAAGTCCCACAATATTTATACATTAGGTGAGATTGGCTATATAAGTGAATCTAAAGAGTTCTAATTATACTTTGATTAGCTTTTTAGAGCCAACTTAATAACGTTATATGGCGTTGGGACACTACAATGCATTGTGGACTTGGACTCGAACATTAATGATTTGAGTAAAGGAAATTATGATGTTCTGTTTTTATTTTCACAAAACCTAGCTTGAAGACAAATTTTAAGTTTTTCTCTTTAATTGGCTCTGAAAATAATTTCCATAAAATCAATTTATAAAACAGAAACTGTTATGAGATGACGTGGCCGGGAGGAGTATATTGCATGCAGTCAGTATTAATTAGTATTTCAATTGTGTCGGTTAGTAGTTAGATGGATCACTATGACAACTATCGTAGTCTTTCATTTGATATTTGTTATTTAGTTAATTAGTCTTATCTTATCAAATGAAGACTTATCTTTATCTCCAAAGCTTAATTTGTAGTTTTCATAGGAGGACTTATCACAAATCGTGAGTGATCTTCTCCAAAGTGTTTCTTTATTTAAAGTGTTGAAAGTGATAATAAAAGTTAAGCAAAATTAATCCAAAATCTTGAGTTTGAAAATGTCTAGATTTTTTCAGAATTTAAAAATTAACACAAATAAATAAAAGCCTTTGAGTCTTTATACATGTCAAGTAAAAAGGTGTTATCAATGACCTTTTTTTTTTAGATATATCATTGTCATTCTTTTCATTGTTAGCTAAATTTTTGTTGCTTTCTTTTTCATGCTTATTCATCAAGATTAGGATATTATTTAACTAAAGTTTTATTCATTTATGTCGTTTTCCTATGAGTTGTTCTGAGTTGATCAGTATTTGGCGTGACCTGGTGTCAAATAAATTTTTTAATATTTTTTAGGAGTTATTAACCTCGTGTTTATGTTTTGTCAACTTATAAGATAATCAATTTTTTTTTTTTTTTTAATATTATAGCAAGTTCGAAACCATTTTAAAAAGGCCCTCAACAAATATGAATTTTTTTATTTTTTTTTTTCCAAAATTAAATATTAAGATTAAGTTCACATTTGGCAATTAAATATCGAGATAAAATATTTGGGACATATATTGATTTAATTATTTCTGATCTCTGCGTCAAGTACTAAAAATATTTAATATATATATATATATATTAAATAGAGTCCAAAATACAAAGTGCTAGTAGAACTTGGCCATCGGAAAAAGTAAAAGAGGAGGTTAGTCGGAGAGGCCCCAGCCCTGGTCCTTAGACCCTTATACCGGCCCCGCAATTAGTTTCTAGGCTACTACTCTCTTTGGGCCCTAGCCGAGGGGTCGTCTTATGGATGTGAATGCATTTACATCCAACTAGTGATTTTTTAGCTAAATTTTAGTAAAAGATTTTTTATTTTTTTATTTTTTTTAAAAAAAAATAAATAAATTATTTTAGCTACTTACTTTTTCAAAACACCTGTATTTTCACTTTTTATTTTAAGTAGGGAAATGTTACGTACACTCCCAAATCTACACTCTCAAGTACAAACCCTTTAACGTGCCAGTAAAAATCACTACTAAATTTGGATAGATAATCATTAGATTTTGGATCAAATAATGATTTATTGCCACGTCAAAGACAATACGTTCGGCTAATACAGTATAATTAATAATTTAATACACTGAGGGCCTTCCTCCACGTGAACAGTTTAATCCATGTAACATTTATCTTTTAACTATAGATGCTTGAAAAAATGGTAGTTTTCGATGGCAGTAGAAATAATTAGATAGGGCCACAATCACACAATCACCGCCATGATTGCTTATTCTACATAATGTGAAGCACACGAAACCCAATCATCCGGCCATGTTTGGAAGAAAAACTTTGTGCGACTTTCAATAAAAGAAAATTTGCTCACATCACATGGGGGCAACATGGGTAGAGAGCAAAGGACGGGTTCCATGTGATGTGAGAGTGAAAATTGCTTCACTTTCTATATAAAACCAACCATAGCTTTCAATTCTTGCAAATGGTGAAAAGATCTGCGCCTTCAAATTAAGAAAGAGAGAATAACGATAATGACAACCAAGTTACACATTGCCAAGGCTTTCAGGCCAACAACAAATAAAAGAATCAAGGAAGAAAATAAGATTTCTACAATTTCCAGTTCTGTTCTCTACACTTTCCTACATAATATATTCATCAAACTGAATGAATTGAACTGAAAAACAATGTTACTTCTGTTAGAATGTAACCTTATTCCATCAAATCATTTACAAATGGCAACCTCTCCACAAAGGGAAGGTCAGAAATGAATCGAGTGAGTGGGAGAATATTACATGAAATTGAATAATTTGTACAATTTTCTTTCAGTTCCTGTCAACATTTTGTTCTTTCTTTCTACATCATAATAATTAGATACCTCCAACTCCATGTATATTGGCTGTGGCCTACATGATCTTCAGGGTTCCAGCCTACATGATCTTCAGGGTTCCAGCCTGATGCTTTCCATGTTGCTTGGCTGGATGTAGAGACCAGTAAGCATGAGCAGCCAAGACTCGGTCCAAGAGCTCTTGGGGGACAGGCTCTCCCCTTCTTTGTTGGGGGGCAATTCTTGCTGTGTGAACCAATGTTTTCCATTTGTCCTGCACAGAACCGCAAAATTATATAGCAAAAGTTGGAAGCTGGTAACAGCAAAATTATATAACAGTTATGGCCCTAAACGACCCATGCAACCCTTATGCTTCCCCCACAAGCACTGAATCCTGATGCACTCTAGTCATTTATTCATTAGTGAAGAGAGGAGCAAAAGAAAAGGCACAGAGAGAGAGAGAGAGTTTCAAAGAATATAAATTTTCCTTAAAAAACCTTGAAATCTGGCATCTCAGAAATGTTGAATAACTTACCTAAATGCAAGCATTATCTTGGACATGACTTAAATAAGCATCATAAGCTTGCATGCACAATTTAAAACTAGCAACTAATATAGAAAGGAAATAGTGACAGGATTTTATATCTTAAGAAAAAGAATGTTATAGAAAATTCAACTCCGAGAAAGCCATATCTTATGGGAATCAAATAAAAAGTATGAACTTGGAAGAGAGCATTTCACCTACGCGTATCTAAAATGAGGACCCCTATTTTCAAGAAATATTTTCCCATTCATACATATATTACAACCCCCAAAAATATTACCTTCAAATCCACATAAGTTCGATGGTCTGCATTCTCAAAAGCCCGCAATTTAACATCACGCCACCTGCGGAATTGGATACCATTTAAAATGCTGAAGTTTCTTTGGGAAAAAAAGAAAAAGAAAAAATAAAGAACTCTCTCTAGTAAAGCCAATAAGTGGTGAAGAACATCACACCTCCCAGTCCCAAGTTCCTCAACTGCATGCACCAATGCTTCTACTTCTGACACAGAGAATGGCCTCCTGGTTCGACGCTGTACAAGTTCAGAATGCCTTGTTTTTTGGTTCAAGGGAGCCACAGCCAGTGCCTCCATGCTCATTGCTGGAAGAGCAACTAGCGCTTTGGAATCTGGCGTTGTTTTGTCAATTGTGTCAATATGCGAGGAAACTGTATCATAATTACTCTCAATGTGGTTGCCCGAATTGCTCAGTGGAGGAGGGTCAGTTAAGGGATCAGAGATCCCCGATTCTAAAACTGGATTTCCTTGGGAGCTGGAAAGAAAGCAATATAATACAAGCTTTAGTAGGAAAAAAAAAACACTGATAATGCATTATGCAAAAACACCATCGATTCTCAATTCCAAAAGGCTAAACTTAAACCAAAAATCTCAACCCATTCAAAAATGTCAAAGCTTAGGCATCATGGTAAGGAACCTGCTCTATTTTGATTTGCAAAACTTTTAGGCCTCATGAGAACTAATAAAAGTAAACTTTCCTGGACCATTCGATGCTATGAAACACAGAGCACACACTAATTCTTTGCATTTTTGAATGTCCAACCCACTCAAATCTATATAAGAAATAAGGGCCAGTAGCCAACACTGGTTCCACCAAAGTGGGGTCCTGAGAGGAATGGCTTGCATAAAGTCCTATACCCTTGAATAATTTTTCATGAAGTGACCACTCTCAAGACTCAAGCCTGCACACTAGTGCTTGGCAGTCCAGGACTCTACATTGCACCAGACAATGGCCCTAAAAGGTCCCTACCCAGTACTAGTCCCACTTAAATGGTGTCTTAGGAGGGGCAGCTTGGATATGATCATATCCTTTAGCATTTTTGTAAGAGATGATAGGTGAAAAAAAAATAAGGAAAAAAGAAATTGATGACCATTTGGGCTTTAAAATAATAACAAATTATCAAGCAATGCAAAATGCCAACTCTGAGAAAGGATTTTGCAAAAGCACGTTTGAATTACCTGGTTAAAAGTTGAGATGAGTCACATGTTAACAGAGGAGGGAGATCATTAGAGCACATAGGTGGAGGAGTTTGCACTATACTGGGCTCCAATGTGAAACCAAGGGAATCCAGATTGTCTTTACAAGAAATTCCTGTCTGCAATAGAGTTCTGTTATCATCTCTAACCTTCTTCCCTTGAAGAAGAATCCCAACATGTAATTCACCTCCAAGTATAGCAGTTACAGCTTCCATAACGGTCCTCTACAAAAGAGTCATATAATATCACTATATGATGTAGAAGGCAAGAAAAAAAGTTGCACTTAGGAAGATCTAACTGAAAACCTATTACCAGTGCGACAGACAAGCAATTGTCCCTGTCACTAAGGAAAAAGTCATGGGAACTACAAGGGAAAGTAAAACGATAAAAACAATAGATCTGCAAAGCATTATGCTTATATCATATTGCAGAAGACTCTAGCATGTAGCCTCATTACTTCAGATATAGCAAAACAGTTGGAGAGTCTTAAAAAGAAAAAGAGTAGTGTTGTTGCATTGCAATGTGCATCCTTGACAATATAACTATCTTTTTATTTTTTTGGCTAAGTAGAATATGATTGCCAAACTGAAAAGAAAAGACTTGACGTTTTAATACCTTCAATGAACCAACAGTGGCAGTTTCTGGGACATCAATATAAAGCTCTGGTACCCTGAAGGACTTAATGCTTAACTTAACTGCGCAGAAAAACATACAACACATAAGAACCGCTGGGATACCATAACAAAATAAAATGAAAAGAGTGAATATATATCAAACAGCCAAACGTTCTAGTACCGAGAGAATCCTTGGAGTGGAAGGATGCTTGATGACCCATAACCGAAGATGATACCCTATTTGCTGCACAAAATAATTACATTTATTGAGCGCCACTATTGAGGACCACAAACCCAAAATCCCAACAGTAATAAGAAACACAAACAGATTAATAAAGTGGAAAAGGACCTCAATGCAAATTTGCAGAGGCGGTGGTCTTACCTTCAGTCATTCCTTTCTCGGGTGAATTAGAAACACTTTCACTACTGAACCCACCATCAGAAATCACTACTGAGCTTTGGTCAAACATTTTCCTCCTCTTAAAGAGAATGTCACGCTGACCTCTTTCACGGTTGCAAAAGATTTTTCTCTTGCGATAAAGAGGTTTTAACCCCCCATCTAGAAATGCAGAAATCATCAACTTTATTAATAAGATAATAATAGTGAGAATTGAATATACTTGAAACACAAGCATAGCGTAAATATGAAGAATAGTATGTTCAAACCATTCGTCAACTGCTTACCAGATCTAGAAAGTTCACAATCCTTCAGTTTTGGAGCTACTTTCCAGTATTTGGAATTAAGCAACTTCCTTATTCTTCGGTCTGCAATTCGTGGTGGAGGCCTAGAAGCCTTTATTTTGGTGCTAGGTTTAAAGCACCTAGATAAATTTTCGTCATCATCTCTACTACCTAACATAATATCATTCCTATGCCTGGAAAAACAAGCATCAGGAACAGGGTCCTGGCGCAATGGCAACTTGACATTACTGTCAGAGTCAATTGCTGCAGGAGATTTTAGACACGACTCCATTGGCTCCTTTGAATTAAATGCAATAGCACCTTCAGTTTTCAACCCCTCAACCTCTTGTTGTCTTTGAATTTCATTCCTTACATTAGCATCACAAGACTCCCCAAAATGAGGGGAGTCTCCCTCCACTTTACTAGAATAGTTTCCAAAATCAGTCTTGCTTTTGCAAATTGCAGACTTCAAATCCCCACTGACTTTCTGTGAGCAGTCAGAGTTATTAATGATTGAATTGCGTTCCAAAACATCATCACTTTCAGCATGTGAAAGTTCCTTCAGAATACACTTAAGATTGATGTTTTGTGAGGCCAGCTCAGAGGCCAAAGAACTGTCTCCACAACTTCCCTGATTTTTCCACCGTGCCACGAATGGTTTATCCTCATCTTGTTGTTCCCGTTTAACATATTTGCTAGTGGAAGGCTGATCATTTCCTTCAGATGCATTACTAGAAGCAGAACTTTCGCTTTCCTGCAATAACTTGCCAGCTATAGAAGCCAGTAATTCAAATGCACAGATTTGACTATCCTCAACTGTCTTCTTACACAGACCCCTCCTCTGGAATCAATAACCAAGATTTACAGAGTTAGAACTAGAGTTTGGCACATAGAATAATGGAAAACAGCGAACAACTAGAATTGCAAGAAATACTTTTTTTTGATAAGTAAATTTAGTCTTATTGACTTGCAAGAAATACTTACTCGAACAGATCTGGGACCTCTAGGTATAGCAGGGACCTGGAATCCATTAAATCCATCATCTAACCTCTTCTTAAACACCATAGCTTAGACATACGTCGCTGAAAAAACTCATCAAACACGAAGAAGCCTCACCATCCAGATCCTCCTCACTGCCACCAAATCCCCCCAAAAAAAAAATGACCCATTGTCAGCACAATTCTCACTAGTTAATCAGGACAGAATCCTAAAGGACTTGAGGTTCGATACAATGGTAATAAAAGTCAACATTAGCAATCCAAGTTAGAAGGATTAGGTATGGCACAAAATTGGAGGTTACCAATACTTTTTTGCTGCAATATGTGTGTGTGAGAGCTTGTGTCTGTATCTGTGTACTGTAATTCCTTACAATCAAACGATCCCACGATAGATCCACATCACAGAAATTGCCATATCAATTATCAGATCCCAAAACCAAACCAGAGATCAAATTCCAGGCAGTTAATAAAGATTTCAATCAGTTGCATAAAACCGGGCCACCCAATTTGGAAATGGATGCCCAAATTTCAAATTTCAAATTCACATTGGTTGCTTAATATAGAAATATATAAACAATCAAACTTGAATTCCATAAACCCGAAATCCTCAAACCAATTCAAGTATTCAACGATGTCGAGTTCCACAACGTGGTAATTCCAAAAATCAAGGACAACGTCATGAAGTTCAAAAGCTTGGTCTAGTTACATTATATTAAACGCGTAAAAATCGATATTAAATAAGCCAATGCCAATTTTCAACGCCTGTTTGCTTCACAACTACGTATTCGGAACCAAAACAAGTCAAAGAGAATTTCGAAACCAAATCAAACACGGAAACATGTGGAATTCAAATTCCAAATCAAACCCGATTAAACACAACCAAACTCGGCCTAACTTTCACGATCCGATCCCGATCTCCACCACAATTTCAAATCCGACACAATTCCCCAGAACCCAAACGATCAACAGTAAGCGAAACCGTGAAACAGTTTCCAAGAAATTCAACAAAATAATACCCCAACCCAAAACAACAAGATCACAACCCAAATTCAACGAACCAAAACATCACAAATTCACAATCCCATACAAAGCTCAATCAACTCACCTCTTGGAGATCGAATTCTGGTTCAAGTTCTATCTAAATTCCGTTACCAGCTTCCGTCGAAAAAAAAATGCAATTCCGAAGAAGAAGAAGAAAAGAAACACCCCAAGATCATAGATTTCCAGCAAATGCAAGAAGATCGATCAATTGGAATTCAATTCACGAAAAACACTTTTCGATTCCCTCTCTTTCTCTCTCTACTTTCCCTCTCTCTCTAAAATTCTCTTTTATTCTTTTTTTTCAAAAACCCCCATACAAGAAAACAGTGGCTTAAACCCCTTAAATTATTTATACTCGTATTATCTTTCAGTTTCGTGTCCACACAACCGAGCAAGCCGGTAACCTGGCATTGTTGTTCCGGAAATAGCCGGTTGCCACAACCCCGACTCCTCTCTCCTCCTTTTTTAGACCAGTTCTCAACCCCTTATTATTATTTCATTGGATAGGTTTCGCCACGTGGAGTGCTCGCTGGCTGTACGAAACCTCTCTCGGGAATTTCTATATATTTTTGGGGATAAGGGTATATCCTCAGATGCCGTTTTGGTCTTTATTTACTCGTTTTAGGGGTCCACTGACTGTGTTTATGTGTCCTATTAAGAAAGAATGATCGAACTCTCCCACCCATTTATTATACATATTTTATTTTATTGGTTTATGTGTTGTTTTTAATTTTTTTCTTTTATTTTTGAAAAAAAATCATATCTAGCCCATTGATTTTCATCTTATTTAAATTTAATTTTTGAGTTTCTAATTTCAATAATAAAGTCCTTAAATTTTGCTTATATTTCAAATAAATCACTATGTTATTTTACTGTTAAAATTAACGGTTTGCCATCTGCCATAAATATGTACTATCGTGGCAAAAACAAAAAAAAAACTAAAACATATATCTTAGGCCCTCTTGCCCATATATATATATATATATATATATATATATATATATATATATATATATATATATATATATATATATATATATATATATATATATATATCCTTGTGTAGTTAATTGGACTGGTGTATAATATTTAATGAAATATATATAAAATTAACGTTTAACAAATTCGATCAATTACTAAACTCAGTGTGCAATTCATATCAAACACATGAACACATCATTTACGAAACATTAATCCAATTATAGCCCATTGCCCGTTGTTGACTGTGCTAAAAGTCCACCACTATAATTCTCTACAACGAAAATTACTACTTAGAGAGAACCAAAAAAAAAAAAAAAAATCCAATAAAAAGATTCGGTTGGATCCGCGAAAAGAATTAATACACTTAATTTACGAATTTTGTGGGTTCCCTATGTTAGCTAGATGGTGTATTATTAAATCAATGGTTTCAAATGGGGACCACGATAATATCTTGATAAGTTCTGGGGACCACGTTCATGTAGTGTGGATGACTTTTAGGTCTCAAAGCATATGATTTGAAAATGTGATTATTATAAATATATTTAAGCAATTTGGTAAAATTATGATTTAGCTTTTAAAATCGTAATTTAGTCTTTAAAAACACACTTCATTGCTTGCGATTTAAAACACATATTTTTTTTACGTTTTAAAAAAAGTCCTCTTAATTAAACAATAAATTTTTCACGATTTAGTTTAAATTAACACTTTTGGCTTTCAAAATTACAAAGCCAAATGGATTCTTAACGTCCGCTTGGATTTACGATTTCAAAATAGTGACTTTAAAACATGCGATTTTTGAAAATATGATTTTAAAAATGTAATTACGGGTTTAATAAAATCGCAGTTTGACTTTTAAAATCGTGTATATTTTAAAACGCATTCTATTGCCTTCGATTTGAAAACACAAATTTATATACATTTTTAAATTGCAATTTTAAAAAACCCATTTAAGGACAAAAACATTAATACCCTTAAATTGTTAAGGGATATATAAAGGATTTTGGGATTTTGATTTTTTTTTAATATATATTGGGGGTGTTAAGGGTTAATCATTGATTAAAAAAAATTAAGAACGGTAGATCATGATTTTGTTAAATTCTTAATCCTTATACCTGTAAGAAAAATGATACATAGGCTTATGAGTTTATCACCTAACTTTTCTAATAAAATACTTTAAAGGTATTGCATAAAAAAATAAAAATTAAATGGGTTTATTCCCTTACAAATAGTCATATCTTAACCTAAATATGTAAATACTCTTGTAGTGTTAAAAGATATTCGGTTTGTTGATGTGTTTTGGAGGTTTCTTTTATTATTATTTGAAAAATGTATTTTGAGGTGATATAAATGTGAAAAAAAATTTAAGTATTTTGTGTTTTGAGTTTTTTTATTAATATTTTGTTTTGAAAATAAAAAATAAAAAGGAGAAAGAAAATATTTAAACAAAAGACACTTATTTTAAATACAAACTTATTTTGTTAGATCCAAAAGATTCACTTCACCATCTCCCCCACCCCACTTCATGCTTGTAGAATATGTTGTTTTAAGGTGTCGCATGGAATCACCGTAGAATATTTTATTTTTGAGTAATACTATATGTAAAATTTTTAATTTTAATTTTTTATCCCTCAATAATAATTCATTCCAAATTTATTCATATTTTTTTTTTTTTTTAAAAGTCATGTTACATTTAGGGACAAAAGGGTTATAGGATTCAAATATCTAGCTTGCATATAGCATTACTATTTTATTTTTAATCTAAAGTGCTCATTTTTATTTCATTAAATTTTGAAATTATAAATTATGCTATTCAGTCAAAAAAAATTAAATTAAATTAAATTAACCCTAGTTTGCATTTATACAGGTCCACTAAATTATAATCGCACTTGATTGATATTTATTATGGTAAAAAACGAGACTGATGCTTGCATAAATGTTAGAGGTACTAAATTTTTTACCAAGAGATTGTATCAAGATGATGTGGAACTTATTCATTAGAGATGATCAAAACAATTAGTAAAAAGAAACACTACGGATACCAATGAATAAGCTCCACATCATCTTAGTACTTATCTCTTGGTAAAAGATTTGGTACCTCCAGTATTTATCGACGAGATACCATAACTAATCGCCATAAATTAAAAAATTTAAAAAAGGCATATATTAAATAAAATTTTAATTTTATGCCATTCAAGCAGCCTATCACTAACTTACGGTCCCAAGGGGTAGCTCAATTGGCTGGGGACCACACCTCATGAAGCGGAGGTTAATAGTTCAAATCCCTCGTCCCCCTCTTGTGTGGACATGTCAAAAAAAAAAAAAAAAAAAAAAAAAAAAAAAAAAAAAAAAAAAACTTACGAAACACAATTAAAGAAATTTTGTAAACTTCTTAAAAGATTAAGAATAAGATTTCATCAAAGTATCGATTAAATAATAAATAATAAATTCCACGATTTATTACCACGAATAAATGTTAACATGATGCTGAGGGACAATGAAAATTACCCTCCTCCCCCTTGTGAAAGTGCTAGTTGTATTAAATACAACAAAATTTAGTCGTAATTTAGGGTTATAATGATTTCTTTTTTTTTCTTTTTTTTGGGGCAATTCAATTCAAATAGTAAATGATGTGAAAGCCAACTATTGAAATTAGAGTAGGTATGGAAAAGTAGTGAAAGATTCTATAGGTATCTTGAATATATTGCAAAACCAGTAGATTTGTCGTACCAGAACAGATGTTAATTTTGCTGCGCACGGGCTAGACAAAGTCGCAGGTAAATAAGTCATAGATAGAGTACGAATAGAAAAGATTCACAAAGCAACAAGCACTATTTTTCAAAAGTTTAATGAAGTACAAAATATTTTCTCTAGAAAATAAAAAAAATGATTAACACTAGAGATATTTAGTACAAACCAAATTTTCAAATTTTATAGTTTAACTTTATTTTTTATTTTAATTAGATATTTTACGTGTTAAATTTTAATTGTTGGGAAGTCACGTGTAAATAAGAGCATTAATATATTAATTAAATAGTTGTTTTTATTAATTTTAAATTTTAAAAATAAAATGGGAATTTAATCATTTTTAAACAGAACCAGTTTTTATCGCACTTTAATTTCCAAAAAAAAAAGGACAGAAAGGATGACAGGTGAGACGTGAGCATGGGAGTTGATGTAGATGGGGGTGTATATGTGGTATGTCCTGTCAGCCATGCATGAAGTAGTGGCAGTGGATAAGCCAAAGAAAGTCTGACGGCGTCAGTTACAACGGGATCTGTGGAGGAGTTTCATTTTCTCTTACCTCTTGCAAAGGATTTGTTTCTGTTTGTTTCTTCTTTACGCGGTGGTACATAGAAAGCCTAGAAGGCACCGGAAGAATCAAAGAAACAAGTGGCCCCAAAGTCATTCTTCTTCGCGGTTCTCCCGTCAAAAGTGTCTCCATTATAAGTGTTGGACACGCATTCTTCAAGGAAGAATAACAGTTCCGTTTCTTAAATGTGTTCGGTCGGTATTTTTCTTTGTTTTTTATTTAAAAAAAAAAAGAGTTTTTTAATATGAAATTAATTTATAAATTGATTTTATTTAGATCAAAGAACCAATTCGCCTGCATTTTTCTTCCTTTTTTTTTTTCTTTCCTTCTAAGAGGGTTTAAATTCATTTTATGGTCAGAATTTTTAAATTTAGGATATTTAAAGATATACATGAAATTTAATGAATATTAAAATTAAAAGAAATTAAAATATCAAACACTTACGTTATAGCTTTTGATAATTTGAAAACGACGTTATTCAATATTCGTACAAGTTGTCCAAAATTTTAGAAAACAAAGCCGCCCGTTTGGGAAGACATGCAAGTGTAATTTACACGTGCCTGTAAAGTTGTGGAGGTCAATTTTTTTTTTTTTTTTTTTTTGAAGGGATTGTGGAGGTCAAAGTTAATGGCAAGGGATGGAGTTCAACTGCATGTGTCTGGTCTGGTGGCGGTTGGGGGTTTGGGCTTGGGTTGTTCACCCCCCACGTTACCGGTTGCAGTTATCATGGGAAATGAAGGACCTTATCTCAAACATTTAATGGGTAAATTTCAGTGTGATAGGCTTTACCCACTTCATTGGTAGAAACGAGCTGTTGTCAGTTGACTCAGTTGTGTGTATTTGGATGATTAGAGCCCATTCCTCTTTGAATTGGAGAGGAATATATTTTTATTTTATTATTTAAATGGAATGGTAAAATTGTTAAAAAAAAATTAAGAAACGAAAATTTTGTTCTTATTTTTAAGTAAGCTGAAGAAGATCCGGTTCATTCCTCTTCAATGTGATTCCTCTCTGAACACATTTTAGATTTTATTTATTTTTTTTAATGAAGTCAGTCTATATAAATGAGCATGTACTAAAAATATATATAAGACGTGTTTTAAGTGACTATTGAAACTTTTTTTTTTAAAATTATTGACATGAAAAATTATTTAAAATATAACACGTACGTTTGTGAAATTGGTGTGAAATAAGTGTAAAAAGTAGTATTTCAATTTAATTTGAAAAAAAAAAAAAAAACTTAATCCTTAGCGCGATCAATTATGCAATTCCACCGGCCGTTGGCTCGAATGTTTTGTGGCATATGATAACAATAATAGTGATGGTGGACCGTCGACCATTAATTAGGGTATGCATCACAGACAAACCACACTTACATTGAGTCATGCACAGCGTTAAATCAATAAGACCAATGTGTATGTTGTGGCCTGATTAATGGGTGGCTGTCTCAGTTGTCACCATAATGATTAGCAATAAGATTTATGTCAAACATGCGACATAATCCCCCTCGTATATCAATTTTGGCAAAAATTGAGCTGGTTAAATTAGTAAAGTCTTAGATGAGCTAATTCTATTGCCAAAATATTATTCCATACTATTTTGCTAAATCAGCACATGAAAATATTTGAGGTGACATATTTATTTAATCACATTTATAAGCGGGCTTCCCCAGCCTGCCAATCGGCCAAAGTTGACCTGTCCTCAGTAAAGCTTCAAGTCGGCCTACTACTAACATAATCATATAGGCTGGCCAAACCTAAAATAATCTACACTATCGTTGAGAGAGTCACACTCGATCTAGATCAGCTGAACCACGTTTGATTTGGGTCGGCCGAACTCAATCTGATTAGGCCAACCAGATCCAATCTTATTGGAAAGGACAAACACAAGGGGCTTGTTTGGTAAAGGAAGCCTTCCTCACTTATCCCAAAAATAACTAACTTCAAAACATTTAAACTTTATATCACATCAATAATTTTTTTTTATTATTTAAATAAAAAAATTCACTACAATACAATTTTTTTTTTTTTTTTTTTTTCACTTTTCTATACAAATTCTTTTTACTTTATATCACATCTATCAATTCTAACTTCCACTAATAATTCCCCTTTCCTTCTTCTTCCCTTACCAAACAAGCCCAAGGAGTACAAAGAGAGGTCGTATCTACCATATCTCAGTTCCTGTCACTTAATATTCCGTTACCCTAGAAGAATGAGGAAATGTATGTCGAACATAGTGGGAACACATGATTAAATTATGTTAGCCCATATAATAAGCTTAATTTTCATTGTTTTGTTGGTGTTCTTGGTGAAATTTTTTTTTTTCAAAAAAAAATTTCTTTATTGGCTTTAGTTACATGTATCAAGCGATATCCGGTGATTAGGAGTAAGAATAAAGTTTCCATTAACAACCAGCTCATGGCTCGAGAATGCCATGTTACAAAAGGCAAGGAAGTATTTACAGCTAAGAAAGGGAATCTTCCAAACCGAAAATTCACATAAAAAAAAAGGTGCATCAATTAAAGAGCATGTTACACAAGTAAAGCTTTTCTACGAGGAATTTCACAATTATTTGTTTAAATTTAAAAGAATTTAAACAAGTAATTGTGAGAGATCATTTATAAAATTTATTTAACCAAATAAAAATTGAACTATCCAACAACTTATCCGATCATATAGGTCCCATAAGTAATATCTCACAATTATCTGTTCGAATTTTCTCAAATTCAGACAAATAAAATAATTATAAAGAATCTTATTCCGAAACTTCCAGACCCACCGGGGATTTTTGCAATGCAATAATAACATATTTGAAGAAAGACAAAAAAAAAAAAATTGTAGTATAAATCTATGTAATTTGTAGTATTTTGTAGAGGCCTCCAAAACACCATGTGATAGCTTGTGAATACAGCATGTCTATAATGGCTCCGCCAGCTGGCTGTCCCCCGAGGCAGATCTACAATCTTAATAACAAAGGATGAAACGTGAGGGATAAGGTTGGGTTGAGTGTAGGAGCATCTTCAACAATATTTTCTATTTTAATTTATTTTAAAAATTAATTTTAATTTTAATTTATTTTACCTATTCACTTTTTAGAATAGCGAGTCGAATGTGACTAAGAACATTCATATTCGACTCAACAACTCACCAATTTTTGAGTTAAAGTAGCTAGCAGAATGCAGCTATATTTTCACCTAAATTTATTTTCCAACTAACCAAAGTGTGAATGAGTTGAATATGGTGAAAAAATAATTAAGGAGAATAAAATGGATTTGGCTTAACTTGCAAAGGATTAAGGATTTGACTTCCATTTTTAAGTACTGCAATTTGTGATGGATTTAATAAGCTATTAATTGCTTGTAATTGAAGAAAAACTATCACATAAAATGTTAGATTGGTGGACTTTAAGAGTCCAGGTTTATTCAAAAGATACCACCTTCAAAACTCACATTTTATATTATATATCCTACTTTCAAACTTCATTCCAAAAAAAAAAAAAAAAAAAAAAAAAAAAAAAAAAAAATCATCCCTAACTAATTAATCGATCGATGGTTAGGTTAGGTAGATGAGGTTGACAAAAATAATTGGATCTTGTCATGTAATGGGCCTTACTTTTTCAACAAATAATTTTCAATAATCGCACCATTTGAAACCTGATCACCAAGATTTGATATCACTAAAAATGGCGAGAGTCATTCTTTTTATAAGTGCAACTTCTGAAAGAAATGGATACGGACAATATTTTAAAGTATGATGATAGCTACCCAGAATAAACATTAATTTCAAGATTCTCACATGTATTTTTAAAATATATGTGATAATAATCTTATGTTACGAGGACAAATATAACATAAGATCAAAGAGCTAATTGACAGTGCCAATAATGCAGCTCATAATCTTGCTTAATTAGTTGGCCGTTTAGCTTTCGTCGGATCAAGTTTGGATGAAGACGTAGTCGTATTCTTAAAATTGTATTAGTTGAACAAAATGTTCATCATTAATTTTTGGAAAAAATGTAAAATTAGTCCATATGATTACATTGATTTGCAATAAACTCCATGTGATATAAAAATGTGTTGAGAGCTCACTATAGTATATGCAAAAATAACAAATAAGTCCATGCATACAAAATATGCAGTACCCCAATCAAAAGAGCTGCAATCACCCCAAATATGCTCGGAGGGCGTGGTTCGGCCACATGTATTCCAGCTTTTTCTTTCAATTTATATATATATATATATATATATATATATATATATATATATCTTTTTTTTATTGCTGACATAGGTTATAATTTGATTGGTGTTAACGTGATATTTGACGGTTTTCGTCTAAAATTTGAACAAAAGTTTGGTGCAAGGAACTGTTTGTTATTTTTGCATACCATTGTGAGCTTTCAGCACATTTTTATACCGCATGGAGTTTATTGCAATTGGTGTATCCAAATTTTGTATTTTTTTTCTTCCATTTTTTAATGAGAGGTTCTGATGATTAAAATCAATTAGAAATTTCAATTCTCTTTTTGAGTCTTTTGCCTTCTTCCTATATCATTCTTTCTACATTTGTGAGTTTGCCCAAAACAGATAGGTCCAGTATTCACCCCGAATTGGATCCGAACCCATTTTAAGTTGACTCAGGTTTGGGATTCTACTATGTCAGACCCATAAACTATTGTCCCATTTGGGCTTAGCCCAAACAGGCCCAAAATGCCAAGAAGTGGGTGACCCATTTTTTTCTACTAGGAATAGGAGTGGTATGTATTATTTGCTTTTATACTACTAACGGGTTGGATTGAAAAAGAAATGACATTTAGCTAATGACCTAATGTGATAGTGTCGATTAAGAATTGTTTTAAAAAATAAAAAAAAATCTAGTAACTAATTGACAGTATCATATCAGTAAAGTGGAATAAAAGTGTGGTGTTACGTGAACGATTTATCAGACAAGTAATGAGATAAATTGTTAAGTTGAAACCTAGACCTTAAATTCTGAGGAAACCCGAACATTTTAGATTATGAAGAAACGTAGACCTTTTCAAATATAAGGTTTTGGATTAATTCTGGTTACTCTTTATTAATTGATCATCATTTAAATAATGGACTACATATCTACACAACTCAAACTGAATCAAACTAAAAAACTTAGAGATAAACTCGTACAAGGAACAATAGAAATTACTAAATAACTTATGCACCATAGTGCTATAAATAATTAAAAGATTGACTTAGATAGATGATTACTACAACTATCCTTATTTAATTAAACCACTCATACTCTTAGATAAGCTAGAGCCAAGATAACTTTTCATGAGATATTCTGTCTAGGTAAAGTTCTCTAGCATGCAAATTGTAATACCATAACACGTGGTGTATATCATTTTTTCCGATTGAAAATGTAATTGAAAGAATGTTAATAAATAAGAGTTGAGTTTCTGAAACCTAAGTGTAATAATTAATGCCTTAGCATTGATGCGTTCATTCTTCTCAACATGAGATGAAGAAAGAAATTGATAGAAAACCACAAATTAAGCTACTTGAGAATGTAGATGACCCTATCATTTCAAATGGTATTAAATACCAAGAGGCATGATCATCCATATAAACTATTAACTACCATGCTTTCTCTTAAGCATAAAGCAATAACTATGGGGGTATCATTCCCTTGGAGATCATTTTGCTTCTCATGAATTATATTGTTCAACATATCTAACCCAATGTATTATTAACATACTATTCTTTTTTAAAAATAGATTTTTTTTTTTTTTTTTTAAAATCTTTAATATATACATTTTGGGACCCCATTCTCTTCTATGCATCGATTGGCTGAGCAAAAAATGTCGTCTTGGCATGGGACTCATTGTCCCCTTTTGCTGCGAAAGTGTGCAACATGTGCCTAAGAAGTAAATTTTGAATTGTGGTAATGTGGTGGACCAACGTACCTCGATCCAGTGCAATTATCATTTTGGTTGGACCCCGGACCCATACCGATATAAAAGATCCAGGGAGCAGAAAAGAAATTGTTCTAGAAACTTACCCAAAGACCCAAACAACACAAAACAAAGGTCATGGAGTCTTACGAAAAATCGTACATTATGAGGCTTATACAGACCCTAAGAAAACACAGGCTTTTAGGGTAGGTCGGTTTTTGAAAAACTCAATTTTAGGCATTGGCGTTCAAATGGGTTAGTGGCGTAGCGCATTTGGACGCAAGCTAGGGTTTCATGATTTCTTAGTCGACGGCGTTCAAACGTAGTGTGATCAGAACTACGACCGAGTGTCTCAAACTAAGCTTGAAACCGCTGGTGTTCGAACCCTATGCGATCGGTCTTGTTAATGGAATTCTATGTGAAGCCTTGACAAAAGATCGTGTTCGAACATTTCATGATCGCCTCTGCTATCGAGGCTCTTGGTGCTCTTTGTTGTCAATTCTCATTCGAACGTTGTGCGATCGCCTCTCCAATCGAGCCTCTTGGGTAGCTTAAATTTTTGCTTATGAAGAACCTTCATTTGAACATACTGCTATTGGGACTGCAACCAAATTTCTTGGATATGATATCCTAAGGCGTCCAATGATCACGGCCGAACGATTGACAGTTTATGATCTTCAAGTTTAACCCAATTTTGAAACCTCATCTTAGAACAACCTCAACCACTAGACTTAAACTTGCAATACAAAAGATTTCGACATAGAATATGCCAACAACACTAAACCTAGATGAACGAGTCTGTATCTCCATTGAGAAGAGTTGGACTAATTAAACCCGCTACCAATATAAACATGTGATCTAAAGATGAATTAATTGCTTGTAACCACAAACAAGAAGAAATTAAATACCTTATTCATGGTTATTTCACTAAAAAAAAAAAATGGAGTTTAACAAAAGTAATTTTATCGTCCATATTCATGTGGCAGTATATATACATGAGTGCCATGTGGTACAATAAAATTTGACACAAACTTAATTGTTTAATGATTAACGTTGAATCTTGTGGATTGTTAAGTCAGCCCGTAGTAAAAGTACCCCTAACAAGCAGCACCCCATCAAGTAATTTATTCAAAGAAAAAATGGAGACTATAAATATATATATGTAATAAACACACAGACCCACACACATATAGGGATGTGTATAAGTGTATTCCACTTGAGTACTAACGGGTCAAGTTGGTCAAGTTGATGATTGGAAGCAGCTTGAAGGAGATGCTTTCGTGTGCCTACACTCCCCCCAACCCTCTTCAAAAACAAAAGAACTATGTCTCTTCTTATATTATAGCTAGAAATGATCGATTCCTTGATTCTTCAACCCTTTTTTATTCACTATTATGGGTGGTAGTTAAATTGGTTGATGTGGCAGTTAGCCTTCATCAAGCTTAAAGTACCTAGAGATCGACTAAAGCACATGGGGACCTCCAAATTAAAGGATATTCCTGCAAAAAACGAAAACGAAAAGAAAAGGTTGAGCCACAGTTGCAGTAATGGCGGTGGCCGGTGCACAGGGAGAGAGAAAGCTGAAGATATATGATTCTAAATTTGCTTGCTTGAGAAACTTGGGACCTTGTCCTTTTGGGGATCGCGTAAAGCTCAATAGAGCTCTATACACAGACCATAGGGTTTTGCTTTCGTCTAAAGAGAAGACATAAATATGGTGAATGGTCCCTAGGGTTTCGAAAAGATCAGGCAAGTTTTCAATGAAGAAAGAGCATGCATGCATCAGAATTTACATACCCACTAATTAATTCAACCAAATTATTTTAATTTCCTAATTACATATTCTTTGCTAATCAGGGCACCCTTTTTGTGCCCTTTGTGGCACATTTAGTGATTAATATGTTTGCCACAAATATATTTCGTAAATTCCACATCTCGTGGGATGTCTAATTTACTAGAATGAAAGCAATCAAGCATATACCCACAAGAATTATATGTATAATTTCTTTATAAACTCATGTGACAGATTAAATTTTATGGAAATGAGTCACGTACATGAACCACTACGTGTCAATTTATATTTTTAATAGTTTATATGATAAGTGTTGCATAAAGTGCCACATTAATTTGTAAACTTGATAAGTGTCACGTGACAGTTTACATTTTAGTGGTTGAAGTGGTAATTAAATGTCATGTAGATTAACATGTAAATTTTAGTGACGACTGACGTGATAAGTGTCATGTGAAATGAGTATCACGTAGACTGTTACATAGCAGTTTACATTTTTAAAAAAAGTAATGCTAGAAACCATACTTTTATCTTATTTTTTCTCACTATATTGATGTGATAGTGTCAATAAACTTTTAATTTTTTTTTTTTTAATAATAATTGATTGATAAGACCGCGTTGACATAATAAAATAAAAATAAAATAAAAAGTATAATTTTTAGCGTCTCTCTAAAATAAGATCGAACACGAAGACAACCATGATCTTCTTGACTCATATATCAAGTGATCACCGGCCTCAACAACTAACCCACGATTGCCTACGCCCTGAGCTTCAAGCTCCTCCTGCGAGCACATGCAAACGCCGGCCTACATATTAGAGATACTCAAGAAACATAATTACACTTCTCATCCAGTTATGCTTAACAATTGAATATCCGCAGTAGGTAAGAAAAAAGAAAACTGCACAGTTAAAAGTAAACAATTAATGTTGGCGGCCCAACTTCAAAGAATCTCAATCATGTGACTCCTCCTTCATTAGCCTACTTTTTATGCCTTTCTTAATTAAATTACAATATATTTTAACCATTTCAAATTTGAGTTTTACTATCAATCTGGCCTGAACTTTGAACTCGACAATATATTTGGTTTTTGATGTTTGTATTTACTGTCAAGGGAATCCTATATATGACAGCCTATTTTCTTTTGTTTTTGTTCAAATTAATTTTCACAGGAATCTTTTACTCTTATATATATATATATACGTGTGATATTAATGTATATAAAGGAACAACAGGAAATGCACATGCAAAATGATTATATTGACAATAGATACAAACTTCAGATGATCAATTGATAACAAAACTAACCCACATGCACTTAATTAAAGAAATCAAAAATGTATTTTACTGTTTTTCTTTTAAATAATATTTACGTATGAAGAGTCATGGTGGGAATATATAATATGTAGGGTTGGTAAACTATATATAGCACTTAATACATGCACAAGGTTGTTTGTTATTAACACAAAGTCATTCAAGGGATAAGTACATGCACCTCGCTACCCCAACGTACACTTATTATTTAAATTTTATTAACGTTAATATTAATTAATGTTAACGTTAATATTAATTAATGTTAGTTTTATGAATAATGTAATTTATTCACATGTTGTAGATGAATAAAGTTTTTTTTTTTTTTTTTTTTTTTAAAAAAATTAAGTTTAATAAACTAATATGTGTATCGTATTTTGGACATGTCAGTTTAATATGAGTAATGCTACAGGTCACCTCATGTCCTCCAAAATTAATGTTGCTTTTAAAATAACTATTGAATTTGTCATAAATAACTATTGATTTTGATTTAATAATAATTTTAAAAATTACATCAATTTTGAGGAATGCAAATAAAACATAGTGGTGACATGCATTTAGAAATTAGAATTACTCGTTTAGTGAATCAGGATCGTGTACAATTATTTATCCGAATTTGAAAGAATTTGGGCAGGTGATTGTGAAAGACCATTTATGAAACCCGGCCACCAAATCGGATAAGTGGTTGTGCAGTCCAAGTTTTATTTGGTCAGGTGGTTTCTATAAGTGGTCTCTTACAATCATTTGCTCAAATTCTTTCAAATTTAAATAAATAATTGTAAACAATCCTAATCCAATCCCTTATATAATAAATTGAATTAGAAGAATTACTTCCAATTCAATTTGATGAAAAATTAGGATTATCAAATTTGGTGTACGTGGCCCTTAAAGCCCACCTATTTAGAACTTTATCTACTCTCCCTATAATTTGTATGGACCATACCCATAGTTAAGTTGACCATTTCCTTCTCCCTTGTACAGTTGTACTTGCTTAGAAGAAGAAGAAGCAGAAAGAATGTCCATTTCGGGGCATCAACCAAATCTAGAAGATCGAACACGTAATCAAAATAATTAAACCGTAGCTCAACAACACGCACCCACCCGCCAGGCGCCACCCATGACCCTGAGATTTGAGTCCCATGAAACATCCTAATTCATGTGAATTTGCCACCAAGATTACACCTCACTACCCCAACGTACACTTCATCATCTCATCCCATAACCCCTCACTTATTGCTCTATGACTATGCTTTATCCGGTATTCTTTAATTATTTTACCAATTACGGACCGTCGTCATATCGGTTATAAATAAAATTATAATGAAAATTGCAAACTCAGAAAATACAATGAATCCGAATCTTCAACAATTTGCTATCCAGATTGCAAATATGAAAAAACCTCTATGGAATCCACTTTTATGCAGACTGTCGGGAACTTGTTCAAGCATATATATATGAGACTCATATGAACTCTTTTACATTTGCTGTCTAAATTACTAACCATACGGACAACAACAAAAAATTGTCAAAAATCTATAGTAATATGGACTTATTTGAAAATGTTTGGAAGGATTTGAAAGAAATTAAGACTAGTTAAAAATGGTCTTTTAAGTCTTTGGTTGTAAGTAAGGACAAGACAAGAGGAATTACCCAATGCAATCCAAAAACTCATTGAATTTGGGTACGTAAGAAGTACTTATCCAAAACAATAAGACAATGAAGCACCTTCATTTCACATTGAACCTTGACAAAGTTGGTAATTGGTAGTATTTAATTAATAAATTAGTGGAGAAAAAGAGTACGTAATAAGAAAACATTCAACTTTAAGAACGAAGACCAATGCGAACACAAGACCGCATAGCCATAGTATAGGGAAGTCTACTCGAACGTACGGCTAATGCACGGCGTGATACGTGGAGCGGTAAATGCGGATAAATGGGGCCCCGCCCGGCCCCCCATCTTAATTTGTCCGTTGAATTTTTGCCTTCATCGCACCAAAAGCACAAAAAACGCTTCAAGTTGGCGGGTAAATTGTTGCGGCGCCAAAACGGCATTGGCCTTCGGTTTTCCACTTTAAGAAATCGAAAAGCTTTAATTGCAGCGGCTAATTAACTGCATCTTCCTTACACGGCCCATAGTAATTAAGGTCAAATTTTGTGATCAATTATATAATTATTAATTGTTTTTTTTTTTTTTTGTGTGGGGGTGGAGAAGTAAACTCGTAGAGTTAGACCTGAGTTACTTGATAAAAACAATTACGTAAAATAAGCAAGAGATAAAAAGAGAGTTTTTCTTTTAGGTAGGTTGGGTTGGGCATAAAGTTCGGAAAAAAATACAATTCATGTTGGAGTGGAGGTTGACAAATGTATATTAAATATTTAATTATTTTAATTATTTTATTATCACAATTATATCCTATTATCGTGAGGAGTCCATTATTGGAAGCAAGCATACTCACATTCTGTCCGTACCATGAGTACCCACTACTTTGAGTAAGTGTTTGGCAAGTCATAAAACTTGGTTTTAGTTTGGTTATTTCAAGTGGATATATATATATATATATATATTCCCACCAAAAAATAAGTTTTTAAGCATGTTGACGTTCGTGTTATAATATATAACCAACTAATGTTATACTTACAATTCTTTTACAATTTTTTGACACGTGTAGCATGTGATTTGAGTCAATCTAATTTAGGGCCGGCTCGATATATTTTGAGGCCTAAGATGACAAGTTTAAGTGATGCATCTTATTTATTTTTAAATATTAATTAAATAATATTTATTTTAATATAATTATTTTTCTCGCTTTTTGGGATATAAAATTACGGATTAAGTTTTTCTAACATTTCATTTTGGTAACTAATGCAAGTGATTGATTGAGTTTTTGATAACTAACCTCTTTTTTTTTTGTCAATGATTAGCTAAGGAATGATTTTAATGCCTTGAATATTGAGTTGTTAGAAAATAAGGAAAGTATAGAAGAAGATAATAATTTAAATTTGAATAAGACTTAAAAATAGGAATATAAAGAGAAAACAATGAAAACTTATAAAGATAGAAGTTTATAATTAAATTGAATAAAATATTTTGAAAACTTTCCATCTTCTTAGCATTTACTTTTTGTTTCCTCATTTTATTTTGAATGTTAGAGTACTTGTGTAGCATAATCTCTATCTTTTTTTCATAAAAATAAATAAATAAAAAAATTCCTATCTTTTTAACGTTTGAAATAAATTATATATTATTAGCATTGAATGCGAAAGCAATCCACATCTTTTACAAATGATTTAATTGACAATTGAGATCAGAACTTATTGTTGTCTTTTAAATTCTGATTAGAATTTTGACTGTTTAATGTTCATCACAAGGCTCCAAAAGCTCTACTCACAACATATTGGATATTATTTTTCATTCTCTTTAATATTTCTAATAATAGAACATTTAAAATTGAAAAATGGGTTTTTATTTAAAAATGACTTAAATATTATTTGATTCTATTATTTAATACTATCAATTTTTTAGGACTTATTTTCATAATGGAATGTTGGGGAATTAAATGATATTAATGCATTTTTAATTGCCTTCTTACTATAATTAGGGGCTTTAATTAAAAAATAATGAATATAATTAAGCCTTCCAAATATATATATATATATATTTAAAAAAATCCTTATTAATATTCATTAATTGGGGGCATGATCTAACCTCTATAGTTAGTTAAAACCAAGATAAAGAAACAGGGAAAGAAATTTGGGTTGGGTAGCCAAAATTTCAAAGATGGGAAAAGAAAGAAAAAGGGAGAGAGACAAAAAGAAAAAAAATTCTTCTTAATCGGCCACAGTTGATGGCACAACTTGAAAATCAAGCAAAGTGATTTCATATCAAGTATCAACCTCGAGGACCAGGTTCATTTTGTCCCACACAATCATTCTACTACATGTCCCTTCTTTTGCCCAAAAAAACCCAACTGTTATTATCAATGAAGGCAAAATATATAAATGGCCCTCCCGTCAATTTGATATAATCAATAAGGGCTTTGGAGAGGGTTGAATGGAATTTCGGCCAAACCAAAAAAGTTGGTTTTGATTAGGGAGAGACCAAACACCTTTAATTAAGGGTGATAATTTCTTCCCCATTTTCCACCTTTTTTTTGACAATTCCCCACTACACTGCCTCGATAAATAGCCGTCCTCTCTGCCTTGTTCTCTCACACGCCAGATCCTCCTAATAAGCCAGCATTGAGCCATCTCTTTCTCTGAGTCTCTAAGAGCATTTGAAAGCTATGGCTGCTTTGAGTGTGGCCTGCATTGTTTCTCTGATGGCGCTTCTCACTCTGGTTGACGCCAGAATCCCAGGCGTTTACAGTGGTGGAGATTGGCAGAGCGCCCATGCTACTTTCTACGGTGGCAATGACGCCTCTGGAACTATGGGTATTGTGCCCCTTACTCACGTCTCACTGTTCTCTTCATCAAGTCTAACCAAATTGAAAAACCACTCTAACTCTGTTTTCTGACTCTGTTTTTACTCTGTTTTGTGAAATTCCTTTGAAGCTTTTGAAATCAACTATTTCTAGCCGCATTTTCCAATGAAGCACCATAGAGTAGAAAGTCCAGGACCAGGAGTACTTTACTCTTATCAAATCCACCAATTATGATACTCGCATTCTTCAAAACCCCATTCCAAAGAAGACTAGTAACTCATTTTCTTCTTCTTTCTCCACAGGAGGCGCTTGTGGGTACGGAAACCTTTACAGCCAAGGCTACGGCGTGAACACAGCTGCACTGAGCACTGCCCTGTTCAACAGCGGTCTCAGCTGCGGGGCTTGCTTCGAGATCAAGTGCGCTAACGATCCACAGTGGTGCCACTCCGGTAGCCCCTCCATCTTGATCACCGCCACCAACTTTTGCCCTCCCAACTACGCCCTTTCCAGCGACGACGGCGGGTGGTGCAACCCTCCTCGCCCCCACTTCGACCTCGCCATGCCCATGTTCCTCAAGATCGCAGAGTACCGTGCGGGCATTGTCCCCGTCTCTTACCGCCGGTAAGTCTCTCTCTTTGAACTATGCGTTTTTGCTTTCCTTTTCAACTCCCCTAGGCTCTGTTTGACGAAAGGTGGAGGTACGGTGGTATTGTAAAAACGACCTGCCGTATCTTACCTGGACGACAATCGTTTAGCCAATTTATCTTAAAGCTATCCAGCCGATCCATGTGAATAGCCGATCCATGTGATTGGCTGTTGACTGGTTTTTCTCCTACTTCGTAAATCGTACAGTCCTCAGACAAGTGTCAGAAAATTGATTTCCCTGTGATTTACTTGTGGTACTTAGTTTTAGTCCGTAAAATCAGAACCGTACATCCAATGCTTACACCAGATAATCATATCCACGTTGTCGTCACGTCCACACCATCTTTGATCTTACCGTGACAAACAAGACCCAAAGAAGTGGGCCCGAGCCTCTCTGCCATAAGATCTTGTACTCTCGTCCATCAATCTGAAAAGGGTTCCGGTTTGACCCACCCTTTTTCGTGTTAAACACAACACCCAAGAGAAAAGCAGATTTACCTTTCTGTACCCCACCCAAAACCGCGTAACAGTACGAGGAAGAGGTTTGATTTTCTTCGTTTGAAATTTAAAATTTAAAATATATTCTTAAACAATATATTTAAGAATATGAAATTTTAAATAATGTAAAATTATTTATAGTCATGATTTGTAAAATTTAATTTTTCTCTCTGAATTGTTGCCCATTTCTAAAGCAAATGAAAAGAATCTTAATTCCTTGAGATACACGAATTTAAGGGATATACCAAATGACTAGTTATTGTTAAATCATCCGTTTCCATAAATTATAACACTTTTTTTATTATTTAAACAAATCAAGCTTAACATGTGAAATATTTAATTGAAATAAGAATAAATTAATTTTAATATTTAATTGAAATGAGAATAATTTAAATTTATTTATTTATTTTTTTCAGAGTACCGTGCCAAAAGGAGGGTGGGATTAGGTTCACAATCAACGGCTTCCGATACTTCAACTTGGTTCTGGTCACCAACGTCGCAGGTGCAGGGGACATAGTGAAGGTGAGCGTGAAAGGGTCAAAGACTGGGTGGATGACCATGAGTCGTAACTGGGGTCAGAACTGGCAATCAAACGAGGTTTTCGTTGGTCAGTCACTCTCCTTCAGAGTTACAGGCAGTGACCGCCGCACCTCCACTTCATGGAACATTGTACCCTCTAATTGGCAATTTGGACAAACATTCACCGGAAAGAATTTTAGGGTCTAAAATTTCGAAGTTTCCCGCTAAATATGTCATTATGGTCCTTTGAATTTTTATTTATTTTCGTTTTTATTTTCCTGGAAAGTTGATTGAGTAAGAAAAATGCGGGAAAAGTGTGTTTGTGGAGGGTGAAACTTTTTGACTTTGGTAAAAAGGGCAAAAGGGAAAGCAAAAAGGAAACGATATAAGGGGCTGAAGTGGCTGCAAATTTATGTAAGCCCGCGGCTTTTCTTACTTTAAAATACTATATACAAGAAGTATTTTTATTTTTTTAATTTACTTTGGTATTCTCAAGTGTTTTGGGGCAAAGAGCTGGACTTGGTTTTTATTAATTAATGTGACAATATACTTTGACGTTAATGATCATTCTAAGACTTAAAGCATCATCCATCTCATTACAAAATGCGGCGTATATGTAAGAATGATGAACTATTAGCGGGCACAGGGGTGGAGCCAGCGTTCCATTTGCAATTGGGGCTGGGGGCAATTTTTTTTTTTTTTTTTTTTTTTTTTTTTTTTTAAAAATCAGGTGCAAAATTTTAATTTTAATTCTTTTTTTTTGGTGGGGGGTGGGGAGAAAAGCGTGCTCCCCCAAGCCCCTTGCTACCTCTACCCCTGAGCGGGCACTCCGTGCTTTATTTCATAGAATTGTTTTGAACTATCAAGAAGGATTGGACATTTCTTGGCTAAACAGAAGGTCCTACTTTTCTTCTCAAACTTAAACTCTGTTTCATGGAAGTATTTTGCGATCCACTACACCAAACAATCAATCCTAAATTTCCTTGGATGAAAGGGAAGAGTGTGGACAGATGGGACTAAATAGGAGCTCTCCCTACTTAGAGCAAGCTACATTTGAACCCTAGATCATGAAGAAAGTGTCCCTACATTGGACAGGAAGCTCCATACCAATTGGGAACCACAAAAGTGATTGTCAATGGCTGGTTGATCTGAAGCTCGTGCTTCTTGGTCACTACAAAGCAGAACCAACGCGAGCAGGACCCGCGGTACCCTAGTTGTTCTATACCTTGCACTCTTGTTCATTCGGGGATTGAGTTTAATATTACCCCAAAATGCAACTCTTAAGAACATCTCCAATGATTTGGTCATATTTTTTGTGACGTCTCATATCGCCTGGGTATGAGAATGAGGATGTGCTTATATGTACATTCAAATTCTTCTTGACACAACGCGTTATAAAGTCGTAATGACTACGAACCCATTAGAATTCTGCAGTTAAACGTGCTTATGTGAGAATAATACCATTATACTAGAATGGGTGACTTCTTAGAAAGTTTAGTTCAGGAGAGCAAAAAAAGACAATATTGTGTTATTACATTTTTATCTAAAATAGCTAATTAAAAGCTATTCTATCCTATTTTAGCTAATGACTTTTGATATGCGTCATATTTTTATCTAATATGGCTTTTAATATGCTATTCTATCTATTTTATATTATTTTAATTTTTTTATTTAATTTTAATTTTTTTTTTTAAGGATCATATTTTTTCGTTAGAATTTTTTTTTTTTTTTTTTTTTTTTTTCAGTCATATTTTTCAAGCAGTCATGCGTGGAGAGAGAGAGATAAATGAGAGGAATGCATGTCATTCATTAGTGAGAGAGAGAAAAAAGAAAAGAGGAAGAAAAATCTTCAAGAAATAGAGAGAAACTAATCATGCATCGGTTTAAACACTATTCACCAATGCATGAAAAATGCATTTGCATAATCTAATGGAGATTTTGGGAGGAATGGTTAGCCATTTTAGCTAAAAAGGCAAAATGACTAACAGACTATATGAAATTGTATTAGGTAATAGAACTTTTATATCCAAAAAGAACTTTCGAGAAAAAGTTTCATTTTCAAACTTTTTCAAAAAATGCGTTGTGACATATTTTTAGAGCAAAATAGTCTAAAGATATTTTTTTAGTCTTTTACCAAACAAACATGTTTTTGTTTTACGCAATGTGTAGTAAAGTACTTTTTAAACTTTTTAACGCAATTTCAAACAGACCTTAAGTTATTGGAGATTCTCTACCAGCTAGGTTTTGAAAGGACGATATCTATCTTCCATTCTAACAAAAAAAGAAAGGAATGAATTGTATTATTTGTATCCCCTTTTCAAACCTTACTTAATTTCCTTATGTTGAATTAGCTTCTTAATAGGAAGAGGATTAGGATTGAATGCATGTTATTTTAAAAAATGCATGTTATAATCACACGTCTGTTTAACAGACTAAATAAGATAATTTTTTTTAACCCATTTTAAAGAAAACTTTGTTTGAGTTAATCATAATGGGATGAAGTTTTTGAAACGTGAAGCGGTGAAGGGCATGTTTGGGTGAAAAGTATTTGGGTTAAATACTCAATTGATATATATTTTTTTTTTAAAGGAAAGATCAATCTTTCATTTAACAAGGTAAGGGTACAAAGCAATCCACCATAGGTGTACAAACAGCACCACCCCGTGCTAACCAATGACTAGTAAAATCTGACCTTAGTGCAAACTGCCTAAACTAGAACATAACAGGGAAACAAATACAACAGGCTAGACATAACAAGACCAAGCATTAGGGCCTCTCAAAACAATAAAGCACAACCCAACAAAGGAAAAGAGGCCTAGTCTAGCAAAAGCCACTAAAAAGCCCAAGCAATATCAGCCCATTGCAAAGAAACCAAGCAAAGAGACAAGAATATACAAAACCACACAGAAAATCCAACCACTGCCCTTGCCGGAAAGGAGCTGGCCGTTTCCTAAGTCGGCACGATCAAGACACGCACCAAATCTCGAGACCCCAGCAAAACTCAACCACCACGAACCACCACAAACTAGGCCTGAGAAACGACGCATGGCCCTCAGGTGTAGATACAGGAACTCTGCGCGTGCTGGCCAAGAGCCGGTCAGGGAATAGCGACGCGACCACAGCTTGAGACGACTGGACCGACAAACGATAGTGAAAGCAGCTAGGGGGCGCGTGACAAGAGATCTCTGGTGAAGACACATAGATCTGGCTTTCCAAGAAAAACCTTAAACACACTACCAGAGAAGACGATAAACACCAGGGACTCGAGAGAACAATCGGGTTCAAAACAACAACGTCACTGGAGATAATCTGCAGGAAAAACAAAAAGAAAACAAAGAAAAACACAATAATCAACTCCACAACTCCAAAGAATTAGGAGACAAAAACCACTACCTGATCTGGTCAAGGGGACTAAAACTCCCTACCCTAATGGTAGGAAGACAACCCGTCCTCCACTGGTTAAGCCAGGGAGGGACAAAATCTCCAAAGCTCAACGAGCTTGGAAGACAAAAGACCGGGAGGAGGGAGGCTCCCTCCCCCGACAAGCAAACTCTGAAAACACGCTCTCTCTCTCTCTCTCTCTCTCTCTCTCTCTCTCTCTCTACGCAACCACTCGATTACACAGCATCTTTTGATAGCACTGTGAAAGCATAACCTACTCAATTGGTACTTGAGTTTTAAGCCATTTTAAATTTAGTACTTGAGTTTTATTTTGTATCATATATGGTATCTAAGTTAGAGGTAAAAACCCAGTTAGTACATCCATTAGATTTTCTGTCTAAATTTTAACGGTCTGCCACGAGGCACTGTCTAAAAAATAAAAACTAAAAATCTTTAAAAATTAATTATAAATAATAAAAGTTTTTAAAAAAAATTGAAAAAAATGAGAGATGGTTGAGCCACCCCAATTCTGGCCGGTATGGGATGGCCGAAACTAACATATTTTTTTTTTTTTGGCCATGGGGTGGCCGAACCACCCTCCACCCAGACCGGCCAAGCTCAGCCACCCCTCTTCTTTTTTAATTATTATTATTATTATTATTTTAAAATTTTATTATTTATAAATTAATTTTTAAAGATTTTTAGTTTTAAATTTTTTTTTATTATTATTTTTTTTTATAGTACCACGTGTCAACCACCGTCAACCTAACAGTTATATGTGACCGACCGTTAAAATTTGAACAAAAAATTTAATAGAGGTACCAACTGAGTTTTCACCCTTTAAAAATTTAGGTATTAAATTTAAAATGGCTTCAAACTCAGGTACCAATAGAGTATTTAACTAAAAGTATTTTTTAAATACTTTTCAAATACTATTTTTTAGAATTCAAATTCTATTAAAATTTTATCCAATTTTTTAAAATTTATCTCAGATTTTCTAAATCATTCAAACATAATTTAAAAAAAAAAAAAAAAAAAAAAAACTCTCTTTCAATATTCACAATTTCAAATATTTTTTAAAAATATCACATACCCAAACGAGCCATTGTGTTAGAAAACAGGATGATTAATGTTTTTTAAAGGTTACCTTCTATTTGGAAGTGTTTGATTTGACATTAAAAGGCAAAATCAGTTTTAATCTTTTGCATTTAAGATTGTTAATGCTTTGTCTTTTGGTTGCTAGCAAAGTTCTGTTACACCTAAGGCATTTTGAAGTTGAAGATGCATGCCGTGTAACAAGGTCCAATGTTGAAAAAACCACAAACTAAAAAGCAACAGTTAACTCGACTAGCCATCAATCTAACCACCACCTGAAACAAACCAAAACCCCAAACCATCAAGAACTCCTAATCTCGCAGAACTAAACACACATCATGACCACACTCCATTACCCTCTGCCAACTCCCACAAACCAATCGATCACCACTCACCATGCCCACCATTGGGCATCTCCACCTAAACAATACCAAATCCTGTCGCTTTGCTGCACTCGAAGATTTCTAGAGAGGTCCAACAAGAGCCGTGGGACAAGCACACGATTGAGGGTCTAGGTTGGGACCTCACTACAACAATATGGGCCAAACCGATGGCTCTAGCAACTTCCTTCTATTGCATCTACTGCGGACATCATTAATACTAGCATTCATAACCTACGAACATGTTGATAATGTCTATGATGGTCAGGAGGTCGTTTAGGCAAACCATCGAGCACTTGATGTACCAAAACATAAATATGTTTCCAAACACTGTCGCTCTAGCTAACTTCAATGGTCCCAAATCATTCTTGGGATAGTTGTATACAACCCTCGGCTTATGTTTCTTATCAAGACCAAAGATGTTAGTTAAGTGTATTGGGATATTTTTTGATTTTGGTTTGAGTTTACAATTTGCTAAAGGACTACTACAGAGAACAAATATAACAATCTTGAACACCTATATTTGAGCCAAAACACACAGAAAAATAGAGAGAAAAATGTAGAAAATGTGAGATGGGATTTAGTAGATGAACGAGATAGTAGGACCCGTCATCTGTGGAAACCATCGCTACGGTTGTCTGGCCGCTGCCCAATCACCCCCGCAAGTTCCCAAGAACAGGTTTTGTTTCCAAAACCTGTTTCGGAAAACACGCAGAGCAGCAAAAAGGCTTTCTCTGTACGCATCGTTGTTTCAGTGAGAATACAAAGCAAACAAGTGTTTCTCACAAAATAGACAACAAATGCACAAAAACAAGAAAATAAAAAACCATCTTAAGGGTTTGGGGCTCATATCAAGTGTAAAAGAATTGGAAGATCAGTCATTGTGGGGAAAACCCAGATCGAGAAAAAGAAAAAGAGACAGATTTTGAGACGCCAAAGCCTTCCCCTCTCGGGGCCGGCGGCGACTTTCAGTCTTTCTCCTCCAAATCGAACTGGGTTTTTTTCTCTTCGTTGGAAAGTCCCACTATAGCCCTCTCTCTTTGTAATCATAGCCAGACCCTATTTTATCAAATAACCCAGAAAACAAAGATTGAGATCTCGTGCAATAACAGAGATTGAGATCTCGTGCAATGCACAGAGCACGTAATAGGGTTGCAGGTAGGAGGCAAGACTTTTTATAGCTGGGATCGCATCAATTCTAGGGTTTGAAGGGCGGCAACTGGACAATCTGGGCCGCTTGGAGCCATCTCAAGCCCAGCCCAATAGTTTTGTGTGGCTTGGGTGTCAGATGCAGATTGACAAAAGAAACTCTACTGATATGAAAATAAAATCAGAGGTTCAAAGTATGCTAAAATATATATATATATATATATATATATATATATATATATATATATATATATTAGTTATTGCAGCCAAATTCCATAAAAAAAAAATTAACGGGTTTTGTTAGGTATCATGTTAATGCCAATAATGTAACGACATATGTTACTCTTAATAAAAAAAAAAATATATATATATATAAATATAAAAAGCAAAATATTAAAAACTTAAAAAATAATTATTTTAAAAAAATAAATGAAGGAAAGAAGGTGGCCATGAGCCACCCCTAGCCATCACCGGTGGTTTGGAGGCCACCCACTTTCTTCTTCTTCTTCTTCTTCTTCTTTTTTTTTTTTTTCTTTTTTTTTTTAATAACTCATGAAATCATAAACTCATACTTCTAAAAATACCAAGGTACTATATATATCATTAATCATTATGGAGAGTAGACTATTAACAACAATTGCGAAAAAGATGGTGTATGCCAATTGAAGAAAACTTACAAAGTGAGACCTGGTGCCAACATTAACAACGTTTTCTTTTACGCATATGAGCCCGCAATTGCTTGATTATATACTGAATGATTTCTTTCATACTGGCTCTCCTGTCCTCCATTAAGTTCCAAATTTCTGGGACTGCATAGCTCCCACTTGCATTGACTTCATTCATTTCCAGCAATGCTTTGGTAACAGCCTCGTATACATCCTCACCCCATTTAGTTTTCAACTCTTTCAAGTCTTCGTCGCCTTCATCTATTTGTTCCTGTATTTCACCATTTTCTGGCATTCTCAAGTCACAACTAATATTAAAGGTCACAAAAGCATCAAAATGTATATGTATATGAACATACTTGTGGTTCATCATTTTCCATGACTTTCTTGAAAGGGTGCCAATGTGGATTCTTCAACTTTTCTTGCCATTCTGAACATAATTCAGCAGATATCTTCGCCCAGTCTTCACCAGGGAATTTCTGTGAGCATATATCTCCAAAAGGTTTCCAGTCAACCTCCCCCATTCTTTTTATTCCCAGTTTTGATCGCCCAGTCAACATATTTTGCAAGCTCTGCATGGCAAAACAGCCAGGACATTTATTAGCATGTTTTGGAGGTGGAACTAGCAAAGCGAAACAACTGGCGAATTGCATGCAAAAAGTGGGGGAAATAAAGCCATACTTCTATTGATTCTTTGCGAGCCTCTTGTAGCTCTTGGTTAATCATATGCTCTTTAACCAACAGAACAGAGTTAAGGTTTTCTATTGCATCTGTCTTTTCCTCTTGAGCCTGCAATTCTTCTTTCAACTGCATGAGTTACAATCGAACTTTTTATGTCAGCTTATCAAAAATTACCATCAATCTCTAACTTATCAGAAAGAGTACATTTATAATTCCTCTGGTTGTGAAAGTGATACATGCATTATTCCTCTGGATCAAGTGTATATTACTGAGTGCATCATCCAGCTTATTCACATAATAAAACATTAATGTCAAGACATGAAAAACAATTTAAAATAAAAAATAAAAAGAAGAAAGATTCTGCGAAGCATACACTTGGGAGCTATTTTAGTTAATTAGAATAACACTATTCCCTGAACTTCAGGGGACATCGCATAGTTGAACTTGAGACATGAATGTATTAACAGTGGGAAAGTAGATCTCGAGGTTTTCTTTCAGTGCAGGTTCACTGGATGTAACCGATGTTGATAGAATACAGTGTAGAATTGTGGAGCAGTTACAATCTGATAGTTAAGACTGATAAAATATGCTTTAGCCTGTCTAGTTTAAGGCTAATCTTTATAGCACAGTTAATGCATATTCTTTCACTTTTCTATCATACCATATAGAATGCAGCTTCTAAGCAGAAGCCTGGAATAATCTAAATATTTAGACCCAATTTTCAACTACATTGCTTTTTGTATAAAGGGTTGCTGGACAACTTTTTTAACGTTGTTGGAACAGAAAGGATCTTCTCGCCCATGTTTAGCATATCTCCTAAGACACGTAAAAGACTCTTTAGCCCCTTCTAGCTGAATGCCGATCTTTATAGCACAGTTCATGCACATTCTTCGACTTCCCTGTAATACCACATAGAATGTAGCTCCTAGTGACCAGTTATACAACTAAGAGCCAGCAGTATGAAAATGTAGTACTGCAGCTGTAAGGGATATAATGGGTATGTAAGGGATATAAGGGGTATTCTAGAAGGTAGTGAGCTGGAGGTATCTAGGAGCTAACAATATTCGGTTGGCCAAAATGTTCTAGAAGGGGATGAGGTGGCAAAAGACATTCTCCTATAAAATCCCATAGAATGGAGAAGGAAGGTAGGAAAAGAGAAGATATTGAGTCTAGTTAGTAATTAGTCCTGGAGAGCTCGGGCCTCTCGAAGAGCCCATGGTTTGTAAGAGAGATAGGCCTCTCCAAGAGCCTTTGGTCCTTGTTTTACCCTCTATTTCTATCATGTTCTTCATCTTCTTCCCTAAATCCATTTCACTCAAGAAAAGCACATAACAGCAGCTTTCTCAGGACTTTAAGAACTTAAAGAGAACCAATTGAGATCCTTCTATACAAAATTATAGCCAAGATTCTGTAACTACACTTAAAGTAAAGAAATGCTACAAACAATGACAGATAATATGCTAATTTGAATAGCCATTCCCATTCACACCCTTGATTGAAATTTGACAATGACAAGACAACACCAAAAAGTTTCCAAAGGCTTGAACTGATGCAGCATCACTTTACCATGCTTAACATAATCTTATTAATAAGTACTTATAAAAAAAATAATCTTATTAATAAGTACTTATAAAAAAAAAAAAATCTTATTAATAACTGAATGCAATCATATAATTGAGCCAATTCAACGTAATTCTTTTTAATATTCTTGTAATATTGAAGTTTTCAAAGAGATGTTCAGGTGTCTATTGACTACTGTACTAACCTTTTCAATGTCGTTCAAAAAACTTCTTCGCTCCAGGTCATTATGGGCTTTACTCTCTTCCAATTCTTTGGCTTGCTGGTCGAGCTCTTTCTTTTTACATTTCAAGGCCTCATCCGGCTTCCTGTTGATGGACTGCGTTTTTCTCATCTCTGGGGAGATGAAAGGGGAAATATTATCAACAAATACCCGAGAAATCTAAATGTTGTGCACGACTACGCAAACTATAAGTGCAGTGATATATGTAAACAACACAGAATAGTTGAATGAATGGAAGTGAGACTAACATGAAAGGAGGAAACAAAAAACCCTTTCAGAGACATATTTTTTTTTTGATAAGCCCTTTCAGAGACATATTCAAACTTCATAATGTATATATCTAATAAATTAAGTTCAGAGACTGACAATAATATCCTGAAGTGGCTTGTTTCTAGGAGAAATGCTACTTGACAAGCTTGCATCCACTAAGTATAGTTTAGAATCAGGAGTGGCTTAGAAGCATTAACAGATCAAAGTCACCTCCTGACTTCCATAGGGACAGATTCACATTTATCTCTTGAAATTTATTGAATTAGAAAAATTTGGATTGCAGTATCAGAAAGCAAAAGAGAACACAGTTCATGGTTTGTCACTTAGAAACTAAAAGAAGTATCTTGCCGCAATATTTTCCTACAAGATTCTATTCATATGAGCAATGAGAAGTCAACCGTATTCGACCTTCTACCTTTTAATCAAAATTTTAATCTAGATGTTCATGTAAAATTTGTCCTGCACAAACAATACTGTAAAAAATTGTTCATGAAGAAAAATTCAGAACTATTGTCTTATTTTTATTTTGACAAGTAATCGAAATATAAAAGCGAAATGCACAACCCGGATACACAGAAAGTATAGAAGAGAAACACCTAGCTAAAAGTAGAGAAAAGAACAAGGAAATCATGAAAACTAAGCATCAAATGAGCTAAAAACACAGCTGTCCAAATATAAAGAGTATTAAAGAAAAATGACTTAAGCTCCACCAACGTCCTCTCACGGTTCTTAAAACTTCTATCATTGTCTTATAGATGTTAAGAAATTAGGAAAAGCCTCTTTTAGAGACATTCAATCTCAGAACTTTGATCTTACTACTAAATACAACACCCACCAGTGCCTAATTGATATATATGCATGACATGATAACGATAAACAAAGAATGATACAGTAAGGTTCTTTTATAACTTAAATGAATAACAAACCTGAATGCAACAAATCTGTTTCATTCATCAGCCTTTTAACAGTTGCAGAGGACTCATTGTACTTCTGCTTCATTTCCAAAAATCTCGTGTCTTTGGATTTAACTTCCTCTTTAAGTCTGCAAACAGTAGCCATTGTCTCATTATACTTATGCTCCATCTCCAACAACCTTTGGTTCTTGTAATCAATCTCCTTTGCAAGGCCCACAGCAAATCTGTGGCATTTGATTAATTCATCTTCATAGTTGTGGTTCCACATCTGGACAAAAATTTTAGGTGCCTGCAGCATCAGTCAAAAATAAGTTTAAGCAAATTGAACCATTACGTGAACTAAAGCCAAGGGTATCAGATTTAGGACTTCATGCATCTAGAAAATGGACATTTTGAGGGTATTTTATGCATAAACAGTTGTTTGTGAAGTAAAAATTATACGGGCTTTTTACTATCAATTTATACAAGTGGAAAATAACAGAGTAAAAGCTTCTTCTTCCATCGTCATTTTTTACCTTATAATAGAAAATCATTTGGGCTGATTAATCTAATCGTAAATAGTATTAATAAAGAGACGGGAAAATAAAACACATTAATAATGTTTCCTAATCTTAATCATAGATAAAATCCTCATCATCATGATGGATAACAGAACTAAACTAAGTTGGCTTTAACCAGATCAAATGTAATATAAAAATTACGATTCCCAAAAACCCAAATCTCCCAAAACCCCAGGCAAGAAAAGAAGGAAAAAAAGAAAGCATAAAAGTAGACATTTTGCTTAAGAAAGTTCGAGAACCACACATAATCGAATCAGGATGGACATAAATCACGGAAATAATTGGAAATACAAACAAATAAGGAATATTCATTGCACCCAAATCTCAGGATGCAAGTAAAATGGCAAACAAAATGCATCCTTTTTTTACCCATAATCCAAGAAAAGAACAAAGAAAAGAGACTAAAATACCAAGTAGTGGGGAAATGGTTTCTACTTTCAAGTTCAGCCTTTGTGCTGCTATGGTGCTCTGCGGTGAGTGGCTTTGGAGTGAAAGGCAGAGAAGGGGGAGAAAAGGTGGCAGCTTTTGATATGGACAAAGACCAAGTTCAAAACTACGTCATACCTAATCTCCAAATTACTTTGATTCTCTTGTGTGTGTGAGAGAGAGGTGAATAACTAGCTTCCCTCGAGAAATTACATACTTCAGTCTATAAAAATGTGAATTACACGTCTTACATTAGAGATCAATTTGACTGTGTTATACCTCATATTTTTAATGCATTTAACGTGTTCATAGGATCTAAGAGTGTAAACTCGATTAAAGACTGGGCTTATCACATGCATGCAGAAGAACCTCGATTCTGGACACACAATTTTACAAGATAAAGTATATCTTGGCCCAAATTTTGGGTGTCAAATAATCTGACCCAAAAAAAAAAAAAAATTGTTTGTTTCGATGTATACTCTAGCTTTTCTAGTCTTTTACTAAAGCAAGAAAAATCACATTGCATTGGAGAAAATTTATGCTGTCCTCATCAATATGGATAGGAAAAAACAAAGAACCATGACATATTTTCAAGAGAAAAATTATATATACTACACTTTTATCACACTTTGCTGATGTGATACTATCAATTAGTCATTAGATTTTTTAATTTTTTCTCTTTAAACAAGAGCTGATCATTGACAGTGTTACATTAGCAAAGTGAGATAAAAATGTAGTGTATTACGTTACTCTATTTTCAATCAATACGGGAAAAACTTAAAAGAGTAATGTTATATACTACATTTTTATTTCACAACTATCCCACAGTACTGACGTGATATTCTTAACCAACTCTTTAGATTTTATTTCTTTTTAACAAATATTGATCAATAATTGATTGGAATTGTCTCGTCACTTGTCAGTATTGTAAAATGCTTGTAAGATAAAAATATAGTTTCTAGCATTACTCAGCTCAAAAACACTATAATTAAGAACCATTCTTGTGCCTTTGTCGAAGTTATTATGAAGCTTTCTCCAAGTTTTTTCTTTAATGTTTGTGTTAAAACGAAAGATGGGGAAATCCCAGAAAAGGGACAACCTTCCCATATCATGCCTTCTTAAACACAGCTGCTGCATATTTTAAGAGTCAATTCGTCTAGATTTTGCTGGCATATTAGTCGGACCTTCCAGGCACCCCTTCTAAATTTCAATTTGGGCAGCTAGTCACAGTTGTGCTACACTTCTAAATTCACGATCAGAGCTGCCAAGAAGGCACCTTCATAATACTTTTATTATGCTTTCTAAAGAAAGTTGCAACTGTTATAAGAATACATATCTGCAATTGCAATGGACCCTAAGTATGATGAAAGGTGTTTACTACAGTCTACAGCATCAGTTGCAAGTAGATTATCCAAATTCATAGAATAGGATCAGAAACACAAATTCATGGGGCCTTCCTTGGGGAGAATTTTTGACCTTTTCCTTTGATCACCAATCCAATGCTTTCAGTTAACCAAAGGGAGGAACTTGCCAGTGCAGAATTTCTAAAGAAACAAGAGACTTAGCGGCTAAGCCTATTCTTTCTGTGACTAAAGACCAAGTAATCCTGTACCACCCACAGTTATGTAAGAAAGTCCTTCAAGCTAACCACTAATGAAGCAAGATCCCATGAACAGAGTGACCAGCCATGAATAGAGGGCTTCGTTCTAATTGAATGACCTTTGATGTTTGAATATGTCTAGGAACCAATTTAGATCACACCTTATTATATTGGCTGAATGTGACTACAATGGTAACTCTTGACAATCGAGAAACAGGGAAAAAGCTTATTTAAAACAGAAGTTGCATATCGATCAAAGGTTACATTATTGGAATAGGTTTTCCATCCATTGTACAACAGGAATGCCAAGTGTTGGCGTGGGTTCATGAATGCAGTTCATACAACAAGTTGTCTCATGGAGAGCAGAATTCGTACAACATGAAATTTCATAATTTACAGAGAAGAAATGCCCTAGACACATTCCCCCATCAAGTAAAGGGGGCAAGATCATTCCATCTCCGTAGTTGCTACATTTGGGGACTCAGATATTTATTTCCTGCAACCAGCAACATTGTTTCCACATCAGAAAAATTCAATATCGCTTTGCTTACAAAATACTGAAATCACGATTCACAGGTATGTAAGGGCTACTGAATAGGGAAATATATGACTTTAGCATAATAGCTAGACTATTTAAGCTGAATATAAATGCAATATTTGCGGAAGACTTCTTTTAGAGAACGAAGTAACTTGGTGTGTATACTCATGCTTCTGTCACTGTTAAATTTATAACCAATAATCAAAATTGTTTTCCATGAAAAGAAGCCACCTAGCCTAGTCAGTTACCAAAGGAATGCCACCTAGCAAAAGTAGCAAAATCTCATCAGAAAGGTAGCAAAGGCCAAATTCAAAACTCATCTACATGCTAGCCTACCAATATCTAATATTATTAATGAATATCTCAAACAGCTATCCATTTTATCAGCCCTTAATTTTTCACAGTAAAGTATCTGAAACTTATACCAACCTTCAACGCATTCCCCTTTTGCGTTTAGCTACTACTTCCTCCCATTCATTTAGTAAGAATGTGACTCCCTCTTGGAGTGTAGCTCTTTTTCCCTCCGAGAAGTTCCACAATTCTGATATTATATACCGCCCGCTTGGGTTGTAGTCATTTATTTCCATTAAAGCTGTTGTCACAGCCTTGTAAACTTCATCACCCAATTCATTCCTCAGACCTTTCAATTTCTCATCTTCAACATCTAGAACTTGCTGAAACAATGACATTCATCTTAAGTAAACCATGTCAAGTTAAAAGGGAAGCAAAAAAAATATGTACTATGGGAATATTAGAATATCATTGCAACTATTCTATTAAAAGCTTCAATAATAAATTAGGGCAGCAGAATCCTTGAACATTACTTAGATTTTCTAATTCTTAAAAGAATTGTCTCAAAGTACACCCGACAGACCAATTAACAAATGCAGATTTACTAATTGAGTACAAATGGATAGACAGCAGAAAGCACGCTCCTGACAAGCTACATAAAAGAACATTGATAAACTACCAAACAGACATGCAAGCAGGTCAAATGTTCAAACATATCCTTTTATTTTTTATTTTTTGGTTTGTTCAGACATGTCAATTGCAAGTGACTTTGCCAATGTAATTCAAAAATTCAGCCTATCTAATTACAGAAGCAAAACAATATTTGGCATCTACAACCAAACTAAAGTAGACTTGAAATCTGACCCTCAAATTTAGAGGAAAATTTGATAACTGACAATTAAATAACCTAGAGAAGTCACAGAATGCATTCATCAAAGGTAGGCAGATCCTAAATCTTATTCTTATTGCCAATGAATGCCTTGATAACAGAATGAGATATGGAGAATCGGGGATTATTTGTAAAATGGACTTAGAAAAAAACTAATGATCAATTTTTTTTTTTAATAGGTAATGTAATGTATATTCAATCAAAGCGTTGAGGAGTGAAAGCCTAGTACACAGGTAGTATACAAGAGAACTCATAAAATGTAGAAAAAGAAGCACTTAACTCCAAAAACTCAAAAATATTATAAAACTTATGATCATGTTAATTGGGATTTTCCGCTGCATATGCTGAGAAGGTGCAGGTTTGGTGGGAAATACTGCTCATGGATAGCTTATTGGATTTCCTCGGTCCATTTCTTAGTTTTGGTGAACAGCTTTGCCACAAGCTTCTTTATTGGCTCTCGTGGCTTGAGGCAAGGGGACCCTCTATCTCCTTTCCTGTTTGTCATATTGATGGTGGCGTTGGGTAGGATGATTTCAGCTACAGTGAGTGGAGGTTTGTTATCTAACTTCTATGTGGGGACAAAGACTAATATCTCCCATATGTTATTTGTTTATGATACCTTGCTTTTCTGTGGGGCCGACCCAAATCATCTACGCAATTTATGGAGCTTATTCTTATGTTTTGAAGTTGTGTCAGGTTTGAAGATGAACTTAGCCAACTCAGAATTGGTTTATGTGAGAAATGTTGATAATGTGGTTGGGCTGACTGGGATTCTAAGTTGTGGGGTTACATCTTTTCCCTTGAAGTATCTTGGTCTTCCGTTGGGGGCATCCTATAAGGCTAAGCATATACTTGACAGTGTAATTGAGAAGATAGAACGTTGGTAGCTAGTTTGAAAATGTTGTATTTGTTTAAGAGTTGTAAGATTATCCTTATAAAGAGCACCTTATCCAACTTACCTACGTACTTAATGTCCTTTCCTGTCCCTATGAGTGTTGCAAACCGTATTGAGAAGTTCCAACGTGATTTCTTATGGGGTCTCCTTTCCTGTTTGTCATATTGATGGTGGCGTTGGGTAGGATGATTTCAGCTGCAGTGAGTGGAGGTTTGTTATCTAACTTCTATGTGGGGACAAAGACTAATATCTCCCATATGTTATTTGTTTATGATACCTTGCTTTTCTGTGGGGCCGACCCAAATCATCTACGCAATTTATGAAGCTTATTCTTATGTTTTGAAGTTGTGTCAGGTTTGAAGATGAACTTAGCCAACTCAAAATTGGTTTATGTGAGAAATGTTGATAATGTGGTTGGGCTGACTGGGATTCTAAGTTGTGGGGTTACATCTTTTCCCTTGAAGTATCTTGGTCTTCCGTTTGGGGCATCCTATAAGGCTAAGCATATACTTGACAGTGTAATTGAGAAGATAGAACGTTGGTAGCTAGTTTGAAAATGTTGTATTTGTTTAAGAGTGGTAAGATTATCCTTATAAAGAGCACCTTATCCAACTTACCTACGTACTTAATGTCCTTTCCTGTCCCTATGAGTGTTGCAAACCGTATTGAGAAGTTCCAATGTGATTTCTTATGGGGTGGGATAGATGAAGAGTTCAAATATTAATTGATGAGTTAGTCTAAGGTTTGTATGCCGATCTCTTAGGGAGGGTTGGGGAGTGGTAGGATTATCCTCAACTCTTAAGGAAGCTTTTCCTGTTTTATTTGGAATTGCTCGTGCGAAGGATGCTTCAGTTGCGAATAATGTGGAGCTTGTGGGTGGCTTCAATCAGTGGAGCGTGTGCTTTTTCAGAGAAGCGCATGATTGGGAAGTGGATACCTTTGCTGCGTTTTTCCAGGTATTGCACTCGATCAGTTTTAATAGAGGTAGTGAAGACAAATTGTGGTGGATCCCTTCCAAAAAAGGTTTGTTCAAGGTTGGGTCTTTCTTTAGCTCTCTGGCTTGCGATGTGAGAAGTCACTTTCCTTGGAAGAGTGTATGGCGGACTCAGGCTCCTCCGCGGGCGGCTTTTTTCGTGTGGTCTGCGGCTCTAGGCAAGATCCTAACGGAGCATAACCTCAGGAAGAGGCATGTCATTATGGTGGATAGATGTTGCATGTGCAAGAGAAGCGGGGAATCAGTGGATCATCTTCTCCTTTACTGCGATGTTGCATACACTATGTGGAGTGCTATTTTTTCTCGTTTTGGTCTGTCTTGGGTTATGCCTCTGAGAGTCCTTGACTTGTTTGCGTGTTGGTGGACGGCTGATAGGCCGAGGAGTGCTGTTATTTGGAAGATGGTGCCGACATGCATTCTTTGGTGTGTTTGGAAGGAAAGAAATGATAGGTGTTTTGAGGATTTGGAGAGATCCTTGGAGGATATTTTAGCTTCTTTTTTTCATACGTTGTATCTTTGGACGGTGGCTTTTGTGTCACCGTTGTCGTTTACCTTTGATGAATTTCTTGTTCGTTTTTCACTTTCTAGCTAGGTGCGTTCTCTTGTATACTGTCGGTGTATTGAGGGGCGCCTTACGCTTTTAATAAGACCAACTTATTACTTATAAAAAAAAAAAAAAAAAACTTACATACGTACTTAATGTCCTTTCCTCTCCCTATGAGTGTTGCAAATCGTATTGAGAAGTTCCAACGTGATTTCTTATGGGGTGGGCTAGATGAAGAGTTCAAATATCGCCTGGTGAGTTAGTCCAAGGTTTGTATGCCGATCTCTGAGGGAGGGTTGGGTTTAGGAACTTGCTAAGGTTCATTCATGCTCTCTTTGGTAAATGACTTTGGCACTATGGGCTTGAGAGAGAAGCTTGATGGAGAGTGGTGGTAGACTCTAAATATGAAAGTTCATGGGGAGGATGGTGTTCTAGTGAGCCAGTTGGGGCGTATGGGGTGGGATAATGGAAGAATATTAAGAGGGGTTGGGAAAGGTTTTGTAGTCATACTGGATTTGAGGTAAGAGATGGATCCAAGGTTAGATTCTAGTATGATCTTTAGTATGGGGATATGGCTCTGAAGGAAGCCTTTCCAGATTTTTTTTTTTAGCTTGCGCAAAGGATTCTTCTGTTGCAGCTCACATGAAATATTCTAGAGGTGTCATTCAATGAAATGTGAGCTTTGCTAGAGCGGCTCATAATTGGGAAGTGCATGTCTTTGGTGGACTAAGTTTCCATCGAGGGTGGCCTTTTTGTTTGGTCGGTAGTCATAGGATAGATCCTTACTACGGACAATCCCCAAAAGCGGCGCATCATTATGGTTGATAGGTGTTGTATGTGTAAAATGAATGGGAAAGTCCATGGTCCATCTTCATTGTGAGGTTGCTTGTGCCATTTAGAATGTTTTCTTCAATCAATTTGGGTTGTCTTGGGTTATCCCTAGATGAGTACTCGATTTGTATGCTTGTTGGTGGATTGTCAGAAGCACTCGGAGTGCTCATGTGGAAAATGGTGCCTTCGTGCATTTTGTGGTGTCTAAGGAAGGAAATGAATGATAGAAGTTTTAAGGACTATGAGAGGGCTTTGGAGGAGATTAAGTCTTTATTTTTCTAACACCTTATATCTTTGGACAGCTGCTTTTGTTTCTCCTTTAATGATTAGTTACCATCATTTTCTTATTCTTTTTGCCTTACTAGCTCGGGGTAGCTTCTCTTGTATACTTCTTATATACTTGGAGGCGTTTTACGCTTGCAATGATATATTTTTGATAAGTAATAAGCCAATCTGATTAAAAGCGTACATTTTTAATGATATATTGATTACTTATTAAAAATAAAAAGAAAAAAAGTACAGATTCTGGTCGTCCTATTTAGGAACAATGGCCATCAATTCAAGAATTAAATACATATGTTTATGTGGTCTTCACATGTGGCAATAGCAAGTATCATATGATCATGTCACAACAATATGTGGTAGTGTCCAATAGCTTCTTTTTCAGGCATTAAAATTTCAAAATAAAGTGCAAAATTTCAAAGAATCATAATCAAAAGGAAAAAGAAATGGAGGAGACTGCTTTAAAGAGCCCTTTCCACACACTTTGAGCTGCTTCTTCTTTTTTCTTGGTCTGCTCTTTTTTATTTTTTATTTTTTTTTCTTTTTTGGAGGGGGGGGGGGGGGGGGGGGGGAGGTTGGAGGGGAGCATGTGTTTCTGTTGCTTACAATAAAATTCCTTCCTTCCATCCTTTAAAATGAATCATTATGCCAGATAAAGACATGTAACATGCACAGCATTCATGAAAAATAACATGCAGTACTTACTATGGAACAGATTTAAACCAGAACTACTGAGTAATATCTAGGAGAGGCAGATATTATGACATATAAGAATAACACCTGATGTTTCCCATCAACGGTAGTAACTTTGAAAGGATGCCAGTCTGGGTCCTTCAGATATTCCTCCCACAATGAGCAAAGTTCTGAAGCTCTCATATCTGCTTCTTCCTCGTTATACTTTCTCTTCATTGCTTCATAGAATGGTTTATTGTCAAGTGCTCCCATTCTTTTAACACCAATAGAAGTACGTCTTGCCATTTCTTTCAAGCCCTACAAAGTAAGAGAAATAATATTTCCTCACAGGCTATTTGAACTGGTATTAGGTTTAATATTGTTTAGATCAGAACATAAGGAAGATGCCGATAAGCCAGCCCATGATCCACAGTTAAAATTAATGTAACAGGGTAGAACACTCGCCATCCCACTATTCCAAGTTATAAAAGCATTTATACAAAAACCAAAATGTATGTCACTCTAATAAAATCAGAATTTGAAACCCACACCTTCAAAATTTCAGGGTCAAATAATGACTTTGGGGTTGGAAAATAAGGGCATATTAACTCATGAGCCAATCGCCTCTGGGGATCCTACTATTAATAAATAAATCATAATTTACATCATCCACACAATATAGCACCCTAGTACTAACTTCTAATAATATGCATACGTTTAAAATCTTCTTGCAGCTTTTCATTGAAAGGGAGAAGAACATACATTTATTAATTCTTTTCGAGCTTCTTGCAGTTCATCATTGCTCTTGCGCTCCTTCACTATTAGAGTTTGGTTCAAATCTTCTAAATCATCAAGCTCTCCTTCTCTTTCTCGCAATTGTTTGAGTATCGATTCCACCTTTTGCAGAACTTCTACATCTCCATCATCTCCCATGTGCTTCATGACATTTAGTTGCCCTCTCAGTTGCTCAATTTCCAATTCCAGCGCTTGTTTTGCATCCAGTTGCTTTTCCAGTTGAATTATTCTATTATGGAGTTTCTCCTTTTGCCTCTGTATGAAATCAATAGTAACATATAACAAATTTTCTTCTGTGAAATTGGCAAGGAAATGTTGATTAATGTTTAAACACTAAAAAACAACTAACAGACCTTCTGATCTTCAGCCAGTTTCAATACATTTTCATCAGCCTTCTGTTGCTCCAAAGAGGCCAATTGCAGAGAGCTATTTTTTATGGCATTCTGATAGAATAACCAAAAGCAGGGTGGTCAAGCATATCATCTTGCAAAATTCATATATAATCATACAAAAACATTTCAATAAATGCAGTAATTGGTTGAATCAATTTTAAGCAAATAATAGGAATTACATTGACAGTATCAAATTTAAATAGTTTTCTAATCAATCATTCTGTGGTTATTACATTTGACATTTACCAGAGTGGAAAAAATATGCATAGTTGCTCTTCCCCTTCTAGACAGCATGTAGATGTTGGGATATTAATTAGGTGTTAGACACACTTGACCATTTCTCTCATATTGAATAAACTTTTTTAATCAAAGAAATTTTACCTCTTCAATAATCATAGCATGTGAATTATGAAATATAAGAGAAATTGTGACAGCAATCAAGCCCAAATAATGATACCTTTTCAATCTCTTCAGCGAGCATTCTTCTTTCACTTTCACTCTGCGCATCACGCTTTTCCAATTCTATCCCACGCATCTCAAGCTCTTTTTTCTGAGATTCCAGTTGCAACTTAATCTTTTCGTGGTCATTAAAAATCCTCTGAAAGTGATCCCTAGCACTCAGTTGCACTTTTCTTAGATCTGTAAGCAAACATGGCATAGATTAATTGATACCAGTCTGATGCCAAAAAGGAATAATTCATAGTGACAAATCCAATACGGTGAAATCTACACTAGAATTTGCCAACTATTCAGGAATTCTATAGCTGTAAATAGCTAAGAAGATATTCTATTTAACCCAACAAGTGCAGTACATTGCATTGCACAACCCAGTTCAGGAGATTAAAGAAGACTAAACATTTGAAATCTACAATAAAAAACAAACCTTCAGTATAAGATTGAACGAGCGTATCTATCTCTTCCATTAAGTTGCTAACAGAGACTGAAGTCTCACTACATCTTTCCTCCATCTCTTTTAAGTGCTTGTTCTTGAGTTCAATAATGTTTGTCAGATTAGATATTAGTTTATCCTGCTTCCTGGCTTCTTCCTCCATAATTTCTGAAATCGTTCTAACATCTCCAATCTTTCGTAGGTGTTCCCCAACAATTCCGGTTGAATTATAGTCATCTGCACGAGCAACCCAAGCATAAAGACCAGATTTCTGGCCATTACTAGTATGCCAGTCCTTTTTCCCGTGATGATCTGCCTCGTAAGCCCTCTCAAATGACATAGCATTATGTAACCCAGGCCAATCTTTGTGGAATTCCACAATAGCACTTCCTGAATGACCGCGAAAATTCCATAGAGGGTTGACTCTTATGGGATTAAACCCTCTACTTTTCAACTCATCCCTCAGTTTGGATCCACTTTCTCCTACATATCGCCCATCATCTGTCCGTCTAGTTGGCATGTTAACCACAACTCCTGTCCAAGGCCAAACAATTTTCTCATCATGGTCACAGCCAATAGGAGGATCACCCTTGCCTACAGGTTTTGATGGACCTGCTAAATCTTTTTCCAAATATTTCACCAAAGCAAGGTGATTAGCCTTCTCTCTCGTACTTCTCTTTTCCGAACTACTTTTGCCCACCCCAGAAGCATGCTGAAGAAGGTCCTTATATAGATAATCCCGCTTTCTCTTCTTCGGGCAGTAGGGGCAAGCAAATGTCTCATCTGAGTTTTTGAAATGTTGATTCCCATTCTTCAATTCTTCATAAGATTTATCTTCATACTCACCCATTTCAGATTCACTAATATCTGTGTCTTCTCCTGAGCCGTAACCCATCACTCCACTTAAAGTCAAAAAGTACCTAGAAAATTGAAAAAATAACACCAAAGAGGTTAAAATCAGCTTTCACGCTTTTCTTACATAAATAATTTCTGTTGGTTATTATCAAATTTTCTTTTCTAGGTGATTTCTCAAGTGTGACCATTAGGAAGTCAAACTAGTTTAACCTGAGCAAAGGAGAGAATGTAGACATCATTGAGGGTTTAATGCAGAACTGCTATAATTCATCCAATATCTTACTGTTTTGAATCCAAAATACCCCCCCAAGCAAGGATGACCCTTGCACAATTTAAAAGATCAACCGAGAAGAAATTGGACATTTGAGCTTCACTAGCGTGGCGCTTTCACAACAATTAAACAGTTTTCCACATTTCATTCTCTCTGTTTTTTTTTTTTTTTTTGCAGAACCAAGTGACAATTTCAGACCAAAGGAACATTGTATATAATGCCAAGAACTACATTTTAAAACATTTACTCCATATAATTGGTAAGCCAATCAACCATATTAAGTTAAATATTTGAACTTTGAACAGAACCCAAAGATAATCTTGTATTTGAGACCACAATGTAGTACACTCACATAATTACAACGGCCATCAAACATTCAAAATACACATAACCAGACACCAGTAACAGAACAGTTATTCTTAAACCCCATTTCCAATTCAGCTCAACTAAGCCTCAATCTAACCACATGATCTGTACTAAAAATTTTTAAAATAAAAACTAGAATCAAGAAAAGCACAAGCGGATCGGCGGAAAGGAACAAAGATATGACTTTTACAGAGTAGTCTAGAGCCTCAAACTCCAGAACTGAGACAGAAAGAAAATCGAGCCCAAAAAGATCGTGCATTTCAGACCAATTATCCAAACAGATCCATGCATGCAAAGAAAGAAATAAAGCAGAAAATGTGAGCAACAGAGAAGATTACCTTCACAATTGGAGCTTCCTGGGGTCTCCCTTTGAAGACTTGGGAAAGTTGGATTTAGGGTTTGATCAAGGAACTGGGTCAGACATGAGACATGGAAGTGAATAGGTTTGGTGCTGTGAGAGTGAGAGTTGTGCGCACACCAATACTACAAAAAGTGTGAGTTCCTCTGTCTGTGTTTGTCGAGAGAGAGAGAGAGTCTGAAGACTCTGAACAGCGCAAGATGGAACGCGCGCTTGGAGCGCGTCAGGTGGTTTAGTTGAACAACGAAGGAGAATATTAATGCTAGCCTGGGGGCGCCTCCATTGCCTAACCATGAACTGTCAGTAATCAATCGAGTCCTAAACCATTCAATGACATGCATGGTAAGAAAAGGTGTTTAATTTTTATAGTATAAAAATATTCTAAGAGCTTTATATATTATGCAAAAATAATAAATAAATTTCTACCATAAAAGAAAAAAAAAAGTTTTTTTTCACTCTCATAAAAAATAGAAGAGATTATGAATACTTTAGTTTCATGACAAGACATATGCTCTTTATTAGAATTATAACAAAATTACTAAAATACTAAAAAATATGTATAAAAAAAAATAATAATATTAAAAAACTAAAAACTAAAAAATAAAATTGGTGGTGGACGCACCGGATTACCCGAACATTAATTGTTAAAGCAAAATGACAAACTTTATCTTTGTATCCATATTCATAATTCGATGAAACTATTAAAAATTGTAATCTAATTACCTAAGAAAATCTGAAAAAAAAAAAAAAACCATAAAATCCTACATATTAGTTATCTTAAAATTACTAAATTAAGACAGATTAAATGCATCAAATTTAATTCAAGAAGATCATATTATTTACGTGAGAGAGCTCATGTGTGAACATCATGAGGAAGCCACAGACTATCTTTTTCGCGGCTGCACGTGCCTAGTAATCTGCACTCGCCTTGGGGACGGCCTTGGGAATGACTTAGTCACCTCTGAGGCACAATATCAGTAACACTGCCAATGACATCCCAGCTTCATGTGCCCAGAAACAGTAATGAAGAGCCGTCACATGCATAATTTACCAATCAGATTCACGGGTGACATCATTATCTACTTAACGGTGGCGTGTACTCTGGAGTAGTAATTTTTTTTTTTTTTTTTTTTTTTTTTTTTTATAATAAGAATGTAGATATATATATAATTTTTTTTTTAAAAAATGTAATGCTACGTACAACTCATTCATTATACTGGCCTAATATAACCGTGTTTATGGGCTTGTTTGATGGCCTTGTTTGATAAATACATTAACAGAACATAGTAGTAAATTGTTAGTTTTGAAATTAGTAAAAAGTGATGATGTGATATAAAATAAAAAGAATTTGTATATAAAAAAGTAAAAAAAATTTGTATTGTAGTGAATTTTTTTATTTGAATAGTAATAAAAAATTATTGATGTGATATAAAAAGTGAAAAAAATGGGAATGTTTTGATGTTGATTGGTGGTGAAAAATATAAAAAAAAATAAAAAAAAAACAAAACAAAAAAAAAACACATGAACACTACTGTTCTGTTTTGTATTCTATCAAACAAGGAAGATAAGCCACAGAACATTACAGGATAGTGGCTGGTACTATTCACAATTTTTTATTTTATTTTTACACTTTCTAATAACAATCAACATCAAAACATTCTCACTTTTTTTTTTTTTTTTTCACTTTTTATATCACATCAATAATTTTTTATTACTATTCAAATAAAAAAATTCACTACAATACAAATTTTTTTTTTTTCACTTTTTTATATAAATTCTTTTTATTTTATATCACATCATTACTTTTTACTAATTTCAAAACTAACAACCCACTACTCTATTCTGTTCTGTTCTTTGCCAAACAAGCCCTATCAACCTTATAGCATTACTTTAAAAAAATTCAACAAAAACAAAAATGAGCCTATAAGTAAGTAAAAAGGTAAGCAAATTTAAAAGATTACATCATAAACACTCCAAGACTTAGCAAAAAAGCGATTACCGGAAGAATCACGTATAGTATCCTTATAGGAGTTTACTTTAAATCTAACTCAAAACAAAATAAAGTTTATATACTCTCTTCAAACTACCACCTAATTGATAATATTTCCCCCAAATTGTTAATTTGGACAATGTCTTCCAAAACTAGAAAAAATTGTCAATGTTTTTCCCCAATGACGAAAATACCCATACTAAAATAAAATAGTAAAATTAAAATTAAAACTAAAAATAAAATAAAATAAAAAATACATAAGATCAGGGTGGCCAAATTTAAAAATTCGAAAGTTTTTCCTTTTTTTTTTTTCAAATAAATTAAAAAATTTCGTTTAAACGAAATATATATATATATATATATATATATATATATATATATATATATATATATATATATATATATATATATATATATATTTCCTTTTTTGAATTTTTAGGGGTATTGTTATCTTATTTAAAAAATTGTAATGTCATTTTTGTCTTTTTATTGGCTTTGGGGGACGTTGGCAACTTTTTAATAGTTTGGGAAGACATTGTCCCAATTGAAAGTTTGGAAGACCATTGTTAATTAAGTAGTAGTTTGAGAAGGGTACGTAAATTTTTCACAATAAAATATCTGAAAGAATGCATTTTGAATCTCTATTTCTTCTTTGGAATAATCTAATATTCATCTGAGGCCATCTACCGAATAAACTTCTCCTAATTCCTACGAGCCTAAAGAATATTACATCTATATCAAAGATTAAACAAAATACTTTATGAGAAATTGCAGCAAACAAAGAGATGGTCGATATTCTCCTCACCCAACCCACAGAAAATACATTTCATTATTGAAACATAGCCATAAATGTTTCAACATATGCTACATATCCCTAAACCGATTCAAACACTCCTTGACCACAGAAACAGAGTATAACTCACCCTTGTATAAGATAAGAACATCATCAGCAAAACAGAGATGATATAATATTTTCACCTTATGGCATCTCCAATGGAAACAAAACTGGGTCCTCTTCGTCATACTCTTCCTAAGCCCTGAAAAAGTCTCCATCACTAGAACAAACGATAAGGCAACAAAGGCTCACCTTGCCGAGACCGACCTCTATTCCTATAGAAAGAGTCCTTGAGCTCACCATTAATGGGAGAATGTAGGAGTGATGATACACAACTCAATGCAATTCACCGCGCCATAACTCTAGGTACTCCAACAACAATCCTTAAAACTGCCAAGACAAAATCCCCATTCACAAGATTATACGCCTTCATTAATTAAATCAATCTTCAAGGCACACATGGGGAACCTTTATCGATCTATATGCATTGTACGTAGTTTCTCATAACTAATGTTGGTTTTGTTGCATTTTGGCTATTTCACCGTGACAAAAAAAAAAATTTAAAAACTTAAAAAATTACAATTATTTAGCATATAGAAGGGAAATTAATAACCAAAGATGAAGCTTAAGAAGCTTTTAGCTGAGATGCATATCACTATCAGATAAGATATGGAATCAGAATCTTGAAGCAAGCTAGATGATTGTTGAGTTGCAAAATGACCCAGATAATCAAAGCAACACGATTTGATAATTCAAGATTACAATTGGAAAACTCTTGGCAATTTGCAGGTTTCCCTAATTATATATTTTTAAACTAAGGCCTCGTTTGGTACATGGAATTGGTATTTCATTAGGAAAATGAAAAGTTATTATTGGGAATGAAGAAGAGTAGAATGGAATAATTATTCAAATTCCTTAGTTTGGTAACAACACATATACCACAACTGGAATTGAACCAAAATTATTAAAAAATCCACATAATTTCATATTTTTCTAAACAACCCACATAATTTATTATTTTTCTAAAAAACTCAAATCTTAATAAAATAAAATAAAAATTTAGAGGTTCATTGTCGAGGCCACCCCCAATGGCACCGGGGGTGGCCGCACCACCCCTGAGGTTTGGTGTGGGTGGCCGGCCAACTATTGATCTAAGGTTCAATTCTTTAATTCTTTATTTATTTATTTTTTTTTTGAGTTTAGTTTGAAAAAATTAAAGAAATATATATATATTTGAAAAATGTTGTCTATTTCATCAAAAATAACTATTCCTCTAAATTTTTAGAAAAATAAGTCCTTACCAAATTAATAAATAAATAATTATTTCAATAAAATAATACTCATTTTATTTTAAAGACTTATTTCGCGAACCAAACGGACTCAAGTGCTTAGAAATTTGATAACTTGGAAAAATAGGAGAAGCGTCGTGATCGGGTTAATTAGTCTTAACACACGTACAGGTGACCGAGTCATAACTCAAAAGTCAAAGTCTCGTTCTTTTTTTTTTTTTTTAAAAAAAAGTCTTCTTCCTTTTCCTAATATATATGGTTAAGACTCAGTCCCGAAATTAATTAACGGTTAAAAGACATCATCATCATGGCTAGTTTTTTTACCTGATCATTTGATTAAGATGGGATGGGATGGGATCATGGCCGGAGTATCTAGTACTGCCTTTTTCACTTGATCTTTTAATAGGTATTTTGCTTGATAAAGTCAAATATATAAAAAGTTACTTATCCAAATTTAAAAAAGTTTTACTATACCTTTATCAATTATGTAGTTTAAATCATGTATTTTGATTTAAAAAAATAAATAACATATTAATTTGTCTTTGTAGTCGTTATACTGCCTCACAAGGAATGCTAGGCTTACAAAATATTTTACAAAAAAAAAAAAAAAAAAAAAAAACTCTTACAAAATGATGTGCCAAGCAATATTTCCAATTTGAAATTCGCCGAGACCGAGTTTTTTTTTTTTAGCAAATATATTGGCATGGATGAACGATGTGATGATGTAAGTGGGCTAACTCCCAAGCCTCCTGCTCAAGAGAAATGCCAGCTAGGTTAATTTACAAAATATTTAGCCTCGCCAAAATAGTTTTTTAGCTATTTTGGTGAGCCAATTTGATGAAAATCCTGAAAAACTACTCCCAGCAACCTCACCATTTTAACCAAAAAAATTTGATGACTGAAATTACTAACCAAATTAGATGAGGCATTTTCACTCAACAACCCACTCACCAAATTTTGTTTCACCTTTCTCTCTCACATGATTAGCACACTTTTTTGCTTTTTTCTCTCATTTTCTTCTCTCATCTCCCATCTCTCACACATAATGTCCTTATTTTATGGATATCAATGATTTTTTATAAAAAGATTATATAGAGAAAAAATAAATAAATATGAAAAAATTATTATTTAAATAGAATAGTGAATATTAACTAGTTAAAATGATGAGGCTATTTGGGGAATTTTAATAAAGTGGCTCACCAAAATAGAAAAAAATGATTTTTAGTTATTTTGGTGAGTAAAATTTGGTGAGGCTACTAAGAATGCTCTAAGATTAAGAAAAGAACATCACGCGATTAGACTGTTTTGTGAAAATAAGTAGTTAATTTACAAATTACGTACAAGTCAAAAACGCCGTGCACGCATGAGTGCTATATACGCCGGCCCGAAAATCTCAAAGAAACTTCCATGACCGACTTGTTCGTGCTACTATAGTGACATAGTCTATATACAGTTCCTTCATTTACAAGTAAACACGCAGTCAGCCAGTCATATGTACGTTGGACTACGTCTTCATTTTGAATGTATATAAAGACATGATTTGTTTGATATAATGAACTATATATCCTGCTCTCCATACAAATTACAAAGTAAGAATCTCGCGTGCCTTTTGGAATCACCCTGCTGGTGAGTTAGTAAGCTTATATTTGTCCAATAATTTGTACGTATATTTATCTTCAGTTTTTTTGGATACCTAAATTTTAATATATTTATTCACTCATAAGCGATGGTCGACCCACCTCTAAGCCGGCTGTAGGAAATGGTTTTGGCCACCCGCTTAGGCTAAATAGAGGTGGCAAGCCACCCAGTCCAAAAGATTTAGCAATGAATGAACTATATATTCTAAATGGATGTGGCCAGGCCAAAGATTCATATATAGTATATGACTAAATATGAACTTCCTTTGATAGCAATAACTGCATTATCAATCTTCTTTGCCTGCGCAATTACTTCCCTCCATGATTTGAGCTTGAGAATCTTTAATCTCGTCAGACACTTTACTTCAGGCTATATACATAGAAAAATATCATTAATCAGTTATAGGCAACACTCTTCTTTATTTTTCAACTGGCCGGAGAAAGACCAAACCCGGCCGGCCGTACTTGTTTAAGGATCAAAACTACGCATGCCTTTGCAAGCATAAAATCGAAGAGGAAGAATCTTGTGTGGCTTCGGAATCATCCTGGTGAATTAATATGCTTATATATATAATTGTCCAATAAATATTTGTACTGATCTTTTCCTTTTTTATGTGCAGAAATTTTGATGCTGTTAATTACCAAGCTAACAAGTACCGCTGCATAACCGTTTTGTTCTTCACATGGCGATTTCCTGTTTTGGGTACGTATCAAATATTTCCAAGGATATATATCATTAGCAATTATTTTTGTTGGAATATAAAAATATCATAAGTGTGAATAATTAATAAAACATTACTTTGTCCAAATCTTTTGGGTTAAATGGAATACGTACTTACATATATATTATAGAATGATCAAAGTCTTTTTTCTAATTTGAATGATCAAAGTCTAATTAAAGTGTACTTTAGTCTCCTTAAAGAGTTCCTATTTTGAATTAATTATCTTTCTTTGCTTACCGTCCAGGATCTGCTGCAAGTCAACCGTCTCAGAAGATACTCACGAACACCCGCTTCAATTGATAACGAATAGCAAAGCACCTTATAAGTGTGATGGGTGTAAAGAACTAGGGTATGGATCATCTTACCGGTGTATCGAATTCGAAAAGAACTGTCGTCCTGGCTATCAACTTCACAAGGAATGCACTTCAGCTTTGGCCAACAGCGCCACCATGCACTCATTATTCTTCAAGAATGTCCACTTCAAATTTCATAAGCAACCCCCAGAACATGTTGGATCTTGTGTTGCATGTGGGAAGGATGTCCAAGGGTTCAGGTACCACTACTCTTCGCCTAAGAAGAATGCATTCCTAGGGTTTTTTCTTCCGAGCAAACAACTTGTCCTGCATCCTTGTTGTTTCAGGCTCCCAAGTAACAGAACTAATCAGGGGTTGAATGCAAGTAATGAAGGGGTTGTGAATCTAGAGCTAAAGGAAAAGGCCGTATCGAACTGCCTAATTTGCCAAAGAAAGAAAATCTCAAAAAAGATTGAGGGCTGGGCCTATGTCTCCACTTGTGGTGAATACTGTTACCATGTGAAATGTGTGAAAGACTTGGTCGACAAGAGGTTGGAGCAACAAATTGATGGAACAAATACAAGTACCTTACAATTGGAAGTAAGGCAAAACGCCTTACAGGTTGGTACGGAAGTCATAAAAGTGGTTCTAAAGCTCATTATTGAAGCAATTTTCGGGGATCCACTATCTGCGATTGTTACTTTTGTCCTATATTTTTTTACAGACAGAATAGGTTAATTAGGAAAAAATAATTAATAATAATAATAATGTGCCACTGGAAGCCTCAATCTGGATCTTTTGATCATACCATCGTTATATTTTCTTATGTAAGAGGATATATAATCCATGGTGAGAATTATGTATGCATGAATATCTGTTATAATTTGTGTGTACCAATCTGATCATCTTTACATAGATGAACTTGATGAAGTATTTTGGCAATACCTTGGGTAGAGTACTCTTCCGTTGGTGATCTCTGTCTTGTCCCCATCAAGCTTAACAAAAGTACATCAATGTGATATCATAAATGAATATTAATTTGAACAGTCAAATCTTTGTCTTAATAGTTAGTCAATGTCGCACTTTGACTTTTGTATTGCCTCATACGCTACGCTGTGGATGAGAGGGAAAGGCTACCATAGAGTCTTTCACGTGGAATCAGTGGGGAAGAGAAATTCATGATGGGGAAGCCATGGGAGAGGTCGGAGAGAGTTGGTCTAAGAGAGAAAGTATATAAAATAATGTGTTCTGATTTTTTTTTTTTTTTAATTTCCTCAATTTTTGTGTTCTATTTTGATGTGGCAATTTTTTATTGGATGGCACAAAAAATTTGTTTGTACTACGTCTTTATAGAAGTTATTTTCTTTAACAAAATAGCCTGACCGCGTATATTCCCGACACATCTTAAACACATCTCAGTATAACTAATTTTTAAATCTACTATTGAATTTGAAGGATACACATTGGGTCTCATAAATTTAATGGTGAATTTAAAAATGATATAGGTAAAAAACGTGTAGGAGATATATTTATATTATTTATGATTTGAAATTTACTCACTCTCCTTAAGAAAATGACAATACGCGGTTTGCCTATTTTGTTATAAAGAAAGTAACTTCTATAAAGATCCGGCACAAACAGATTATTTGTGCCCTCCAATAAAAAATTGCCACATCATAATAGAAAACAAAAACTAGCTAGGAAAAAAAAAATTATAATCAAAACACATTATTTTCTATTCTCTGATCTTTAGCCCAACTCTCTCCAACGTAGCTCGGTCTCCCATGGCTTCCCCACCTTGAATTTCTCTTCCCCATTGATCCCACATAAAAGACTATATATGGTAGCCCTGGCTTTTCCCTCTGTGACATTACTGCCCCCCATTCGCCCCATCGATCTCATCCACACATGCCCCCCCCCCCCCCCCCCCCCCCCACACACACACAAACACACATCTTAGTCTCTTGATGGTTGTCATGTGAGACTAGTTGTCTGATTAATTTTCACATAATGGACAGCGTAAGTGAGCCTAATGGTAATTTATTGTATAATTACCAAAAGTGATCAGCAAGTCGTTGCAGCAGTTACATTACATCATTTATATATCCATGCCAACTTGAGGGAAAATGTTAAGGAAACTTCCATGATTGACTTGTGGTACGTATTGGCATTATTATTTACAAATAAACACGTAGTCATATATGTTGCTTAAAGTCTTCGATCATTTTGCATTTATATAAATAAAGACATGATTTGTGTAATATAATGAACTGTGAATTCAACTTTTAATCAATTCTTATTGACTTCTTCATCGTGCTCTAATTGGAATCATCCAGGTCATGAGTTCATAAGCTTAATTATATATATATTCGATCACGTTGTTATAATTAGCCGCTACATCACTATTTTCTTCTTCTAATGCGGTACATATATTCCCAAAGAGATTATTAACAATTATATAAGAAGCTTCAAATTTATGCGTATTTTTGCTTAAATTGTCTTTTTGTAAGAAATCTTAACACCTGCATGCATGTCCTCCTACATCGATCGATCATTGTTGTTTGAAGCTCCTACTTAAAATGACTGATCATGTATATATATATATTAGGGAAGACGATAGATCATTTTCCCCTGCCATGAAAACTATTGTTAAAATTTAATTATATATACGTTGCTCGCGCGTTTAGAGAAAAGTGTAGAAAAAGTTAAGTACGTATATATAATACAACTACATATGAACTTCAATTCCTTAGCAAGAAATTAAGTGCTTTAATCTTCCAAGGTTTTTCCTGCACAATATTCTCCCCATGATTTGAGCTTGAGAATCTTTAATTTCATAGGCCAGTATTGTTAAAATATTAATTAAATGATTAAATTAATTATTTTTTATTGTCTTAAAGTTTTTGAACAAGTGATGATTTTACATGGTATCAAATCGTACGATCTCGATCTGAAGGCCCAGCTCACTCCTCTGTTTCAAGAATATTGTATTCAACCTCTTACAAAACAGAGCTTTTCTTTTCTTTAATTGAGATTAGTAATGATTTAATTAACATGATATCAAAGTGGAAATACGATTTTTGAAGACTTACTTCTATGTACGTTTTAAGAATGATATGTATTTGATGTCATTCTCTTACGTATACGTACACCTCTTTTACAAATTTACTATTGAATTTGTGGAACCTACATGTATGTGGTCTCAGAGCTAAATTCAATGATGAATTTATACATCTTTTATATAAAAAATAATAAATATTGACAAAAAAAAAAAAAAAAAAGTGAGAAAAATGAAACCAAACATTTTTCTTTAAAAATAAAGATCATTTTCAACCCCTTGCAAACAGAGCTTCTTTTGTAGTGATTGGCTTCTTTATAATTTCTTGTGAATCGTACGAGATCCATTCGTTCTAATTAACAGACACGTTACTTCAGGCTATATCCATATAAAAAATATCATTATTTACAAACAACACTCTTCTTTATTTTTCAGCAGCCCGTAGAAAGACCAAAGCCCGTTATTTAAGGACAAACATTTCGCATGTCCTTCCAAGCATAAGAAGAGGAAGAATTAAAAGGAAGAATCTCGTATGGCTTCGAAATCATCCTGGTGAATTAATATGCTTATATTATTGTCCAATAAATATATATTTGTACTGATCTTTTCCTTTTTTGTGTGCAAAAACTTTGATCGATCCTGTTAATTACCAAGCTAACAAACGCTGCATCACCATTTTGTTCTTCACGTACTGTAACGAATAAAGAGCTCAAGCTGGAAGATGGAAGAAAGGTGAAAGCTGGAAGCTTGAGAACGAGAAGAAAGATGAGGAACAGGATGGAGTTGAAGTCTCGGGAAGTCGACTGAGTTCTGAGTTAAAGGAAGTGAGTGGTTTGACTGACGTACACGTGGCAGCTAGATATTAAATAAGAGTTGAGTGTAGCCCAGCTGGAAGGCTTGCTGAGGGGCTAAAACGGTGCGTTGGACATCTGCGTTCCATGGGGTGCTGATTGTCGTTTTTAGCCACTCTCAGTCGTTGCGTTTTATGCATTAGTTATAGCGTTTTATTAACTGTCTTGTAAGGCCAGTATATAAGGCCATAAGAGGGAACAGTAGGTTATCTTGCTTGTTGCTTATTGCTGTGAAAACAGTATTGGAGGGAGGGCATCCTCGAATTTGCCGCTTATCTGTAATTTTCAGTCTATTAATCCATTACTTCCACCATTACTACAAAAACCTTCATCAAATTCATCTAAAACCATTCTTAAATCAGTGACAGTGAAGTTGACTGTTACAAATTGGTATCAGAGCCTGATCCGCACATGAAAACCCGATCTATGGCAGCAGAAAATCCCTCGAGAAACCAGGAAGATGTGGTCACTCGGGAAGATGTGATGGGGCTATTACAAGCTCAAGTAGCTCAACAGGAAGACGTGAACAGGCGTATTGCGGCTCAGATGCAGAAGATTCAGGAGCACTTGGATAAGCAATCCAGAACGACCACGAACAATAGAAATGAGGCTCAGCCGTTTGTGCTTTATCCCCAGGACTACAGTGGCGGAGAATCATCTGGATCTGGTCTGGGTGATGGGTTGCTGAAGCCGAAGTCTGTAAGGCTGGATTTCCCTCGTTTTGACGGTGAGGACCCGGAGACTTGGTGTTGTAGAGCTGAGCAATTCTTCGAATACTATAGTACCCCAATGGAGCATCGGCTATCCATCTCTTCCTTTCACATGGATGGCAAGGCGTTGGTCTGGTTCAGGGAATTACGGGCCAGTAACCCAGCCATTCCTTGGGCAGAATTCGTGAGGTCAATGCAGATTCGATTTGGTAGAAGCTCGTATGATGATCCGATGGAGTCCCTGTCAAAGCTAAAACAAGAAGGTGCGTTAGAAGACTATAAGAACCAGTTCGACACTCTGGCTCTGAAGGTCCGCAACCTACCCGAGTATCACAAGTTGAGCTGTTTTTTGGGGGGACTAAGGGACGAAATCAGAGTGCCTGTGAGGATGTTCAATCCTACAACTCTGGTGGATGCCTACTCCTTAGCTAGAATGCAAGAGGAATGCGTGGCTACGTGTAGAAGGTACCCTAGAACGGCTGCCAATTCTGGACAATTCCAGTACTCAGGCCAAGGGTTGAGTGTTAACCTACCGGTGGGATTTGCTAAGGGAAGTGTCATTTCCAATTCTAATAGGAAGTTTCATCAGGATCAGATCAAGCAGAATTTCCGACCACCAGGGGGAGGTGGGCTACCGGGCAATGAAGGGTTGAGACCGAGCCAAGCCTTGGTTCCGGTTCAAAAACTTACACAAGCACAGATGGACGAACGGCGACGAAAAGGCCTGTGCTATACTTGTGACGCGAAATGGACAAGGGGGCATGTTTGCGTGGCTCCGAAGTTATTTATCCTGGAAGCAGTGGAAGGTGGGGAAGAGGAATTGGTCAAGAAACCAGAGCAGTTGGAAGAGGACCTGGGGGAATTTTTTATGGAAGAGTTTCCGGAAATTTCACTAAATGCCATTACTGGCAGTCCCAGCCCTAAGACTATGAGGGTAGTCGGTCTCTTGAGGTACCACCAAGTGGTTATCCTAATAGACTCTGGCAGCACTCATAATTTCATTGACATGAAATTAGCAGCCACCTTGGGAATTAGACCAGTGAAGCAGGATGGTATCTTGGTCCAGATTGCTAATGGACAAGAGGTGAAGAGCCCAGGCCGAAGCCAAAGAATGGAAGTAAAGGTGCAGGGAACTGTATTTGGGACTGAGTTGTTTATATTACCACTAGCTGGCTGTGATATAGTGCTTGGAATACAGTGGCTAAGGACCTTGGGGCCTATCATGTGGGATTTCACCAAACTCCAGATGAAGTTCCAGTATGGGGGAAAGAGTTGTATGTTACTAGGGTTGCAAAGAGGGCCAAATGTGAGCTTTGAGGAAGGGGATTCTTTTAAACTACCGAAGCAAGAACAGAAGGGTATTTTGCTCCAGATGGTGAGCCACTCAGCAGGGTGTTGGGCAATGCGAAAGCAGGAAGGAGACACTGCAGAGCTCCCCAACTCACCTAGGCCCATTTTACCTATTTTACAGGAGTATGGGGATGTCTTCCAGGAACCAAAAGGGTTACCTCCTAACCGCTCTTATGACCATTCCATACCATTACAGCCCGGGGTACAGGCCGTGTCAGTCAGGCCCTATAGGTACCCCTTCTATCAAAAGGAGGAAATTGAACGGATAGTCAAGGAGCTACTGGAATCAGGAGTTATAAGGCACAGCAACAGCCCCTTCTCCTCTCCAGTCTTATTGGTTAGAAAGGCGGACGGCTCTTGGCGTATGTGCATGGACTACAGAGCTCTAAACAAGGTAACCGTGAAAGATAAGTTCCCTATACCTGTGGTTGATGAACTACTAGATGAATTGGGAGGAGCCAAGGTTTTTTCTAAGCTGGACTTACGATCCGGCTACCACCAAATCCGTGTGGTGGAGGCTGACATTCCCAAAACAGCCTTCTGAACTCACGAAGGGCACTACGAATTCTTAGTTATGCCATTTGGGCTAACTAACGCGCCATCCACTTTTCAGGGCCTTATGAACCATATTTTTAAACCTTACTTAAGAAAGTTTATCCTAGTCTTCTTTGACGATATCTTGGTGTACAGTGGGGATATGGGGACACACCTATCACATCTGAAAACCACCCTTGAACTTCTAAGGCAGAACAAGTTATTTGCTAAGATGTCTAAATGCAAATTTGGGAGTGATGAAGTGGATTACCTGGGTCATATAGTTACTGCACAGGGAGTATGTGCTGACCCAGAAAAAATTCAGGCAATGGTGGATTGGCCATTCCCGAAAAATATTAAGGCATTAAGAGGATTTTTGGGTTTGACGGGGTATTACCGTAAATTCATCAAAGGCTATGGTTCTATCGCTGCCCCTCTGACTTCTATGCTTAAAAAGAACTCATTTGAATGGAATGACTCAGCTAGGGAGGCTTTTCAGGCCTTGAAGGTTGCTGTAACCCAAGCCCCGGTTTTGGCCCTACCTGATTTTTCTAAACCCTTTATTATAGAATGTGATGCCAGTGGAGTTGGCATAGGGGCTGTGTTAATGCAAGGGAAGCAGCCTATAGCCTTCCTTAGCAAGGCGCTCAAGGGTAAAGCACTATACATGTCCACCTACGAGAAGGAACTATTTGCCCTAGTCACTGCAGTTCAGAAATGGAGGCCCTACCTCTTGGGACAACCTTTCTTGGTAAGAACAGACCAACAAAGCTTAAAGTTCCTGCTGGAACAGAAGGTAGGCACCCCCTTCCAGCAGAAGTGGATAACCAAACTGCTTGGTTACGACTTCCTAGTGGAGTATAAAAAAGGGGCAGATAACCGGGTGGCGGATGCTCTCTCTCGAAGGGAGGATTGGGTTGAGGAAATAACCCTTACCTTACTTTCTATTCCTACCCCTAGCTGGACAGCGGATCTGAAACAGCAGTATGCAGAGGATGAAGACCTCCAGCAACTATGGAATAAATGGAATAGCAATGAGCTAGATACCCGGAAATACTCTGTCCGGGATGACCTTCTCTTGTATAAGAACAAAATCATCCTTGGGCACTCTCCTCAACTTAAGACACAGGTATTGACCTTTGTACACAGTGATCCTACAGCTGGGCACTCCGGGTATGAGAAGACTCTACATAGGGCCAAGCGAGATTTCTTCTGGAAGGGCATGAGGCGAGATATAAAAAATTTCATCCGAGAATGTGAGGTGTGCCAGAGGTGCAAGTATGAAAATACCTCCCCTGCTGGGTTACTCCAGCCCCTCCCTATCCCTACCAAGGTTTGGACCGACATCTCAATGGACTTCGTGGAAGGACTTCCCTCCTCAAGGGGACACTCAGTGATATTGGTTGTGGTAGATAGGTTATCCAAATACGGCCATTTTATCTCCCTATCTCACCCCTACACAGCAGCTATGGTGGCTCAGTTATTCATTTTCCATGTGTTCAAGTTACACGGCATGCCGCAATCCATTATCTCGGACCGTGACCCAACATTTACCAGTGCGTTTTGGGGTGAGCTATTCAGGTTGCAGGGGACTACTCTTAAGATGAGTACCAGCTATCACCCCCAGACAGACGGGCAAACAGAAATAGTCAACAAATGCCTGGAAAACTACCTGAGATGTTTCACTCAGGACAGTCCTAAGCATTGGACCAATTGGCTGCCCTGGGCAGAGTATTGGTACAATACTTCCTGGCATGCCTCTACAAGGATAACCCCATTCGAGGCTGTATATGGGATCCCTCCACCCCGATTGCTAAGCTACATTCCGGGCACTACTCGCGTAGAGGCAGTAGAAGAGGTGCTACGTAACAGAGAACAAATTCTCAGTCTTCTCCAACACAACATGGAAAATGCCCAACAACGAATGAAAAAGTATGCAGATTTAAGGAGATCAGAGAGAAATTTTGACATAGGGCAAGAAGTCTACCTGAGATTGCAGCCGTACCGGCAGTCATCCGTGGCATACCGCCGAGCCCTAAAACTTGCTCCCCGTTTTTACGGGCCCTTCACCATCATCCGCAAGATCGGCGATGTAGCCTATGAACTGGATCTGCCTCCAGATGCCCGCATACATCCCGTCTTCCACGTGTCCCAGCTTAAACCAAAGTTGGGGTCGTCGTCTTCGGCCCTACCAAGACTTCCGCCAGTTGATGCTCAAGGGGTGCTCCGTCCTGAACCGGTGGAGATCCTTGGCCGTCGTTCGCGACCGAAGGATAATCGACCCTTCATCGAAGTTCTTGTTCGTTGGGAAGGACAAACAGCGGACGATGCCACGTGGGAGGAGTATCATACTCTCGCAAACGCCTACCCGCACCTTGTGGGCAAGGTGCTTTGATAGGGGGAGGTATTGTAACGAATAAAGAGCTCAAGCTGGAAGATGGAAGAAAGGTGAAAGCTGGAAGCTTGAGAACGAGAAGAAAGATGAGGAACAGGATGGAGTTGAAGTCTCGGGAAGTCGACTGAGTTCTGAGTTAAAGGAAGTGAGTGGTTTGACTGACGTACACGTGGCAGCTAGATATTAAATAAGAGTTGAGTGTAGCCCAGCTGGAAGGCTTGCTGAGGGGCTAAAACGGTGCGTTGGACATCTGCGTTCCATGGGGTGCTGATTGTCGTTTTTAGCCACTCTCAGTCGTTGCGTTTTATGCATTAGTTATAGCGTTTTATTAACTGTCTTGTAAGGCCAGTATATAAGGCCATAAGAGGGAACAGTAGGTTATCTTGCTTGTTGCTTATTGCTGTGAAAACAGTATTGGAGGGAGGGCATCCTCGAATTTGCCGCTTATCTGTAATTTTCAGTCTATTAATCCATTACTTCCACCATTACTACAAAAACCTTCATCAAATTCATCTAAAACCATTCTTAAATCAGTGACAGTGAAGTTGACTGTTACACGTACATGGCGATTTCGGCCTGTTTTGGGTACGCGCGTTTCAAATATTTTCAAGGTGGATATATATCATTAGCAATTATTTTTGTTGGAATATATATAAAAATATCACAAGTGTGAATAATTAAGAAAACATAACTTTGTCCAAATCTTTGGGATTAAATGGATGACCAACATATTATATATATATAATGATCAAACTCCGAATTTATTTGTCTTCTTTGCTTACTGTTTAGGATCTATTGCAAGTAAACTGTCTCAGAAGATACCCACGAACACCCGCTTCAATTCATAAGGAATAGCAAAGCACCTTATAAGTGTGATGGGTGTAAAGAACTAGGGTTTCGAATTCGAAAGCTAGCCGATCGAATGCCGCTATCAACTTCACGAGGAACGCATGACTTCAGCTTCGGCCAACAGTACCACCATGCACTCATTATTCTCCGAGAATGTCCGCTTCATATTTCATGAGCAATCTCCAGAACACGTTGGATCTTGTGTTGCATGTGGGAAGGATGTCCAAGGGTTCAGGTACCACTACTCTCCGCCTAAGAAGAATGCATTCCTAGAGCTTTTTCTTCCGAGCAAACAACTTGTCCTGCATCCTTGTTGTTTCAGGCTCCCAAGTAACAGAACTAATCAGGGGTTGAATGCAAGTAATGAAGGGGTGGTGAATCTAGAGCTAAAGGAAAAGGCTGCATCGAAGTGCCTAATTTGCCAAAGAAATAAAATCTCAAAAAAGATTGAGGGTTGGGCCTATGTCTCCACTTATGGCAAATACTGTTACCATGTGAGATGTGTGAAAGACTTGGTAGACAAGAAGTTGAAGCAACAAAGTGATGGAACAAATACAATTAGTACCTTACGATTGGAAGTACGGCAAAAGGCCTTACAGGTTGGTACCGAAGTCATAGAAGTGGTTCTAAAGCTCATTATTGAAGCAATTTTCGGGAATCCACTATCTGCGATTGTTACTTTTGTTCTGAATTTTTTTACAGACGGAATATGCCAAGTTAATTTGGAGAAGAAAAAAATGTGCCAGCTGGAAGCCTCAATCTGGCTCTTTTGATCAGACCATCATTATATTCTCTTATGTAAGAGGATATATTATAATCCATGGAGAATTAAGTATGAATATCTGTTATAATTTGTATGCACCAATCTGATCATCTTTGCATAGACAAACTTGATTAAGTACTTCGGCAATATCTTGGGTACTCTTCGGTTGTTGACCTTTGTCTTGTCCCTTAGAAGTTGCTGTCAATCTTAACGTGCGTACAAAACCCGCATGTCGAGGATTATTGCAATTCCTGATGGCATCAAAGACGAAGTTCATGCCGATGACATATATATATATATATATTTATCTTTTTAACTAGATAAACTAAGAAGACATTACTCTTATAACTAAAGTCAATATGCAACATATTAAATATCCTAATTATCAGACAATACTACAATTATGTAAAGAAATCATGCTATGGAAACAGTATGCATAGCAGCATATGCCAAAATACATAATGCTATTATGTTAAATCATATGATTTTTAACGTGTCTATGAAATGATATAGAATTAGCACAATGGTAAAAGACATAAACAAAGTATTGTTTATGAAGTCAAATACAATTAATTAGAGTTATATCTGCAACATTTTCGCAAGCTCTCCCATGCCTGCTTAATGGAGAAAGCACAATTATGAACCCACAACCAAGACACATTATCCCGAATAACGCCTTTAAGGTCCAAAATCTTTCTCCAAAACAAAGAGCAATCCACATGAATCTTCACATCTTATAAACACCTATTCCTTAGAATGTTATAGTTAACCAACTTAACCGGATGGCATTATTGAAACATAGCCATACATGGTTCGACATATGCTACATAGCCGCTTTATTATGCATCTCAAAGTTTTTAAGACCTAGCCCATGCACCTTCTTACTTGGGAAGACGAATAGAATTTCAAGCCACTTTAACCCCTGGACTGTTAAGGTTACCACCCTTCCATAAGAAAGGCTTGAGAATTTGTTCCCATTGGATGATGACACTTTGAGGAAAAATAAAAAGAGAAGACCATTACATGACTTTGCACGGCAAAAATAATTGAATTAACTATAGCAACTACCATAATTCTCACAACAATGGGGGGAAAATATTTGCCTCTAAATTGTGAGGCCATCTATTGAATAAACTTCTCCTAATTCCTATGAGCCTAAGGAATATTACATCTATACCAAAGATTAAACAAAATACTTTATGAGAAATTGCAGCAAACAAAAAGATGGTCGATATTCTCCTCACCCAACCCACAGAAAATACATTTCATTTCCTGAAGTAAGCCAATTAATTGCAACCAATCTGTCTTGGGTATATAATCTCCTAATTAATTGCAAGTAAAATAAAGAAAAAAGAAAAAAGAGTGGTGATAAATAATCTTATCATGCCATACTATCTTACGCTATAACATATTAAGGTAGCAGCTTCGCAAGCTCTCTCCAAGAACCGTTTAATGGAAAAAGCACAATTAGGAACTATGCCATGTCATTGGCCTTGTTTCGCAAGCTTACCATGCCGACCTTGTTTGGCAGCCCCTTCCCCTCATATTTGAGGGATTTTATTTATTTATTATTATTTAAATAGTAATAAAAAAACTGCTGATATAATACAAAAAATAAAAAAAGTTATAATGTTTTGAAGTTAATGTTTTTTTTTAGGAGAAGTGAAAAAAAAAAAAAAAAAAAAAAAAAAAAGAAAAAAAGGAAAGGGAAGGGGTGGGGAATATAATTCCAAGCCACTTTAACCCCTGGACTATTAAACTTACCACCCTTCCATGAGAAAGACTTGAGAATTTGTTCCACTTGAATGATGACACTTTTAGGAAGAATAAAAAGAGATTAAGAGAAGACTATTATATGACTTGCACGGCAAAAATAATTGAATTAATCTGTTGAAGCCTCCCTGTATAAGAGAGGGCTCTGCCTGCCCACCTCTTAGCCTTAGAAGCAGACCTCTTAGCTAACACCACACATTCAACCTTCTTTAATCTAGAAGAAATTAAGGGAAACTCCCAAATACCTTATAAGGAGCTTACCTTCTTGAAACCACAAAATACCCAACAACTGATTCTTAACAGCCTTTGCAATTGCAACTCCACAAGTAAATAAACAGATCTTATCATGGTTAGCAGAAAATGCTCACATATCCCTAAACTGATTCAAACACTCCTTGACCACAGAAACAGAGTATAACTCATGACCCTTGTATAAGATAAGAACATCATCATGATATAATATTTTCACCTTATGGCATCTCCAATGGAAACAAAACTGGGTCCTCTTCGTCATACTCTCCATAAGCCCTGAAAAAGCCTCCATCACTAAAACAAACGATAAGGCAACAAAGGCTCACTTTGCCGAAGACCTCTATTCCTATATAAAAAGTCCTTGAGCTCACCGTTAATGTGAGAATGTAAGAGTGATGATGCACATCACTATCAGAGAAGTTATGGAATCAGAATCTTGAAGCAAGATGATTGTTGAGTTGCAAAATGACCCAGATATTTAAAGCAACATGATTTGATAATTCAAGATTACTATTGTAAAACTCTTGGCAATTTGGAGGTTTTCTAATTATTTTTAAACTAATTAGTGATTGGGAATTTGATAACTCCGAAAAATGGGAGAAGCGTCATGAGTTAATTAGTCGTAACACAGGTGACCGAGTCATATATATATAAGTCAAAGTCTCGTTCTTTTTCTTTCTTTCTTTCTTTTTTTTTTTTTTTTTTTTTTTTTTCTTTTTTTTTTTTAAAAAAAAATAGTCTTCTTCCTTTACCTTATAATATGGTTAAGACTCGATCAGTCCTGATATTAATGGTTAAAAGACATCATGGCTTGTTTTTTTTTTTTACCTTATTTGATTAAGATGGGATGGGATGGGATGGGATGGGATCATGGGAGTATCTAGAGTGGCTTTTTCACTTGATCTTTTAATAGGTATTTTGATTGATAAAGTCAAATATATAAAAAGTTACTTATCCAAATTAAGAAGTTTTAGTATACCTTTATCAATTACGTAGTTTAAATCTTGTATTTTGATTTTAAAAAAATAAATAACATATTGAAACTCATGTCATTTTCTTCTTCTTAATTTTGTATAATGGAAGAAACTTCTGAAATGATAGGTCGATTAATAAGTTTCTTCCGAAATGATAGGTCGATTAATAAGTTAATAAGATGAGGGGCTTGTTTGGCAAAGACCTGTACAGAACAGAACATAACAGAATAGTGGGTTGTTAATTTTGGAATTAGTAAAATGTGATGATGAGATATAAAAATTTAAAAAAATGTATAGAAAAGTGAAAAAGTTTTGGATTGTAGTAAATAAAAAATTATTGATATGATATAAAAAGTAAAAAAAGTGGGAATGTTTTGATGTTGATTGGTGGTGAAAAATATAAAAAAATGAAAAAAAAAAAAAAAAAAAACGCATGAACAGTGTTGTATTGTTTTGTATTCCATCAAACAAGGCCGAGAGTTTGGAGGAGAGCCTCCCTATAGAGAAAAAGAATAAAGAAGAGAGGTGTTTGAAGAGGAGAGAGGCACCTCCCCCCAATGATGCTTCCCTCCTAGTCCTTATAGGGTTATGGGGTTTTTTGTTATTTTCTTCATGGCTTAGATCTAGTTTAGCTTTTGTTCTCATAGTCTTTTTAGGGCTATGGAGCTTTTATTCTCCTTGTCTTTTTAGGGCTATGGAGCTTTAGGTTTCATAGTCATTCTAAGGTTATGGAGCTTTGTGTTTTTTCTTGTTTTTTGTTTGTTCAGGCAGGAAGGCTAACAAAAGATATTTCGTAGAAAAACGGCATCTCCGTCTGTGTCGCCAGCGAAAATTTGATTGAGCTTTCTTCTTTTACATCTACTTTTGAGGCCAAATCTATGTTTTCCCGCCGGTTCCTACAAGGCACGCCCAGTTCCTCTTTTGACATTGGTTTGTGTTGGGTGTTTTCTGTAGTTGTTTTTTTTTTCTTTGTTTTTTTAGAGTAGACTTTGAAAGTTTTTATGTTAAATTTGCAGATTTTACTGGATTTTTTATGGCTTGTTAACTAGATCAGCCATATTTTATTTGTTAGGGATGCTTTATTGTTAAAGAGTGGCTCAAACATCGATTTGTCCTTGTAATATTTATTTATTTGTAGGCAATACTCAAGTATGATTTTTCTAGCTTAGTGTGTAGGGTGTCGATGTGCTTCTATTCACTGTATTTGCCTTTGGGCCTCTTCAGATTAATGTATGGTAGCTCCGATTATTTTGTTAAAAAAATAAATAAAAAGAAGAAGTTAATAAGATAGTTTTTTTATGACCTAATCCAACTAATTAAGCTTTACGCATAGATCGAGGTGGAACTCCTCCTCCTCAAAGAGGTGGTCTCGTCAAAGTGCCTAAATTGCCATGGCAAGGAAATTAATTACTCAGGGAGTGATCAGAGGCTGAGGCAAGATGCCATTACCGTAATCAATATCATGTGGTTCAAAATCTCATTAATATTGATTGCAGTGCACATATATATATTTGACCAAATTAATTAAGTTACTGTAATCGATCACGTGGTTCAAAATTAAGTGGTTCAAAATCTAATTATTGATTGCCTCTTTTCATGAATTCGTCCATTAACGCGGTTTTCTGGTTCAAATTAGTATCAAGTTGATCGAGTGTGGGAGTATTAAACTATATATAGCTGGTTACATCGCACATCGATCGTATATCGATGTCATATCATAAATGAATATTAATTAATTTGAACAACCAAATCTTAATTTGTCTTTGTCGTTATATTGACTCACATGGAATGCTAGGTTAATTTACAAAATATTTTACTCAGTACTCTCATTAAGAAAAGAAAAACACTTGGCCAGACTGTTTTCACAGAAAAATAATTCCCTTACAATTAACTCTCACATAATTTCTTTTCATATTGTGTGAGACTATGAGTCCCATATACTTGAGTCCCACGTAAGAATTGTGTGGAAGTGGTTGTAATAGAATCTGTGAAAATAAGTAGTTTACAAGTAAAAAACACGGTGCATGCATGAGTACTATATACACCCGCCTGGCCGCCTAAAAATCTCAAAGAAACTTCCATATATGATTGACTTGGCTAATTAAGTAAACAAGCACTCATATGTTGGACTATGTCTTCATTTTGTGTGTATATAAAGACATGATTCGTGTAATATAATGAACTATCCTGCCCTCCATACAAAGTAAGAATCTCGCTTTCCTTTGGAATCATCCTGGTGAGTTAGTAAGCTTATATTTGTCCAATAATTTGTATATACTTCAGTTTTTTTGGATAGCTAAATTTTAATATACTTATTGGATCACTCATAAGCGGTGGTCGATCAGGCCAAAGATTCATATAGTATGACTAAATATGAACTTCCATTTTTTTTTTTTGGATGAATAATATGAACTTCCTTAGCAATAAGTGCATTATTAATCTTCTTTTGCTTGCACTATTACCTCCCAATGATTTGAGCTTGAGAATCTTTAATCTCATCAGACACTTTACTTCAGGCTATATACATAGAAAAATATCATTAATTAGTTATATGCAACACTCTTCTTTATTTTTCAACTGGTTGGAGAAAGACCAAACCCGACCGTACTTGTTTAAGGATAAAAATTTTGCATTCCTTTGCAAGCATACAATCGAAGAGGAAGAATCTTGTATGGCTTCGGAATCATCCTCGTGAATTGATCTGCTTATATATATATATATATATATATAATTGTCAAATTTGTACTGATATTTTCCTTTTTTTATGTGCAGAAATTTTGATCCTGTCAATTACCAAGCTAACAAACGCTGCATCACCATTTTTTTCTTCACATGGCGATTTCCTGTTTTGGGTACGGATCAAATATTTTCAAGGATATATATCATTAGCAATTATTTTTGTTGGAATATAAAAATATCACAAGTGTGAATAATTAGGAAAACATAACTTTGTCCAAATCTTTTGGATTAAATGGATCGGAACACCAACATATTATATAATGATCAAACTTCGAATTAATTTATCTATCTTTTTTGCTTGCTGTACATACGACCAGGATCTGTTGCAAGTCAACCGTCTCAGAAGATACTCACAAACACGATCTTGAATTCATAAGGAATAGCAAAACACCTTATAAGTGTGATGGGTGTAAAGAACAAGGGTTTGGCTCATCTTACCGGTGTGTCGAATTCGAAACGCAGATCAAATGCCAATATCAACTTCACAAGGAATGCACTTTAGTTTCGGCCAACAGTGCCACCACGCCCTCATTATTCTCCGAGAATGTCTGCTTCATATTTGATAAACAATCTCCAAAACACTTTGGATCTTGTGTTGCATGTGAGAAAGATGTCCAAGGGTTCAGGTACCACTACTCTCCGCCTAAGAAGAATGCATTCGTAGAGCTTTTCTTTCCAAGCAAACAACTTGTCTTGCATCCTTGTTGTTTCAAGCTCCCAAGTACCAGGACTAATCAAGGGTTGAATTAATGCAAGTAATGAAGGGGTGGTGAATCTAGAGCTAAAGGAAAAGGCCGCGTCGAAGTGCCTAATTTGCCAAAGAAATAAAATCTCAAATAAGATTGAGGGCTGGGCCTATGTCTCCACTTGTGGCGAATACTGTTATCATGTGAAATGTGTGAAAGACTTGGTCGACAAGAAGTTGGAGCAACGAAGTGATGGAACAAATTAAATACAAGTACCTTACGATTGGAAGTAAGGCAAAAGGCCTTAAAAGTTGGTAAGGACATAGCATGAAGTGGTTCTAATGCTCATTATTCAAGCAATTTTCGGGGATCCAATATCTGCAATTGTTACTCTTATTCTCAATTTTTTACAAACAGAATAGGTTAATTAGAGGAAAATAATAATAATAATAAAAGAAAAATGTGCTAGCTGGAAGCCTCAATCCGGCTCTTTTGATCAAACCATCATTATATTTTCTTATGTAAGAGGATATATAATTCATGGAGAATTATATATGAATATCTGTTATAATTTGTATGTGCCAATCTGATTATCCTTACATACATGAACTTGAGTAAGTATTTTGGCAATACCTTCTGTTGGTGACCTTTGTCTTGTCCCCTGAAGGTGTTATATATCAAGCTTAATTAACAAAAGTACATCGATGTCATATCATAAATGAATATTAATTTGAACAGTCAAATCTTTGTCTTGTAGTTAGCAATGTCGCACTTTGATTCTTATATTGCCTCATACAGACATCGATGTGTTATCATAAATGAATATTAATTTGAACAGTCAAATCTTTGTCTTGTTAGTTAGTCAATGTCGCATGCACTTTGACTCTTATTATTCCCTCATACGGACATGGCTATGCTGTGGATGAGATGGGCCGAATTAATGGGAGGCAGTACTGTCACATAGGGAAAGGCTACCATAGAGTCTTTCACGTGGAATCAGTGGGCCGGGGAAGAGAAATTCATGGTGGGGAAGCCATGGGAGAGGTTGGAAAGAGTTGGGCTAATAGAGAATAGAAAATAATTTTTTCTGATTTTGATTTTTTTTTTTTCGGAGTTTATTTATTTTTAATTTTATCTTGTTTCTTTCGGGTTGTATGTATGGCACACATGAGAAGCACTATACTACTCTCCAACCAACTCAGCTTATCCACACATTTGTCTTCTACGGGACTAAAGCTTGGGATCGATATGTCATTTCACATATTTAAATTAATATCTTGTTTTTTCTTTTTGGCATCTCTCTCAACGAGGGGTGAGCATGGGGTGGGGATTGGCTTTTTTAGCCCCCACCCCGCAGGCGTGCGGGTTCCTCAAAGGGAACTCGCGCCCCGTGGAAAATTCCCAACAACCGTGCGGGGCAGGTATGAACGGGGCGGGGATCCCCGCGGGTATGAAATAAATTAAACAATTATACGGAAAACCAAATAAATAAGTAAATAAAAAATCGCAAGCAACCATGCTCTTCAGGAATCGAGTTTCAAAAATTTTCATCAACAAATCATATCACAAAGGAGAAATATGATGATCACAGGACAATACATCGTCAAGTTCAGTCCAAAACTGGATGAAAGCAATAAAAACAATTCTCATAGAGCAATGAAGGTGAAGCAAAGTAGGAACCCAAACAGCATTAAAATGAGATTGCTTCATCTCTGTGCAGCCACAAAAGGAATAAGCAGAATGAGACCCACAACACAAACTTCCTAATCTCAGTTCTATTTTATTTAGTTAGAGAAGAAGGAAAGAAGAAAAGAGGAGACCGAGAGAAGTAGAGAACGTACCGTGGGCGTGGGGTGCGGGCTGTGCGGCGTTGTGGGTGGTGGCCGGTGGGCGTGGGCAGCTGGATGAGGGCATCGTGGGGTGCGGCGTGGGAAGCTGGGCGTGGCCGTGTGGGCGTCGTCGCGTGGGCAGCTCCGCAGCTGGGCGCCGTTCACTAAAGACCGAAGGTGAAGACACTGAAGTGAAGAGTGAGAACTGAGATTTTAGGATTAGGGTAAACTTCCGTCTTTCTTTTCCCCTTTTCTTTTCCTCTTTTTTTTTTTTTTTTTTTTTTTCAAAACCTGCGAGGCAGGGCGGGGCGGGGCGGGGACCCGCAAAAATTCAAGGGTCCCCCCTGCAACCCGCCCCGCACCGAGCGGGGGGGCCAAAAAAAGCCCCGTGGCCCGCACCATGGGTGCGGGTTTTGGGCTCTGCGGGGAGGGTTGGGGCGGTTTCTGCGGGGCGGAGCGGGTTTCGCGGGGATTTGCTCACCCTTTCTCTCAACATGGGATCCAATGGACGAGGGATTGAGATCTCAGACTTCCGAGTCTGAATTGCTAGCAATTAAGGCATGGCAGATATGAGAGAATTTTTATTTAGCCTATTTATTTGGATAAGTGGTCAAATGAATAATGCCATATATCATTTTTTGTATTCCGGCCGAATATATAGTTTCATATCCAGGGGCGGAGCTACCCCTGGCCCTCCCCCCAGGCCAAGGGTTTCCCCCCCCAAAAAATAAAAAATAAAAAAAATTTACTCCTAATTTTTTTTAGTTTTGGCTCCTCCAAATTATTATTTTTTCAATTTGGCCCCCCCAAATCCTAAATCCTAGCTCCGCCCCTGTTCATATCTATTCAGATAAATAAGCCTTTTAAGAATCCTTTTCACAATTAGTTATCCGTGATAGAATATGAATATGATTTAAAAAAATTTGATGGCACTGTAGTATAGTTTAACATAGGCTTTAATTCTTCTTCGTTCTTTTATATATTTCTCTTTCATGTTATTTTTATAGAAAATGTTAGATTTACAACACCAATACAATAACTGTACAATAATCCCCCACATGAGGGTGGGTCCCACATACTGGGGCCCACCCTCATGTGAAGGGTTGTTGTACAGTTGTTGTATTGGTGTTATACAAGAATCAAATCCCTATTTTTATTTTATATTCTACATATATTTTTACAATCTGAATAATTTAGAGAGGTGATTGCTAGATTTCAAATCCATGATAAGAAGAAAATTTAAAATGGTCGGCTGGAAAGCAGATAACACTGCTAGGTCAGACTTAGTATAATAATTAGAACACTAGAATTGTATTTAGTTGGTGGCGAGCGGATGTGTCACTAAGCTCTTCCGAACAAGGCTAGGGTTTCATGCTTTTAACCCTGACGGGTGCGAACATCGGCAAATACCTTTGCCAACGACGGAGCTTTTTGTGACTTTAATTTAAATGTCGCCTGAATATGGCTTTTTGTAACTCCATCTAACATTGCTTGTCTGGGCATGTGCAGACGGATTTGCAAGCATGCATGATCTTGTGTAGTTGACACTTAACGATGAAATTTGACGTACACTTAACGTACCCTAAGTACAAAACTATCCCACTAACTTTTATACTCGATCTACACTTGTTTTGAACATCAAATTGGCCAATAAAAAACTTAACCTATGCAAACACCATTTTAAAGATCTAGCTAGCGGCAGGGATTTTCAATTATTGGTTTTATGATTTGTAAAAAAGCAAAGATAAATAAATAAATAATGTAAAAAACTGTTGTTGAGCAATATTGTAGCCTCGTTTGACAACTCATTCTTCCAATTTGAAGTATTTTTTTTTTAATGGTAGTAAGAAGTGATTGATGTGATATAAAGAAAAAATAATTTGTATGAAAAAGTGAAAAGAAAAAAAATTGTATTGTATTAATTTTTTTTTATTTAAATAGTAATAAAAAAAAATTGTTGACGTAATATAAAAAGTGAAAAAAGTTAGAGTGTTTTGAAATTAATGTTTTTTAGAAGAAGCAAAAATAAGAGAAAGGGGAGGAGATCTAGGGGGTTTAATTTGTCAGATGATATATAATCCATGGAAAATTATGTATGAATATCTGTTATAATTTTTATGTCCAATCTGATCATCTTTTACGTACATACATTTAGAACTTTGTTTTATAATAAAGAAGAAAACCTGCAAATGTAAAAAAAATTATAAATATTTTAACAAAAATATGATAATCGAGTTAATTGACAGAATATATATAAATGATCCGTACTTAAAAAGCTAGAGAATAATTGTTAAAATTAAAAGATATAATACAACAAGAACCATGCAACCTCTTCAAAACATCCATAAATTTGTTCAGAAATAATGAATAGATTTAAACAAGACGAACAATCAACAAACTATACATACACGATCTATAAGACTACAAGCAGAAATAAAATTAATAAAACAAGAAATTAAGGAACTCAAAACATCTAATTTACAATTAGAAGCAAAAATGGTTGATTGGTTGGGGTTAAAGTTCATTTTCTTTAAAAAAATTTACTCTTTTGAAACTCACATTTAAAGAAACAAATTCTTTACTTTTTATTTTAAAACCAAACTTCAACTTTAATCTTAATATGACCTATTGCATATTGTTATATATGCCCCGTATGATACGGTTGTACGATCCTTTGATAATGACATCATCCGTCGCCAAGAGCGTGCTCTCTAGGCCAATAGAAAAAAATACTCAAACAAAGAAGATAATTTTCTATATATTTTAAATTGACTATTGGAGAAACTTGAGGAGGAAGAAGAAGAGTTAGTGGCCACCATTGCTAGATGAATATGGCTTCACAAAAATACAGTAATATATGGAGGTGATCACTTTTATTAAAGTATTGATTAAATGATTAAATTTATCTTTTTTTATTAGTTTAAACTTTTAGGATAAGTGGTGGTTTAACATGGTATCAGAGCCAAAAGTTTTGAGTTCGAAACTTGATTCCATCATTTATCAAATTTCAATTAAATATTTCAAATGTTCGACATCACCTATTAAAAGGTACGTAGTTTGAGTCCACATATGTGTGTTAAAGTATTGATTAAGTGATTAAATTTACCAACCGGAGATTTTCATATATAGAACTGCAGAAAGTAATAATATTGTGAAAAATGAGCCATGCATGTGATGGATTGATTAAGGTAAATTGAGATATTAACGATAGATATTTCAAACAAGAAGATGGGTGTACGTGGGTACAATTGTTAGAGACTAAGGAAAATGTGTTGGCATCTTTGTTCGATCCTCTTTAAACCTTATATATATAATATAACCCCGACCAACAACATATAGAATATGGGAATGTCTACCCTTTTTAATGGGAGGCTCCGTGTGAGTGGTCTCTTGATGTTTGTCGTGTGATAGACTCTAGTAGCCAGTCTGATTAATTTTCACATAATGGACAGCATAAGTGAGCCTCATAGTAATTTATTGTATTACCTAAAGTACTAATCATCAGCAAGTTGAAGTAACATTCATCATTTATCCATGCCAATAGGTTAATTGTAACAGAAGAAAAAGAAAAAAAAGAGTCTTGGCGAATTTATTAATTTATTATAAGAAGCTGATTTTCTCACTCTTCTTGTAAAAATATCATTTCTCATTGAACAAACAACGTGGTACATCATGCACGACAATACACCCACACCTCAACTTGAGGGAAAATGTTAAAGAAACATCATTTCCTTGATTGATTTGTGGTACGTATTGGCATTATTTACAAATTAATAAACACGTAGATATTCTGCTTAAAGTCTTCATTTTGCATTTATATAATATTATTTTCATCTACCATGAAAACTATTGTTAAAATTTAATTATATATACGTTGCTCGCGCGTGTAGAAAAAGTCAAGCACATATAATATGACTAAATATGAACTTCGTTAGCGAGAAAGTGCTTTGAATCTTTCAAGGTTTTTTTTTTTCTGCACATTAATATTTGAGCTTGAGAATCTTTAATTTTATAGGTATTGTTAAAATATTAATTAAATGATTAAATTAATTATTTTTTATCATCTTAAAGTTTTTAGACAAGTGATAATTTTACATGACATCAGAACGTACGATCTCTGAAGACCTAGCCCACTCCTCTATTTCAAGAGTATCGTATTCAACCTCTTACAAACAGACGTTTTCTTTTCTTTAATTGAGACTAATGATGATTTAATCATCATCATATCAAGGTGGAGATACGATTTTTGAAGGGTCACTTCTCTGTTTTAAAAATGAGATGTATTTAGTATTATTCTTACTTTTTACAAATTTACTATTAAATTTGTAAAACTCACATGTGGTCTCAGAGAATTCAATAGTGAATTTGCATATCTTTTATATAAAAAAGACAGATTGAAAAAAAAAATAAAAGAAAAAGAAATGTGAAAAAAATAAAACCAAACATTTTTGTTTAAGAACAAAGATCATGTTCAACCCCTCGCAAACAGAGCTGTCTCCTTAACAGACACGTTACTTGAGGCTATATCCATATAAAAAATATCATTTATTTACAACAATACTCTTTATTTTTCAGCCGCCCGGAGAAAGACCAAAGCCCGTTATTTAAGGACAAACATTTCCATGTCTTTTCTAGCATTAAAAAACAAGGTTGCGTGAGTGGACTGCCGTCGTCTCTTTAAGGGCGGTTATTCTTGCGTGGACTTTGAATATAGGGGTGAAAATATATAGATAATCATTGTGAGCCTTCCTTCCAGATCCGGCCTTCTCTTCTGCCACGTGTTGCTGATCCTTCTCATCTTTATTCACTTCCCACCTCAAACTCAATAACCACCGTTGATCTAGCCTTGTAATAATCGACGTGTTACACATGGATGGTTTGATCCAAGATTGATCGCAACCGTCCAAAGCTTCCCTAAAGATACAACCCCCCTCTCGTTCACCTTTCTTTTCTTCTTCCATCTTGAATCGTTGGATCAAACTCACCCAAAGCAATCCTAGCCATCTAAATTGCTATAAAACGAAGGCCTCCCTCTCGGTTCGTTCGTGCCTCGCATGTAAACTTGTCTTTCTCTTTCTTCCTCTCTCTCTCGCCCTGGCCTGTCCCTCAACTGCAGCAGCAAAGCTGCAGAAGACACATTCTCTTCCTCCTTTTTGCGTCTTAATTTATAGCAGAAAAACCAGGAACTCAGTTCCCCAAAACACAAACACTCCCCTCCTCATTTCTTGGCTTGTAACAGAATCAGCAAAGAAAATTCTGTCACTCTCTTTCTGTCTTTCTCATTCGGCCAGTAGCTTAGAAAGGTAGAAATCTCTCTCTAAACTCTCCTTCTCTCTCTCGGTCTATGAACAAAGAAGCACAAAAATCTTTCCCTCCATCACTCGGTCTAAATCCAGAAACAGAACAAAACTTCCATGTCCTTGCACTTCCTGGCCAAGCAATAGAAAAAGAAAAGAACACTCTGTGTTCACAATCGGTAAGCATCTCTTCTTCAAGGTTTCGTTTCTTTTAGTAAGCTTCATCTTCTCTTTTTTAGTTTATATCTAGAAGGATCGGGAATCTCCTTAAGAGAAAAGACAAGCTTTATCTCTTTTTGTTTCTTTTGTTTTCTTTTGGACAGCAGGTCCCTTTTTGTCTCCTTGAATCGGTGGTGGAAAGCTAGAATCTAGAATTTTCCGTAATCATTGTTTTATGTTTTTATATTTTTAAGACATTTAAGTTTATAATATATATATATATATTTATACATCCGGCCGTTCTGGCCAGGTCGGCCGGGATCTAGCCGTTTTGACCAAGGCAAGGATGGTCAGCTTTTCAAATCTTGAGATGCAGTTGCCGACTATCCAAATCCCGTCGTTCCGAGAGAAGAAGAAGAAGAAGAGAGAGAGAGAGAGTTGGTTGAAAACAAAAAAAAAAAAAAAAAAAGAACAAAGAAAAATCTGAGGTAGAAATGCTAGGTTAGGGTGTAAAAAATAAGTGTGAGACTTTGGGTATAGGTATCGAATTTTCCTCTATATATATATTTGTTTGACAACTATAAAATTTTCGAATCGCTGTTATGTTGTTCAAATATTTGTGTTATTAATATTAATGTCATTATTTTACTTGAATTTTATAAAAATAAAGTATGGTTATTATTATATTTATTTATTTTGAAATATAAAGTCCATTATTTATATTTGTTAAGTTATTATGTTTATTTGATATATATATATATATATATTAAAGCTTTTATAATGCTCTTTTAATTAAAATGAATATTTTAATATATAAATGTTGTTATAATTAATACCCACGTAAAATTTTTATGTAGGATTGCAATTAAATCTATTTAGTTAATACTGACATTAAGTACTCACTCCATCCACAAGACATTACCCCCAAAATGGGCTCCCGATCCGGGTTAGGTGCCATAAAAAAATATATAATAGCATATTTCTTGTAAAAACAACTAATGTAACAAAGAGTTACTCGGTCAGTTGAATTCAGCCGCTGATTTACATTATCAAATTTGAAATTTTACTCACTCTCCCTCTGAATAGGATAGCAGTCAGCAAACCAGAAGCCAGCATGGTTGATTGACTTGATTCGAGTTCCCGGCCCTTTCCACGAACGTACAATATAAAACAAGCAAAAATCGATTATCGGTTAATTAATTCGTGAGAAACATCAACATGCATGACAACGACGTACGTGTGGAATTTTCAAACACGCGTCTATAAGTCAATATTCAATAGTACTGTAAGTGCCATGAAAGTACACTCCAACTTGGAGGATTTTTTTTTTTTTTTGGTACAAATTGTGAAGCTTTTTACCGATTCCTATTGTCTAAGAATCTCACGTGGCTTTGGAATCAGCTTAAATATTGGCGATTTAATCTCTGCTTATACATGTCTAATAATTTTACATACTTTTCTTTTTCTTTTTCTTGGATGTATATAGAAATTTTAATTTATTAATTTATACACTCATTTCGCGTTGTTCTAATTAATTCTTATCTTCGATCTTATGCTGAATCCTTTTCTTCTTTCTTTCTTTCTTTCTTTTTTTTTTTTTTTTTTTTTTTAGAATCAAATATTTCCAAAAAGATCATTAACAATTATTCTCATTTATTAGAACAAACTTCAAATTTTATGTATATTTTCGGTTTAATTGTTCGATCAGGAATTCTGAGATTGATCGGCAAACAGTGCGACAAGGAGAGTGATAATTAAGTGAGTCAAGCTTCTCGATAGTAAGATATGTCGACAATTGCTGAGAAACAGCATCCTAGCCACCCACACCAGCTTACATTAATGAGTGTCCAGACACCTTATCGTTGTCATGGCTGTAAAAATGAAGGTTGTGAGCCATGTTACCAGTGTTGGGACTGTGGCTTTTATCTTCATGAGCAATGCGCTTTAGGCTCCCGAACCCACCACCCGTTCTTTAAGGAACGCTTCTTATTTTCTGATAAGCCGTCCATAGATCCGAGGCACGTAGGATTTTGTAATGCATGTGGGGAGAGTGTCCAAGGGTTCAGGTATACGGCTGACTGTAAAAATGAACCAGCTGTCTTCTTACATCCTTGTTGTTTGAAGCTCCCACTTGTGAGGACAGACGTAGACCTCGAAGGGGTGACTGTAAAGCTCAGTAAAAAGATCTCGTGGCCATCAAAGTGCCTAAAATGCCAGAGTAGGAAATTATCGCCAGAGGTTCGGGGCTGGGCTTATGTCTCCACTTGTGGCAATTATCATTACCATGTGGCATGTGTGAAGGGCTTGATTCTGGAGAAATGGAGAAAGGATTATTTCGACAGACAAAGTGACGGCGGAGAAACGACAAGTACTATGAGCTTGGTAGTAGAGCATGGGAACTTGACTGGAAGGAAAGCTAGAAGGCTAAGCTCGCGGAAGATACAAAGGGTTCTTCAGCTCGTTGTTGCTGCAATTTTTGGAGACGGAATTTCGACTTTTATTCAGCTTATTGTATCTGGCATATCCGCATAGAAAAATTTGGTAGAGTGACTCTTGGAAGTGTAAAAGTTCTTCCTTAAAATTAATTATTCTCTTTTCTAAATGTAGAAATAAAAATATAGATTCTTTTGATGTTTCTTAAATTAAAAAAACATGCACAAAGTGAACTAAAAGTTTTATCTTAAATATAGAGAAACAAGAGTAGTTTATTTTTTTTTTAACATTATTTTAATATAAAAAAATTGTGAACTTGTTTGGTAAATAATTGTGTTGTGGAATATTTGTTTGAATAGTAATTAGAAGTGATTGATGTGATATAAAATTTGAAAATGTTTTATAGAAAAGTAAAAAAGTTTTATTTTGTAGTGAGGTTTTTTTATTTGAATAGTAATAAAAAATTATTGATGTGATATAAAAAGTATAAAAAAGTTAAAATGTTTTTTATTTGATATTTTTAGAAGAAGTGAAAAGAAATAGAGGGAGAGGGAAAACGGTTTGCCAAACAACAACTTCGTATCTTTCCTCTATAACTTATTTGAAACAATTAATATTTAAATGATTTATTTTTCCTATTTTTTTGTCATACCATATAAGAAAATGATAAGAAAAGTTATTGTGGAGTTTATTTAAAGAGTAATGCTATTTGTATATCAACTAGCTGGCTGCACACCAAGTGTATGCCCAATGCATTTTTATGTGGGTTCCATGCATGTGATGTGGGACCTATACATGTACACACATACTTTGTGCACACTCACAACAATGGGTTTGAGACTTAACATAACTCTTTTTCAATAACTTACTATTCAAGTTCTTAAAATCATTTTATATTTTATCAGTGATAAAAAAAAAATGGTTAATTACCAAAAACTCAATCAATCAATTACATTAATTTTTTATTCAATTTTACGAAATATTTTTACACTAATTTGCCTTTCTTTGTGAAGGTTAAAAGTGTTGAATAATCCTATCATAAAAACCCGTGGGTGGCCGCACCTCATTTTATCTTCTTATATTGATTTTGTATAATGTTAAAAATTAATTTTGAAATGATAGGCTATTTACCTAATAGTTAATAAGATCGTTTTTTTATGACCTAATCCAACTAATTAAGCTTTACGCATAGATCAGGTGGCCGGAACTCCTTCTCAAAGAGCTAGGTGGTCTCGTCAAAGCTTAGTGCCTAAATTGCCATGGCAAAGAAATTAATTACTCAAGGAGTGATCAGAGGCTGAGGCAAGTTGCCATTACTTCATTAACACGTTTTTCTGGGTTCAAATTATTAGTATCAAGTTGATCGCGAGAGTATAAAACTATAGCTAGTTACGTCGCACATCAGATATCGCGATGTCATATCATAAATGAATTTTAATTTGAACAATCAAATCTTAATTTGTCTTTGTCATTATATTGCCTCACAAGGAATGCTAGGGTTAAAAAATATTTTACAAAAATAATAATAATAATAATAATAATCTTACAAAATGATGTGGCACATCATTTGTACAGTGCCACATCATTTTGTAAGAGTTATTATTTTTTTTTTTTTGTAAAATATTTTGTAAACCTAGCATTTCTCAATTTGAAATTCACCACGACCGAGTCTTTTCTTTTTAGCAAATATATTGGCATGGATGAACGATTGGATGTAAGTGGGTTAACTCCCAATTAAGCCTCTTGTTTAAGAGAAATGCTATTTGACTCACTCTGATCATTAAGAACAGAACAACACACGGTCAGACTGTTTTGTAACTTTTGTAAAAATAAGTAGTTTACAAGCTAGTAAAAAAAACGCCGGCCCGAAAATCTCAAAGAAACTTCCATGATTGACTTGTACTTAAGTAAACACGCAGTCATATGTTGGACTATGTTTTCATTTTGTATGTATATAATTAAAGATATGATTTGTGTAACGAAAAATTACGTTTAAGTTCCTTAAACTACCAGCCGTTTTGAAAGTAATCTTTCAAACTATCAACTTTTGGACTCTGACCCTCTAAATTACAAAAAAGTGTCAAAAAGATCCCATTTGTCGAAATATTCTCATACTCTCCTTGTCATGTGTCATTTTTTCAATTAAAATATAATAAAATTTAAAACAATTTATCCATCACATCACATCACATCATTTATCCACGCCAAATAGGTTAATAACTTAATTGTAACAAAATAATTTTTTTAATAAAAAAAAAAACTCGGTCTTCTGTGAAAGGAGTTTACAAGTAAACAACGCGCGCGGTGCATGAGCTAGTATACACCATTAATTACACCCCAATTTACAAGTAAACACGTACGCAGTCATATGTTGGACTATGTCTTCTTTTTGTATGTATATAACTAAAGACATGAATGATTTGTGTAATAGAATATTGAACTGTGAATTCAACTTTTAATCAATTCTTATTGCCTTCTTCATCGTGCTCGATCTTCACACAAGGGAAGAATCTCGAGTGGCTTAATTTGGAATCACCCTGGTGAGTTAATAAGCTTATATTTCTCGAATAGTTTGTATATACTTCAGTTTTTTTCTTTAAGATTAATAAAGATCATGTTCAACCCCTTGCAAACAGAGCTGTCTCTTTGTAGTACTGATTGCCTTCCTTAACAGAGACGTTACTTCAGGCTATATCCATATAAAAAAAATATCATTATTTACAACACTCTTCTTTATTTTTCGGCCGCCCGGAGAAAGACCAAAGCCCGTTATTTTTAGGACAAACAGTTCGCATGTCTTTGCAAGCATAATAAGATCAAGGAAGAAGAGGAAGAACCTCGTATGGCTTCGGAACCATCCTGGCGATTTTTTTTTTTTGTTTGAGGCAAACCATCCTGGTGAATTAATCTGCTTATATTTGTCCAATATTTTTTACTGATCTTTTCCTTTTTTGTGTGCAGAAATTTTGTTGCTGTAATTACAACCGCTGCATCACCATTTTGCTCTTCACATGGCGATTTCCTGTTTTGGGTATCAAATATTTTCAAGGACTTATTGATCAACTATCATAAGTATGATCAATAAGTCCAAATCTTTTGGATTAAATGGAATACCAACATATTATAGAATGATCAAAGTCTAAAGTGTTAATCTCCTTAAAGAGTTCTTATTCATTAGATCAAACTCCGAATTTATCTTTCTTTTTGCTTACTGTCCAGGATCTGTTGCAAGTCAACCGTCTCAGAAGATACCCACGAACACCCGCTTCAATTGATAAGGAATAGCAAAGCACCTTATAAGTGGGATGGGTGTAAAGAATTAGGGTTTGGGTCATCTTACCGGTGTGTTGAATTTGAAAGGAACTGTCATCCCGGCTATCAACTTCACGAGGAATGCACTTCAGCTTCGGCCAACAGCGCTACCACGCACTCTAGGGCTGGCAAAACGGGTACTCGACACGACCCGTTAAGACCCGCGACCCGTTTAAGCTAGACCCAAACACGACCCGTTTATGTTAACGGGTCGGAGCTCCAGACACGACACGACACGACCCGCAAAACCCGTTTAACATAATGGGTTGTATCGGGTCGGCACGACCCGTTTGAACATTCAAAGCTAAGGCAAGCAATTATCTCAAAACCAAATCAAAAAATCCACAATCAGAACCTCAAATTTCAATTAAATGTTTCACTTTCAGCAACCAAAACAAAATCAAATGATTCAAATCAACAATCAAATATTCAGATCGCAAAATCCATCAAAAATTACAACTTTGCCTACTTGTAAATATTGAAGTAGATATTAGAATCAGTAGATATTGAAGAGGACCTAAAGGTACCCGTACTAGAGCCCAAACAGTGCCCTGAGTTCCAGCCTCCAAGCTCTTCAATTTCATGGCGCAATCGGACTTAGGCGTGGGGAGTCAGGGACTGTAGACCAAGGCCCGAGCTTGAACGAGACCACGAGTCCACGACCGGCGACTCGGCGAAGGGAGTTAGCAAAGGGCACTGGGGCTTCGAGGACGGACACACTGGAGAGACCGTAGGGCACTGGGGCTTCGAGGACGAAGAACCAGACAAGGACGACGGCGCAGCAGAGAGACTGGGAGAAGAAGAAGAAAATGGAAGAAGAAGAAGAAGAAGAAGAAGAAGAAGGGGGGGGGGGGGGGGACGGCGTGAATGAAAAAGAAAAGAAGAAGTTAGGGTTTTTTTTGTTTTTGTTTTCTTATTTTAGCTAATAATAATAAATTAATAAATAATAAAATAATAATTTAAATATATATTAAAAAAAAAAAAAAAAAAAAAACATAATCGTGTCTGGCGGGTCACCCGCGGGTGACCAGCGACACGACCCGTCAAGCCAAGATAAACGGGTCGACCCGTTTAAGGTAAACCCAAACCCACTAATTTCGTGTCGTGTTCGTGTCGGATTATCGGGTCGTGTCAAAATTGCTAGCCCTAACGCACTCATTATTCTTCAAGAATGTCCACTTCAAATTTCATAAGCAACCTCCAGAACACGTTGGATCTTGTGTTGCATGTGGGAAGGATGTACAAGCTAGGGTTCAAGTACCACTATTTTCCGCCTAAGAAGAATGCATTCCTAGGGCTTTTTCTTCCGAGCAAACAACTTGTCCTGCATCCTTGTTGTTTCAGGCTCCCAAGTAACAGAACTAGTCAGGGGTTGAATGCAAGTAATGAAGGGGTGGTAAATCTAGAGCTAAAGGAAAAGGCCGCATCGAAGTGCCTAATTTGCCATAGAAAGAAAATCTCAAAAAAGATTGAGGGCTGGGCCTATGTCTCCACTTGTGGCAAACACTGTTACCATGTGAGATGTGTGAAAGACTTGGCAGACAAGAAGTTGGAGCAACAAAGTGATGGAACAAATACAATTAGTACCTTACGATTGGAAGTAAGGCAAAAGGCCTTACAGGTTGGTACGGAAGTCATAGAAGTGGTTCTAAAGCTCATTATTGAAGCAATTTTCGGGTATCCACTATCTGCGTTTGTTACTTTTGTTCTGAATTTTTTTACAGACGGAATATGCCAGGTTAATTAGGAGAAGAAAAAAATGTGCTAGCTGGAAACCTCAATCTGGCTCTTTTGATCAGACCATCATTATGTTCTCTTATGTAAGAGGATATATTATAATCCATGGAGAATTAAGTATGAATATCTGTTATAATTTGTATGCACCAATCTGATCATCATTGCATAGACAAACTCGATTAAGTACTTTGGCAATATATTGGGTACTCTTCGGTTGTTGACCTTTGTCTTGTCCCCTAGAAGTTGCTGTCAATCTTAACGCGCGTACAAAACCCGCATGTCGAGGATTATACCAATACCTGATGGCATCAAAGACGAAGTTCATGCCGATGACATATATATATATATACTTTTTCCAGTCCATAGCTTAACTACATTAGACAAAAACAAGCATATTAATTGCTCAGTTTGAAAAATGTACACTAATCTTTTTCACTAGATATACTAAGACGACATTACTTTTATAACTAAAGTCAATATGCAACATATTAAAATGTTCTAATTATCAAACAATACTACAATTATGTAAAGAAATCATGCTATGGAAACAATATGCATAGCAGCATATGCCAAAATACATAATGCTATTATGTTAAAATTAAATCATATGATTTTTAACGTGTCTATGAAATGATATAGAATTAGCACAATGGTAAAAGACATAAACAAGTATTGTTTATGAAGTCAAATACAATTAATTAGAGTTATATCTGTAACATTTTCGCAAGCTCTCCCAGGCCTGCTTAATGGAGAAAGCACAATTATGAACCCACAGCCAAGACACATTATCCCGAATAACGCCTTTAAGGAATAAGGTCTAAAATCTTTCTCCAAAACCAAGAGCAATCCACATGAATCTTCACATCTTGTAAACACCTGTTCTTTAGAATGTTATAGTTAACCAACTTAACCGGATGGAGTTGTCATTATTGAAACATAGCCATGCATGTTTCGACATATGCTACATATATAGCCGCTTTATTTTACGTCTCAAAGTTTTTAAGACCTAGCCCACCTTCTTACTTGGGAAGACGAATAGAATTTTAAGCCACTTTAACCCCTGGACTGTTAAGGTTACCACCCTTCCATAAGAAATGCTTGAGAATTTGTTCCAATTGGATGATGACACTTTTAGGAGAAATAAAAAGAGAAGACCATTACATGACTTTGCACGGCAAAAATAATTGCATTAACTATAGCAACTACCATAATTCTCACAACAATGGGGGGAAAATATTTGCCTCTAAATTGTGAGGCCATCTATTGAATAAACTTCTCCTAATTCTCAAGTGGCCGGGACTCAAGTCTCCTCCCACAGGAGTTGCCCATATTACATCTATACCAAAGATTAAACAAAATACTTTATGGGAAATTGCAGCAAACAAAGAGATGGTCGATATTCTCCTCATCCAACCCACAGAAAATGCATTTCATTTCCTGAAGTAAGCCAATTAATTACAACCAATCTGTCTTGGGTATATAATCGATCTCCTAATTAATTGCAAGTAAAATAAAGAAAAAAGAAAAAAGAGTGGTGATATATAATCTTACCATGCCATACTATCTTACGCTTTAACATATTAATTAAGGAAGCAGCTTCGCAAGCTCTCCAAGAACCGCTTAATGGAAAAAGCACATTTAGGAACTATGCCATGCCATTGGCCTTGTTTCACAAGCTTGCCATGCCGGCCTTGTTTGGCAGCCCCTTCCCCTCATATTTGAGGGGATTTTTTTTTTTTTTTTTTGAGTGGCAGTAAGAAATGATTGATATGATATAAAGTGGGAAAAAATTTATATAAAAAAATGAAGAAAAAAAATTGTATTGTAGTGGGTTTTTTTTATTTATTTAAATAGTAATAAAAAACTGTTGATGTGATATAAAAAGTTAACAAAGTTATAATGTTTTGAAGTTAATGGTTTTTTGGGAGAATTGAAAAAAAAAAAAGAAAAAAAAAAAAAAGAAAAGGGAAGGGGAGGGGAATGGAATTCCAAGCCACTTTAACCCTGGACTATTAAGCTTACCACCCTTCCATGAGAAAGACTTGAGAATTTGTTCCACTTGAATGATGACACTTTTAGGAAGAATAAAAAGAGAAGACCATTACATGACTTGCACAGCAAAAATAATTGAGGGTCCGTATGGGTTTGCGATTTTAAAAAGTGCGATTTAAAATCACGATTTTAAAATGTGCGATTTGAAAAAAATGATTTTTAAAAACATAGTTAAGCGTTTGGCAAAATCGCAGTTCAGCATTTAAAATCGTAAATTAGTCTTTAAATTCTGCGTTTTCAAAAAAAGCACCATCTTACCTGCGATTTGAAAAAACAGATTTTCTGCATTTTCAAATCGCAATTTTTAAAAACGCAGTTCTCAAACGATTTATGTTCTGCGATTTGGTTTAAAATCGCATTTATTGTCTATGAAATCGCAATCCTAAACGCACCCTGAATTAATCTATTGAAGCCTCCCTGTATAAGAGAGGGTTCTGCCTGCCCACCTCTTAGCCTTAGAAGCAGACCTCTTAGCTAACACCACACAGTCAACCTTCTTTAATCTAGAAGAAATTAAGGGAAACTCCCAAATACCTTATAAGGAGCTTACCTTCTTGAAACCACAAATTAAAATACCCAACAACTGATTCTTAACAGCCTTTGCAATTGTAACTCCACAAGTAAATAAACAGATCTTATCATGGTTAGCAGAAAATGCTCACATACCCCTACTGATTCAAACACTCCTTGACCACAGAAACAGAGTATAACTCATGACCCTTGTATAAGATAAGAACATCATCATGATATAATATTTTCACCTTATGGCATGCATCTCCAATGGAAACAAAACTGGGTCCTCTTCGTCATACTCTCCATAAGCCCTGAAAAAGCCTCCATCACTAAAACAAACGATAAGGCAACAAAGGCTCACCTTGCCGAAGACCTCTATTCCTATATTAAAAGTCCTTGAGCTCACCATTAATGTGAGAATGTAAGAGTGATGATGCATATCACTATCAGAGAAGTTATGGAATCAGAATCTTGAAGCAAGATGATTGTTGAGTTGCAAAATGACCCAGATATTCAAAGCAACATGATTTGATGATTCAAGATTACTATTGTAAAACTCTTGGCAATTTGGAGGTTTCCCTAATTATTTTTAAACTAATTAGTGATTGGGAATTTGATAACTTCGAAAAATGGGAGAAGCACCATGATTTAATTATACTACACAGGTGACCGAGTCATAAGTCAAAGTCTCGTTTTTTTTCTTTTTTTAAAAAAAGTCTTCTTCCTTTACCTTATAATATGGTTAAGACTCGATCAGTCCTGAAATTAATGGTTAAAAGACATCATAACTAGTTTTTTTTTGGGATAATTGCACCGTTGGTCCCATCCCATGAAATAGTAAATTCATTTATAATTGACATATCATTTAAAAATCTAACTTAAAAAAAATTAATTAATTAATTGATAAGCGTAATACTTCTCATTTACATGTAGTCCACAATATTGTCATTATCGGACACTCACATTACAATGTACAACGGTTCCCCACAGTAACCCATGGCTCAATATTTAATACTAGCTAGTATAAGTTGTATAACTTACATCACATCATTTATCCATGCCAAATAGGTTAATAACTTAATTGTAACAAAATAAAAATAAAATAACTCAAGTCTTAATTGGCGAATTTATAAGAACCTGATTTAGTCTTTCTCCTTCATAAAAGGATTATATATAACACGCGGTCAGACTATTTCAGTATTTTGTGAAAGGAGTTTACAAGTAAACAACGCGGTGCATGAGTATACACCATTAATTACACCCCAGTTTACAAGTAAACACGTACGCGCGCAGTCATATGTTGGACTATGTCTTCATTTTGTATGTATATAAATAAAGATATGCATGATTTGTGTAATAGAATATTGAACTGTGAATTGGCTTTTAATCAATTCTTATTGCCTTCTTCATCCTGCTCGATCTTCACACAAAGGAAGAATCTCGCGTGGCTTAATTTGGAATCACTCTGGTGAGTTAATAAGCTTATATTTCTCGAATAATTTGTATATACTTCAGTTTTTTTCTTTAAGAATAAAGATCATCTTCAACCCCTTGCAAACAGAGCTGTCTTTTTGTACTGATTGCCTTCCTTAACAGACACGTTACTTCAGGCTATATCCATATAAAAAATATCATTATTTACAACACTCTTCTTTTTTCTTCAGCCGCCCGGAGAAAGACCAAAGCCCGTTATTTAAGGACAAACAGTTCGCATGTCTTTGCAAGCATAATAAGATCAAGGAAGAGAAGGAAGAATCTCGTATGGCTTCGGAACCATCCTGGTGAATTAATCTGCTTATATTTGTCCGATACTTTTTTCTGATCTTTTCCTTTTTTTTGTGCAGAAATTTTGTTGCTTTTAATTACCAAGCTAACAACCGCTGCATCGATCCCCATTTTGCTCTTCACATGGCGATTTCCTGTTTTGGGTATTTTCAAGGATACATATATCATTAGCAATTAGTTTTGTTGGAATATAAAAATATCATAAGTGTGAATAAGTCCAAATCTTTTGGATTAACATATTATAGAATGATCAAAGTCTAAAGTGTTATCTCCTTAAAGAGTTCTTATTCATTAGATCAAACTCCGAATTTATATTTCTTTTTGCTTACTGTCCAGGATCGGCTGCAATTCAACCGTCTTAGAAGATACCCACGAACACCCGCTTCAATCCGTAAGGGATAGCAGAACACTTTATAAGTGTGATGGGTGTAAAGAAATAGGGTTTGGGTCATCTTACCAGTGTCGCGAAAGCAACTGTCCCGGCTATCAACTTCACGAGGAATGCTGTACTAATTTAGTTTCGGCAAGAAGCCCCACCACGCACCCATTATTCTCCGTGAATGTCAACTTCATATTTCATAAGCAATCTCCAAAGCACGTTGGATCTTGTGTTGCATGTGGGAAGGATGTCCAAGGGTTCATGTGGAAAGGATCTCCGCCTAATAGAAATGCATTCCTACGGCTAGGGCGCCATCTTCTTCCTAGCAAAGCACTTGTCATGCACCCTCGTTGTTTCAACCTCCCAATTAACAGAACTAATCAGGGGTTGAATGCAAGTGAGGAAGGGTTGAATCTAGAGCTAAAGGAAAAGGCCCCATCGAAATGCTTAATTTGCGACAGAAAGAAAATCTCAAAAAAGATTTCAGGTTGGGCTTATGTCTCCACTAGTGGCGAATACTGTTACCATGTGAAATGTGTGAAAGACTTGGTTGACAAGAAATTCGAGCAACAAAGTAACTTACAATTGAAAGTAATGCAAAAGGCCTTCAAGGTTAGTAAGGAGATGACACGAATGGTTCTAACGCTCATTCTTTCGGCAATTTTCAGGGAGGGAGTATCTGATGTTGTTAATCTTGTTTTCTAAGAAAATGTAATGATGGTCTTCTTTTGGATGCAGCTTCGTTTTTGGTGTTTTCTTGTTTGTTGTTGTTTTAATCTGAGCTTAGCTCAGTGTTGGATTTACACCTTGATGGTGTTGTTTCTGTATTCACCGGTGGCCGGATGGTGATTTGTAATTGTTGTTGAATGTTTTATGAAAGTTGAACTTTCCTTCAAAAAAAAAAAAAAAAAAAGAGCTAGATCTGAGGCTGCAGCCAGCTAGCACCTATTTCTATTCCGAAAAATTGTGGGAGAAAAATGTTATACGAACTCTCATTAGCTTTTACATTCTCAAATGCTTACTCTCTAATTGTAATGCATGCATTCGTACGTAGAGTAGAAAGGAATTGAAGCAAGCAAATGAGATTAATGCTCCGTTTGTTTCGGCGTAAAATGATTTCTGAAAAATGATTTCGACATTTTACGGTGTTTGGTAGGGGCGAAAATAATGGTCAACAAAAATCATTTTCAGTTTGACCGTAAAAGCTTCTTTAATTTTTGAAAAACGATTTACGGTTTTAAAAACCGTAAATCATTTTCCAAAATTATACTCTTCGTCCTTGCACTCACGTTTGATATTCGATTGCCGGAATCCGGCCATGGTCGGTAGTCGGAATCCAAGCGGCTTCGAAATCTGGTAGCATTCGGCCACGGGAATATTGCCGGCACCGAAATTCGGCGACATCTGGCCACCGTAGCCGGATGCCAGCAGACCAAATTCTGGCCGGAATTCGACCATGGTCAGAATCCGGCCTGATCTGGCCAAAATGGACAGGATTCGGCAGGATCTAACAGGATCCGGCCATTGATCCGGCCAAAATGGCCGGGATACGGTCGGATCTGGACGGATCCAGCCACTGATCCGGCCTGATCTGGCCAAAATGGCCTGGATCCGGCCGGATTTGGATGGATCCGGTCATTGATCCGGCCGAATTTGGCCAGGATCCAGTAGGGTCTGACTGGATCCGGAGGAGTCGGCAGGAATCCGGCAACGACGACCGAACATTGCCGGATTTCGGCGACAGTTACATTTTCGCTTTTCGTAATTTTTTTGTGCGAGTCAAACACTAGAAAATATTTTCGAAAAAATCATTTTACGTTGAAACAAACGGAGCATAAGAAATAAGTTGTATTGAAAATTAAGCTAACGTGCATGACAATTGACACATTAGGAAGTAATTAAAAGTACTTGGAAGCGTAAAAGTTTGAGTTCGCTAGCATTTCTCATTATCTTATGTAAAAGGATATATAATACGTGGAGGTAACTGTTATAATTTGTATGTCAAATCTGATCATCTTTTACATACATAAACTTGATTAAGTATATCACAACAAGAAATTTGGTCATTAGCAATGACTCAAAAGTCGTCACTGATAAGTGCCTATAAAAAACGATCTAGTCATTGCTAATTAATGGGTATCAATAATGACATTTTGGTTGTTGCTACTGTTAGAACCAAAAAAAAAAAATCTTATTAGCGACGATTCGGCTGACAATTTTTTACACGATCTGTAAATTTAACATGAACCCAACACGAATTTAGTAGGTTAGAGTTTGGTATAATCGGGTTCGAATCATTTGATCTTTTAACATGTAGATTAATTACTTGGTAAGTGAAATAAATGGCTTTTTTGTTTGTAAAAATTTTTTTAAAAAAAAAATCAAAAAATAATTAAAATTATTTTTATTTTTATCTACCGGCTCGCTCATGTAGACGTTTCCCCTGATAAATTATTTTTATTTTGAAAATAATTGAATTGCATATTTTTAAAAAATAATAAATTTGAGACATAATATTTTATCTACGTTTGACTATCCTAGCTCTATGAATATATACTGTAGTTTAAATCATGTATCCTGCTAATAAAAAGGAAATTAATATATCAAAGCAGTCATGTATCCTGGTAAATAAAAGGGAAATAATATATCAAAGCTGCATATACTATATCTTCGTCCTTAGGACTCCTTACTATCTTGTTATATATTCTTGGGGATCTAGAATGTGTGTCCAACAGAGTGGGACTATGGAATCAAATCTATTAGCTCGTGAACCTCTCTCTTAACCAACAATGTGCGAAAAAACACTCCATAAAAGATAAAGAGATTTCGATCGAATCATGCATGCATGTTGTTTGAAGCCAAATACTACATGCATATTGGATTTTGTGTTGCATGTGGGAAGAGTGTCCAAGGGTTCAAGTATATATACGGCTAGTTGTCTGTAATAATGGACGTGTCTTCTTACATCCTTGTTGTTTGAAGCTCAAACGTGATATGATCACAGATGATCGAGGGGTGAGTCTAAAGCTCTTCAAAAAGATCTCAGGCTCATCAAAGTGCCTAATATGCCAGATCGAGTACGTAGGAGATTATCACAAGAGGTTGAGGGCTGGGCTTATGTCTCCACTTGTGGCAATTATTGTTACCATGTGGGATGTGTGACGCACTTGATTCTGGAGAAATGGAGAGAGGCCAGGCTTATTTCCTACAACAAAGTGGTGGAGCAACGACAAGTACCTTGAGTTTGGAAGTAGAGCATGGGGGACTCACTGGAAGGAAGGCTAGAAAGCTAAGCTCATCCAAGATAATATGGGCTCTTCAGCTCATTATTACTGCAATTTTTGGAGACGCAATTTCCTTTATTATTAAGCTTGCATCAGGCTAAAGAGTTTCATATTAGGATTGTTGAATATTTGTACTTCCCACAATCAATGATAGCAGTTAAAGGGTGGAAATGCGGGTGGCTAATAATGCATGTCCGCGAAAAATAAAAAATGTATATTTATATTTAATTTATGTTTTGAATTTCGGAATATTTTTTTTAATATTTATTGGATTTGTAATGTTGTTGGATTTTACTGCTAGGAAACTCTTTTGATTTTTTCTGATTTAATTGCCTTACATGTTCTTTCTTTTTTATTACGTGACAATATATATATATATATATATATATACACACACACACAGGATGAAATAGATGATATTTATTTCACCCCACTTTTGTTGACCAATTACTTGGTGGACATTAAATGTACAATATTTTAAACGTCTCCAAGGAATTTCGAGGCAATTAAAGGAATTTTTTAGCAAACAATCTTGAAGATTTCAATTTGAAATTTCACTACTATGTAACTGATGCAATGCATAGGTCATTTTCTGTTGCCCTTATTTTCAAATTTTGGTCGGTTATTTATATAAGATGTGATTGCTCATGCCAATACTCAATAGCTAAAAGATACAAAAATGGAAGGAACATTAAGAAGATTATTAAGCATGAATGTAGCATGAGCATAGTTTAAAGAAGAAGTGCCCAAGATGTTGAATGTCCAAACCTTGTCTATTACCCATACTTAGTTGATCAGCCCAAATGCTAAAATTTCGAGCTCAAATGTGACATGATTGGTTGAATTAGTGGTAGACTGAGGGGCAGCAGTGAATGCCCGCATTAGTGGTGTTGAATCTTTATGAAAAGAGTAGTCAAATCTATGGTAACAACTTAATGCAGAATGGCTAACCTTATTAAAAACTTGACAAACGTGCTTATTGTCGTGGTTGTGAGGAGCGGAGTGGCCATCTCATCCACGAACACACTCCCGATAACACACTTACTTCTTACAATTTTTGATTTTGTAGTAAATGCAAAATCGACCGCAACCCTAATTTCATCTTTTATATATATATATATATATATATATATAGCCAATTTTTACATGCCAACTTTAAGCTATAAATTTGTATATTTTGCATGACATTTCGGAGCAAGAGAGAGCTCATGAGAGCTTATTAGATATATATACACACTTTCTATATACGGGTAAGAAGAATGTCAAAGCAATAGCTTGCATGTGCCAAATGGATTCATTCTAGTCTTTTCATGAGTAGATAATGAATCACATCAACCCAATAAAATAGGAATATAATATATAGCAATTATTCTTTACGGGCTAAGACAAAAATATGAGTCTCAAACGCAAAGTCACTGAAAGCAAGTCTCTTTGTGCCTATACGTCCCAATCTTATTTGTACAAATAATAGCTCAAATGACACTTATTATGTCTCGTTAAAATATGAACGGTTACGTTGCATTCTACTTGACATTCCTCTTACGGTATGTGATTGTTACGTGAATTTATAAGGAATTAAAATATCCTAAACATTTTTCATTTTCTATTGGTCTTATAGTAGACGAACAAATATAGGAGTCCTCACCCCAGACCAGCCCAGCCCAGCCCAGTTCAACCTGGGCCTAATATTTTGATTCATCCACATGTCGGGCTGGCCTTGGTCCGGCTATATCCACCAATCCAGCAATAGAATATATGATAAGAGTCTGCAACAAGAGTCTGCTAGGCCCGCAGCCAAACAGACTCAATTTGCACGCCACATCCAGCAGTTCCAGCTACGCAGTTAGAAGAGAGAAAAGAAAACGAAATCTCACAAAGCTCGGAATCGGAAGCAAAATGTTCCCGCAATTCGGCGCCACGGCGGAGACTCTGAGCAAGGCGTCAACGATGGTGTTCCGGATCGGAACCGACGCCCACCTCTACGACGATCCGGAGGACGTCAACATCGCCCCGCTCCTCGACAGCAAGTTCGACTCCGAGAAATGCGAGGCCCTCAAGCGGTTGCTCGCTCTCATCGCCCAGGGCTTCGACGTCTCCAATTTCTTTCCCCAGGTCGCTCTCTTGGTTTTCGCTTTTTTCTCTGTTTGGCTCTTGAGAAATAAAAAGAAAAGAAGTTATGACTCTGAAAATTATAACTATTCTCTAGTGCTTAGTTAGTAATGTAATTGTCCGTGAATTGTAATGGAATTACAGGTTGTTAAAAACGTAGCGTCTCATTCATTGGACGTGAAGAAGCTTGTGTACTTGTACCTGCTGCATTACGCTGAAAAGTACGTTAACTGGTTAATTTCACGCTACAATTTCTTCAAGTTTGAAAGGTTTTATGCAATTGATTTTTTATTTATAGTAGTTTCTGGAGGTTTGCGAGGTTGACTGAATGCTGTCTATGCGCGCGCACGCGCGCACACACACACACTGTTAGGTGGTTAAAATTGATTATTAAATATAAGTTTTCATTATCTCGGGCTTAAAATCAATTTGATTTGGGGTTTGCACCAGTGAAGCTAGGGATTATATCTTTGTGGATTGACTCTGAACTTATGCTCTATTTGATTCTATCTAAGCGTGTATATGGTGTTTAGAGTTAACGCGCAGCGTGTTTGGGTACTTGCCATTACTTACTTCTACTTATTATTTGATCATTTAGGCGGCCAAATGAAGCGTTGCTATCTATTAACTATTTCCAGAAGGACTTGGGGGATCCAAATCCATTGGTGAGGGGGTGGGCGCTTCGTACCATGGCAGGAATCCGGCTACATGTAATTGCAGCTCTTGTTTTGGTGGCTGTGGGAAAGTGTGCTAGAGATCCTTCTGTTTATGTTAGAAAATCTGCAGCAAATGCACTTCCGAAACTGTATGATTTGCGCCTAGAGGAACATACCTCTGCAATTGAGGAGGTCCGGTAACTTATATTTTAAATGATAGTATATTTTCCCCATTTCTTATCTTTGAGAAGTAGATATTTTGGGGGGAAAAATAAATTGAAAGAGGTTTTGTCGCTGGCTTTATGCCCTATGCAGATTGTTGGGATATTGTTAAATGACCATTCCCCTGGAGTACTCGGAGCTGCAGCTGCTTCATTTGCTTCTATTTGTCCAAATAATTTTTCTCTGATCGGACGAAATTATCAAAGGTTATGTGAGATTCTTCCTGACGTGGAGGAGTGGGGGCAAATAGTCTTAATTGGGATCCTTTTGCGCTTTGTAATAGCAAGGCATGGGCTTGTTAAAGAGTCCCTAATGTTTTCTTTGCACTGTACGGAGAGTTCCAATTCTCAAAATGATGGTTCAGCTACCAAAGTTTCAGTAAATGAAGACACTGGATATGTGAGTGGTAATGACTTTGGATTAGATGATCACATGAGTGGGAATAATGACTCAGAATTTGCTAAAATGGTATCCAGGTGTTATATTGAAGGACCGGATGAATACTTATCTCGGTTAAGTTATGCAAATAGGGGTCCTTCTGAACTGAATGTTTCACAATTTACTTCCGGAAAAAGTAACAATGATGTGAAGATCCTGCTGCAGTGTACGTCCCCATTGTTATGGAGCAATAATAGTGCAGTGGTACTTGCAGCTGCTGGTGTACATTGGATAATGGCACCAAGGGAGGATGTCAAAAGAATTGTCAAACCACTCTTGTTTGTCCTGAGATCATCCAGTTCCTCGAAATATGTGGTACTTTACATTTCCTTGAACTAATTGATCTATGTATATTTCACATGTTCCTTCTATTTGTTTTGCTCGTTGATGTGCATGTGCATGTGATGTCTATGTATATGTTTAGCTTTTGGCTTTCTTGCAAGGAGTTTGTGTAATATTCTATTTTAATGAACAATAAATGTATTGATTTTCAAATATCTTATAGCCTTGTCTTTTTGGGTACATTATTTGAGAAGCTACTATGTTAAAATAAGCTGTCATATAAGGTAATGAAAGGTGGCCAGTTTGCTGAAGCCTCAAGTGCGAAGGTGTATCATTTTATATCTCCTAACTCCATGTTGGAAAAGGGAGGGAAATAAGATTGTGAAGGGATGGAAATGCAGTGTGAGAAAAAGAAATTCATTTGTAAATTTGGACTTTAACTTATTTTTTTTGATAAGTAAATTTGGACTTTAACTTATTCGGGAAATAATTCTTTTTTGGTTGTTTGATTTAAGATTAAAATGCATGAAATCCTTTCACATCTCTATTTGTTACATAGAATATACTGAAAACTGTGGGTTAAGTTCCTTCATCTATTTACCTATATCAACCTTGGCATGTTATGACATACCTTCATTTAAGGACATATGTGAGTACATGGAAATATGTCTCAAAGCTTGGTTGTATTACTTCATTGCTTTAAAATCTCTATGAGCTTATGGTGTTTTGAATGGTTTTGACTTTTGAGTGCTTACTGTTGGCTGGTGCAATTCCATGGCGTGTATTAGATGATGTGGATGATACCTATGCATAACTTTTCAAGGTTCTTTAGAATTTTGTAAGCCTTAGTATTGGAGTTTCTTCGAAGCTTATGCATCATGGCAGTAGATAGTGCTTTTATCCAATTCAGATATTGGATTTTGTTTATTCTACATTTTCAGCATGGTATCTAAGATGGTAAGGATGGTTATATCAATTGACTTTTGCAGGTACTCTGCAACATTCAAGTCTTTGCCAAAGCAATGCCTTCTCTCTTTGCTCCGTACTTTGAAGACTTCTTCATATGTTCTTCAGATTCATATCAAATAAAAGCTCTGAAGCTTGAGATACTGTCCTCCATTGCTACAGATTCGTCCATTTCATTTATTTTTAAAGAGTTTCAGGTATAGTCCCCTTTTTTTATGGTTTCTTTGCAAATCAACCTCTAATAGATAGGTGGCTGCCTTTTGGAGGAAGTTTTGTCAATGTTGGGGCTTTTGTCCCTTTATATCAGATGGACTGATGATCATATTTGAAAGTTTTTGTTGGCTTTGCTGTAATTTGGGGCTTTACTGTGAGTAAATTACTTACCACATTAAAATGTTGTCCTGAGTAATTTTACGGTTAGTTTTGGGAGAAAGAAGGCTTATTAAAGTAGGGTAATCCACAAATCACTGAAGTCAGTGACATGTTAGACAAAGATATGCTCGTTTTTAATGGGAATTTTAATCAAGCAATACAGTTTTTGAATAAAATTAAGGTTGATTGTAGCTTTTGAATAAAATTAAGGTTGTGACAATCAAGGGGTGCAGGGTTCATGAGTTAGATGTCATTTGCAAACGGCTACCTTTTCGTGCATGTTGATGCTAACTGCTACTTAACCTTGATACTGTCAATCTGCATTGAACTTTGTTGACTACTTTGCTTTTAATTTTCTCCTTTTTAAAACACAATAATCTAACCATACCATTGATTGGACAGACACTGGAACACTTTCCTCTGTTAAAGTCAAAAAGTTTTCAGATCTGCTTCCTAGGGACTGTAAACAAAAATAAAATTTTGGCTAAATTTGGTAAAAGATAGAGTAGGTGGGAGCAGTATCTGAAGTAACTGTTTCAATGCTTTCCTTTTTGTGACACTAAGGCACGTCTAAGACAACCCGTGAACAATCTTGAAGTTGGTTGATTAACTGTTAAAGTCATCATATATGTACAACTTATAACTTACCACTCTCAGCACACTCTTCATATGCAATTGTTTTGCTGTTGTTTGGATTGCCTGAAAAAGTATTTTGTAATTTGTATTTTTGTTCGATCCAATCGTTACATCTCTTTGATCTTCATGGGTTTTAGTGCATGAATTGATGCTTATCTTTTAGTGTGTTGCTAGGATTATATTAGAGATCCAGACAGGAGATTTGCTGCTGATACTGTTGCTGCAATTGGTTTATGTGCACAACGACTTCCAAAAAGGGCAAACACATGCTTGGAAGGGCTGTTGGCTCTGACTAGACAGGGTCTGTTTGCCTGCCCCTTGTTTTCTAGTGTCCTTTGAAAAAGTGTTTTTTCTTGTTTGTTAAAAGCAACACACAACAATGCAGAATTTGTGTCTGGTGACTCTGGATCTGTGGAGGGAGAAGCAGATATTTTGATTCAAGTAATAATGTCCATTAAGTCAATCATAAAGCAAGATCCATGCAGTCATGAGAAGGTACACTTTACTTTCTGTTGTCAAGATGCTTCCATGTGTTTATGCCGTTCGCTTTCTATTTATTCCATCTGAATCTTTAGATGTTTTATAAGAATCTGTAGAGGCAAGGAACACATTAAATATGAATAAGGACAGCATTGTGACACCATTAATTTCATTTTGGAGGTGACTTTCTACATCACGTGTGTGGGTTCAGGAAAGTTGCATGTATATATATATTTTTTTTGCCCTGTTTGTGTCTATGTTTGCCTTTTGTTGTTCTTTTGGATCCAATGTTGCTTGGAGATGCTCCATGATAATCTTTTCTGTTATTCATTATAGTTTTCTAGCATTTTGAAATTCCCCTCATGTTGCAAGTTACCAATTTATCTCATCATTCCATAACTCTTTATAACATTAATTGCATCTTTAAATTGAAATGTTGAAGAATTAGCCTCGGTATGTCATTGCATTAGTATTGGCATATTGATGGCTGGCTTTTAATGTCTTCTTGGAATGTTACTGGCTAATAGTTTCTGCATCTATCTTATAGTTGGGTTCATACACTGAGGTACAGCCCTGGCCCGAACATCAACTTGTCTGTTGACACTATATATGCACCTCTTTGGCACTTCTACTTTCTATGCTATATGTTATTATTTTTGTCAATTAGTTGAGATTAAGGTTTATTTGAGATGAGTTAAACTATGTCCTCCAACAACTAATTCAAAAGATTCTTCTCATTTCAACTTGGTTTGGTTGCTACAGCACATATGCTAGTTACGTGTATATAGATAGCATTGACATATATGTTCTTCAAAATAATCTTACATGTGATCATTTAGTACTTTGTTGTTCAATTATAAGTAAACTCCTCCTATTTTCTACAGGTTATAATCCAGTTGATTCGTCATTTGGATTCATTCAAGGTACCTGCAGCCCGTGCAATGATTATTTGGATGGTAGGGGAGTATTGCTCTTTAGGGGATACAATACCAAGGATGTTAACCACAGTACTTAAGTATCTTGCTTCGCACTTTACTGCAGAAGCATTGGAAACAAAGCTTCAGATACTAAATTCTATTGTGAAGGTATTAGAACTCTTCTACACTTTAAATCTCATTGATTACCTCTATATCTATATGATAGCGGAGAAGATTTTTTGGACTTCTGTGTCCCCTGCCTCCACCTGACTTCATTGATTTAATCTACTAAGGCTATAATCCCTTATTTGGATCACGGATTTTGAAGTAAGGTTTTACTTCAAGTTGTAATTTGAAAATTCCATTATTTCCCTTGGTTGGATTAACAAGAGAGTTGTCTCAAAATTTCTGTGGAATTTAAATTTGGGATATTCAAGCATTTAAATCACCATTGTTGCTACCATTACTTTTGCCATCGGTATACCACCATTGCCTTTATGTTGCCACTGCCACCTTCACCACCACCACCACAACCACCATTATTATCACCATCTCTATACCACAGTATTACTTCATGCCACCACCATTTTAACCATCACAACATACTGCTGCTTTTTTTGCCATCATTATCATTTGCCGCGGCTGTCACCTCTGTCACTATTTCTAACATCATCACCATTGCTAATTCATTGCCACTATCATTACTATCATCGATATAGCTACTATAGTACCGCATTTTTTTTATTTTTTAAATTTGCTTCATCCAAATAATGAAATTTAGAATTGATTGAATTGAAATCCATCCATTTAAATTTCTTCATTTTGAAAAATCTAAGAAATTTTCAACTTTTTAATCCAAACACAACTGATAATCTTTGTTCCTATAAATGTGTTAAGATTGTGAATTTAGGTAAGTACTCTTCCAAGACTATCCTTGAATCCTTTCATTGTTGCTCTTTATAGAGAGATAAATTACATGAATTTTATTTTCGTATTTTGTATGGGTAAATGAGTGTTTTTTTTTTTTTATATAGAAATTAAACAATTAAAAGGAATGCTTCTTCTCTTTTTCCCTCTCTCTCTCTCTCTCTCTCTCTCTCTCTCTCTCTCTCTCTCTCTCTCTCTCTCTCTCTCTAAATGTGTGAATCGTGAATGCTTCCCTAGTGCTTCTTCTAGGGTTCTTGAAATTAAATCGATTTTGACTTGCTTGATTTTGTTGCTTTGGAGAGAACCATGCTTTATGTTTCAACTGGCCTTTTTCTACAGGTCTTATTATGTGCAGAAGGGGAAGATATGTGGAGCTTCAAAAGAGTTCTAAGTTATGTGCTTGAACTGGCTGAGTGTGACTTGAACTACGATGTTCGTGACCGTGCACGTTTTATAAAGAAAATTTTGTCATGCAATTTAGGTTCTCAAGGACCGGAGAAAGAAATAAATAGTCTACCTCAAAATAAGGAGCCATCACATGTACTTGCAGAACACATATTTGTAGGACAGATGAAACCAGTGTCACCTGAACCCATGAACTATCGATTTTATCTTCCTGGTTCTCTTTCACAGATAGTTCTCCATGCAGCTCCAGGGTATGAACCCCTTCCAAAGCCGCGTAGTTTGTTACTTGATGACTTTGACCTCTCAAATGTGGATAAAGGATCAAATACCTTAGAGAGAGCCATAAATAGTGAATCCTATGACACAGATGATCCTGACGCAGTATCTGGGTCTTTGGATCAGGAAAGTGCTTCTGATTATAATTCTGAACATTCTATTACTGGCTCGAGTGTTAGTGGTGGCAGTGATGAGACTGGTTCTGTAAATGAAGGTGATGGCAATGATGATCCACTTATTCAGATTTCAGATGTTGGCAATGCTTGTGAAAATCAGGATGGAGTTTCTCAGTCCGGGTCTGCTGATTTTGGGGAATTGATATCAAAGAGAGGTCTTGAATCCTGGTTGAATGACCAGCCTGGTTTATCCAATATGAGTACATCTGGACAAAGTCAAGTTTGCAGATCTACAGCAAGAATCTCCATCAGGGATATTGGGCAGCGAGTTAAAACGAAGAGCTACACACTCTTAGATCCTGCAAATGGAAACGGCTTGAAGGTGGATTTTTCGTTTTCATCTGAAGTTTCAACCGTATCCCTTCATCTTGTATGTGTAGAAGTTTTCTTCAAAAATTGTTCTTCGGATCTCATGTCAGATATATTTTTAGAAGATGAGGATTCTTGCAAAGGCTCCAATTCTGCAGATCAAACATTGGTTGCTACTGACAGGTGATTGCTATCCATACTTGTGATGAATGTTGCCAGTTCTTTTTTGTGCTTTCAAGGTTAAATATCTAAGTATTTAGATGTAAGGAAAGTCTTGTAATATGATTATCCTAGAGATGTTTCTCATGTCATTGGTTGAATGCCTTTGAAATCAACATGGGAACCTCTGCTTGGTCCATGCCTGAAGTTTGGATTAATTGGTGATCATGAAGGGGTATGGTTACAACCTGTATCACAAAATATGGTTATGGTTTTTAGTCTGGAAAAGTTTGCTCCACTACCCGTATCCAATAACTTAGTGTTTGATACAAGTTTAGATGGTTTTACTATTATTATTTTATAACTTGACCGGATTCTTTATTTTAGATGTTAAAAGAGGTTAGATGTGATTTCTATAAGTGCTAACATATCTGTCTCTAATTTGGTTATCATCCCAGGTAGAAATTATAATTTCTATTAATATTTGATTATTTATATAAGGTCAAAGAGTACATTTTTATCACTTTGGGTAAAAGTTTGAGGTTGGTAGATTTTCAAAGATTTTAAACTGTTGTCTTAACCATTAAGTGTCACCAGATCCATCTGAGTTCAGCCACCAGGAATGTAGTTTCACATAAACCGTTTATGATTGGCATATACTCAAAAGTATCTCTGTGACCTTAATTTTTTCCTCCCCTGCGCCCAACCTCTAATTGTATCTTACACATGCAGACCTTTAAAGCACTAAATCATGTTGAACCTTCTTATCTTGATGCTGCAGCTTTTTGACATCCCACAATGATGGACCAATTATGGTTTCTATGGAAGAGATCGCTTCTCTGGAACCTGGTCAGACAGCAAAGAGGATTATCCAGGTTCGCTTCCATCATCATCTACTGCCTCTGAAGCTGGCCTTATTTTGTAATGGCAAGAAGCTTCCTGTTAAGTTGCGGCCAGACATTGGATACTTTGTAAGACCACTTACAATGGATATTCAAGCCTTCACTAATAAGGAATCTCGTCTCCGAGGAATGTTTGAATACATGAGGAGGTCAGTCACCCTATTGAATCCTCTTATAATTTTTATTTTCTTCTTCGCTATTGCCTTCTCTTCCTTGTACTGTCTCGGAGTTGAGTGATAGGATTCAGAAATCCTGATGCTCATGTTAATGCAGTATTCATAGTGCTATACAAGGCCCATTGTACCATTGGACATAGTTGTTTGGAAATGCTACTCCAGCCCTAGCTTTCCTGTTATCAAACTGGGCAATTATGCCTATGGATAGATAAACAAAACCAGAAAAAGGAAAGAAAGAAAAAAAGGTAATGAGATGAGTAATGAAAGTGATATATAAAATTGCAATATATGACTGCCGTGGCAGGTGGATGAATGGTAAATGCACTTTTTCTCCTTAATTCTTGGGTTATAATCCCGTTAATTTCATGTTAGGGTGGGTGTCTAGCTCTATGGGGCCAGTGAAGTCTACCCTTCTCAGGGTTGCCTTGGCCATGTATAGGAAGTTCTGCGACCCCCCATTCCTATCCTTTTCTTTCTGCAGTGCAAAATAATAAAAAAAAAAATTAAAAAAAAAAAAGAAAATGAATTGTAATATACGATTTGCCACTCTGTCACACATCAAGATGACATATATACAGATATCTGGTGATATATGGAGTTATGGAGACGATTCTCTTTCTCCTGACTGCTTTGTTAATTGTATAATAATTGGGTCGTCTTTCATATTCTAAATTGGATTCTCTTGCATTATGCACAACAGTTGCATGTTCACTGACCACATTGAGGAGCTAAACAAGGGCAAGGGTGAGAACCTAGCAACAAAAGACAACTTTCTTGTAATCTGTGAGTGCCTAGCATTGAAGATGCTTGGCAATGCAAATCTTTTCCTTGTATCAGTGGATTTACCGGTTGCTGCCAACCTTGACGATGCATCAGGTATACACCTACGGTTCAGCAGTGAGATCTTGAGAAACTCAATTCCCTGCTTGATTACCATTACTGTTGAAGGCAAATGCTATGATCCATTGGAAGTGTCCGTAAAAGTCAACTGTGAGGAAACGGTATTTGGCTTAAATCTGTTGAACAGAGTTGTGAATTTCTTGGCTGAGTCCTCTAGTGTCCTCTCGTAACTGGTCGTAGTGGAAAAGAAAATGTGGAACTGTTAACCATCCAGTTTGGGAAGAAAATAGGTGAAAACTGAAAGAAATGGACTCATTGCCTTAAAATATGTGGTAGAATTCGTTAATTTATTGCAGTTTTCCAAACATTCTTGATCTTTTCTCCTTCTTCTTTTCTTCGTAGTTTCTGTATATAGGCATAAGCAACTTTGAATTTGTGTTGTCATATGAAAAGGCCTCTTGTTTTGTTCTTGTTAAGAGGCGTTTCTACTTGATGCTCTTATGGTATTATCCTATTTTGAACTTTCTAATTTTCTTAATTTTCTGACATGTGGCATAAAGGGTGCCTCATGTCCCAATTTAATGCCAATTGTAGTAATAGCTAACTGCCATGTTAATTAATCTATTGAGCAAAATTTAATTTGTATATCCAAATTTGTTTTAGCAATATTGGCTTTTGCCCATACAGCATATACCGTTCTGTAGCTTGCTCGACGTGTGCATTCATAACTAGAAGAGAATGCTACGTATATTCTCAAGTGCTCACTTTTTGACGTGTCAATAAAAATTACTATTAGATAAAATTACATGTAGCATCAAATGGTGATCTATACTGCCACGTCAAAGAGTAAGCACTTGAAAGTGAACAACGAGAGTGTGTGTATATTTTTCTTCGTAACTCCTACTTTTCAGTTAAAGTCCTCATCTATATCCGAACGAGTTTCAACAACGTTGAGTTTTTCCCTTTCCACCTATTTCCAACTGTTGCTCTCTCAGTTATTTCCGTTTGGTATCTCTTTGCCCATAATCATGGATTTCCAACGCCGGAGTGCTTCTTGGGTCACGTGGCGCCGTCTCTAGAGTGGTGGTTTGTTTTCCACCCAATTGTCACAGTCGCAGAAAAACAAGAGTTGATTGAAGTTAATAAAATCCCCTATAACGGTTGTATTCCATTCTAGTGGAATATAATCTTTTCCATTTCTTTTAAATGGAAAGAAATGAAATGGAGAAGAGCCAACTTATAATTAAGATTTTATTTTATTACGTCTAATAATTTATATAATATCATGCGCGGAATATGTTGCAACATCATTTAAATGACGTCTCTCTTATTTTCCTTTTTATTTGTGGGGTTTTTCTTTCCCTTAATATGCACTACTGTAATATTCAATTCATTCATGATTCCTACTACAATTAGAATGATTGGACACTTGAAACATGAGTTTTCATACATTATGAAACAGTAGCAGAGAATAATAAGATGGTTTGTGTATTGAGACAAGAGTTACAAGCACTCAAGAGACAAGAGTTACAAGATTAATTGTGTAAATTAAATTTATTATTATTAATGTAAAAGTATAGAAGACATGACATATAACGTTCAAACTTTTTCTCTATAAATAGAGTTTTATATACAATCAAATAATCAAGGAAAGATGTAACCTTTAACATGTGAATGTAGATTATATGGTCGAACCATGTTAATTCTGTCTCTCTTTCTTATTCTCAACTCTTTCGAGAATAATTTGGAATTTAGCATTTAACGTTATGGACTAAAAATCTCTGTAGAGTTGTACTAAAAACAATTACAATCGTAATATACTGAGCTGCTTCTTCTTCTTCTTTTTAGAAAGGCAGTAGGTAGCGGAACTCAGATTCATAAGGTTGGATTTCTACCATTTTTGTTATACGAGATCTTGTTTCCCCATTTAGACATTCCATCATCAATCTTTTCAATGACCCAGAGCGCGGCAATTGGCTGTAAATCCATTCTAGTAGAGATTCCATGCCATCTGCGAAATCTCTCATGTGCCATTGCAGAAGCTTGGGCACTACAATCTTTCTCTTGCTGGTGACTCCCACTGAAGCTTCCAGATACTCCACTTTTGCCCTGCCCAGTTCATTCACTACTTCATTTGGAGTGTACACCCTTAACTGCATTCACATTGGATCTTTCTTTCATCAACCTTATTGAACCTTATAATAATATTTAATCAGAAATAGATGAGAAAAATTGTTTCCTTACTGCTGGGGAGGACCAACTGCCCCGGCAAAGAGCAAATGTGACATTGGGTTCTGGATACCCCAGACCATAGGCATGCCTTAGCAGTGTTTCCTTCTCATCCAATGGGCCCTTGCAATATAATTGAGTAGACATGAATTCGTTAGCTAAGAAAAGAAAACGACCCAGAAGATCGAGCTCCATCTTTAGTTTGGTCAGTGCATAGATTGGATCAAGTACTGGGTAGATGTTAATCTCACATACTTGCTGTGGTTCATATGGATGTCGGAGAATAAAATGCTCGATAGCCAAAGCATTCAGTACTATTCCTCCCACATTCACTGCTGCCTGATTCAAAAATGGATCCATCTTTATGTCAGCACAAGACTTGGAACAACGCTATTTATGCTCTGATCCTAGCTAGTTACTTCCCCAAATGCTCCAATGCTTGCCAAAGTTTAGGATATAGTCTCGTAAGTGCTGCTAGAAGTACTACAGCTTTAACTACAATTCTCTTACAACTTAACGTATCAGTCCATAACTCTTAGTAAAACGATTAAGCCAAAAACGCCAGTTTATAAGAAAATTTGTAGTAAAAGCTGTAGTACTCCGACAACACTCTTAAATTTGCCAACCAAGTTTTGTTTCTATCTATATTGTGCCTTGTGACACTCAAATGGCCCCAAAGAGACGTACCTTGTTCATAAGCACAAGTAGTTTCGCCTGTGTAGAGGGTAGCCCATGTTCTAGAAAAGCCTGAAATTTGATAAAATCATAAGTAGTACTGAACTTAAAATTCCCATACACAAAACGCATTTACTTTAATTTATCTCGTTGTAGGTTTAAGACTCTTAAGTGTCTTACGGTACATGCATTATACAGGCATTGTAGACGTTGATCCAGAATGCTAGCTTCTGCTTGTAGGTCAAAAATGTCAAGTTGACATTGCATAGCTTGTGCATCAAAACCCTGCCAAACAGTCGGTTAGGACTACTGCTTTGTAAGTAATTAATTGTCAGTGTGTTTAAAATAGCCAGAAGCAAATTAACCTCAGTTTCCTCATCGCCGGTAAGCACTCCGAGAACCGGCCGATGTCTATTGAGCTTCTTGTGATTTGGATGAAGTTCTTGTATGGACCAACATCCCTGACAGCGCCATCTAAATCTGCCAACATGCCATTATAAGGATCGAGATTGGAGGTGCTGTCATTGAATAGGAATGTGGGTACTGTTCTGCACGAGTTGAATGTGGTCTTTGCTATGAAGCCTTTTGATTTCATGCAGGGGAGAGTAAGCTTGGGAACTACAGCGGATCCTTCTCTGTCCAGGGATGCCCTGTTTAGCTCAAGAAATATGCCGATTAGGCACTTTATTAGTTTCTCTGAGAGTTCATTTGGTTTCTCGAAGGCAGCTTCTTTATTAATATGGTGTTGATATCGGTTCATTCTCCTGGCATGCCTCCTCAACATTTGATATTCTTCTGTTCATCACATCCAAAATCGAATACAGGAAAGACAAATAGTGAAAAGAAAGAAGGTAGCAAACTAGAAATATATGTATTTGCAAATAAATAAACATGACTTTTTTTGGGAGTTTTTATTTTGTGGTGGGGGTACTTCAATACATATACATGTTTCAGCATGTTGACATGTAACAGGAACATCCGATCTATGGGCTCACTGTAGTCAAATCTTGCAGATGGTCTTTTTTTTTTTTTTTTTTGGATTCTCAAACCTTAGTGTAAGCAGGAGGCTTATGAACACTCTTCTTGGTAAAAATCTTTAGTTTACCATTGGCTCTTGTAGAAGGCATGCTTAGAATTTCTGAAACAGAACCCAACGAAAGTCTTCTTTGCCTTGTGATCCTCTCTTTCCTAAAATCATCATAATTTTGTGATCTGGAACGCTGGTCATCAAGCAATGACCAGTTATCAGGGACACATAGCAAGTCATGACTATTTTCTGGCAGCCTTCTTAACTGCTGGATTTCCCTTTCTTTGTTCTCTTCCCTTTCTTGGTGCAACCTTAATTTCAGTTCCTCAACTTTTCTCTCCAGCCATGTTATCTCTTCCTGTACCATTGCTAGCTCTTCCAGAAGCACCTGAACCTGCATTATTATACATTCCTCTCTGAGCACAGGGCCTACTGGCTACTTCCATTGAACTATATATATAATTATCGCCATGAATTTTCTCCTATATACCTGAGGTGGAACCAATGAGGAAAGACTTAAATGGGAGGAAACTGGGCCTTGTAGTGCAAAGCGCAAAACCCTGTTGAGTGCCTCTTCCCCGTCTAGTTCTGCTTGTAACTCCTTGACCTGTGCAAATTATACTCTGTGAGAAAGTTATACACCATTTCTTGTATTTGCATTGGAATTGCAAACGTCTCCAAATTCAAATAACCAGATAGGAAATCAAATGCGCACAATTAGTACGTTCTCACCTCTTCCTCGAGGTCGAGTCTTCTCTGCCGCTCGTCGCTTCGTTGCATTAGTAGGTCTTCAAATTTCATGGCGAACTCAAAGAGAAAGAAACTCTCATAATATATAACAATCAGACGGCAAAAGTCATGAAAGATATAGGGCTCAGAGATTAGAATAGGTGTGGTTGTCGTGGGTGCCACTAGCTATAGCTGTATAGGTAGGTGAAGTGCAAGCGGGGCGGGGCTGAGAAGAAAAGGAAGCAGAAAAGCATGAGAATGTGCGGTGGAAGAATACATTAGGCTGTGAATGTGATTGGACGGTTGGTATATTTGTGCAGTGCATGGTCATCCCATGAACTCAGATGACACATTTATTTCAACGGTGGGTTGGAGACGTGAAGCCCATGAACAGGAGCTCCTTTCTTTTTGTTCATTTGGGTGGCAGTTGTCAACGAAGTTACGAAGGGGAGAAGTCAACGAGCTGTTCATCCAAAATTAGTAAAAATTAAGATTGTTTTTGTTTTCATTTTCCTACCCATCCTTTATCCCACACATTCTCAATGGTATATTTAAAAACAAATAACAAGAAATATGTAATATGTAATAGAATAACATCAAACACGTATGTTTTTTTTAAAAAAAAAAAAAATCATTTTCCTATACATTATCTTTTTTTTTAAAAAAAGTTTAAAAGGGGTAAAAAAAGACTCAGAATATACCATCACGCCGTCTGTGGGAATCGAACCCACGACCACGTGGTTAAAAGCCACGCGCTCTACCAGCTGAGCTAAGACGGCTAAGTTAACTGTTCCCTTCATAAAATTGATTAAATAGTTTTTATTATTATTTTTTAAAAGCCAAAAAAACCCAAAAAGGATTCAAGGGTCAGAAACAATTCATTTCCCGCCGTCTGTGGGAATCGAACCCACGACCACGTGGTTAAAAGCCACGCGCTCTACCAGCTGAGCTAAGACGGCTCAGTTACTATCTCTTTAGCTAATCAACTATTTTGTTAAACCAATGATATTCGTTGAGAATAATGCATAGGAATGATAGGATGAATTGATGGAAAGCAGGTTACAAAAGCGCCGTCTGTGGGAATCGAACCCACGACCACGTGGTTAAAAGCCACGCGCTCTACCAGCTGAGCTAAGACGGCTTCAAGTAAACGTGTTTAAACATATTAATTATTCACTAAAGCTGTTTATTTCATTCCGTAAGATGAAATTTTGTTGCACTTGTGGTACAACCTTAAATATACGTACTAGGATTACATTTATTTTTTAATATCCTCTTATCAACAAAATTGAGCATAAAAGAATTTTGTCGCAATATTAATTAGCTGCAGAGCCATGTCACGATTGGAATTTGGAAGCAAAAGGTAACAAATTAATAGACATTTTTGACTTATAGGTAGCTGTTTGAGGTGATTGGGCCATAAAATTGCTTCGTTTTCTTTGAGGTGGTTTCTTTTTATATTTCTTGTAACTTTTTGAGATTTGTTTGTAAAATAAAATGATTTAGTGGCTTGCTTATTCTTTCAAAAAAGTTGAGGGTGTTTTCTTTATTTTATTCAAACTATATTATCTTGTCTTTTGCCACGTATCAAACAAGAGCTTAATTATGGTTCAATATAAGAATGTTTTCACTCCACATTAATGAGAAAATTACAACATTCATATTTTTTTCAAACCTATTATATTTTGATAAACATAATTACAACTTGCTTTTGTTTATATTCTAATGTAACGTTATTTCATGTTCAACTTATCATGTCTAACAAGTTTTATTTTTGTTAAAAGAACAGGGAAAAAAATCAGCAATAATCTCCTATATAATTTTGTATATATTGGGACATAGTGTCTCCCCCCAGAAAGAAGAAACAAAATCTAGCTCCATCACTTCTCCCTCCTATCTATCCTCTCTACGTCTCTTTATCGTCTCTCAACTGATCACCACGTCCATGGAGATGCTAGTGAAGAGGTCGTTGAGTGATTCGGCGAGCTCAGTTTGGATTGTTTGGCCAATATACCCATAATATTAGGGTGGTGAGGAAGTCAGAATGATGAGTGGTGAGGGTTTAATGATGCAGGTAGAACCAAGATGATCGAAGAAAAAGATAAGAGAGAGGTTTCCTCCAAACAAAATTATAAATCCATAAGCCAAAAAGGCTCTCTCATCTTACAAGTCTCCCAGTCCCACATCGAAAACACACTCAAATATCCCAGGAGAGAAGTTTATAAAAGTGGAAGCCATTCAATTTTTGCAAGAGGGAGAAGCGTGACCGATTAATTTTTGTTACGGTGCGTTTGACATTGAGATTTCGTAAACAAAAAATACTACTTTAAACCAAATCGTAGAAAATGAATCGTTTGAGATTAAGACTAGCTCCTTTGTGAGCTGAGTTTGAACATATATGTTTTAAGCTGAACCGAGTTTGAAAATTCAATACCGAGCTATTGGCGGCTCGATTACAACCTGTTATAATGTTGACTTGCTTTTAGTAAGTATTGTAGTGGGCCTCTCTTGTTTGATTAGTAGAGATGATTCAACTCTACTTTTGTTAGTTCGTTGGCTCTCTTCTTAGCTAGGTTTTTTTGCTGGAACTTTACTTCATTGAGAAGTACTTTTTTTTTTTTTTTTTTTCTTATAAAAGAGTAGCACTCCAACGTGAATAATGATTAGAGAAAGGAGAAGAAAGTGAATCTCATCTCACTTAGCATAGAGTGAATTTATGGGTGTATACCGTGTATTAGGGCTTTTGAGCTTTGAGTGATTTTCTCCCTGTAATCATTTTGATAGTAAATTTTCTCATGCATCTCCTACAGTGGATGTACTTCACATTAATGGAACTACTTAAATCTTGGTATCATGTGTGATTGATTTAATTTTTTGTTTTCTTATTTTTTACATCTCACGGGTCTTAGAAAATATGACATATTTCTTAACACAACCCTAAATGGATGAGGTCCTCCATTAGAAACAAATCAAATATGGAAATTAAAATAGAAAAATCAATAATTTAGATATAAAAATAGAAATAGTCCAAAACGCGAGATGTTGGATGCAATTTCTCTTACTTCAAAGAATGGTAGTTTTCTAATTTCATGTTTGCATCTTCACGACTTTGTAATTACATACAAAAACAATAATTGATTTTAAAAGCCACCTATTTTTTGATGAGCATTTAATGTACATGTAAAATTACTCTTGAAGAACTGAAATCCTTTGACAATGACAATATCTCTGCTGTAAATATATTCCATATATGCAGACCAAACGGACATTAATGGAACTAGTAGTTGTGGCTTTGCTTCCATCCCCCAAACTCTTCTCCATCATACTTCTCTTCTACCTGCAAAATCCAACAAACGAGAAGGTTGCCGTGTTATAAACAAATTAAAGCAACCAGCTGCTATATATATATATATATGTCACAGCTCAGAAGATTTAGAAGTACCTTTCTGGTGAAAGTGACGCCAACTTGAATCTCTCCGCAATAAGTTTGGTCACTTTTCACCACGCTATACTTGCGAGGATGTAGTTCAGAAGTTCCATTCTCCACTCCCTCTGCCAGTAAATCCTCCACGTAGATGCTTCACATGGAAAATTCATGTACACGAAAATCAGATAACAATCTACTACTGTTTTGGTTGCGAGTCACAAGTATTAGTGTGCGGCTGGGTGGGTGAAATTCAGGCAACTTAAAAGAAGGAGGTTTAGGGTGCAAGGTCCACCCGTTAGGAGCAGGTGGAACCTGCAACCTCCTATTTAAAATTCGAACAACCAAATTTCAAAAAATTCCCGTTCATATAAGTTATACCCATCCACGCACTATTTCTTAAGGACACTAATACATGATATTATTTCTTAAATTCAAGCAATAATATTATTGCTAGATCAAAATTATACGTTCTCCCACAACAAATTAAAGTACCAAATTGGAAGGAAGAAGTACTTGTGGAAGTCTTGAAAACATAAACTGTCATAATATAATGTCATGGTGTCTTACGTGGCTTGTCCAATGTAGTCATCGGCAGAGAATGTGTCCTTATCGAAGATTTTGAGAATGAATTTGTACTGGTTACCTTCCCCTGGATACTCTACCCTAAATGTAAATTTCTCGTTCCACGCCGGACTCCCACCTTCACCTGCACCAATTCATACACTTCTGTAAATAATGTTTCTTTAGGGGTAATTTAGTTTTTATTATAAGTCCTTAAAATAAAGCGGTCCACGAAGTACTTACCACGTTATCCACCAAAATATACATCATGTGGCAATACACGTGACGCTCATTTTTATAAAATATAAACAGCTAAGTAAGTTTGTGTAATAAAAACGGTAGTTTTTCAAGTATTTTTGTTCTGTAAAAAGGGCTGAAACTAGAAAATTAAGCAGTATATCTGAAAGTTTTGCCTTAGTTCTTGGGGAGTACTCTTTATTATGACTAAACTAATAGATGGGAGCAGTTCAAATTCAATTAGGTTAACAAAATCCTGTTTGGTTAAGTGACTTTAGTCTATTTTCTAAGTGCAATACAGCAACCAAACAGGGCGTATACTTTTTTATTTGAAAGATAATGTATTAAATCATATTCTGAATCTTTTAATGATTAATTGATTATCTAAGATCAGTTGGTTGCATCAATACCAGAATTTAGCCAGACTTTTGTTGTTCACGCATAATAGTAAGAATCGAGTGCTCTAAGCACACTTGCTTTATATTAATCCTATTTAAAATACATATGAAAATTGCATACTCTAAGGATAGATATAAATTTAATAGAATAAATTATAAAAATTTCCTATAACGAAATTTGAAAGAAAATTAACTTTGTCCTATTTTGTTTTCAATGCGAGTGGGAAGCTAGAAAGAACTAACCTCGGGCCACGCTGCTCTTGCGCTCTTGGCTTTTGTATTGTATTAGAACATAAGGATCCATACGACCTACCATATATATTACACAAAAAATTATGGAAAAAAAAAAAAAAAAAAAAAAAAAAAAAAAAAAGGGAAGAAAAAGAAGATAAGAAGGTTAATCATATATACCCAAATCGAAAATTACAGTGCAAAAGATAAGAATAACTAGTAGAAAATGAGTCAAAAAATTATTCGGTCATCTCTAAAAAACCTGCATAAAACGGTTGATGAAGCAAATGAGACAGAACGGTACAATTCTTTTACTTTTTATCTCTGATAAGTTTATAAATGTTCACGATGATAATATTTGACATATAAAGAATGGATGGCTCGTTTGGATGTGCGATTTTTTTGTATTATATTATACTATTTTTTACTATATTCGAAATTGCGAATACTGAGAAAATTTGTTTTTTGAAATTATGTTTTGATTATTTAGAAAACTTGAGACAAAATTAAAAAAAAAAAAAAAAAAATTTAAATAAAACTTGAGTAGAATTTTTGAATTTGAAAAACCTACCCAAACATGTTTTTAAAACATATTAGAAAATAATCAAAAACAAAATGCAACCCAAACATGCCTGAAATGATGGCTTATTGACTTATTGTCATTGATGGCCTGGTAGGGGACCCGGCCAGCTCATATGATAAAATTTTTGTTGGCTTGAAGGAAGTTGAAACATACTTTGCATTTTAATCAATAAAACAGCAAACGAGAAGAAGAACGAAAGAAATTCAGAAAATTTACCCCCTAAAAAAAACAAAAAGAAAACCAAGATGATGAATCAAGAGTCAAAGAGACAACAATTCGAGGAAACCCATGAATCTGCCTGGTGAATCATGAATGCTATCATGCTAAAAACTATGTATAATTTTCCATTCCAGAGTGCTGCATGGTCTTTTGTATCAAGCTTCGAAATACCAGCAAAAAGGGGGAAAAAGGAAAAAAAGAAAGAAAATATATATGTGAAAATTATACCTAGGAAATCATTGTCTCCAAGGCCTTTTGCATTCACCAGCAGCAGCTCCAATGTCCCGATTGCCATCTCTCTCTCTCTCTCTCTCTCTCTCTCTCTCTCTCTGAAATTTCAGTTTTTACAAGATTCTAAGAGACAAGACTTAATTTGTATATCATGGTTCATATATAAGACTTGTGATTGGTTGTTGAGTGACGGGCGGTCAAGATCTAAGAATGAACAAATTAAGACCGGCGATTTGGCTGACTTATGGGTTTCCTCCAATTGATGATCGACTAAAATACTATGAAATACCAAGTCGCCGGCACGTTTGATTGGGATAAATGGGGCGCAGCCATTGTGTGAATGTCACTTGTGGACCGTGGACGCAACGTTTGATTTACTTTTCTTTTCTTTTTTTTTAACCGTAAATATGATAGTAAGCTCTACTTTCTTACGAGCCCGAAAGGTTTAGAGTGCGTTTGGGATTGCGATTTCGTAGAAAATAAACCGTTTACAAATTGCGTTTTTTAAAAATTGAGATTTGAAAACGCAGAAAAGTGCTTATTTAAGTCGCAGGCAATTGGGTGTTTTTTTAAAAACGCAGTATTTTATAAAGCTAACCTGGGATTCTAAAGGCCAAACTGCGATTTTTCCAAACGCTTAACTGCGTTTTTAAAAATCACTTTTTTAAATCACACTTTTTGAAATTACAAACTCAAACGAGACCTTAGAATTTCAAGCACCCATTTATAAAAGAGTGCAAAGCTAAACACACAAAAGAAAACCCATTTAAATAACCCTAACCTAGTCTTTTTTACTAATATTTATAGCTTGTATGACTTTTAAGCTAAAGAACAAGGCTGAGGCTTTATAGCCTATTAACTTCTAGTTTTAGTCTTTTTAACCAAACGGTACTTCTTTGTTAGCTGATAGGTTCTTTTGCTTTTTAACAAATGGCACTGATCTTGAACCTAATTGAATTTGTGACTCGGACTAATTTAGTAATGTGTTCATCTTACATCTTTTATCACTAAAATTTGGTAATACAAATTAGTTATTATGAGACTGAGTTTTAACATATGTTAATGTTTATTCAACTACGTGCTTCACACGACAATGGTTTTTGAATTTAAACTTCTGATAACATTTTTGAAATTATAATAACACTTTTCACATTTTCTTTTAAATTGGGTTGGAAGAATTTTCCTGACTCACTTTATTAAATTGACTTATGTTCTTAGAACACGTGATTTTTACATACATTAATGATTCTCGCATGCTTTTTCAATCATATTAAAAGTATATATATATGAAAATCACATGTTCTTTGACGTCAATTTAATAGATTAAGTTGGAAAAAAAAATTCCTCAATCCAATTTGAACTAAAAATTTATTCCTTTTCAATTAAGTGATATTAGGTGTACCACACATTTTAAAACCATTTCATTATAATCTGACATTAGTTTTAGCAAGTGTAAAACGTAACACATGCTACACACTTTTTCTAATATTTTGTGCTCAGGACATGTAATTCATAAACAAATTCACATTATACGCATGATTTGACCATTTAACAATTAAATCAAGCAATACTCTTTTCGTAAAAACATTTATAAATACCTACAAATATTTTCGTATTTTAATTTGCCACCACTAAACATAGTCATTCGATATCCTAAATCTCCATGGGGAATAACTTCAATCAAGTAGTGGCAAAAACCTCTTAATTTTTGCCCTCCAATGAGAGATTGACATGTCATCATTAAACAACAAAAATAAATATTAACAAAAAATTAAATCTAAACACTCATTTTCACTTTTTTAGTTTTTTTTTTTAAAAAAAAAGAACCAAAACAAAAAACCATCCCAGCCAACCGCCGCCACTGCCCCACACCAAAATTGGGAATGACTGCCACCGAGCTGCGCAGCCGCCCCTGAGGTCTAGGGGTGACCTTCAGGCCAACCCAAGATCCATCTAGGGGTGGCCCGATGACCACCCCAGGCCTTGGGGTGGCCGCGTGGCCACCCCTGACCACTAAGAAATGGCCTTGCAACGGTGTCTGTCGTAGAGCAATGACGGCAACAGCGCCTAATGATTGAGAGTTTTTTTTTTTTTTTTTTTTTTTATACTTAAAATGTTCGAAACAAAATATAGATTCAGTGTTTTGCAAACAATTATTTTTCTTGTTATAGACTGATGTGTCGATCTCTTATTGGTGAACATAAAACCAATGTGTTCTGCCTGACTGAACAGAAGGGGCTCTCTCATCACCTTATTACCCGAATGTCAAACATGGGACCAAACAAGCTTCTCTAGCTCAAGAGAGCTTCTCTAGCTTCTTTTCTTCTTTTTTTCTCTTCTATATTTTGGAAGACAATTGCTTTCCTTGGAACCTCGAAAGGAAACCTAATAGTGAAGCTGATCGTCTTCAACCCCGTCCCAACTCCGACAATTCCAACTGCCTTCAACTCCGACTTTTTGGAGGCAAAGGCAGCTTGAAATTCACCTCCCTAAAAGGTTTTTTATTGTTCGGACTCTGACAAAGGCAAAAGCTGAAATGGGCATTTCCTAGGCCCTACATGAGAATAAAAACTTGGAAAGCCGATATCCCTAATATCGAATTCTTAAAGTTGAAGTTTAACATAGATGAAGCCAAACCATAAAAGTAATATGCATCCTAACACGCAACACAAATTCTTCAAATTAGTTCCTCCGGTATCACACGAGCCTACAACTGTTTGCAATATGCATACCACTGGAACCAATGTTACAACAAGAAAGCTCATCCTGCCTTTCCCTCATCTGCTGCGCCTAGGTGACATGTCAGCAGACCTGGACCTAGATCCAGAGGGTGATCTTGATACTCTTCCAGGCGATGACCTCCAGTGACCACGCGCTTCCTCAGTCTCGTATGTAGGTTTCCTGCAATGACATGTTTGACATAAGCACAAGCAATCAACAGAGAAAAAGAATTAAACAAGGAGTGCAAACAACCACATTTTAAATAATAACAAATTTAAACTCTATACTCTTAAGCACAAATGGTTCCTCTTGGGCAGAGGACTCCAGAAAATGCATGCCTTGGATGCACTAAAAGCCACTGGTACAAACTGATGCCTGCCCTAGTGCCCTGTACTCCATGCTGCATGTCCTCTGTTCTTTTCTCCGTTCTTTCTTTTTCTTTCCTTTTCTTTTTTTTGTTTGGGGGGGGAAGGGACAAGGGCCGTAACAGAGTGGCAACAATCACTAAAAATCATAGTTTTTGTTTTTTTAACAAGTCACTAAAAATCATAATTCCCGAAATCGATTCTGAGAATTCTGTCTTTCGCTTGTGCTAAAGAAGCAATCACGTCATCATCACAAAGCAATTCAAGGAACAAGACTCCTATGTAATGTACAACATGGTATAGCTAACAAGTTCAATTAGTTAGAAATTACAAAAACTTACTCGCGATATCCATTGCCATTTTCATTTTGATCAGCAGCATTGTCATAACCTGGAGAATAAGACTTGCCATTATCAGCATCTCGCTCCCTTCGAGGACCTCTTGGTGATCGAGGGTGCTCTGCGTGCCTTCTACTCGGGGAAACAGAATAGTCAGCCCTTCGTCTTGGCACAGGTGAGGAGGACCTGACAGTTGAAATAAAATTCACCACCGTTTGAACCTGCCCAAGTGACCACTAGAAAAGATATTATGGCAGTTTGTAAACTTGCAAGTTTACCTTGAGCGGTATCGATTCCTAGAACCTGAAGGATAGCGGGGGGAGCGTGAACGAGATACTGAACGAGATCGAGAACGTCCTGAGAGATATCAGATTCAAAAAAAGAGTATTTTAAACAGGAGTCACATAATGGATATGAAAAAAAAGAATGCAAAGCCATGCTAATTTATAGAGACCAAAACAGGACTCTAAATTATATAACTTTCAGCTTCCAAACTTCAATCTAATCGAATGATTAGAATGCCACCAAACAATTCATTTGGTATCCTTTCCAAAGGTAACTGTTGAGTTAGAAGTACAAGTGGCTTGCAGACCAGGTGCGTTTAGGTCTATGAAAATGCTACCCTCAGCAAATTATAGCAGCTGAGCTAGCAGGCATCTTGAAGAAATGACACCCCAATTTCAGGCCCACATCCCTACCATCTCTCTAAACGCAACAAAAAGATTCACATCATAACAACCATTTGAAAAGACTGACTTATCAACAAGAAAATGGTTCTCAGCGTCAAAGATTTCAATTGCTACGTTAAAAACTAACTTCAAAACATACAAAACAAATGAAAGATAGCTATCAGACTTAAAAAAGTAGCCTTATGACATAAAGGTTTTAAAGAGAGATCGTGTCAATGTTGCTTCAGTTCATTACAGGGCGTTCAAACTTCAAGACCACAAAGATGTAATAGGCAAACAGGTGTTTGGTTGGAGCAATATACATCAAGTCCTTTCCCTGAACTGTTTAGATACAGGATTTGAGGGCCCAGCCTCAAACTTTCGAACATGAGCTTGAACTTGAGAGAGGACCTAAATTTATCAATCTTCCTGAAGTTCAGGAATGATTACACTCGTACCTGATCAAACAGATAAATAGCCCTATAATGTGATTCCACAAACAGTCAGACTAGTATCAAAAGACAAAAGCTCCCAATTGATAGCAGGTAGTTCACATGTAAAAAGATAGGAGAGGCACTATTTTTTTAAGGTAGAACTAATTAATAGATTCACACCACGCTTCTTAACTTGCAATCTAAATAACCCAAGTTACCCAAGTTCTTCCAAATGTTAATAAAATACATGCAATAGATGCCACTATCCTTAACAACAATAATCTCATAAAAGCCTTTCAACAGTAGAATAATAGGTTAAGGGACAAAAAATCAGTAAGGCAATACCTCCAATGATATTTTGAGAAATTTCTCATACAGCAATAGCAACCATTGGGATTACAGAACTATTGAGAAGTAAGAACTAAAATTGTCAGAAACAGCATACCATAATGAGATGACCGCCGTCCCCCATAGCCCGAGCCCGAAGGTCCTCTGCATAAGTACAATAACCGACAGGAATCACCATGCATATAAGGCGTGGAACATAACTAGTGTAGGTGGCAAGAGGAAGGAGGGAGTGGAAGAATTTACCTCACCCTAGTCCTTTGACGCATTTCCTCTGGCCTTTTCCTTGTTTCAGCAGCAAGAACCACAGATATCTCTCTCCCAGCAAAAATCTGGCCATTCATATGATATTGAGCCTCTGAGGCATCATAACCATCCACAAACTGCACAAATGCAAATCCCCGAGGTTCCCTAGAAAGAAGACATGGGAAAGCTTCATTGAATGCAAGATTTAATCTGAGCAAACACAGAGTGTATGAGGGCACTGACTTGACAAAAATAGCACCGTAAGATACCACCACAATGTGGTTATTTGGTATACCTTTCTTTACACATCTAAAAATCAGCTCTGAAGCACTTCCAGATAAGTGCATGCTGAATTTACTTAAAGCAGATAAAATCCAAGCTTAGTGGCTGCCCTTTACTTTACAGTCAAGCATGAAAGCCAACTTCAAAAGAGGCAAGTGACTTGAAAATTCTTCACATTCTTGTAGTTACACGATGCACTTGAAATCAACGTTCCCACAAACTTAAAAATCCCTTCAGGTAGTCTTCAATTGGTCAAGACTATAAATCTTCTTCCTCATCAAACTTCTATTGATTGTGTAATTATATAATTTCTCTTCATAAAGGAATATCCTTCATTTGAGGATTACTCTAACACTCTTGGGGGACCAACAAGTTAGGCAATGATAAACAGTAGGTCTTCATCAAAAGTGGGGCTTGGGCTTGTTTTAACTTCAAAGTTCAAACCAACATACCCCCTGACAAACCAGTTCAAATTTTAATTCACTATGAAAAGGAACAATAAATACCTTCATAAATAGTTTAGAATGCAACTCAATAGACAACTTTTGCATCCCCTATTTGTATACCTTAACTAAAGATGCCAAAAAATAAGTGGAGAGTCTCAAATAATCAGCAATTCAAATCCATACTTATCCATCCTATGAATTTTGCTTGCAAAGACTAGCAACACAAAATACAAACACCTAATTTCTATCGATCTCAAAAGAACCCAACTTCAGCAAATTGATGCTTCTTTTCAAGCAAATTATACAACATCAACCTTGAGCCACATGCCTTGGCTTGGTTCAATTCGGCAATTCAACAGTTAATGTTTTGCAGTTTCAATAGCCCCTTTAGAATTATAAAATTTTAAGTTGATCGGTGATGTAACGCTGGAGTAGGGAAAAGCAAAGAAGAACTTCAGCAACATGTTATAGTTATAAATGACTTGCATTGTAAAGTTAGGGTGTTGGATCGTCATACAGAATCTAATATCACACTAGTTTGAAACAACAAGCTCAATCAAGCAAGCAAACTTGGCTGCATATAGATGAACTATGCTTCGAAATCACTAATTATGCTCTATTGAAGCTAAAGCTTGTTACAAGTCCAAGTGGGCAGTGCGCAGAACCCAGCTTACTTCCACCATTACATCTCTGTCATATCTAACAAGCTAGTTGGCAGGAATGTTACACATAATACATCTGCAAATCTCTACTGGTAAAAACTCACCCTGTGTAATAGTCCTTGGGAATATACACATCCCTTACTACTCCGAATCTCTCGAATGGAACTCGAAGTTCTTCTGGTCTGCAAACAGACAAAGAGATCTAAATAACCAACTTGTTTTGACAAATCAACAACATCAAAGGAAAGGGGATCTTCTACCTCCAAAACAACGATAAACAAGAACCCACCTATGGCTACACTGAAACACAAACCAATTGACAACAATGGTACAAGAAAACACTACCTGCAATCCAGCGGAATGTTCCGAACCAAAAGGCTTCCGTGATTCTGGTCCTTGCGTCTACCATACCCCCCACCACCACCACCACCACCGCCGCCACCACCACCACCGTATCCCCTTCTAGGAGGGCTTCTCCCTCGACCGCCATATCCTCTCCTAGGAGGACTATAGTATGGTGGACTATACCTCCTCATGATGCTGCCTAACATCACAATCACAACCCATGTGAGACTATACATAAAATACGCATTTTTCACTTGCTAAATGAAACTTCTAAACCCATTACGAATAAGGTAACTTAAAAAAAGGTAATTAATAGAAAAAATTAAAATTTATGCTATAATGTAATAGTAGTCAATACGAATTCTTCAAATCGCAGAACCTGATCTCAAATCACAAGCCAAGAAAAAAGACACCTAGATTACCTGCTTGGTTGCTAAGAAAAAAGTTCAATTCTTCGAATTTTCATTATTTTTTGGGGGCAAAGAAAACAAAACCTCTAGTCAACCCAGCATGATAAAACTATTATACTAAGCTTGACTAAAACATTTTCATATTTTGAAAATAAAAACCTAAAGATCGAAACTTTCGTTTTCTTTTCCTGCGATTTCTACCCACCCAAACGAAACCTTAAGGTTTCAAACAAGAGAGAGAGAGTCACAGAGGAATCTTAAAGCAGTTTTCACCGAGAAGAAACCCTTAAGATTCCCTAGATTTCTCGGAAACCAAACCAAGCCTTAGGGTTTCTCTTTTCATTCTTTTCCTGATCAATCGTAACGAACAAAGTAGACAGATTTACCTGTAACAACAAGAGTTTAGGAGAACAGACTACAGAGAGAACCCAAAACCTTTTACTTAGATCTGAAGTATGCGTGTCGAACAATGTCGCCTATTTTGCTTTTAAAAAGCCTCACTTCGACTTAAAAAAAAAAAAAAAAAAAAAAAAAAAAAAACTCGCTCTGGAATTTTCCACGATATTTTCAGACTTTAAACCCTAGGCAGATAATAAGGGCCAGTTTGGGTAGCATTTGGAAATAATAACTTTTATAGTTAAAAAAATAGCTTTTGAAAAAATATTTAAATTTTTAAACTTTTTTCTAAAAGTGCATTTAACCTATTTTAGAAAAAAAAAATATCAAAAAAATATTTTTTAAAATTTATACAAAACAACTAATTTTTATTTGAGATGTGATTTTTACACAACAACCATACACAATAATGACACAACTCTACTCATATGGAGTGGGATCCACGTGGTAGGTCCCACCACATATGAAGAGAGTTGTGTAATTGTTGTACATAGTTGTTGTGCAATAAGCATTTTCCTTATCCTCAAGAGGTAGCTCAATCGGTTAGGGGACCACTCCTTATAAAGCGAAGGTTACTAGTTCGAATTCCCCCTCCCCCTCTTGTGTTGACGTGTCAAAAAAAAAAAAGCATTTTCCTTTTTATTTTGCCCAGCTTTCTATGTATTAAAATTACTTTTTAAGATTGTTAATGCAATCCTAAACAAGCCCTAATGATAAAGAGTAGAGACCTTTTTTTTATCGTCTTTTATCTTCTCAAAGTTGATGTGACTTTTAAAGTTATCATTTGATCAAAATTTAATAGTGATCAATTACAAATTAAATGTTAATTTTAAAAGACACATCAATCTTGAGAGGACCTTACATAACCTTTCAGAGAAGTGCTACACATACCAATTTTTTTTTTTTTTCAAAATTTGATTCACCAATGATGTGTCACAATCTCATGTGATTTATCATTTTGAGAATTGTGTCATCATCTCATGGGATGATGACACATCATTTGAAAGAGTAATGATTCACTACCACCTAAATATACAACTTTTCACCACATTATCTATGTGGCAAGGTGGTCTCTCACCTTAATTTATTTTTAAAAAATAATAAAAAAAAAAACTCAAAAAGTAATGGGGGACCACCTTGCCACATAGGCAAAGTGGTGAAAAATTGTATATTTAGGTGGTAGTGAATCATTACTCCATTTGAAAACCATTTTTAGAGATAAAAATTTAGAAAGTTTTTTCCAACCTTCCAATAGCATATAGACAAGTCAGATTTGAACACTAAAATAGTAAAATGCATTAAGATGAAAACAACGTATCAATATCTAGGGTGCGTTTGGGATTGCGATTTCGTAGACAATAAGTGCGAGTTTAAACCAAATCACAGAACATAGATCGTTTGGGAATTGCGTTTTTAAAAATTACGATTTGAAAACGCAAAAAATCTGCTTTTTCAAATTGCAGATAAGATTGTGCTTTTTTGAAAACGCTGAATTTTAAAGGTAAATTCGCGATTTTAAAAGCTAAACTGCGATTTTGCCAAATGCTTAACTGCGTTTTTATAAATCACTTTTTCCAAAATCGCACATTTTAAAATCGTTATTTTAAATCGCACTTTTTAAAATCGCAAACCCAAACGGACCCCTATTCTCTTGAAACAAAATAAAGTGATTGACATGCCCCGTTCCTCCGCTGAACACCAAGTTTCCAAATCTCAACCATTAATAAGAATAAAATCATACATTTATTTGGACAATTTGGACAAATGTTTTCCATATTAGGTTGATAGAATTTCCTTACTCAATCTTACCATTTATATTTGATTGCAATCAAATCCTACCTTATTTGTATTATCTTCACCTAAGCTATTTCCTCTATAAATATGGTTTATTTTAATTATGAGGGTACGTTTGGTATGTAGTATATATTCATAAAATAGAATGGCTATTCCTATAGACTTGCCACAATCATTCATTTGTTTGGTTACACACCATTCCTTTGAATAGCTATTCTTTGAGGATCAAAATGTGTTTTTCAAAAAACCCACATTATATTTTTTTTTTTTTCAAACCCAACTTTTTTTTTTTAAAAAAAAAAAAAAATCTGAATATTCTATGAGTTACTAACCATCCCAAGGGCGCACAACTCCTGATGTTCTATTAAGGTGGCTGGCAACCCCCACCTAAAGGATTTTCAGATTTTTTTTTTTTTGGTACCAAAAATGTATTTTATAAATTTTGGTTTAATTACGGTTAGAACATGTATAGTGTTGCCAAACAAAAACAAAAGAATAGAAATGGTCATTCCATTCAAAATTCTTATATTTTCAATAATACACATTCCTATTCATAAAGGAAAATGATAATTACGTGTATTAAAAATGCTCCGAATAAACAAAGTGAATAAGAACATAATATAACCATTTGAACCCTTTCCTAGTGGTGGGCGTAGGCGTCTACGCCAAACCATCCCAAAATTTATTGTCTCTTTTCTCTCTCTTTGCTTCCACTCTTTTTTCCTACTTTGATACGTTACATAAATTTCTACAACTATATGTATTTATATAAAACGCATTGCAGCAAGAGTTGTTGCAAAGAATTCTTCACTTTTAGGCTGATACTGTGTAGGAACAAGCTCTGATCTGAAGATAAAAATTAGCTACAAGCCAATTTAATAAAATAACGTGTCCCTTAGAATGTGAAAAACACATGTTTTTTAATAGCACGTGCTTATCACAGAATTTTTTTAATAGAATTAATAAGAAAACATGTGATTCTCATATGCTTTAAGAACATATATCACTTTATTAGATCGGTTTGTAAGAATTAACTACAAACCCGTTTGAAGCTAATTTATGTCGATGTGAGACCAAGTTTGTTTTTGTGAGCGGAGAGTTTGAGAGTGAAGCACGGAGCTATAAAATGGGAATTTGGTTTGGTTGGTTCGGGGAGTTTGAGTTTGGTTTGGTTGGTTCACTTTCATCCAAGTTATACAAATTTCACATTGCTCACAAGGGAAGTTCATTGAACCGAGAAAAATGCTGTATAATGGAAAAGAAGCCAGCACCTATAAAATAAAATGCCTGTTTTGCAGTGTCTTTTTGAAATGTCATATGGCCCTGCCTCCAGTGCGGAATAAAGTCGAGCATCACTGCCAACTATGAATGCAAGTTACACCTTATTAAGGAACCAACCGAACGGTTAAAAATACATAAATAGTGATTCTATGAGGAAAGTAGTCAGTTCACTTGTGACTTTGCAGGCCATCCACAATCCAGCGGGTCTAGCAGTTCTTCATAGGGCACCGTCCACATACAGTTCTTTGCCAACATCTCATCAATATGCAAAAGAAAAACTTCACTTCTGCAGTCGACTCAGCGTTATCCAAAGTTTATATTCGTCCCGCTCACAATCAAGCACGATGCGCCTCTTTCATGAAGCTTCATACAGATCGAGGAATAAAAATGCATCAACATGCAACTGCAACATCTAATTCAGATTGCACGTTGTCAGAGTCCGTGAGCAAAGGACTCTTCTGGAACTTGTTTCTTAGCTGACCACAAGCCGCACTAGCATCCAGGCCCCTTGTTTGCCGTGTGCTAACTGTTATTTTACGCGATTCCAGAGCAGCCGCAAATGCCATCACCTGCCAAATGGAATAAAAACCATATGTCTATAGATAAATCATAAAATGAATCAAGTGATGAGGTATTGAGGCATGTTCTTGTTGAAAATGATGGCGTAATAGCACGTATTCAACATACAGCTTTTTTGTGTGGCCGCTTATACTCTGAGCCTTCTATTGGATTGAAAGGTATCAGGTTTACATGATAACCGCGTCCCCACTCATGGAGAAGATCTGCAAGTTCCACTGCATGCCCTGTTGTATCATTGACTCCAGCTGCCCATAAGCAATAATAACATTGAGAAGACTGTCATTTACATCAATATACATGTTAACCTTCTAGAAAGTGCGGAGGGAAAGGAGTGGGGTACAAAAGTGCTAAAAAGTGAAACGTCAGTACCTAAGAGTGCATACTCAAAGGAAACCCGCCGACTGGTTTCAAGGAAGTAGTCCTTGCAATCTTTCATGATTGCATCCAGAGGATAGGATTTTGCACTTGGCACAATTGCTTCCCTAAGTTTCTGGTTTGGAGCATGTAGGCTGATGCACAAGACAATGAGAAAATTGACAAGAAAATAAAGTTACATCTGCATAATCTGAGAAAGAGATACTGACATTAGACAAGTATTACCAAAAAGAAGTTAGAATACCTACGGGACAGACCAAAAGTAGACCCTAGAAATTGCAAAAATGGGGGGAGCAGTGAATTGAGAAGGGATGATACCACACAACCCAGAATATCTGATTTTGCAGTCAATACCCCGAACATTATTTTATTGGAGAAAAAAGAAGAAGAAGAAGGTAAAAAAAAGACGTGAATTCATTTAGAAATTTGGATCAATGACTTATATTACATTATACAGCTTAATGGCAGGAAGAATTCACTACTCTTCAGTATCTGGTGGGTTTATCTATTCTACTGCCAAATATTTCTGGTTGAAGGACAAAAGGCTTAAAAGATAAACCACAAATTTGACATATTGATTTATATTAATTTGAATCATAGGCTTAATGCTGTTTAAATTCCTGATTTTAGAAAATTTGCAGGCAGAATTGCTTTTAGCCTACTGCGAAAAAAGTTAAGGGGTTGGATTTTTTTCCGAGACAGGATAAAAGGCAGTCCAGAATGGCTCTTTCACTCTCAATTAGCATGACTAATAATCTGAACCCTTGAACAAAACATGTGAGGTGCATAGTGGAACGCAATTTTTATTTATTTATTTATTTTTTAAGTGGTGCAGAGTGGAACACATATACTGTCAAACAGTAAACACGGACCCCAAGCTATTGCATAATGCGACTGTAAGATGCAAATCCTAGGTAAATTTTATCGGTTTAACATGTTTACTTCAACAAAAATGGACAATTACTCACAAGCAAACAACATCATCAAATGGTTGACAGAATTATCAACCAAAAAAAATCAATTTCCGATTGTAAATGACACACCTGACAGCCAATGTTGACTGAAGTTTGAGAGAAGCCAGCTTTCTAATTGTGTTTGGAACCCCCACAGTAGATATCGTGATCATTCTTTGCCCAATTTGCACATCCTTAAATAGAAGAAAGGCCCATCAAAATTGAGCTTCTACTCAAAACCAATTAAAAAAAAAAATGGATTTCTAATAAGTTACAAAGAATTTATAACATGTAAATGGAAAATTCTAGAAGTAAATTACAATCAAGTTCAATTGAAAAGTAATAAAACTTACTAAAAAGTTATCATGGACATAAACAATGTAGTGAAGCAACTAGACTATGTGCATGCAATAGTTCTAAAACGCACCTTATTCAAGCACTGGTGTGCTTCAAGTACTGACTTCAGATTCAACATTGGCTCACCCATTCCCATGAACACCACATTTGTTACCCTCTGCTTGAAGACGTCCTCAATAGCTAATACCTATGTAGAAAAATGTATTTACAATCACTTCATGATGCTAAACAAACTCTAGCCTGCTTCAATACATTTATGTTTTCAGTATATGATTTTTTATTTTATTTTTATAAGTAAGAAGCCAATCTCAATAAAAAAGCGTAAGATGCCCTTTAGTACATTGGGAGTATACAAGGAAACACCTAATTATAAAGAGAAAAGCGAGCGAAAAAATTAGCACAAGTAAAAGACAAAGGGTAGATATAAGCCGTAATCCAAAAGTACAAAGGTAGAACGAGGATAGAATTTCTTCCAAAGTACTTTCCAAATCCTCAAAGCTCCTATTGTTTCTTTTCCTCCAAAAGCACCAAAAGAAGCAAATAGGCGTCATTTTCCAAACCGCAGCGCTCCTTGGCCTTCCAGAGAACCACCAACGAGCAAGCAAGTCGATAACTCGTCTGGGCATAACCCAAGACATCCTGAAACGACTAAAGAGAGAACTCCACAAAGCAGAAGCCATATCGCAGTAAAGAAGGAGATGATCCACGGACTCCCCAGTCTTCTTACACATATAGCATATGTTTATCACGATAACATGCCGTTTCCTAAGATTGTCCAGGGTAAGAATCTTGTCAAGACCCGCGGAACATACAAAGAAGGCAGCCCTTGAGGGAGCCTGAGTGCGTCAAATGCTTTTTCAGGGAAAGCGACTACTTCCAGAGCAAGCTAAAGAGTAAAAGAAGGACTTGACCTTGAACATACCTTTTTTAGAGAAGACACACCACAACTTGTCTTCATTGCCTCTACTCACTTTGACTGAGTGCAACACCTGGAAGAAAAAAAAAAAAAAAAACATCTACCTCCCAATCGTGAGCCTCCCTAGTGAAACTCACGTTCCACTAGTTGGAGTTGCCCAAAAACTCCAAATTATTAGCAACAACAGTGTCCTTTACACGGGCAATACCAAATAAAGCTAGAATAGCTACTTTAAGAGCCATGTCCCCACACCATAAATCATGCCAAAAACTGATATTGGAACCATCTCCCACAACAAATCTAGTGAATCTAGAGAAAGAATCCCAACCTTTTCTGATGTTCTTTCACACCCCCACCCCAAAGGCACCTGTCGACTAGAGAGAGCACCACCCGCCCCATAGGCTGTTGTATTTAGAATCCACGACAACTCTCCACCACGCATTTCTCTCAGACCCAAAACGCCATAACCATTTGCCTAGTAGGGCGCGATTGAACGTCCTCAAATTTCTGAGCCCCAGCCCCCCCTCAGAGATCAGAGAGTAGACCTTATCCTAGCTAACCAAGTAATATTTAATTTCATCGACTATCCCACCCCATAGAAAGTCTCTTTGGAGCTTCTCAATGTGATTGGTCACACAAGCAGGAATGGGAAGAGAGACAAGAATTATGTAGAAAGGTTAGAGAGAGTACTCTTAATAATGGTAACCCTGCCACCCTTGGACAAATACAACATTTTTCCAACTATCCAAGCGACACTCCATCTTAATCAGGATACCATCCCAGATAGACTTAGCCTTGTAGCACGCCTCAAGCAGCATACCAAGGTACTTTAAGAATCCACCATAACAATTACGGGTTTTATTATTATTATTATTTTCCTTTTCCAAAGTAATTGAAGTACTCAATTCCATCTTAGCATCTTCGTTTCCAGAATTGTGTATACCATAAAATATTCAAAGACAACTACCACAGAGTGGGACTATGAAGAGTAAATATAAGAAGACATTAATTAAGAGTACCTGTTCAATAATTTCATGCCTCTTAAGATTCCTTGAGAATCCCCCTTTTCCAGTGGCACAAAATGAGCAACGCAGAGGGCAGCCTACCTGAATATCCAAAACAACAAGGAGCATAAAAAACAAACCAAGTATAAAAATCAAATAACAAGAAACATATTGCTGATGTACAAAAAAAAAAAAAAAAAAAAAAATTCAAAATAATAATAATAATAAATAAATAAATAAAACACAGGAATCAATGAAAGAATAATCCCAAAAAAGGGGCAAAAAATGGCATTGGCTGGTACTGTAACGACTCAGGGAAACATTAGCCACATCTGCATTATCACTAAAGAAAGACTAATTAAGTTGCAATTAAAGTTCCATAGAATCTTATAAAGCTCGGTCTCACCTACTAAGGAACTCATGTGATACTTAACACTCATAAGCATCTTTATAATCCACCCACTCAATGTAGGTAATACATCTTCCTAATGTGGGACAAACTTTAAGGGGTGTCATAGGTCCACTCATAAAATCACCTGTGATGATACGCATGCTGTAAGGCGCACTGAACCTTTGCCATCTTCAACTGGTATGCCAACGGTTTCAATCAGTCTGTTGTCTTCCAACTTAATTAACAACTGCACGGTCAATGGAAAGTATAATAAAAAAAGATAATCAATTTAAATATAAACTAGAGAGAGATAACTTCCAAGAATCACAAAATTATCGAATCAAAATGCGAAGCAAAGACATTTGCTGATAAGATATCCATACACACACTTGACACCCAAAACTTATGATCATGTCCTAAATATGAACAGTAGAACTCTAGCATCATATTACCAATGAGCTTTAGCTCAAATGGTACTTATTTCCCTATGTAGGGAGGCAAAGGGTGAGGTTGTGGGTTCAAGTCCACCGGATGCTTGTGTAACTTACTAATAATAAAAAATAAAAAAGACTCCAGAATCATATGAATTGGCCCAACCAATACATTTCATCAAAACTGCACACTTACACAACTGCCCAAGAAATAAATGTATTATTAAAACCAAATTACAGCAAGAAACGATTCAATTAAGTTGCTTTTCACCTTAATAGTCCCATCAGCAGCAGTGACAGTGCCATAAATGGGCGACCGCCCAACCCTCCATCCAGCTTCTTGAAGACCATTCCTGAATGCCTGAGGCACTGTAACAAACCATGACAATAACACCAATAAAGAAGAAGAAGAAGAAAAAAAGGCCTCATATTTCACACAATCATTTATTGGGAAAAGGTAAATGTCAAAAAAAAAAATGTGACCCATGAGAGGGGGAAGGAGAGGATTTTCTCACTTTGACTGAAATCTTGAATTTCCTTCACCTTTCTCTTGTAAATAAGATGATGGAGTTGCTTCCCTCTATACCTTTCCTAAAACATAATATTCCCCATAATCAAAAGTATCAGTACAAAATACGAAATTGCGTGAACCCTTTCGTTTTAAGTCCTTCAGATATTTCGGGGAAAAAAAATCTGAACTTGAAAAAGTATTACCACCACATATGTTAGTCAATTTCTTCCATTTTCTCGGGAAACAAACAGGGGGTTAAGTTTTTTTGTGTCTTTACCTGTTCGAAGTCGACGGCGAGCTGTTGGAGCTCCTGCTCGGACATGCCGAGGAGGACGTGCTGCGAATCAGCGAGGGAGGCACGCGTGGGGGAGGCAGTAGAGAAGTTGCAGGAGCGAAAAACCGCAAGGGTACGAGGGCGCACTGCACGTGCGAGAGGCGCGAAGCACACGTGCTGGACAAGCGCCATTGAAGTGCCAATCCTCATATCATCACAAACGCTAAGGAAGCAGAGCACTCGGCAGGCTAAACATCGCTTAAACCTCCGATTTCGGCCGAAAAGACGATAATAGCATTAGATATTTGCTACGTTCTCTTCAACGACATGCGTTTACGGGTATGCAAAACGACCTTAATACATGTCCATTCATAATCAATGGAAAACACAATTACCATATCCCAAACTTTAGGACATTATAATTATCCAAAGAATTTAGCATTTTGTCACAACTTATTTTTAGTGGCAGTAGTATTTATGTGCTCCCAGGGAAAATATACTGATGGATTTGGCTTGGTTTTAATTCTAGTTCAAATTAGACCTTTTAAAATTGGGACACATCAATTGTGTCATGTTATGGGACATGGTCAAAATCTCACTGGTTTTAGTTTCAACTTAAATTGGACCCAAGCCAGGACCAAAATTGACCCTCTCAAGAAAATTAGATGGTCATTCCAAACTGGATTTCTATTTGGTAGGCCTAGGAATTTGTGGAGGTGGGAAAATAAAATGTGTTACTATTATGATGATCAATATAATAATAAGTAATGTTAGAAGTTTTTCTTGTGTTTTTTTTGTGTCTTTCTAAAAATAAAATGGCTTTTAAATTACCATTGGACTTGTGAATGATCAGTATTAAATTTTGATCAAATTGTGATTTTAAAAATCGCCTCATTTTTGGAAAGACACATGAAAAACATCTAAAATTACTCTTATATTGTCACCATCTGGATTCATAGACAAGCAAGCTAAACGCATTAATCAATTGTTGTACTAAGCCATGTGATAATTCGAAAGGTGATGTAGACTACAAAGTTGAAACCCCAATATACCAAGACCAAAAACTTAACAGTATGGGGCTTGTATGCCAAAATCACATCAGCTGCTATAAATGCATGAAAGTGTACAAAACTGCTCTAAAGGATCAAGAGCCTGGATTTGTCTGTAACAATGAAAAGGGCAGAACATCATATTTGTCAATTTTACTAAAAAGTTCCGACGAACAATGACAGGAGTCAGAAATCATAGTTGTCATGGTCATTGCTCATAACCAGAACCCTAAACCACTACAAGAGATTTGAGCTGTGATTTCAACTTTGTTCACTAGTATGTATTGGAAGGGGAGATGTCCGCAAGCACAGAGACCGAAAGTCTGGCTTTTGCAAAATGCAGTTGATGTACTTTACTTCATCACAAATGTGAGACTAAAGCCCAGGTGGCCTGAAAAGAAGGTAAAATGAAGGATAAATTAGGAAGATATGAGAGAGAGAGAGAGAGAATAGTATAGATAATCTATATATCAAGATGTAAATGAATTCAATTGACAAAATGTAAAAACGAAAACAAGTACCCAGATGAGATGAAAGACATAAAGAGAAACATATTCCATAAGTTTTCTCTTAGGAATAACTATTCCTTTAAAATGAAAAATAAAGCCTCGTTTGATTCGTGGAATAGGTTTCTAGAATGGAATGATCATTCCATAGGATTAACTATTCTTTAGTTTGGTAGGAGTATTTTTTTTTTTTTTTTTTTTTGATGAATAGTTTGGTAGGAGTATATTCCATGGAATAGGTATTCCCTTACCTCTAAAAAATGAGAGGAATAGCTATTCCATAAGGTAAAGACGACATTTTCTAAGAAAAAAAACTCATTTTTTTATTTTATTTCAAATCTTTTTTTATAAAAAAAAGAAAAAAAAAAAGAAAAAGAAAAAGAAAAAAAGAAATAGTAAATCTAAACTCCAAAGTGGTTGGCCAGGGGTGGTGCACTCGGGGGGAACCACTGAGGCGTTACGGGGGTGGTGTGACCACCCCCGGAGTAAGTGGGGATGGCATAGGCCACCCTCGATGGGCTTCGGGGATGGCCGTGGCCACCCCTGGAGGCCACCTCAGGTTCAATGGTGGGTGGCCGGCACCCACCAGTTTATTTCAATTTTTTTTGTTTCTTTTTTTAATGTGATTTTTTTTTTAAAAAAAATAATAATAATACAATGTAGGGTTTTTTTAGTAATTTTCTTTTGAACTCTGATTAAAATGTGTGAGTTATTACCAAACAAAAGAATAGGAATAGCCATTCCATTCCACCACCTTTTATTTTCAGGAATAGCTATTCCTTTTCCTAATGGAATGACCATTCCGCGAACCAAACGAGGCCTAATTATTCATCTAAAAAAGGGGAATAGTAGGCAATAGCTACGAATGCCTTTTTTTGTGTACCCCCCAAAAAAATATATTATTTTTAGGGATAGGTTATTTTAGAAAATTTAGTTAAAAGCTGATTCCCTTCCCGTTAGGAAATTTGGTCATTATTGTGTTGTCACCAAACAAATGAATAAGAATAATCATTTCATTCCGGCTTCTTGTATTTCTCGTAATACTCATTCTCATTTCTAGGCAATCATCATTCTAGGGGGCCAAATATATCCTAAATGAATTTAATTGACAATATGTAAAAATGAAAACAAGTATCCAAATGAGATGACATGCACAAAACCACCCAAAACATAAAGAGAAACATATTCCATAAGTTTTCTTTTTGGGGTGAATAAATCAATAATTTCATCAGTTATAGAAACTCCAGTACTTCTCAATAGGGCTAGGCGTAGTGGCAGAAAAAATCAATTTCTAACAATGTTAGGTCGATAGGCGGAACAAATATAAAAAAATTGGGGTTCCGACCCGAATTGACCCGACATTTTCGTAGCTATTTTTTTGGTACTTAATTAAAACATCATTTTTATAAGCAAAAAACGACGCCGTTTTAGATGCATATATATATGCATCGCTTTCTCAAACCCTATCATTTTCACACCCCCTTCGACCTTCGTTTCTCACTCTCTTTGTCTCTCTCATTCTCAGCTTTGGCCCTGGCCCTTCACACCGTCGTCCCCCTCTCAGCGCCGCTGCCACCCTACCTCGCTCTCAACCTCTCACTCTCTCTTGAAATCTCAATCCGACGTCATCAAGTATAAGTCTAGGGCTAGGCATAGTGGTTGACTGCCGCCTACCAGCCGAGGTGACAGGTTTTTCATTAGGTTGACTACTTTTTTCATTTCTCGCTTACCATCTGCCACTGTCACTGTCACCGAATTGGCAGTGAAGGTTAATTATGGAAATGCCCTCCGTCAGGAAAAGTCGGTGAATTTACCGACTTTCCAACGTCGGGCGGGGTGGTAGGCAAAAGTGGTATTCCCAACCCCGAGTTATCCGACACCCACCCCTACTTCTCAAAGCATTTAGTTCACACTGTTTTCCTATCTTTATTTGTAGAGAAATGTTATATGTACTTAAAATTTTACAAAGTGAGCCTTACTAACTGATGTGGAGCTTATTCATTGAAGATGATCAAAACAATTAATAAAAAAAAATGTTACAAGTATCAATGAATAAGCTCCACATCATCTTAGTAAGGTTCCTGTTGTAAAAATTTAAGTACATGTAGCATTTCTCTTATTTGTATCCTATGCTTCAGCTGTCATTTCACTTTTCCTACTGAACAGTCATGCATTTGCTTTCTGTCTTTTACCATAACCAGCATGATGGAGAAACCTCAGCTGCAATTTCCACCTTCCATATTCATCATTACAGTCCAACCTCGGCTGTCATTTGTCTTGATGTACACAAATAAATGCATTTACCCAAACCTTCAACCTACATATGCCTTCCCAAAAACATCTGCCAGTTTAACACTGGCAATTTAGCCCAGCAATCCATCTAACACTGGCCGGCACAGAAGTATCAGCTGCCTCTCCATTCAGAAAAATTAAGAGATTGAGCCCTCTAATCCCCGTTAGCAGATATTTGTGGCAAGGTAAAAGACCACTTTATTGGATAGGTATGTTTTTAAATTGTACTGCCTAACCTACAGACGATGAGAGTAAGAATAATACTGCAAAATGAAATAACAGTCAGTCTATAAATTGAAAACTTGAGGAATCAGGCCATAAGGACTACATACTGGCTTCGTCTACTAGAAGAGCCTCGGCACTGATCTCCTTGGTACTTTGCCTTCGAGCTTTAGTCTTCTATATGCTTCTCTGATGTGACAAGGTCGAATAGGACCTGAATCCTTCCTCTCGGTCATAACTATTCTAGCTGCAAACTGAAATGTATCAATTGAAGATACCTAGAACACCAAGCTAATTTCCAAGTATCTGAAAATACAGCTATGGAAGACTAAGATATGCACTATATTTACATGTGGTTCTGCATAATGTGATAGATAATGCATCAAACTGCTACAATCACATTTATGTCTGACAGTTTGGTCATTCTGTTTCATATTCACCTAGTAACAAAGGTATCCCTTTGCTTCCCCTTCTGTTCTAAAATTGGCAGAGCTACCTAAGTATCTTGTAAAATGTCACCCCGCAGGGGGAATAAGGTGTACAATATTATTCTCATGGGGCTTATGTGGAAGACATCTAAACTAGAGAGAAAAATATTGAAAATAGCATCCTTGTAAATAGGTAGACTTTAAATGAAAATTTGCAAAACTTTTGGGAAGCAGTGCCCCTCAAAGTCCGTTGCTAGGTCCACCCCCACCACTGCACTGCCAAAGGGGATCACCTGTTATTTGGAAGTTACATGTCAACATCATTTTTGAGTTGGATAAAATATGCGTACCGGTCTCAACAATATCACCAACAAACATTTTTGCTGTCGCTGAAACTGCAACTATCATTGGCTCAGAAATTGTCCTCATCCCTGTGATGCTCAGTAACAACTGCACTCTCACCGTGTAAGAGAAACAAAAATTAGGGCAGACTCCAATTGCATAAATGAATCACCAACAGGTTCTATTGCCGCACTTTAAGAAATACATGCCTACTAAGAGGTCAACAAGCCTAGAAAGATCTTTTGCCAACTTATTCTCCTGATGAGGAGAGATTAAACCCAAAACACCTCCATGTAACTGAAATGTAAGCCTATCTTGTTCTAGATTTTCTCTCTCTACACAGGCATCAAACATGTCCTTTGGTAATTTTCAGTACAATGATCATGTTTCATTTTCGGCAGCTGGATCCTCAATATAACCACCGCTTAGATCACAAAAATGGGGGGAACCAACAAATTATGAAGCAAAAGAAAAAGGGTTTCTAAGGTGGTCAATAACTCAACTTGATAAAGCCTTAAAAAAGACACCCAACTAAACAAGGGAAAAGAGTGGGAAAATGCACAGAAAAGATATAGAACAAACATACCTTTCTCATGTCAGATTTTTTAAATCGAGATCTCCGAAAGGACTCATACCTTTCCGTTTGTTCCTCTGTGAACTGTGATAGGACAGCCCTGCATAGAAAAGAGGGTAATAGTGTGAAGCAACATGTAGTTGCAATTATCCATAATATATATGCAAAGCAATATCATGTCTCTCAGTTTTTCCATAAAGCTAAATTATTTATTGTGTTTTAATTGGCATTGAATTGGTTCTACATCAGTTATCAAAATATTTGAAGAATAATAAAGATAAAAAATAAAAAACCATTTCATACAATGTTTTAACTAGCAATTACGATAGGGTGATTTTGATTTCTTCTATTTCTGTGATTCATTCACAGAACTATCTACAAGGCATTAGAAACAGTTATGAAGCCACATGTAGACCAGAGGGCCATAGCCCCCTTCAGTAAGTGTCATCATCTTATGGGGATTCTAACATCCATATCTTGCGGCTCTCCTGAATCAAAATTAAAAAATTTCATATATGAAAAACTATTAAAAAGGCAAAATTTTCTTCTGAAATTTTTTGAGAAGTTCTTAGGATACTTGACTTTCAATTAAGTATAAGAAAACTCTCGTAACAAATCTCTGTAAGTTTATTTACCAATATACTCATCAAATAATGGTTTCTCATTCATATAATATCCAGAACAAACATGTCGTGTTAACCCATTACAAAGAAGAAGTGGAAAAGAACAAAAGGCTTCTTCTTTCCCTCTCGTTTCTCAGATTCTCTTCCTTTTCCATGAGAAATAAGCATACCCCACCATACCAATGATAAAGCAAGAAAGACTAGTTCTCTTTCATTGGTAATTTACTTCAATATTTAAAGATTAGCTTATGGTCTTTTAATATATGTGGTGTATGCTTTATAGTTTTTCCATTGCTTTAAGTTTTGTGTACTAATAACGATAGAAATTGATGATCCTGTTGTCTATTTATTGACCTTAAATCTTGAGTGTTTTGATTTTATTTTATTTTTTTGAAAAAGATCTCTTTCTAACGTTCCTATTTCTTCATTAACCAAATTGCTAGTATGACAATTAGTAGCCAAATTAGAAAATTCAACTTGGAACTTATTCATTTAGAATTTCTCTTTGATTGTCCACCAAATCAAATACTAATCTACTTACCGTGTCTTGGCTAATTTATTGGGGTCCCCCCTGAATGCAATGTTTCTACTGTTGATGTCCACATTATCCTCCTCCTCCTCTTCCTCTTCATCCTCATCTTCATCATTGCCCATGGATGCATTAGTCCGAGTTGACGCTGCCAATGCTGGGGATGTTAATGGGTTAGTGGGTGTAACAAATTGATTCTCAACGTGAATAGGATCAGCAGTGGGTGAATCAGGTGACAAATCTTCTACATCCTCAAATGCAACTTCAAACGGGTCCATCGATTTCTTGAGTCCTGTCCTCTGCTTTTACAATGATAATAACTTTATCAATGAATGAGATAACAAAATCTAACTATCAACAAATTAACAAGCTTTTCGTTTTTCCTTAAATTCATTTGAGCATTTCAACAAACATGTAAAATACAAAAACCCAGTTCTTGATTACGATCAGACTCTATGTACATTTTAGTGAACCAACGAGATAACAAGCTAACCATTTTTAGTTTTCTTTTTTTGACAAAGACCAATCTACGAATTCCAAATTTCTAGCCAGCATATAAAGATACAGACTATAACCAACCCAACAGTTTCCTTACACAGATACATCGTGTTTGGCAGCATGGAGTTGAGGTTTGGATTTGGAATAAGAATTGAGTGGTATTACAGACTTCTGTTCATCATGTATTGAGCTGTGTAACTCCAGAGATCAAACTCCTTGCTATCAATTAAATGATATGATCAAACCTCTAGTCCCTTTGAAAGTGTAAGCTTAAAGGCACAAGCTAAACATTTTATCGAACGCATAAAGTGCAAAGCATCTGGTCTTTAAGATTCAAAAAACATTACCAGCAAACAATCAGAATGAGAGAGAGATTGCTTTCGGTTGGGCCTCGGACGTTAACGCAGCTACAGTGAACAACTTGTGCGATCATATCTCAAAATAGGACTTAAGAATCGAATTTCTAGATGTAACGGAGTAGTCTCAACCATTAGTTTCGATTTCAACGTATAAAAGTAGTTATCACTTCCACGGATAAATAGTAACTGTTGAGGTGATAATTATATTGAGTTGTTATAATTGATAATTAGTAAGAATTTAATTTTTGGGGTACACGTGGTTTAAAAAATTACTGCCTGTATATATTCTACCCAATAAACATTAACAGCGTGTCACGGTAAACCAATCATCAACGGCTTCATTGATAACATATGGTACATATTAGTTTTTTATTTTTATTTTTTATTTTTTATTTTAAATAATATTAATAAGGCATATGAAATCATTAACTTTTCTCATGTTTATCATAATTCAGAGGCAACAAGAAAACGATTCAAAGTAGGATTTTCTGAAACCATTAACAAGACAATAACTGTACAATAATCTACAATGGTAATGCATACTCTCAGCACAAGATACGACGTTCATCCAATCAAGCATCCCTTTATTCTTCTTTTTTTCTTTTTTCTTTTTTCTTTTTTTTTTTTACTTTTTTTCTTTTCGTAGAGTGCATAAATATGAATATAGCATGCGTGTAATTTTTTTTATTTTTTTTCCCCTTCATGTGTTGAAGTGAGAAGCAGATGGGCTGGGACAAGAAGCAGCTTTTTCAATGCGAGTTCCATTGCCTGAATTTAGAGAGCCCCCAATGTCGTCGGAGTCCTGAAGCTGCTCCAACATTCCGACCACCTCATTCATGTTTGGTCTCAACTTGGGTTCTACTGCTAAGCATCGGTTTGCAAGGTAGGCTGCTTTCAGAGCTGCACTCAGTGAGTACTGGCCTTCGATACGAGAATCAAAAACTTGGAGAACTTTTCGTTTGCTGGCAAGGGAAGGCTTAAGCCATTTAACTAAATTTTGCTCTCTAGCTGGCCTGTTCTCGTCCATGGCTCGTTTGCCAGATAACATCTCTAGGAGAACTACTCCAAAACTGTAGACGTCACTTCTGGCAGTTAAATGACCTTCACAAGAAGACAGATGAACTGAGTATCAGATCCCAATATAGAAAATTGTACAGCAAACTGCAGCATTCGCCAACGGCTCACTCTATAGTTCATATGAGTACCAGATAAAAATGTGGTGATTTAACATGATATTACATAAGCAAAGGTTTTGAGTTTGAACTTTGTTTCTAACGTTCACCTCTCATTTTAATTAAATATTCAATGTGAGGCTCTATGATTCTGACATTCCTCCTCACGTGTGGACTTAAACTCGTCCTCAACAAACGAGGCATAACATGTGAAATATTTATCTGAAATAAATAGTAAATTCTGGAGTCAAGACATCTGCTTTGATATCGTGTTAAATACGACTTATCTGATAGGAACGAGTAAATTTTATCATTTAATTAATACTTTAACATTCTCCTTCAAGAGTGGGACCATACAACACATAAACTATTTTAATTGAAATTAGGGGTAAATTATAGAGTCAAGATTCAAACTTCTCGGCTCTGATACCATGTTAAATCACCATTTATCTCAAAGCTTAAGCTAGCTTCAAATAGATTTATAGTGAGAAAGTTGGGACTTGATATGCCCAAATTGAACTTGAGATCCCCATACATAATGGAGAATAGTTGTCACTACAACTTCCTCAAATGCCATAGGCATACTAACCAAGCCTGGTTAAGTTCCTTGAAAAGCAAGAAAATTGATGAAAAAGTAATTGTTATTCACACTCTTGTTTCGAGAAACAAGTGATGAAATATTTGTGTCTGGCAAGACATTGCAGCAGTGAACCTCATGGCAAAAGTTCAGATTTTTAAATATGAGAAATGAGCAAAGCTTAAAAATTTTAAGGTACCTGTAGCCATATACTCAGGAGCTGCATACCCATAGGTACCCATGACCCTTGTAGAGACATGGCTTTTGTCACCTGTAGGCCCATCCTTGGCCAACCCAAAATCTGAGAGCTTTACATTATAGTTCTGCAATTTATTATGAGAAGTGGGTGAGAGCATGTTCAACTAAAAACAGTCTTAAACTCCTCCAGAATCCCCAAAATTAGAACAATTGAAAAACGTACGCTATCGAGCAGGATATTAGACGTTTTGATGTCTCGATATATCACTTTTGCTTTGTCACTGTGAAGAAATGCTATACCCTTAGCAGCACCAAGTGCAATCTTCATTCGGCGGTTCCAAGAAAGCGGTTGAACATAGGAAGCCCCTGTTCCAAGATGATTAAGATTCTTGATTAGAATGTCCACAGAGATGTTTAAGTAAATACTTCAGAAGGACATCAAGAACTCACTCCTAAATAGATGATTGTCCAAGCTGCCTTTGGGCATAAATTCATATGCTAGAAGCCGTTGGTCATCCTCTAAGCAGTAACCAATCAATTTCACCAGATTAGGATGCTCCAGCTGCCCCAGGTAGTTGATTTCTGCCTGTAGTTCAAGAGGCTCCGCAAAATTAATCAATCATAACTCCTGAAGATATAATGTGCAATACCATCTGTTTGCAAAAATGACCTCAAGCAAGTTGAGGATTTTCTAATGAATTTATTGGTAATGTTGAAAAGAGTATAAACTATTATATGCAACTCATTCGGAGAACGTTAAGGTTCAACAAAAAGGCTAAGAATTTCAGGGAGATATGAAGAAATACAAAGAAGCCAAAGAATGGTAGAAATAAAACTCACCAACCATTCCTTGTGACCCTGAAAACCTTCTTGATTAAGCCTCTTCACGGCAATAACCATGCCGGTTCCGGGCTTGACAGGCGCAAATGAATGCTCATCAATCCATCCTTTAAAGACACAACCGAAACCGCCTTCACCCACCACACTATCAGGACGGAAGTTCCTGGTGGCGGTTTTGAGTTCATTACAGGAGAAGATTTTTAAATTGGAGGACTGCAAGATCTCACCCTCTGTCCGAGGCGTTGAAGGCACTGGGACAGATGAGAACTTACTGCTTGAACTGCTCAAATTCCCGTCCTTTCTACCATATGTTGAATTCACACCTACACGCATCAATACCATATAACTAGTAAATTCATCTATAATTCCAACACAAAAATTAGCACTCTTCTTACAAACTTGACCACAAATTAACTCAGTTCAGAAGCAGGGAGCAATGTTGGTTGCCAATGTTAAAAGTATTTTCAAAATTAATATGTATATATATTTATTTTGTGCCTTCGGAATGATTTAAAAGGAAGGTGTTAAAGAGCATTAAATGAAGATAGTCCCACATGAAAAAAAGAGAAACTGAAATTGGCATTTATAAGGACCAACACACTTTAAGCATTTAAAGTAATGCTTGGGTGTATACTCTAATACGGTGCGAAGCACCGGACGCACGCGCACGTGGCAGTGGGCTGTAGGGCGCTTTGATGGCGCACTTGGCACGAAGCATCGGAGCTCAGAGCGATCTAATCATGACCTTTCGATTTTGGATGGTCCTGATCAATCGATCTAGTGGTTTAATCTAAACCATAGGATGCTTCTTAGGTAAATCCAGTGGTTGGATTTACTAGACAATCAAATAAATAAACTGTAAGGTCAAATCACATTTGATCTAATGGTTGAGATTAATTAATAACGATCTAATGGTTATTATTAATCAATCATAGACAGTTATTTGATCTGATGGTCAGATTTAAGTGTCTGTTAAAACAACAATTTATGACTGTTACTTAAGCAGATTAGCAGTTATTTCAATATTATACAGAAGTAACTGCTGTCCAGTTATCAGAAATATATACAGAAATAACTGTTGTACAGTGTTTAATAAAAGAAATAACAAAATTTCTTTTATCTTCTCCATTGTATCATAGAAAAATATTTGCTGTAACCTTTTTGCATACCTTTCTGGTGGGGGCAAATAATTTCTTAAAGAAAGCGATGTTGTAACACGCCTTAGGAGCATTTCGTTTTTCTCCTTTCGTTTATATTTTCTAACCGCCAATAGAACCACGGAGAAGAGCAAAGAAAGTTCACATCAATAACTCTATATAGAAATAAGTAGAGACTTCTACAGCTGATTTGGTTTCCTCAAACTCCCATCCAACGAAAATATTTCTATTCAAAAAGCAAATTTTCTTTTGTAATCCTAAACTTCTTTGGCAACCCAAAGGGAAAAAAAAAAAAAAAAAAAAAAACTGCAAAGCAAAATCAATGGGGTTTCGTAAAATCCTCAAATGAAAAGGCAATTGTTTTAATTTGAGAGAGAGAGAGAGAGAGAGAGCTCTGATCAAGCACACACCGCCAACCATTCATTTGGTTTCCAAGAAATTGTAACCTCGCCTAAATCAAGCCCAATACGTAGACCCAGATGCAGGACCCAAAATAGCATCCAAAAAGCAATCGAATAAAAAGAAAGAAAGCAGGCTAGAGATGATCCGTTGCATGTTTCACCAATCAGAAAGCATACAATTCCATCACAACAAATCCCAAAAAAAAAAAAAAAAACAACAACAACAATTTCTTGGCCAATAACGGCTACAAGACGCATCAAGAAAAGGGGAAAGAACAGGATAAGCGAAATACTGAAACTGCAATCATACCATTGTGAAGAGGACTCTCGGCTTTGATTCTAACACTGAAGCACGAACCCATGAATTCAAAAGCTTCACTCCTATCTCTCTCCTCTCCACTGCAACTACTTCAGAGTTGGACAATAGAAACCCAAGTGTAAACAACTTGAAGGAGCAGAAGTCAAGCCAGCCAAGCCCTGTAGTAGGAGAAAGGCTTAGAAAAAGAAAAAGAAATCCCTGAAATAAAGGCGGGTATTTCAAGTGTGAAAACAGAAGCCTTCTTAGCCACCTGAAGTTCAGTTCTCACTCGCAAAAATAATCGCCAATCCAACTGATTTGAAAGAAGAATAAAATATATTTAAGAAAGGGTTTTGGTCGACCTCATGTACATAGAGTTCAGAGCTAAAAAAAGGAAACCGAGTGCGACCAACCCGTTCATTCAGGAAAGTCAAACCAACTAAGCCCGTGAAAGAAAAAAAAAACAGGGATTCGAGTGTGAAAGCAAGGGCTTTTCCGTGAGGTTTAGCTGTCATTTGCATACATGCATCACCGCCAGATTTCACGGTTTCGCTGAAAAGCCCACGAAAGTTTCTCTTGGGAAGTTTTTTTTTGTTGTTGTCAGGAATTGACTTAGCCTACTGTTTGGAGTTCGAGAAAAATAGCATTAATTGTTGGAGGCTTATCTATGTTCTCGTTAATACGACAAGAATGTATGACTGTTGTCCTGAATTAAGCCATTTTTGACATTCCAGGATGAGCCCTTGTTGAATTAAGCCATTTTGCCTAAAAACAGCTCATAAGTAAGTATAGTCTCCTCAAACTATTATTTCATTTTTAATATTTTTTTTAAACTATTAATTGTGTTAATGTCCTCCTTTAAACTATTAAAAATTATCAATATTTCCTTGATGATAAAAATAACTTTCATAAAATTATTAAAATTTAAAAAAAAAACTAAAATATTATTAAAAAAAAATCTAAAATAAGAAAAATAAATAAAAATAAAAATAAAAATGGTTTTTCTTTTCTTAATTTTCCATTCTTTTCCTTTTTTTAATTTTCGTTTTTTTTTATTTTGATTTTTGATTTTTTTTTAGTTTTTTTTTTTAATTTTTTAGTTTTAGTTTTTTTTTTTTTGGAATTTGTAAGGACATTTTTGTCTTATTAATTATAAAGAAAAAAGTCTTAAAAAAATAACGACACTAATCTTTAAGCAGTCAGATGGGAATGCTGGAGTTATATGTTGGAAAAATACAAGAAATCCTCGTCACCTTGTAACTTTCTCTAAGACTCTAACCAAACTTAGGTTGATTTCAGTACAAAAACAGAAAAAATAATAATAATAATAATAATAAATAAAATGTCTTGGTGTTTGTGAATTGTGATAATAAAGATTCGTTCACGTGTCAGCGTAAGTCCATCTAGTTTGGCACTCTCTGACTCTAGTGCTCCTACAACATCCATGCATGATGCATATGCATATGCATATGCCAATGTCACCCATATTTTTTTTTTCCTTTTCCACCTAAATAGTAAATATATATTGATCGATCCGGAACAAATGGGACAAAGTTTTCCTGTGAATTGGATGTGAATAATTTTTTCTAATTTAGTCTTTTGGCATTTGTTTCTCACATATTATATCCCCATTTCATTAGACTGATTTGGCGATATTCATCGGTTATTGTCAAAAACAAAAAATTGAAGGATTGATGAGCACTAACACATCAATACAATGAGATGATAGTGTAGTATGTGTTGTTACCGTGCATAATAATGATGAATAATATAGAATCAAAAATAAAGAACAAGATAAATCAAGACACAGATTTACGTGGTTGGACAATGTGTCTAGGAAAAAAAAAAAACTCTAATTGTACGGACGTATTTTGGAAAACCCCAAAATACCCTATTTTAGTATTACTCTTTATGCCTAAGAGAATATGAGACACTTATTCTAACAATATATATGTAACATTACTTAAAAGAAAAATGTTTGAAACTGCATTTGTATCATATTTTACTGGTATGGCACGGTCATTTATGATTTAATTATTGGATTAGCCATTGTTTAAATAAAATTAAAAAAATTTCAAGAATTGATTATTTTCATTCACATCATTAAAGTAAGATAAAAATATAGTATATATAATTACTTTTTTAAAATAAGAAAAAGTACACATATCCTCCTCAAACTACCACTCAATTGTCAATGTACCCCCCAAACTATCAATTGTGTCAATTGTCCCCTTCAAACTACCAAAAAATGTCAATGTCCCCACTAATACCAACAAAAAGACAAAAATAACCCTAAATTTTTTTGAATGAGACAAAAATGTCCTTATAAATTCGAAAAAAAAAAACTAAAACTAAAAAATTATTTTTTTAAAAAAAATTAAATAAAAAACGAAAAAGAAAGTTTTTTTTTTAAAAAAAAAAAAAAACAAACGAAAAAATAACTGAAAATTACAAAAACAATTTATTTTAACAAAAAAAAAAAGAAAAAAAAATTATTTTTAATTTTTTTTTGTATAAATTTTTGTTATTTTATATTTTTTAAAATTTTTTTAGTTTTTATTTTATTTTAATAATTTTATGAAGGGTATTTTTGTCATTAGGGAGATATTGACAATTTTTGGTAGTTTAGATGGGACATTGACACAAATGGTAGTTTAGGGGGACATTGACAATGAGGTCGTAGTTTGAGGGGGTTACATGTACTTTTCCCTTTAAAATATATATAAAATTCATGTGAGAATAACCTATTTTAAAAACCACAAAAATAAACTCTCTATACATATCATCCTCTATAATTAATAAAAATAATCCGCACATGTCAATCAATCATTCTATAGACCAAATATACATTGGCAGAAGATTCTAACAAGACAATGATCAAACTTACAATAGTCTTTACCTTTGACCATAGAATCACGCACGGCTCCTGCTTTGTTGTTTATATAAATATATAATTAGTCTCTTCCGGTAAAGTGGTTTACCTTTCACCAAATAATAGTGTCCCTTTTCCATCCTCACATGCCATCACAGATTCTCAACTTCACTTATCATGACTGTTCTTGTTGGTGTAAAGTTGGCCGGTTATAATTGATCGATAATTGGAGTAATTGGCCAATTAATTTGAAATTCGGTTGAAAATAACTGATAATCAGCTCTACCGGAGCGGTCATCGATTTTAAAAAATATTAAAACCGGTTATAACATGTAACCGGATGTATGTGTATGTGTGTGTGTGTATATATATATATATATATATATATATATATATATATATTTATTTAAAAAATAAAAATAATAAAATTTAGAATTTTACACTTTCACGTCCATTTTAACTTGGGCCAACATATTGGTTCAAAAAAGTTGAATTTTTTTTAAGGGCTAAAAACATATAAATTAAGCCAGAAAAATAGGCTTAATACTCGAATTAAGTCCAAAAAACCAAATTTTTTAAAATTTTAATTACTAGTCTAGATAACTGAGTACCAACCAATAATCACTGATTATTAAAAAATCAGTTAAACAACTAATTAATTACTAGAGCCGGTTGACAATTTTAGCCTACCAACAACTAAATTCTGATTACTGATTTTAGCGGATAATCAACTACCATAACCGGTTTCACCCTGACTCATTTGTCAATGAGATACCGCCGTTCCCGAATTTTCAAGCACTGTATTTTTCAAACATTGGCGACTAGTCTGTGCGGCAAGTTATCCTGTAAATGCAATTCGGCAAGCGTTGCTTACCTACCCCCCCACCCCCCCAAAAAAAAAGAGTTAATTGCGCAAGGCATGACGTAAGCCAATCCCAGTGTTGTTATTATTATTATTATTTAGGTCAGTGTTATATTATTGAAGTACTCGGAAGCAAGTCCGACAAACATTAAGATTGAGAGGGCCAACAGTTATTAGGAATATATGACGTGTAGTAAAGAATCATTTCACACTCGCAATTATTAGATGTATTCGACATTGGTGTTTGGGAGTATAGGAATACTATAAACAAATTTGTTTTTGTTTTTTTTTTTTTTTTTTTTTTTGAATTATAAAATAAACCATATTTGTATGTCAAATGATGACGTGTTCGTTCCAATTTACTTGGGATTTTATTTTTTTTTATAAAAATAATTAATGATTGATTTTATAGTTGGTTGAGATTATCACATCAGCATTGTAGAATAGATGTGAAATAAAAATGTGGTTTCTAACATTATTCTTAATAGTAATGTCATGCTCATGTAATTTTTCTAAGAGAAATGCTATATACAAAATTTTAATCCTACAATTTTTTTTTTCACAATGCTAATGTAACAATCACAACAAATCTTTAGATGAGTAATGATTGAATACCACCTAAAGATACAACTTTTCACCACCTTACCTATGTGGCAAGGTGGTCCCCCACTACTTTTTGAGTTTTTTTATTTTGTAAAAATAAATTAAGGTAGGGGACCACCTTGCCATATAGGCAAGGTGGTGAAAAGTTGTATCTTTGGGTGGTATTCAATCATTACTCATCTTTAGATATATACATATATTAATAAGAGGGATGTTAGAAAAATACCAAGTGCACACCCCCTTTCACATGCGGGCCCCACCCAATGTGAAGGTGGGGTGTGCACCTGGTGTGCACTTATGCCTCGTTTGGTTTGCGGAATGACTATTCCATTAAGAAAATGAATAGCTATTCCTAGGAATAAAAGCTGATAAAATGGAATGGTTATTCTTAATCTTTAGTTTGGTAACAACTAATATACATTAACTAGAATACAATCAAAATTAATAAAAAAATCCCCACATTTTAAAAATAATAAAATTAAAAACTTAAATTAAAAAATTTAAAAACTAAATAAAATTGAAAACTATAGGGTGGCCGACCACCATAATTGGTGGTCGGCCACCCACGAAATATACCCGGGGTGGCCGCGTCCACCCTCGAGTGACGCAGCCACCCCTGTGTGACTCTGGCCACCCCCAAATCGCCCCGGGGGTGGTGCGACCACCCCCGGAGCCATTGTGGGGTTTCGATTTTTCACCCTTTTATTTTTTGAAAAAAAAAAAAAAAAAAAAGACTTAATTTTTTTTTACTATACTTATGTTATTTCAAATGAACACAAGAAGAATACTAAAAAAAACTCTAGCATTCGTGAAAAGAGGCTTTTAATTCAGAAGTAAAAAACCCAACCCTGCCAGATCATGTCAAACCAAAAATGAAGACAATTTTTAATTTTTTTAGGTTGGTAGGATACAATTGAAATAGTGCAATTTTGGTTCCCATACCCTGCTTGCAATGACCATGATCCAAGGGCAGCTCGAAGTTGACAGCCACTTCTGTTGTCGAAGTCCATATTGGTGGCATCAGAATTAAAGACCAGATTTTACAAAACGGGCAATACTTTGAACAACTGATATGACGGCTTGACGTAATCCACAGCAAAAAAGGGAACTGCTTTACCAAACTAAACTTCTTTGTGAAGAAGTCGTTACATAATATGCGGAGCCATTTCTTTCTGATGAATAATTCCGGAAATTCTAGAGTATTGCATTTTTCAAACATCCACCACTTGGGCCACATGTGGTCCACTTGCATGTGGCCCAAGTTTTCATACAAGTGTGATTGAACTAAGTCTAACTTTACATTATCATCGATAATTTTTGACACGACCTTTTAACCTGACATGAAATTAACACAAAATTAACTGGTTAAAGTTGAATGGTTTGACTTGTTTAATTAAATGAGTCGAATTATAATGAACCTATAAAGTCATATACTCATACATCGACACGACTCAAATCCGACACGCAAATATAAATTGACACTCCTACTTAGCTCAAATAGAAAAAAGTAGTTGCGCAAGCCAATCCCCATGTTCTTGTATCAATTTTTATTTTTTATTTTTTGAAACAATTTATAATCTTATTGATAAAAGAAAAAGACCAAAAAGGTCAACAATGAGGAACAATAGATTTCCTATGAACAATGTTAGAGATGATTGGTGGAATTTCTTCCAATCATATGGTATCTGTGACAGGAGTTACAGCCGCTCGTGCTAAACAATGAGCTGCTGAGTTTACTTCTCTCTGCACATGATCAACATGAGAAGACCTCAAAGAACCCAATTATGATATGATACCCTTGATGAAGTCCTCAAATCTATTGAGGATTTGGCTTTCTAAATTGATATCATCGACAACAACTTAGCATCACCTTCAAAAATAATGTCAAATATCTCCATTTCCTTACTAAATATTACGGCATATAGAGCTGCCAAGCAATTGTCCCGAGCCCAATTCGGCCCAATTTCTTGTCTATTGCTGCATCCTAATTTACTTTGATTGTTCCATTTTTTTTTTTTTTGGGGGGGGGGGGGGGGGTGTTTAATACTTGCTGTGGCAGAAAAAAGCATTCATTTTACATTTGGCATAAAGTACAGAATAATTTCACAAGAGTGAAAATTATTGTACCCAACCTTGAGTAAGGTGGTGCTCATAATTCTTCCAATCCTAAAATTCAATCACAACCCACAATCAACCAACCGAGCCCAACTTTAAGGGGTCGCAATATTGAAATATTGCACATATATGAGAAAAAGATGTTTTATGTTGGTATAAACAGGTGGTGTTAGAGGATATAGGACATAATTTTGAGATAGGTTAGAGTAGGCAACGTTGAAAATGGTGACTGCTTCAAAGGAGCCATAACCTCTTAAATTTCATACAAAGATGAAATAAGCTAAAGAAATTGTATCATGCTCTTATTCAATAATTCTAGGGGTTCTTAATTCTTATAGATGACCCCTTACAAGCTTTAAGGAAAATATTCCTGTTTTTCTCATATAAAAGGAAAAATACTAGCTAATAAATACGGTTACATTACTTTGAGAAGGATGCTCCTTATTTTTTCCACAACGAAGACAATTTTTATTTTGGTAAGGAGATAATTGAAACAGTTCAAAGTTCACATGTTCCAACAATGCAACTTTACCGACCATACCCTGCTTGCGATGACCACAACCCGTGGGCTTGGGTTTAAATGGAAGGCCACCTAGAAGTTGATAGGCATTTTACTCTCAAAAGTCCATACCGGTGGTATCGCAATAACGACCAGATGTTATAATACTTTAAACAACTGATAATGACTTAACATAATCCACAGCAAAGAGGAAACTGCTTTACCAAACCAACCTTCTCTGTACAGAAGTTTATTCATAATATGTGGAGCCATTTCTAGAAGGATGACAAAATTGATCTCTCACTCCAAAAGATATATATATGAAGTTTATATAACTGTAGTAATTCTTATGCTCTAGGGGAAGGGGGAATCTAAAATGGTAGTTTAGAGGCAACATTTGCTTCTGGCAAAAGTTGAATGGGTAAGAACTTCATAAGATTTTAACCTTCCAGTAGTCCACGATATCAATCCTTTCCACAGAGATTCAGACACAAGCATGCAACCCAAAACACACAAAAGCATGTAGGGAATGAAGTTACTGGAAGTAATAAACAGGATTTGTTAGAGGCATAATGATGTTGATACTTGGTCATCATCTTTATTCATACACAACAGCCAGTCTGAGATGCTGATTTGAACACAAAACGGAACTTACTCTCTCAAAAAAGTAATTCTTATTTTGTATTGCACGGATTCAATAGGTCCCCATACGAAGCTTGAGGATCTCACCTACTCATACCCTGTGCAAGCTTAGGCACTTTTCTTAACCTCAGCAGACTTGATAATGTCGATGAACTCCGGCTGAAGAGTGGTGTGCAAAGTGTCAGCCGAAAATAAGGGCATGAGAAGAGACAAGTTCTAAAAGAATAAATAAGCAGCAACGAAATTACCTTTAGTGAAGCTCCCCCAACCAAAAAGCCATCAACATCGGGCTTAGCAGCCAATTCCTTGCAGTTTGCACCATTCACAGAACCTGCAACAGGTATGCAATTAAGGTAATGAAACAGCAAAGCAAACTGGGAAGAGTAAATATTAAACAACTTTAGGCATTCTTCCATTTGTACTCTGCAATCACCACTCATCGCATGAAAGAGGAACCCAAACAAGTGAAAACACACTGCAATTTCCAGCCAAGGAGGAGCAGAACATTCAAAAACCAGAAACAATAACACAAAATACCTAAACTTTATGGCATTGTTTTTTTTTTGATGAATAAAACTTTATGGCATTGTTGGCAAGGGTACAGACTCACACGACAATTTCCTAGCCTCAGTCTCCCCTAAACCTAAAGGCACCAGAATGACTTATTCAACGTGCTAGGAGGCAACCATATAATCCACTACTCATAGCCACCCTATTATCCAACAATGGTAGACTTTGCCCCCAAAACTATTGCCAGACTAAATTGTTGGCATTGTTCTACTGGGAGATATGAGAATAACGGGCATCTATTGCTTCATTTGGCTAAAATCCAAAAAACTGGGATAATGCCTGAATGGCACAAGAGTAGGATGAGGGATAGAACAAATGAAGAGACCTCCATAGATAATCCGGGTTGTTGCAGCAACTTCAGGACTGGTGTTTGCTTGAAGCCATTTCCTCAATTCAGAATGTACCTGTCATATGGTTAACAACCTTGCGTCAAAAAACTAAATAATTAAGAAAACAAGGCAACTTGATGCAACAAGACCCAACCTATAGCTTTACTAAGAATTAGCGCAGCAATATACAAAGAATTATTATATACATGGGAGACCCATAAGAGTTGTATACATTTGAGGGTTATAAGGAACTAAACATTTGAGGGCATTATGCTACCATATAACTGGCTAACAATTATGATGTTCCAGATCAAAACTTTATTCGATTGTCAAAATTTACAAAAGCAATCTTCATATACATGTTCCAGATGCAAACTCCTCTCTCTCTGAAATAAGTCTGACTACAAGTTATTCTCACAATAAGACCATATTCTAGCATTAAAACAATTTTTAGTTCAGAGAAAGGCGCAAGCACCTCTCACACGCACAAATTTGCTTCATCATTCTAACCATAAAACCGTAATCTAGCTTTGCAAAAATCTTAGTTTAGAAAAGAGGAAAAGAAAGATATTTTTCAAAAACTAACTAGCTAATTCAATTTCTAATACTTCTTACTACTTTTACACGAGATCATCGAAATTATTAAAATGTCACTCAAGACTTCTAGCTGTCCCTACATTTAGCAAGGAAAAAGTATTTATTCATCAATACAGGCTTAAACTTCAATAGGAATATTTAGGGGTTATAGGCAGAAGCTTAAAAAATAATAATAACAATAACAATAACAATAATACTAAAAACAATAATAATGATGATGACGATAATCATGATAATTCTGAAGTCCAACCAAACTGAATAACTCCTCTTAGAACCAGTATACTATTCCATACAAACTTGCTGCACAATTACAAGCCAGCAAATCAAAAGATTATCTATTGACCTCAGTCTTTATAGAGTTCCTCCCTCCTACTTTCCTATGCATTTGCACATTCTGATCCAAGATATAAAAACAACTCTTCCTACAAGACTGAAAAGAAGAATTGAGAAAACAGGACATAGCTGGACCTATTCAGTTAAAGAAAAAGCACATATTGAATAGATGGTATATTTTCCAAATGCAGAACAGTCTTTAGTTGGGGCTTTTGCTGTAGAATCCTTTTTTTTTTTTGTTCTTTTTTTGCGGTAACTGCTATATGGTCCACATTAAAAAAAGGAAAAGATGTCACATTTCTTATGTTCAGACACAGGCAAATTTTGAAAACAAGCAGTACCTTTTTTGTCCAATATATCAAAAACTCGAACTTCACTATTAGTATACTATTGAAACGCCTCTGAGTTAAATGTGAGGCTAAGTGACAAGAAACGAGTTTAATGAAAACAAAAAACGAATGCCTTACTTCCTGAGCCTGAGCTGGAGTAGCAACCTTCCCAGTACCAATGGCCCACACAGGCTCATAGGCCAAAACAACATTGGCCCAATTCGAAACTCGCTCTGCAAGAAAAATCACACCAGAGGCAATCATGACAAAAAAATCAATCCAATCCTTTAAGCATGATTAACATTGTTAGCACTTAGCAAATAAATTTTGGTACAACAGAGCTTTCAATGAACATTGAAAAAGCTATAAACTAGCAATCAAGTGCAACGTTAAAGTAAAAAGTAGCATGATTGTCCATCATCATACATTACAAGTGTTCTGTTTAAGGTCCATACAAAAGATTCAAGATAAAACATGGAACCAGGCAAAGGAAAATTCACTGGTTAATAGATTTGAAAACTCCCTTAATTCTTTTTCATGTCCAATATTCTACCCTGAAACAGCAGGTTCTCCTTAAAGTTCCCAGAAGAAAAGATTGCATACTCATTATTGTACCTATTATTTCGTAGTCCAGGATCTTTAACAAGAAAGTAAGGTGCGATAATTCATCAAAAAGACGAGAATGATAAAACATGGTTACTATATGTACTTGTGAGGCATTTTGCTTAAGAAATAAACACCTGAAGGAGAGAGTCGAGAAAGAAAACATTGAACCCAAAAGAATACCTGAAGTATGAAATTAGATATACAATTCATGCAATATAGAATTACAAAAAACAATATTATACTTGTTCTGACAACAATAAGACTAAAGGCTAAAGCAATCAAGATATTCAAACGGTGCCTCTGAAAGGCCACATTCTCTTAATTCCAGAATATCCACTGCTTTTTATAACTGATATTCCAAAGATCAGTTATGTAGAAACTTGAGGGGGAAGTTGTTTAAAAAAAAAAAATAGTCCACTCAACTTAGAATATTAAGTAAAAAGCCTCTTATGTCAAGGGTAAGACACATAAGTAGCAGTGAACTATTTACCGGCAATTGCTTTAGTTTGTGCAGCAACAATATCCACAGTTGATCCAGATTCTCGCTGCTCAAGAGTCTCTCCAACACAAGCAATCACCTTCAAACCTTTTCCAAGTGCATATGCAACTTTATCTCCAACAAACTGAAATAAAAAGCATGGAGAACGGAAATTATTACTCAAAATAGGCACCTTAATTTATTTAAAAAATGATGATCACTCATGAAGCAGTAGTCAATGATAAATCAAGCGCCATGAGCAAAACTTAAGAAGTTAGATGTCTTTGAAAACTAGCTTACTTCATTTGACTCGTTTAAGATAAGCCTTCTCTCAGAATGACCAAGTATAACCCAAGGAATGCCCAAATTGTCAAGCATCTCTGCACTGCATAGAGATAATAAATCAACTTTAAATATTTTCTAACAAAGAAATACACAAGACCTTGTCTCAAAAATGAAAAAACCATAATCAAATATGAACCATGAAAGAAACTCTGCAATCACAAGAACCAAAAACTGAGCCACAAGCTAAATTAAAGAGGATACAGAGAATCACTCCACCGCTTGAATTACATGATATCATTTACATAAATTTAAGTAACTACTCGGGGCAAAAAGTCTAGATTCCTTCCAGAAATATACTTCATTAAATATTTTGTCAAAAAATAAAATAGATAAATGCTTCACTAAAGTATCCAACACCACAAATTGCATAACAAGGTCAAGACGCTAAAAAATACAATTCAAGGACAACAATGAGATGAAAATAAGTATTTCTAGATCAAAACATACCTAACCTCCCCAGTATATGCACCTCCTTTTTTGACCCAACAATTTTGTGCCGCAACATGGAAATCAGGCCTCAACAAACTCTTTACCAATGGAAGAAAAACAAATGGAGGGCTTACCACAACCTCTGCAAGAAGAAAAAGTTTTCGATGCATTAACCAATCAATGGACCAAAAAGAAACGCGGTTACTTTCCTTATCAAATTGAAGGTGATAATGAGGAAATTATTTGCCCCATGCAAAATAACTAAATAAATGGTAACACTCATTCAAAATTTGAATTAAAGTAGCTGAATTGATTTCTAGAAAACTAAAGGTGGAGCTAACTTTGAGATAAAACTAACATGGGTGTGTGAACTCTTTAAATCTTACAAGACTAGCTTTTCCACGGGACAACAGTAAGATTTTCTCGCAGATAAATACAGTAATAATAAGTAAATAACAAAACCAAGTGTGCAAAAATTATTCTACCTGCACATAGCCACTAAAACCTCGAACCTATGCAAGAAGAACAGCATAAAGCATATAAAGTATAAAACAAAAACAATTCTGAGAGTAAACTGATACTTGTGTTACAGCCTCTTTCTCTTTTAAATACCATTCCCGGGTTAAAGCAACACATATCAACACCCAAATTTCGTTTCACTTACCCACAACATCTTGGGAAGGCACTTGGGCTTCGTTAAGCGTGGACACTATCTTCTTCACCTCCTCGGTGGTTCCATTCTGCATTCACATTCAATTCAAACCAGAAAATCAGGTATTCACACAATCAAAAACTCTGTGTCTGTGTGTGTGTGTGATTTTTTACAGGGAATTAGACAAATACGCAATACAACACCGAATTTTGTGCGATCGATAAAAACAATAACAAAATTTCTAGAACAACGGGATTGTTCACCGCTAGGGGAAGATAAAAATAAGATCGACCAGCGGATCCAAAACAATCGACCGGTTTGGTTGCCGAGAAAGTGCATAATTCGCAACTTGTTTTTCTAGTGAACTAAACGGCAAAATGAGCCTTCTACTTCACTTTCTAGGCAACCAAACAGAGCAGATAGTCGAATAGAAGAAATTGGAGGGGATACTCACGCATTTCCAGTTTCCGCCGACAAAGAACTTCCTGGCCATGTTTCACGACGATCGCAATTCGCAGAGAGTGAGCTTCTGGTTTTGGTGAGCGAGTATATTTATATGTGTTTTTTAGGATTATTATTGGGAACAACCTATATGTGGATCACAGTAGAAGTGAATTACCGTTACATACTCATACGTGGAATATGCTCCAAGCATCTGGCATCTATTGGCTACCATCACGGAGATGGGCAGTTTGGTCAATGGGAGTGAATTGCCCTTCTTCTTCTTTTTTGGTAATTAAATTAATTGATGAGTAATGCTACACATCATCCCCTTGTCCTTCTTTTGTCACCCCAAAATTAATGTGGCTCTTAAAATTACCATTGGATTTATGATAGATTACCATTGAATTTTGATCCAATGGTGATTTTAAAAGCCACATCAATTTTGAGAGAATAAAATGAGAACAAGAGGATGATGTGCACGGGTTTTGTGGCTCCAGGCTCCTGCCACAGGTTTTTGCGTCACAAAAGTGGGTGGTGATTATCGGATGGCTAACCCACGTAATCTTTCCCTCTTATGGGCCACTTATGCGGTCATGCCTATTTCTGAACGACACCGTATGCAACAAGACCCAATAAGAAAACACATATTCTCTTGGGAAGAAATAAAAATTAGAAATGAGCCAAATAAATTATCTAGTTCAATAATTTTTTTGCCCACCAAATTATAAAAAGGTCACTAAAAATATGATTTTTGTAGCTGACCGAAAAAATGATTGTTGATAGGCATACCTACAACGACGACAATAAATCTCGATTGCCACAATAAAAAATATTGCAATGAGATCAATTGATTTAGAATTGTTACACCGCAATGGAATTTTGTTTGTAAATACACCAATGTGGACTTAAAATTTTAAAAATAAACGAGTAGGATATTCATTACGATAAAAATTAGGGTTAAATACATTTTTGGTCCTTAGGTTTTGAAAATTTTATTTTTTAGTCCCTGAGTTTCAATTCGCATCACATATGATACCTCAGTTTTGAGAAAAGATCAAATTAATACATCAGTCAAGTTTTCTGTTAAAAAACTAACGGTCCACCACGTGTCAATCCTTCACAATATAAAAAATTACAAAAATAAAAAATCTTTAAAAATTATTTAAAAAATTATAAAAACTTTAAAAAAAAATAAAAATAAAAAAAAAAAGAAAAAGAAAAAGAAGAGGGTGGCTCCTTTGGCCAGGCACCCTCATGGTGGCCAAGGGAGTTGCTGAGCCACCCTCATGACCGGTCTAGGGTGGCCATGCGTGGTTCGGCCACCTCCATGGGCAAATCCTTTAGACGGCCAAGGGATGGTTGGGCCACAACCAAGAACCAAAGCCCTTGATTTTTTTTTTTTCCTGCCATGGGGTGGCCGAACCACCCCTCCCATGGGCTATGGGGGTAGTTCGACCACCCTCAGACCGCCCATCCTGGGGATGGTTAACCTACCCTTGTGGCTATTGGAGTGGTTCGGCCACCTCCATTTTAGTCAAGATGTGGCTCAGCCACCTCCTCTTCTTTTCTTTTTTTCTTTTTTTAAAGTTTTTAATATTTTTTAATTAATTTTTAAAGATTTTTTATTTTTATTTTTGTATACTACAACACGTGTCAATCCTTAACGGTTGACATGTGTCGGGCTGTTAGTTTAGACGAAAAACTTAACTGAGATACTAATTCGGTCTTTTCCTAAAATTGAGGTACTATTTGTGATACAAATTGAAACTCGAGTAGTAAATAATAAAGTTTTCAAAACTCAAGAATCAGAAAATGTACTTAACCCTAAAAATTATGAAAAACTACACTTAACCCATTAAACTATTACTGCACTTATAATGTACACTAAAATTATTAATTTTTACAATGTATCTTACGTAATTACAAAAGGGATTGCAATGTCCCTCTTTTGTCCTTCCAATGTTGGGCTGTTGTAAAGATAGGGCAACGGCTAAGGAGTTGCCTTCCAAAATGAAACAATTAAGTTGAAGGGAGAGGTAGCCTAGTTGCAGGAAAAGCTGCGAGAGCTTCACCTAAAATTGAGTAACAAGAAAGGTTGATGAGAGATACAACTTCGATAATTATACTTTCTAAATTTCAACAAACAACTGTTTAAGTTAAAAAGAATCGAAGATGACAATGTCATAATTTATCTCCAAGTGATCCGCGGCATCCGCCCATGAGAGACCATTTTTCTTTAGTGATGGAAAGCTTTGATCTCAAGATGCATGGTGTTTCAAGGAGACTTTTTTTAACATTCCTAGAGATTGTTAGACCATCGATCAAGGATGCTCTCATCATGGTGAGCTTTGTTTATGAAGAACCGCAAGAAATCACAAGCCAAAATGTAAAACAAATGGTAATCTTCTTTATGAATTCCAATGGACTTTCCAAGGGAAAGGATGAGATTTATCTGTTTTGCACAGGGAACAAATAAGGTCAGGGGAGTGAGAAGAAAGAAAGAGATAAATTATATTTTAGTGGGGATGATGTTCCAAGCTATATTCTAAAAGAGTTTTTCTTCTTCTTCTTTTTTTTTTTGAAAAAAAAAAAAATTTAATTTACTAAATTAACATTGTCATTGAAGCACATGATTTATACATGCATTTTTAGAAAAAAAAAAAAAAAAAAAAAAAGAAAAAGAAAGAAAGGGACATTAACTTTAAGGGTCTGTTTGGGATTTGCGATTTCAAAAAATGCGATTTAAAATAACGATTTTAAAATGTGCGAAAGAGTAATTTTTTTTTAAAACCCAGTTAAGCATTTGACAAAATTGCAGTTTAACTTTTAAAATCGCAAATTAGTCTTTAAAAATTAAAATTATGCGTTTTCAAAAAAGTATAATCTTACCTGCGATTTGAAAAAACAGATTTTTTGTATTTTTCAAATCGTAAATTTTTAAAATTCAATTCCCAAACGATTTATGTTATGCGATTTGGTTTAAAATTATACTTATTGTCTATGAAATCGCAATCCCAAACACATCATAAAGCATCAAATTGACATCTATGAGCTCATTTGGAAGATTTCTGTTGCATTTTTTTTAATTTTTATTTTTATTTTGTTGGTATTTAGAATTTCAGAAAAGGAAAAAACAAAAACTGCAAAAAAGAAGAAGAAAATGTTTGAATAATTTTGAAAACATAAAACATAATTTATATAGTTAATTTCATAATCGAGTTTTCTCTCCTCGGTTTCTAACTTTCTGCGTGCGAATTGGGTATTGAGAATAGATTTTTTTTTTTTTTTTTTTTTTGAATTTAGGTATTGAGAATAGATATAGGTAAAGTGAATGGATTGGGAAAAGAAATGACTGGATTTTGAATTGTTGGACCCAAACATAAATCCAGGAAACAAAACAGAGTTGGGTTGGGCGTTGTGGGCTTCCTAACATAGACTTTCAAATTCATTTTGAAGAAAAAAATTGTCTTTTTCTTTCGCTATTTTTTTTTTTTTTTTTTAAAAAAAGGAAAAATTAAAAATTTCGCTCCTAGCCAAGGAACATGATTTCCCGCCACCAGAGTGAGTAGGGCAGACGGTTCAGTCACAAATATCTCAAATTCACCATATCCACTTTCCACAAGTGCCGAGTCATAATCCCTCAACGCCTTTCTCTCCCCTGCCATTTTCCCTCCAATTTCATCACATCATTGCCCGTTCGACCTTGGATGAGCATTAACCCTAGATCCATTTGAACCCACAGAGATGGCCGGCCAATCTGATCCCCACCAATCACTCTTCTCTGCCGAAGAGGTCTCTCTCTCTCTCTCTCTCTCTCTCTCTCTCTGGGTTTGAGATTTAGTATGATTTGTTTTTGGATTGATTGGAAAATCTTGTTTGTTTCTCAGGTCGAGTTCATTGCAGAGGACGAGATGGTCGAGATCGTCCCCAATCTCAGAATGGACGCTCTCAATTTCATTTGTGTATCGTCTTTTTTCCACATTTATCCTCCCGTTGTCTATCTCTGTCCCAAATGCAATATATATGATCTTTCTTTTCTTTTTTTTCTTTTTTTTTTTCTTTTTTTTTTCTTTTTTATTATTTTTTAATGCAATGGCAGGGGGATTATGGTCCATTTTTTCCACAAATAGCAGCACAGGTGCCGCTGTGGCTAGCGGTGGCTTTGAAGAAGAGAGGGAAGTGCACCATTCGACCTCCACTGTGGATGTCAGTTGGTGAGCTTTTACTATATTTGTGCGTGCCTATTTCTATTTGTTTGTTTCCCACACATATTCCTCCTGTGATATACACATGCACAATAAACTAATCACATTGTATATGCTTTTTCGAATCAAAATGTTTACAATCTGCATTCTTAGAGGTTAGCATAATCCTCCGGGAGAGGATAGAATCAACAAAATGCTCAACGTAATAGGATGTGTAACATACATATGTAAAATAAACCATAATGTACACATTTGAAACAAATCAGTCACGTTATATATAATTTTTCAAATCTAAAAGTTATGGACCTTTAATGAAAATGTATATGGTCAGCATTTTTAGTTGTTTAGGAGATGATTAGAATCAACAAATGCTCAACATAATAGGAGGTGTATCCCTTGACGGGTGGTATTGGAGATCAGCTAGATATGTTTCCAAAGAATTACTTAACAAAAACCAAAAGAAAAGAAATAAATTTCTGAAATGGTGGTTCTTTCGTCAGCGCTATGGCCTTGGTTATCTTGGACTGGCCGCACGAATTACCCATTCCCTAAAATATGTTGAAACAGGTTTTGGTCAGGGATTCAAGTCCGGGTGCATGTTTATCTTACCAATAATAATAATAATAAAATGTTGCAACTTGGTGATTCTATATTCTTGTAATACTAAAGTGAAAATAAGAAAAGGTTTCTCATCATTTCCTTTTCTGTGGACTAGAAAAGTTGACTCAGGTTTTGGAAGCAGAACGGGATTCTCAACGAGTGTTTGAACAACTTCCGTTTCATTATGTGGAAGTCTCAAGACTTCTTTTTGACCAGTAAGTGTTGAGAAGTTTCTACAACATTCTGTCTTTTCCACTTAACGATACTAAAATCTACTATAACTTTGTGGATGACAGTGCACGTGATGACATTCCAGATGTGTATATGGTGAGTTTAAGATTCTCTAAACCTCGCTTAAATATGCATTGAGCTTTTTTCAAGACTTTGATAATAGATCTCTTATATAGGTGAGGTCTCTTATTGAGGATATCAGGGATGTGAGGTTTCATAAAGTTGAGACTAATTTAGAGACACTTAACGAGCGTGCACTTGCTTTGAAGGTATGCTTTTTATGTCCCTTTATGAATCTATTGATGCTGTATACGGTAAAGTGGTATTAGCAGCCTTGTAATTTAAGAGATATCAAAGAAATGGGTTGCAAATTTCTGGAAGATGTCCCTTTACAAACTGGAATTTGGACGTTGGAGAGGATAGTGATCCTTGGTAATGTCTAAATGTAAAGCACTCCAACAATTTGGCTTTGCATATTTGACATTTTAAGTTCATAAACTATTAAAGTGATGATTTCAAACATCTAACATTTGAATATTCTTGTTATATGATATGCACAATGAAAATGCATGTGAGATTGAGTCATACAGTAAAGATTATGTGATTTGGCAACGTTCAACATGAGTGCATGTCGGGAGGGGTTGGGGGGATGGTGGTGGTGGTGGGAAGAAATTCACTATTTGAGAACTAGGGTTAAAGTTTTCTCACTTTTAACTTTCTCAATACAGAACTGGATGTTGAGTACATAACATAAACAATGCTCATAGAAAGATAATCTTGATTGGGTAATTCCACCTTTTTAAACTTAAATATTTGCTTAGTTGCATAGTTCCCCCATAAACTAATCTGAGCAATTAATCAAAATTTCAGACTCTTGCTAAAGCAGCCCTCTCTTTTATAACTATGATGAAACCAAACAATATACCTAAATTATCTTAAGTAAACAACATTAACTTGAAACATCCATCATGACAATGTGTCACATGGGTAAGACGAATACTTGAAGGATACTAGATGAAAATACCTCTTTATTAGGGCTCGTAAAATGATTTTGCTCTCTGATATCTGTACATTACTTATAGCATGGATTGGGATAATGTTTCTGTTTTCTTATGGGTGATTTTATTTACTTTTAATGAATTGTATTTGTGAATGTATCATACTTTGTGTTGAATCAAGGTGAGAATATATCTCTGATGAAAATCAAATTTTCTTTGATTTTTATGCTCCTAAACTTTTTAACTTGAATTGCAGATTAACAATCTATCTGCGATGGAAGTAAATATAGTTCGCCCCTTTATTGGGAGAGCTCTACAGGCATTTTATAAGCATGATAGTCCAGAGCTAATACCAGATCAAGAGAGAATTTCTGATAGACGGCCACAAGTAGCTAATAATGCAGCAAGAGTATGTTCTTGTTTTATTCCTTTTTTTCTTTTGATTATCTTATTGCTTATGAGAATAACAAAAGCCTTTCTGCAAAACTCATTACCTCTGATTTACCTTTTGGTTGATGTAATTAAAGCATGTCTAGTGGTTGGCAAAGTGGTTTGCTGGTCTATTACAAAAAGAGTTGGCAAAGTCGTTTTCTTCAATGGATAAAGAGTCTAATTTGTTTAACTAATCCTTTTGTTTTCCAGCGGCATCTGCGGCGATAACTTCATCTTCTCTACTCACCTTCTATCTCAATTAGAAACAACAATTTCAACCAGCTAACTTGGAGGTATAGCTGTGCTCTTTGGATAAAATTTCCAGCAGAATCTTTGACAGTGCTCTGCTCTTTGTTATTATGAAATAGCAATAGCTTTTGAATTCAACCCTTTATTTGGTTGTATGCTTCTTCTTCTTCTCTTTTTTTTTTTTTTTCTTAATTAGTTATGAAAATTCTGATACAGATTTGTCTTGGTCCTGCTATATTTTTGTCTAATAAAATTAAATGGTCTTAAGCATTGATTGTAAACACAATATTGGTGGACCAAACTACTTATGTACACCTTCAGATTAGCAATTCAACATGAGTCTGTTTATCTATTTAATGTCAATGAAAGGAATGATAGATTAAGAAAATGATTGCATTCGTGGGAAGTTATATGTGTCAACAATTGATGACAAGATAATGGTTGTCTTAGATGGCTTGGAAAAGTCGAATGAAGACCAATGCACAAAAGTAAAGAAGTGATCTAATTTTAGTTGAGGGATTTTCAAGGGAAAATCAGTAGGTTGGTTGAGGGAGCTACCAGACTTGATTGCTAAGGATTTTGGCCTTGGCTTTAGATAGAGTTCAAGGGTTCTGTTGATTGTCTTGGAATCTACATGTCTAGTGTTAATATGGCTGGGTGCGTCTATTGCCTGTGATCGATGTAGTTGGAGTTTCTGTCTTTTTTGAGTATATCTTAAGTTGCTCGTTGTGGTCATCACTTAGTTTGATTTGTTGTTTACTTTAGGGTTCTCAAACTATCATTGGTCATATAACCAAATTTTTGGCGTTTGATCACTTGATATATAATTTCGATCTAATTTTGGTTGCTTGAAGCATTATCCTTTGAGAGAAATATGTTTTTTTTTTTTTTTTGGAGATTGAACGTGTTGGGGAACTTTGTTGATCTCTATTATCAAATGGAACTATATCTGAAACTCCCGTTAATTGCTCTCTCTTATAATCTAGACATATCCTAATTGTCTTTTATAGTACAGGTTTTTATATGAAAGATTCTAGTAACGCTATTAATTTTTATTTATTTATTTTTTCCATTCTTTCCTTGGAACATATTGATTTTTAATCTTATGTAAAAGTTCAACTTTTTCCCCTTACCTTTCATTTGGTTATCTATACGGTGAAGTTTCTCAATATTTTATTTCCAATGTTTAATTTCTTCCTTGTTCTATACTTTCGTATGGATAATATTAATGTATGGTACCTTTTTCTTGTGCTCATGTGCACCTTATCTTATCTGTTCGAGTGTCTATGTCAACAACATTTGGAGAAGGGTATTTAGATGTTAAAAACGCAATTAAACACCTTTCACAGTTCAGTTTAAACAAACCGGAACCTCAGAAAATTGGTGGTCCAAGAGCCATTTCTCTCTTCTTCACTTGTTTTATATATAGTTGTTTTCATTTCATCAATACACGCCAGATGTCTATACTGTGCACCAGAAATAATGCTAGAATCTTTAGAATCATTAAGAAGTTAGGTAGACTTGTAGAGGGCACCAGAACGTGTATCATGTTCCCTTTTATGCCCCCCACTCTAAATTATGGGTAAGTAAAGTTTTGTGTAGCACATGCAGGTGGGTCCTGGATCAGGATCCCCTCAAATTCTTTACTCGAATTTGATATAATTCGGGCAGGTTGTTGTGAGTAAGCATTTATGAGATTCACCTGACCGGATAAGCAGTTGGGCAGCCCAATTTTATTTGGTCAGGTGGGTCTCATAAATGCTCACTCACAACTACCTGCCCGAATTGTATCAAATTCGGGCAAAGAATTTGAGGGGATCTTAATTCGTGGGTCCTCTAGGTTTTGTTTTCGTTGTAACTTCGAGGTAGATCTCATAAATAAAAAGGGAAGGAGGGCTAATAACAACTCTGGTTTGGAAATTGGAATTTATTCTACTGTTTAGATTTTGTTTTGCTCCATTTAACTACATTTAAAAATTCTAAATGATGTGATAACATAGTAACCATTAAACCTGTGAAATCTAATATGGACTTTGAAATAGGAAGATCCTATTCCCACAAATCCTAGAAAGACTATATCTAAGCAAATCGCAGCTCGTTAGCTCTATGGAGGGCGAGCAGGAAGTATATGGTAGGTTGAACATTGCCACCCTAGCCCCAAATCACCAATCTGAAGATTTTGGTCTTTATTTGATTAAGCTTCTGATCATATTGGACTATTGGAGGACCCCATTTTCAGAGAGTAACTTATGAGTTGCAAGTTGCAACACAGGACGTGTCCAGCCCAGCGTACACGTTAGTTTTAACACTTTCCGACAAAAACTCTTAATTCATTGACAAAGTTTTCATGACAACTAAAGTCTCTTTTGAAGTCAACTTGGGTGTTAGGCAGCTAATAATGTGGATTATTGTTTAATCTACATTTTTAGGACGTATTATTTTGCATAGGAATTTTTTTATATCTGCCAGTTGTTAGCTTTGTCATGATTCTTTTACAAGTCTTTCTGGCAAACCCCTGTTTATGGTTTACTTAATCGGGAATATCGGTGGTTTATAGTGCGTGAAATGTCTTAAATTGACCGATTAATTTTCTTATCAGGATCCTTGGGGATTGAATGTGTTTGCGATCAATGTATGGAATAATATTCTGCAGGCTTGTTTCTGAACGGGTCCATTTCAAGGGCCAACTGGTAGGGCATAGGGCCAAGCGCTTAAGTCCAAGGCGTTCCTTATAATTTTAACAATGTGTTCCTTATAGCTTAGTGATCGTTGGGATTTAACCTTACTTGGCTATCAATTAAATGCAGCAACCATGGTTGATACAGACAGGAGGTATTAAGGTTTCAATTCTTTCGTATTCCGGTCGCCATAGTGGTCCTAACGCAAACAGTGAAAAAGAAAAGGAAAAAGAAAAAGGGCACCCAAGTGATAAATAAAGAGTACTAATCGGAAGTCTCGAAGGCACTCATGTTGTGGTGGCATTAACTTGAAGTTAGGCATAAAGAAGAGCTTTCGGCGTAAGAAAAATTGGTTTAGCTTATTAAACAATTGCCCAACACCAAACCTTTAATCCAGCTTTTGGGTAGCAATTGGCGTGGCACTGCCTAGTGAAGGACATAAATTTCTTTCAACCCTACCACGTGAGAAACAAATGATTTTTTATTTAGTATGTTATAAACACATGATTTTTTTTAATAGTTTTATTAAAAAATCATGTATTTTTTTACATTCTCAAAAGACACATAGTTTTATAAACTAGGTTGGAAAAAATTCTTTCAATTTAGTTTGGAAGAAATTTCTATCTTATAAAATAATAGAGAATTGACAACTTTTTTTTTTCTTTCTTCGAGATAACATTCCTAAAAGAGAGGGTTTCTCTAATCGAAGTTGAGCTCATTGAAGCTGACTAAGATCCCTTACAATTAGAGACCTCTTCTCTTGGACTTGTTACTTTTCTTTTTTTTTTTTTATAAAAAAAAAAAAGATGGGGTCTGTAAGAGGGGTTTCCTTTGTCCTATCAGGAGCCCATTCAAGAAGCTATTTTACTCCGATAGGAAAGTCCCTCTCACGCCTTACAATTTTTTCTACCTTTCTCTTTATGCTGGAGATTGCGGTGGATGTTTATCCCATTGAACATTTGAACCTGCCTAGGTATCTTCATCCTTATCCTTGGCATAAGAATCATGTAGAATTCAATCTTGAGCTGTCCTGCACCATTTTGTAAGAGCATTCACGGTAGCTTTTCAACTATTTTTTTTAAATATATAAAACAAAATTACTTTTTGCTTATCTATAAAAAAACACCCCCACAATAATATTTTTTTACTTTTTTTTCCACAATAATTTCCTTTTACTTTTTTTTTATGTCAATTAAATTATATTTCTTTACTCTTTCTTTGTACTTTTTTATTTATGATTAAGAGTATGAGAAGAGAGAACTTTTTTTATGAATATAATAAAAGAATGGGAAAGTTACCGTCCGTAGCTTTCTCAAGGAATAGAAAAATATGGGAAAGTTGCTGTGGGTGATTTTTTATGAATTTTTTGAATTTTTTTTTTTAAATTTAAAGAACAGAATAATTATAAAGAAGTTGATGCGAATACTTTAATAGAATGAGTACAAAGTGTGCCCCCAATAAATTTTGTTTTTTTGTTAACAGCTGTCCTCAAATAGAAACCAAAAATAAATGTCAAACCCGTTGGAAAGGGCACCAGTGGCTCGTGTCGCCATACAGACCAAAGAGAATGTAGGCCTGAGCCTCCTTCTATTCAGAACGATAGGATTCTTCCACCGGTCCATTTTGCCGACCATCCACTATTTTAAAACATGAGAGCTGGGCTTGTCGCTATTTGTCCATCGATATCTAGGGGCCTTGATTGATTAATGGAGCGCCAATTGTCTTTATTATTGTCTCCTTTTAAAGTAAGGAAAGATACTGCTGAAGCGCGTGTGGCCCCCACAATGGACCGCGTCTGCGCTCGTTATAATTATTTATTTTCTTTTGGGTTCCTTTCTTGAGGTCCTCTCACCTCTTTACTTTACGAAACACCTCTGGTATCTTCCATTCTAGTGATAACTCAAATCACGGGTCCACTACCAAATCATATTCCACTGTTTGGATTACCATCCAATTATTGTATTTTGAGCATAATTGATGTAAATTGATGTAAATTGATGAGAAATGTTTACATTATTTCCAAATTTCAATCCACCTTTTTTCTTTTTTCTTTTCTTTTAATAAATTTAAGGATTAAATAAGGTATTGATACATGTGGTTTGATTTTTTTTTTTTTATTTTTTTTTTGTCTCATGTGCTTTAATTTTTATCACATGGTATTTGGAATATGAAAAAAGACAGAGATAGTACCTTCGTTCAAATTTATATCTAAAACTAACGGTAGTTTATGTGTCTACTCTCAGGTATTGACACATGCCATATGCATTAAAAAAAAAATAATAATAAAAAACTTTAAGAAATTGAAAATAATAAAACTTAAAAAAAAAAAGTATTAAAAACTTAAAAAAAAAAAAAAAAGAAGAAGAGAGAGTAGGGGTGCCTAAGCTACCTCCTGGCCGGTTTGGAGTAGCTGAACCACCTCATGGGCCAAAGAACAAATAAATAAATTAAAAATTAAAGAGTTTGAACCTTGGGAGTAGTTCGGCCACCCTTAGATCGGCTGGTTTGGGGTGGCCAAACCACCCCCAATGGGCCACGGGGGTGGTTTGGCCACCCCCAAACCGCCCCCGCTTTCAATTTTTTTTTTTTTTTTTTTTTTTTTTTTTTTTTTTTTAAAGTTTTTAGTACTTTTTTTTTGTTATTATTTTCAATTATTTTTATTAATTTTTAAAGCTTTTTATTTTCAGTTTTTTATTTTTTTAATGCATATGACACGTGTTAACACTTGATAGTAAACACGTAGATTGCCATTAGTTTTTAGACTAAAATTTGGAAGAAGGTACTATCTCCGTCCTTTTTTATAATCCAGGTACTATTTGTGATAAAAATTAAAACACATGGGACAAAAAATAAAAAACTCAAACCACAATAGGCAAAAATGTGTTTAACCCTAAATTTAAACTCACATTTTGCAGCCCATATGGATGAAATTTCATAAAAGAAAATGTTATATTAATATTGTTTCTCCAATATGCATACAATTTGTAAACTCGTGTATGTGTTTGTTAAAAATTGTCTTTTTTTAAAAAAATTGTTTAGTCTTTTCAAAATAAAAATATTGACAAACAACTCAATTCTAAAACTCTCTAAAAAATATAAAAATAATTTTTACTTTTATGTGACGTAAAAAAATTAAAATTAAAATAAAAAATATCCCAAAACTAATTAACAAATAGAGCCATTATTTTGAGGTATAAGGAGCATTAACAAGAGTTTTCAAATAGGTTTGTCTTAATCTTAATCTGTGTCATTTTACTTTTGTTACTGCTTTGTACGACTCCTTGAAATGACTGAGTCATTTGTTCGACTTATTTCTTTGTATTTTTGCACCGTTTTATTTCGATTTATGTATGTTTTTGGGGAGCCTACAATTTTTTTTCGATTTTAGGATTGCTCACCATCTTTTCCTTTCGGATGAGAAGTGTGAATGATCTTTCCTTGTAACCATTTTCCTTATTTAATTAGAAAAAAAAAATACACAATGATTTGTTTCTTCTTGGCCAAACTATGAATTTAGTCCATAAATTATGTGTTAGTTTTATAATTGTAATATGATACATTATAACATAAAATTAGATTTTGGACTTACAAAATCAAGTTTAGGGATCATAATACATATCTTTTATTTTTTTTTTGTAAAAAACAATATATTAAATTAAAATATCTTCATATACTCTTAATTTGTGCACATAATAGTAATAAAACAAGATAAGACTAATATATAAGATATTTTTACAACCCTAAAAAAATAAAATTATAATTTGACCAATTTTGTGTGTTGGCGGGCGTCTGTCTAGGTAAATAGTTTGAATTTTGAACGGAAGAGGAGACTGTTCCAAGTCGGTGATCAAGACTCAAGAGTCTGGTTATTAATGCATAGATGACGTTAGAGGTTCTATCCGTGTGGTTTACGTCATCGTCTATTCAGGCAAACCGTTAAATTTTCACTCCTTTTCCGTTTCTTTCAAAGTTGGGATTGCTTGGTCCCCAAGCCAACCACAGCTAGCCTTCCATTGAAATTCTCATTATGCCCATGCCATTTGCCTTTATTGACCCACTTGCCGTGCTAAGATTTTTTTAGCTTATTAAAAAACTAATTAATCACTTACCTACCAAACGTTTTCCAGTGTCTGGCATATGATTAATTAATTAATTAATTAATTAATTGGTTGGTTATATGTTCAGGCTCAAAGGTCCATATTTGTTTTGTTAGAATTGGTTTGATCACGAGATTTCGTAAGTTAATGTCGTTTTTTAAATTAAAATTATAGAAAGTGTTCCGTTTGGAAATACGTCTCAAAAAATGGTTGGATTGAAAACGTGATAAAATTCACGTTTTTAAACTACAGGCATAAAGTGCGATTTTAAAGGTCAAACCGTAATTTTAAATATCGAACTACAATTTTACTGAATACTTAAATGTGTTTTTTAATTTTAATTGGACAATTTTTTTTTTTAATTCAATTTGTTAAATTAATATTTGTCTTTAAAATATATGATTGGATATCACCAATTTAATAAAATGTCCTCCACTCCGATCTAAGTTTCATCTTAACTACATAATTCGTTCCTTACCTCATTTTTTTTTTTTAAAAAAAAATTTATACATTTAAAACTAATTAAGTTTCATTTCTAGAATGAGAGTTTCAAATTCAACGTGTGAAAAGAAACCAAGTTAGATGGGAAATAAAAAAATTTAATAATTGTGAGAATTATTATTTCATTAATTATAGATAGTCATACAATAATATAATAATAAAAAAGTTAGTCATTAATACCAACACATATAAATGCCATATAGGCCTTTAAAAAAAAAAAAGAAAAAGAAAAAGAAAATGCCATATAAGAAATGGGCTTGATTAGCCAGCAATAATTAAATTTAGTATTCAATGGGGTCTCTATTAATTGATCAAACTCTTCTATCATAAATTAGGCGATTAGCTAATTTAGCTCTCCCCTTTAATGTAGGCATGATCCAAAAATATTATTAATGTAGATAATAAGAAAAGAGATAAGACCTAATTTTTGTTTTGGAAAAGAAAAATGCTGCTGTATATCTCTTCTGATGAGTTGGCATATTCCATCTATTAATAGCATTTTTTTTATTTTCTTTTTAATTAAAGGTGGATAAAATATGCTAAACTCAGCAAAAATATAGGTGAGATGGACGCCGGATTGGAAGAGAAGCATTTCTCTTCCTAAAACCAAAAATCCGGTACCGACGAATATCCCCCTCGTTCCCGTCCAAGTACAATCTCTCTCTCTCTCTCTCTCTCTCACTTATCCAAAAAACAAAAACCGAGTGCAATACCGTCATTTCACGTGGTTTTCCACTTTTTATATGATTACCCTTTCCCGTTCCTTTCGCATTCCATTATTATTGTGAGCTTTTTCTCAGCACAGACGCCTTTTCCTTCCTTCTCTTCATCCCTTTGGATCATCCAAAGAAGCTACAACACCAAACACGTTTGCACGAAGCACAAACAGCACTGAGCTTATATTCCTTTTCAAAAGCAAAAACAGTTAACTCTAATTCTCTTATAAAAAGAATTCATACGAAGAATACGAATACGAATTCGGAATTCCATTGTTGTTTTTTTTTTTTAATATTCCCGTTTGCTCATGAAATTTGAATGATAGCTCTATATACCTAGGGATTCGGGAAATTATTCGGTGTGCCGCGCTTTGGAAATGATTGCTGTAAGATATCGCCAGGAGGAAGAGGAGTCATCGCGGTGGTTGTGATCCGTGTGAGTGGAAGAGGAGGAGGAGGTGGAGAGGGTGAAACGAAGCCGTAATGGACTGCCGGGTGTGCGTGCCGACATGGGATTGGCTGGCGAGGGGCGCCCGCGGAGGAGGAGGGGTGGGCCAGATCGGAGGGGGGTTCAGCCACGAGAGCGAGCACGACTTGGCGCTCATGGTCAGCGATTTCTTGGAGAACGGGAGCGGTGGGGCCGACTCCCGGTGTAGCAGTGACAGCGACTCGGCTCTCTCCGATCTCGCCCACCTTGCCGAGAAGATTCCGGTAAAGTCTCTCAGTAAAATTTTATTTACCCCAACCTTATAAAAAGTTTCTTTACCTCAATTACTTGTTGATTGCGTGAAAACAATGGTTTTGTTGAATTTTGTGAATTTGGTTGAGGGGTAGGCGATTGGGGTAATGATTACTTGATTAAGAAGATTTAGAAGCAGTTCCAGAAAGCTGTTAGTCAGAGTTGGTCAATATATGTAGTGAATTTATTAGATTTTTTAGCTATCATCATTTAGTCATCAGTATTTGGGACCCTGGACAATAATTCAGAGTACTTGGTTGCCTGAGTGGGATGTCAATCATTAGGCTTCCCTGTTTGGTTCTTGTAGAGGATGAGGATCCTCTATAATTCCTAGGCTATTATATTTGTACAATTCCTTAAATAAAATAAAATCAAATGGTTGGGATTTTTCCACCCATCCATTATTTACCATGAACATTTTTTGAAAATGATAAATTCTGATGCGACAAAATTCCAACCATTTGATTGGAAAACAATAGTTGAGTTTTAAAGAATTCTATATAGTGGCTTTCCTATCTGCCCTTGATGAGGATCATAGGAAGTGGGATAAGATTGAGGGGTGTGAGCTTTAGGAGCTTAGAGTTGAGTTGTTTTGTGGGCTGTTTTTGTAGGGTCGGTGGTGAGGCTATTGCTTCTTGTATACTCCGTGCATACTAGAGGCGCCTTACGCTGTTTTTTAATAAATTTGCACTTACTTATCAAAAAGAATTGTATATTGTACAATATAAAATTCTTTTTTTTTTTTTAAACTCTTCTTCTTATAAAAAAAAAAAAAAGAAATTTATATTGTACAATACAGGAGAAAAGAAAAAGAAAAAGAAAAAATCCAAAATGTTTCCCTCTTTTGGTGTTTTCATTTGGTTATAATTTTTTTTTTCTCCTTTCCATTTGCGTTTTTCAGTGAACCAAATTGATGGTAATTTAGTATTAGCTTTGGTGGCAGTATATTTGAGGGAATCAGTGAATATATGTGAAGTCTACATCAGCTCATGAGAAATAGTGTCTTGATATTCCATTATGAATATGGTATTCAATTTTTCACTTCCATCCCTTCCAGTACCATCTCAATAGATTTGGTTGGATATGAATATGTACATAGAGGCTCTCAGAAACTGAATTTTCAGATGGGTTGGAGATGTATTGTCAGTATTTGTTCACTTGAGTATGATCATCTTGCCTGCGATGTTCTTTTCATATGTTGAGACTAGAAAAATGGGGAAGGAATGTTTTAGGTGTAATCCCATGAAATTAGTTATATGAGTGTGGTTGAATGGGCAGGCTAAGTTAGTACAAGAATTCTTTTAATCGAAATGCAGAATGTATAGGATTCCAACTACAAAAGTGTTTGAAATCACAAAGGTGGGCAGCGACTCAACGGATAGTGTGTGGATGACACACTCATTTTGGTCGCCATGTCTTTGTTAAAGCAAATAGTCAGTTTCCACGTTCATTTAATATTTCATCAAACAGTGAAGCTATTGTGGCAGGAAGACATTGGGCCGTTTTCTGGTCTATTAAGAAAATTTTTGTAGTACTCCCACTCTAGATGCCTTTTCTGCTATTTTACTGCAATTTAGGAATGATACCTCCAGTGAAGTGTCTTAAGTGTACTTCTTTTTGAAGATGAAAGTATGTAACCTGAGTGAATGATGGGTTCATATGTAAATACAATTGAATCGCTATAATTGGACATGCTTTAATAGAAATGTTAGTTAAGGTTGTTGGTTTTTCAGTTCTGACTCTTGGGCCTCCTTTTAGTTAGAGAAGTAATAATTGGTTGTCTTTGCAACATATTGACAGTACATACACAAGTCCAATTCAATCTTTGGTTATTTTTGATAACTTTTCTATTAAGATCTGGTATAATTGTGTTTTTCACTTAAACCTGCAATTTCTTGCTGTCAATGGTTCAACACCATTGCGTATTAAATCTATAATTTAACCTACTACAAGAGAATTTAACAAATTTTTTGTCAGTTTGAAACTACTTGCATTTTGCTGATTCTCTGTCATTGCCACAGTTTTGTAAGATCCCAGTGGCTCAGTATGAGAGTGACTTGCTTTCGGTGGCTAATTCTCTTATACTATCTATCAATGAGACCGACCTTCAATTTGTCAAGTCGGGCGCATGTACGGGCGCATGTAATGCCAGCTGCATCAGACTTTCTCTGGTAAAGCTTCTGAGACAATCTGGTTATGATGCTGCTGTATGTACAACCAAATGGCAGGGTAGTGGCAAGGTTCCGGGAGGTATGCTAGTGAACTCTTGAACTGCATTTGTCTTGATCAAAAGAACAATGAATAATTTTATGAGATATAGGGGAAGGAAAGAAATCTTAGTTTTTAGTGCATGTTACCAGGAATTTAATTTCTGGAGAGTTTGTAGCAAGTTAGTAACCATGTTTCTGTCACATCTGTTGCCTATATTCACCGTGTACACTGGAGTTGGAATCTATCCTCTGAAACTGAAAATCACATCTATTTGTGGAGCACAAGTTCTGTTACAATTCATACTTTTATCTGATTTTTCTGGATCATTTACAATTTACTATGACTACCAAATGAGAGTTGAGTTATATAGAGTTAGGGCCTTTTGTTTAAAATGGATGGTCTAGTAGGTTTCCCTTGTATACATCTGTCTTTCAATGGCATAAATCATGTTCGGAGTACTGATGTGAATGATTTAATAACTTGTAATACAGGAGATCATGAATATATTGATGTGGTTAACTACACCAGCATTGGAACCTCTGAGCGTTTGATCATTGATATTGATTTCCGAAGTCACTTTGAAATAGCTAGAGCTGTTGACTCATATGATAGAATATTGAATTCCCTTCCAGTCATTTATGTGGGCTCCTTGTCCAGGCTGAAACAGTTTCTTCAGATTATGGTCGAGGCTGCCAGATCTTCTCTCAAGCAGAACTCAATGCCACTTCCTCCCTGGAGATCCCTTGCATATCTTCAGGCTAAGTGGCAGTCGCCCTATGAGAGACAGTTTAATCCAGAGGAACAGAAGATTAGCAAGACTTGTTTTGTTGACCATAAGCAGTGTAGTGGACATTTGAAGAGGCTGCAGTCTCTGCTTCAATCTGAAATGGAAGCAGAGCGACTCTTGAAGCCCATGCACAGCGACAATAACTGGAGACTGAAGCCTGACAGGCGGAGGCACTCTTTGTTCCGGAATCTTTAACTTATACAGATTTTGGCCTTGGAGATGAGAGAGTTTCTCTCAAGAGAGATTGTGTTACGGCTTTCTATTTTCAATTCTTTCTCCCTGATGCTAAATAAGTGCGGACCTGAACAAAGGGCAGGTTTCATATAGTCATCGATGGTTATACTTATAGCAATAAGCCATATCATGGCAAGAGACATTCCTTTTTTCCCTATCATGGTGCAGAACCCACAATATTAGGTTTTTGAAACCGGTGCTGGTCCTCTCTTACATCACCAACAGCCATCAGCCGATTTTGTTGGTATCTTGCTTGCCCATGGTGCGCATTATCCTATATAGCTTTTTATTTACTTTTTGCTTTTTCAATATCTTCTTGAATGTATTCCTTGCCTCTTATTTTTGTGGGCCTAGGAAGTTTTGTTATTATATCTCATTTATTTTTTCTTTCAATATATTTTCCTCACAAAATTGAGTTGTATCTCTTTTCCGGCTGTCAACATGTTGCTTGAACTATAAATTTTCCACTTCAGTAATATAGTTGCTTCTCATGGTTGTATTACTACAGCTGACTGAAATGTATTTGGTTTTTCTTACTAGTCACATTTCTTTTCCGGTTGTCTTCCCTCTTTGACTAGTAATTGTGTTTCCTATTTTGGGGTGGTAATTGACTATCCCTTTTGACAGTTCATGTAAGTTCCGTACAAACTTACGTGATAGTTAATGTAATATCACATCAGCCACTAAAATGTAGACTGCCACGTGACGGTTCATATAAACTTTACCACGTTTACAAATTGACTTAACAGGTCAACCGCTAAAATGTAGAGTTGTACGTGAATGATTATTACATGGCAGATTATGTAGATGGCCTTGTAGAAAAACTTGTAGCATCCTAAACATCTTAAGACATTTCTTTGTAATTTGTCATGATTGCTTCAAGTATAAAGAGAAGATGTTCAAACACATTCGACGACAGAAATATGTAGATATTCATGGGGTGTAGAAATATGTAGGTTATTCGTTAAGATCTGAACAGTCAAAGAGCAGAGCTAAACGACTGGGAATATTAGATCAAGTTGTTCATCATGAGCTCTAGCATCGGATTGATTACTCTTCCTGCAATTAGCAACATATCATATAAAATTGCAAAATTGAAGAACAATGAAGAGCACAAACAGATTAGATAAACATAAAATTGAAGTGCTTGTGATATAGCGGAATGTTTACATTTTTCAAAGTCATTTGCATGTCAATAACGACCAAGCCTAGCTCTTCCCAAGCATGGATAACTTCGTGCTGGCTGCGGTACAGACGCCCAGAAGGGTCATAGTAGTACTGCACAACAATTAGTAGTTATGAAGCGTGTAAACATGAGTTCGGAGGCTTTCGATTACGAAGTTTTCTTCCAAATGGGTCGGATGAATTTTCTCTAACCCAACTTATTAATTGAACATTTGTTTTAGAGCATGTCATTTTCACTTACATTTTAAAAAAAGCACAAAAAGCACTGGAGAATCACATGTAAGTTTGAGACCAGCTTAACCAAGTTTTGTGGTCGTCAAGCTAGCTAGACTTGGTTATGAATATCGACTGAATACGAAACTTGAGACCTTACGGTTCTTGAATCATGTATTCTCAACCATTTACGCTATTCATTTGCGTTTATAAATACATATATTAAATATCAAAATAGTAATTTTTTTTTTAATCTAAAAAAGCTTGTTTATGATACTATTTGTTAAGGACATAATGAGTCTTTTTACGTTATTTTTGTGATTACTATTCTAATCTCTCATATTTACACGTTTTATATTCTGAAATAGTAAAATACAATTCAAATCCATGCACAACGTTAATATTACCTTATAGACCCTGCTAGACTTCATATGCCGCTCCACAGCAAGCCATCCAGGGAGGAGCTGGCCATAGCCAGGGGAAGAGTTGTCGTGGATGGTGCACCTTGTCTCTGGCTGCATTGACCGCCTTCGATTTTGCATTACTTTCAATATAGTTGACTATGTCATCGGTGACATCGAGGGAGTTTTGTTGTACTCGTTGTCCTATTCATGCCTTTGCTCATCCATGCCCAAAAGGCTCATCCAAATTGGCTCATGCGAGACCAGAGATTTTTGTTTTTATGCCGCTGTAGAGTGGCTTTTTCTAAGTAAATTACCATCTTTATTACATTGTTTTCCCATCTATTTCTTTTTATCATCATTTGTGCCAACACTGTCGAAATTCTTTTCACTTGTACCCCGGTTAGAAATTAGGGGTGGGCAAATTATCTGACTACCGCCTACCGAACCGCAACCAAACTGACTTTATCGACTTAACCGAACTGACTTAACCGCCTACTGAACGTTTTGTGGACAAATTATTAAACTACCACCACTTAATTGCAACCGAACCGACATCAACCGCCTACCAACTTTACCGTCAAAGTTGACTTTACCAACTTAACCGAACCGACTTAACCGCTTACCGAACCGATGCTCACCCCTATTAGAAATAGAATGATCTGAGCTATGTAGCACCTTTTATAATGCCATCAGTTTTGGATGACTTTTTTATAATAAATTTTGATGGGTTTTGGATCAGCTTAATACATCATCAAAATTATTAAACCATCAAGGATCATCATTTAATTTCAAATTTTTATGAGAAACAAAAAGAACGAAATTAAATCTCAATCGTTGAAAAAAATTACAAGAATGCTATAAAAAAATTAAAAACTAGACAATTTTTTCACGTAGGTACTTAAGCCAAATCCTTGTTTCAACAACTAGGCTCTAAACTCTTCAAAAAAGAAAAGAAAAGAAAAAGAAAAAACAACTAGGCTCTAATAAGAATAGGAGAAGAACAGGGGTAAATTGCTAATAAACCAAAATTTGGGTCCCTTTGCAAAAAGTAAGACGGTTAAAATTTAATCAACCTACCACCGTATAATTATTGGTTGTCAGCTCTGCTAGATTCCCCCACTGGCATTGATTATGTAACCGTACGTTTATGTGGAGGAATGCTGAGAATAAGCGTCGCCGCACTATTGCCCGCCATGCTGCCAAGGATTTCAAGCATGTTCGAAAATTACTAAATTGAGAAAATACTGTACTGAAAATTGACTTGCTTTTAGTAACTACTAACATCGATGGGTCCAAATTATTTGGTAAACAACAAAAATTAAAGATAACATCCTTAAATTTTGAAGAAACTCACGGATTAAGTTTTTTTTTTTTTTTTTTTTTTTTTTTTTTTTATTTATTTATTTTTTAATACTGTAAAGGGAAAATAAATATGAGCATATAGAATAACAACCAAGTGAATTGGGATCGAGTGCAATTAACTATTTGTATTACACATAATTTGAACAGTTAATATAAAAAAAAATATGCTGAGGTGCCTTTGACAGTACAGACACTTGTGCGAATAGGTAAGAAGCCTACCTATCCTCCTTTCACATTAGCTACTTGTATTATATGCAATACGGGCAACTAATTGTACCCGATTCATGTACTGCATGTAATTCGAACAATTAATGTGAAGAAAAATATGCTCAATCACCTTGGACAGTTTGGGTACTTGTGCGAATGGATGTGAAGCTTACCTATCTTTCACATTAATTAGTTACATGTATTATATGTAATACGAGCGGCTAATTGCACTCAATTTCCGTACTGCATGTAATTCGAACAATTAATGTGAGACAAAATATGCTCGATCAAACACCTTGGACGGTTTATGTACTTGAGCGAATAGGTGAGAAGCCTACTTGTCTTTTCAGATTAATTACCTGTATTATATGCACTACATGCAACTAATTGCACCCTATCCAAGTCTCAATGATGTGGTGCAAGGCCAAATTGACTACTCAAGAAAGAATGATAAAACAAAGGTCTGTTTGCTGAGCAACAAAATACAGTTTAGTGAACTAAAGATAACAATTTAGACTGTTATATCCATCTTGAAAGGCCACATATCAAATAAACCATGGATTGAGGAATAGATTTGAATTAAAAATGCTTATTTGAAATGTCTCAGGCATCTAAAATGAACCAGCATTACATCCAAACAGATTTAATCGAACCGTTGAAATTGAGACATGTGTTCCATAACGAAACATATTAATAATGAAACTGAGCAACCGGCCGGCCTTAAGACGGCGGGATGACTTCATCAACAAAAGCATGATAATCGGGATCTTGTAGCCAAAGCTTAGCAAGGTGGAGATGAGAGGTGCAACGCCTGTGGATTTCTTCCACGTCCCAAACGATGGCCTCAGCCTTGTTACGATGAATAATGTTGTCCACTGGCTTGTCTTCCTCCTCTGCACCAATCCTTGACTGATCCCACTGCTTCACAAGAACATGGGTTAGGTAGTGCAATGGCTGTCCGTACAACTGCTTCATGGATTTCACTAATCCCTGCCATGTGATGAATAGATGATCATCATTATCTGACGTCGACCCACGAGCTGTTGTCGGGATTGGAATTTGTTTCATGAATTCTTGATACCTTTTTGCGTGCTCCACCATTGATTCTGCATTAATTATGAAACAATCTTATTTCATGTAATTAATTCATGGTACTTGCCGGACAGGAATGTAGTCAGAAGTAACGTTAGTTTTCGATTTATCCCATAAATATTTTAGGATATTAGGATATTTAACAATAGGGGAAATTATTCTTCATTATGATTTTTGTTGAGCATTTTCAAAATCAAGCAATTTTATCATTAGGGGTACGGTGATTACCATGTAGCAAAAGAAGTGATGATATTATGTGCAATGGCACCTGGGTTCATATCATTTTACCAAGATTTCCCAGAAAGTTATGTGAGAAAGGTCCATCTTAATTGATGACATATTTTGCATCCATTCTTTATATCCACCACCAAACATTTGAGCGTATTTGATGATCAAGGAAATTGAATAGAAAAGATTTGGAAGGATTTTCCCATTAGGGTGGAAATCCAAGAGGACAAAGTAAAACGAATTTTTGAGCATGAAATTGTGTGGAAACTTTATGATTAACCACATTCCATATATATAGAATATAATTTATGCAACTCTTTACCAAGAGTTGCAATATTGTTTATCTTTTTATAACCTCTAAGAAAGTTCCCCTTTCATATAGATGATTTGGTGTGGGGATAACCACACTTGTTATGGTGTGATCATCCCTTACATCATAACATTTGGTCATTCAATATTGTAACACTTAATTAGGGGGTTAATATTCTGTAAATTGATGCTTGATTAAACTTCATGTATATCTAGCTACGCTTTGAACATAAATTAAGGTCAACTCTTGATTGAGTATAACATGATATCCATCATATCAAAGGGTTATGATACTAATATTGATGGGAAGATAAAGGGAAAGGAGAGATTTCAATGTCTAGGGTTTATATATGTCTCATAGGAATCAAGTTTTAAATGTAATCTAAGTCTAACAAAGATTATTCTACTTGGGTACCACTGATGTTCTGATGGGACTGAGTCAAATTATGACTTAGTCGGACTTGAGCGAGCGTCTGCAGTTCTCACAATCTAAACCCCTCTTGTGCAGTTCCCAACAACATATATAGCCAAATTTTCCAACTAGAGACCTACGGTACGTGTTAAGGAAATGAGAAATGTTATTTTATATTTTCTTGTACTTCTCTCATCCTTTTTTATTGATGTAGTATTGTTAATCTATTATTAGTTTTTTTTTTTAATTAAGATTAATCTAAATGTGAATTGACAATGCCACGTCAGCGAAAAAGAACAAGATAATACCAAATAGTCGAAGGAAAGAAGTGGGCGTGAAGAACAAGGCAGAACGCGAGCACCCAATTCTTACCATACACAACATCAGGCGTCAAGAACAACCCGAGTTTTTCCATGTATATCATCAATCGTTTTAATGAAAATTCAAAATTAGTGGGATTTGTCTCGGAGATTTTGTATACAAATAGGTTGTAGTGTTAAAGTTAAATAGACACATAAATTCATTTTAAAAATGGAAAAAAGAAACTTGGAGTACAAGTAACATTTGCAGAATATATATATGATGTCCAAATGGAAAGAAAGAATGAAAAGATGAGAGTTTAAAAGTAGATAGGAATGAAATGATAGTTAGCAACTATAAATTAACCTGGATCTTCCTTCAATGCCTTCACATTTCGGCTACTTTCTTCGACAACAATTTTTTCTTTTTTAGTTGTCTTCCTTTTTTGACATCCCTTTTTATTTTGCTTCAGTGTCTCAGAGTCACAGTCACTGCTTGGGTTGTCGGATTCTGTGTCCGAATCCGATACCAGTAAGTGTTTATTGGATAAGGGACTATGTCGGCGCAACATCTTAGCAGTTTGAGTAGGCCGGAGAGATTAGGGTGAGAGAAGAGGGAGGCCAGGAGAGGCGTTATTGGATATATTAGTCATGAGATATGATTAATTAGATGGTATTTATATATTCTTATTATAATTAGAGAAATACTAAAAATTACATTTCTATCCCACAACTAGTTAACGGTGCTCACGTGAAAGACACACTCAATTGTTGGATTTTTCATTATACGTCGACATTATGAAGTAATTATAAGATAAAAATACAATTTTTAGCATTACTTTAATTATAATATAGGTGTATCACGGGCAACACTCTTTTGTAAGAAAAATGTTTGAGATACTACATTTTATATATATATGACGGTTCATAATTAATAAAATAGTTATGGGTGTATAATTAACAAGTCAACCACTATTTTTTAGCAAAAAAAAAAAAAGTCAACCACTATTTAATTAAATTTACAAGTAAGACTTTTTGCTTAATCTTTGTTACACTGAAATGACATTGTAGAGGACGTGTGACAAAAAAAAAAAAAAAAAAAAAAGAAAAAGAAAAGAAAGAAAAACATAGGAGGGACAAAGAAGATCAGTTGGATGATCGATCTTGGCCTTCTGGTTAACCTTTTTTATTTAAAACATGAATTGTCCAAATAGCAATCTTAACTCTCTCTTTTTTCATATATAATCAAATTAGCATCTTTGTCCGATATGTTTACAAAATGCATATGCTATATATCATTAATAATTTATTGTTGGAAAATGGATTAAGAATAACATTTTCCTATTGGAAAATACTTTGGGTATTATAACGTTTACTACTTCTTTTTTTTTTTTGACAAAATGACGTTGTAGTCCACGTGGCGTTGTTACAACTACTATAATTAAATGTAATTGTTTATTAGTTAAGATGCATGGTAAGTGTCACGTGAATTATCACGTCAATTTAAAAGAGACTAATAATAACTTGTTTTCGAAAAGAAATGAAACCTCTTCTGTAGTAATCCTTGATCCTCATCCGAATAAGCCAAATTGAATTTATTTAACTAAAGCAATACTATCACAAAAAAAATAAATAAATAAATAAACAAAAGAGGAGTAAAAAAACGTAGGTTACCGGTGCAAAAGATTAACTGAATTTCAAGTCGATGCACGTAAAAACAGAAGCTCTTGGAGATAGAAGTTCGAAAATAAAAACAAATTAGTCAGCTTTTTAGAGTTGTCATTCTCCTCGTAGAGTAATGTTTGTTGTACAAAAAGTGCAATTTTTATTTTTATTTTATTTTATTTTTTAAATCAATATTTAGGAGTTGTGTACAAAGTGTAGACACTTGGCATTACTCCTCCGGATAAACGCAAGGAAAAGGCTTGCATATCTGCCAGTTGTGGATTTTGTTGCAGCAACGGTTAAGAAATAAGAGCCACTGGACTTATTCGGGTCCTTTGGCAGGTGAATTAACTTGGTGATAAGTGTTATTTAATTCGAATATTTATAAACCCCTTCCCCACCAAAATAAAAAATAAAAATTGGCATACTCATATCCGTACACTTCACCTTGTCAATGGCCAGTTGGTTGAATGGCCAATATTTAATAGGTACATGTGAACTCAAACCAATAATTCATCAAGTTTGAACAAGTTAAAGAGTTTTTGAGAAAATACAAAAAGAAAAATAAGAATTGTAGATGTTATAGCCTTTAAAGCAGTTTTGATACAATAAATATAATCATGTATATCATTAAATACAACAAAATAAAATTTTAACTATGATACAGAGAGGTTTGGGTAGTCTTATATTCAATGAAAAATTTTGACTCCAGTGAAGCTCAATTTATGAATATTAGTGAAATAAAGCTCTACTTACGACTTTATGTTAAAATAAAAAACTTTGAGTTAGTCAAAGAGATGCTTAAGAATGGTGAATTTTTATAGCGTGTAGTGTCTTTTGGTTATAATTTCGAAGTAATGCTAAAAGTTTTTATTGTGTCTCTAAAAAAATGATGTGACTTTTAAAATTGTTATTGAGTTTGTGATTGATCAGTATTGAATTTTGATCAAATAGTGATTTTAAAAGCCACCTCATTTTTTGAGGGACACAAGAGTGACACATGAAGAACTTCTAGAATTACTCATAATCCCGTTTTCAAGGTTTTTTTTTTTTTTTTTTCTTTTATTTTTGGTCTAACTTATGTCTCTTGGTTAGGGTCATGATTCGAACAAGAGTTACCACGAGCATTTTACAACATTTTATAAAAGTTATTAGTCTATTTACAGTGATGTACGTGATATGCAATTTGCATGATTTTATAAGGATGTTATCCAAACCATGAATATGTTCAAAGGCCTGACCCAATAATCACAATGAATGGATTTTAATACACATAACAAAAGTGATTTTTTACCTTGAGGAAGCAGTGAAAAAATAATGTGCCAATGCTCCCACTATATACATCTTTGCAAATGCACCCATTTATTAAAGGGATTTATGAAAAAGCATTATTCGATGGGCTTTCCGTTTAGGACCAAATCGTGAGTCTCAGCCTAGACAGTAGATACCTTTCAATGATCCAACGGCTGTAAAAATCACAACTATTTAGTCATGACAACTGGATAGGTGCTCTGTATCAGGCCCAGCCCACAACCTCTAAACCTTTACCAATTGCCGTTGCCGCCCACACCTTCAGAAACCGCGTAACGCGCTAAAAAACACCGGTCACTTTTCTTTTTTCCTTTAATTAAAAGAAAAGCGCGTGCGTGATCGCCGCACAACCTGTGAGATGTCAGAAAAGAGGTGGTCGGGTTTACACGCCAAAGTCGAAGGGCCACTCGTGTTTATAGCGCGTGCATCGCGCAAAACAAGAATCGCGAAAGACTGAAAGAAGGTAAGTCTTATTTATTAGCGCGCCCAGCGTTGGACTCTTGTCAGCTTTGAACCTTTGATTTGACTCACAAACGTTTGTCCAAGCGCCACGTAAACACGACAACTTCGAGACGTGAACGAAACTGTTAATTAATATTCACCATAATCCCATTGGGAAGCCGTGAAGGTATTAAGTGGACTGGAATCCATTATTATTAGGCCCATTGAATTTTTTAAAAGATTATTCCTATCATTATTTTACTATATTTATGTAATATTATAAATTTATTTTTAGATGTAATATCATATACTTAAAATAATGGTGTTCTAAATGGTTAAAAGTAAATAATAAAGAGCTCTTTGGACCACCTATAAGATCTCAGCACCCTAGGGGAAAAAAAAAAAAAAAAAACCTCAGAACTATTTAAGGAGCATAAAATCGTTGTGATAATTTAAGTAATGTTGGGTAGTTGATGTACTTTGCTAATTCTGAACGAAAACTTATCAAAAAAAGATTAGTAGGTATAATTTTGTTGGATAAAGAAAATAATTACCAATAAAAACAACCGATCAATTCTCCCCTACTATAAATACGCCACAAGCCCTCCTTCCCATCCGTGTCTCCAGGTCTGCAAAGAGACCCGCAAAACCATGGCCTTCTCCCACCCCATCCTCGTCCTCTCCACTCTCGTCCTCTACCTCTCCACAGCCGCACACTCCATCGGCGTCAACTACGGCACTCTAGGAAACAACCTTCCGCCACCAGCGCAAGTGGCCAACTTCCTCAAGACCCAGACCATCATCGACCGCGTCAAGATCTTCGACACTAACCCTGACGTCCTCCGGGCCTTTGCCAACACTGGCATCTTCGTCACCGTGACCGTCGGAAACGGTGACATCCCCGCCCTCGCAGTCCTCGCCAACGCTCGCCAGTGGGTCGCCACCCATATCGTCCCGTTCCACCCGCAGACGCGGATCAATTACATTGCTGTTGGCAACGAAATCATGGCCACCGCGGACAAGAGCCTCATCAGCCGCCTCGTCCCCGCGATGAGGAGTCTCCACCACGCTCTTGTTCTCGCGGGAATCCAGGACATTAAGGTTGGAGAATATAATAATTTTGGCTCTGTTTTTTTTCCCCTTTTTTGGGTACATAGATTTCCTTTGATTTGGTATTTTTTAGTTGGAATATATTATTGAGCGTCTGAGCTCTAACAATGGCCTTTTCTTGTCCGCTTCATTACCAGGTCACATCCCCACACTCTCTTGGCATACTCTCAATCTCTGAGCCGCCGAGTGCCGGCCGGTTCAGGCGAGGCTACGACCAGGTCGTATTCGCGCCCATGCTCAAGTTCCTACGCGAGACCAATGCACCCTTCATGGTCAACCCCTACCCCTACTTCGCCTACTCTCCAAAGATGGCGAACTACGCGCTCTTCAAGCGCAACTCTGGCATCCACGACAAGTTCACAGGCATTACGTACACCAACATGTTCGACGCCATGATGGACGCCCTCCACTCGGCCATGAAGGCCGTCGGGTACGGCGACGTGGGGTTGGTCGTGGGCGAGACCGGTTGGCCCACCAACTGCGACGGCTACGAAGCCTGTAGCGTGGCCAATGCGGCGACTTTTAATGGGAACTTGGTCAGGCATGCCAGCTCGCGTAGGGGCACGCCGTTGATGCCCAACCGGAGATTCGAGACCTACCTTTTCTCGTTGTTTGATGAGAACCTTAAGCCGGGTCCGACCGCTGAGAGGAACTGGGGATTGTTCCGACCGGATTTCACTCCGATTTATGACGTTGGGATTATGCGCAATGGCCAGGTATGAAATATAATTCACTTTCATTTTTTTAAGAACAAAAAAAAAAAAAAAAAACTTTCCTTTTTTCTTGGATAGTAGAAGTATTGTTTTTTGGTAAGTAAGGTATTGTTGTTTGTCTGATAAGGAAGGAAAGAAAAGAATATGTTATTGAATTTCTTGAGGAAAGGGATTAGTTTTTTGAAAGAATGTATCCATTACTAAGAGTATGGACAAGTTTTCGAATTGTTTGTTACAAGTCTTCAGATTTGTTTGTCCCTTGCCCAATCGCTAGCAGAAACAACAATATTGGTATTATGTGCAATGTGGGAGGCATGAAGTAAGAAAAATAATAGGATGTACAATTACCAATCTCTGTTCTTCCTTCTTTTTCGTATTTGATTTATACAGTTAATTATGATATTTATCATGTGCTGGCTCCAATTCTTGTTCATTCTGCTATTAGTGTTTCCATTGTGCTCAGACAAACAAAAAAGTGTCATTTAAGTTCCACATTTGTTTTTAAGATCGATATGAGGCACCAGTTTTACTAGTACTATTCAAGATAGAAAAATGCTAGCCCTACTAACAATTTACATACCTTATGAGCTGATGTGGTAGTGACATTGTCACGTCAGGCCAAAAATAAAATAAAAAATGTCCAACCACTCTCACGAGTGGTTGACCGCTCCCTTGAAAGTAAGAGAAATGGCACATGTTGTGTAGAGTGTAGATATAGAGGGTGGGTTCTAATGTATGTGTTTACAGTTGTGCACATGTGTTGTGCAAGGATGACTGTCCTGAAAGTAATGGGATGATCGGTCACCCTCACCAAGCCTTTGATAGTGTTCACCCTACTATCAGAGTTATCGGGTCGTCACAATTATCCATGACAAGCAAGCTATGGCAGTTGCGACCATCGGATCTGATCTTTGAACTGGCAGTCACCCCGCGTGCTGCTTAGAAATGACGCCGACCAAGAGAGGGGTTGTTTAATTTTTTTTTTTTAACTAACGTAACAGTAGCACTGGCACATGCTTAGAGGGAGTAGGCATGTGTTTTTAAGATTTGAATATCGGATCATCGCGCCTTCATTTAGTTGTCTTTTCTTTTGCTCTGCTTTTGCTGGGGAGCAGATCTTGTCGTGTTAGTATTAAATTGCTTGGAAATTAAGGGATCACATGCTAATTAGTTGATTGTGTCCAATGCTATGATTAATCTTTTTGTTATTTATGCAGTCTGGAGGTAATAGACCAATGCCCAGGCCAGGAAGTCCGGCACCCGTGGCAGGCAAGAAGTGGTGCGTACCAAAGGCAGGTGCTACCAATGCAGCGCTACAGGCAAACATAGACTACGTTTGCAGCTCAGGGGTGGATTGCAAGCCCATACAAGCTGGTGGAGCCTGCTTCCAACCCAATGCCATTGCCTCCCACGCATCCTTCGTCATGAATGCTTACTATTACAAGTCCGGCCGCCATGATTACAACTGTGATTTCGCTCACACTGCAGTCCTAACCACCCTTGACCCAAGTAAGTAAATTTCACTGTTTATATATATGGAAAAACGATCTACTTACTGATCCTAATCTTTCATCACTTTTGCAATTATATCTATAAACTTTAAAAAATGTTAATTTAATGAATTTATCTTTTAATTTTTTTTTTAATTTCACATTTCTGTTAGAATTTTTCGTTAAATCTTATCGGAGAGGTGTTAAAATTTCTAAGATACCCTTCATCTTTTTTAGGGGAAAAAAAAAAAAGAGAAATTTTTTTTTGCAGGATTTAAGCATTGGTCAAGATTTATTGTAATTTGTAAAAATAATCATGCTTGAATCTTTTAAAAAAAAATTATATATATATATATATATATAAAAATCAGGTATTTTTTGAATTTTAACATGATTTAATAAAATATCCTAAAAAAAAAAAGGTGGTATTTTGGAAATTTTGCTATAAGATTTAACGAAAATACTAACATATGGATGACACTGAAAAAAATTGAAAGATTAATATACTAAATTGACATTTTTAAAAGTTTAAGAGGAGGATTGTGAAAATGACGAAAGATTAAAGATGAAAGATTAAAGATTAAAGATGGTAAGTAAAATTTTCTCATGTATATATATATATATATTATCCATCAAATAAAAAAGAAAGAAGAAGTAAATCTTAATATTCCATTTTTGTTTGCTCGTCTTGAACAGGTCATGGTGCATGTAGATACGTTGGATGAGATGGAAACGGAGGATATGAGTGTAGGGCTGCCTGGGAGTTCGTCCCTAACCAGTAACCAGTAACCAGTAACCATACTTGGAGAAATTTATTCTATTGCGACTTTTTATTAAATTATTTTTATCATCAAATATCTTGCTGTAATTTATTAAATTATTTGTGATGATTTGATGATAATATATGCCGGACTACTAATATTGTCTCCTCGGTCTACGTCACATGCAATCTTATTCCAAGTCATACTATAGCCTCTCTCGACAGTCTTCATCGGATGAAGATGTTTAACAATTTTTTGTTAAAATTATTAGCAATTTGAGCGATACATGTGAGAGATCTCACATGAAATACACCTGTCCGAGGTTGAATAGTTCAAAATTTATTTAGACAGATAGGTTTCATATCAACTCTCATCCCAATCTTTCTTAACCTACTAAAAATTTGCAGCCTATAATCAAAGTCTTTAATATTATGATGTTCTTGATTAACTCTTTGGTGGTATTGAATTATGCTTACAGAGAAGTGTATGGACTTTATGTTCTTACCCAACTATACAAGTGTTAATGTGTTCTAAGAATATTTTTTTTCTTTTTCTTTTTTTGAAAAATTATTTTGATGCGACATAAATGTAAAAACAGTTTTGAGTATTTTGTAAATGTTTTATATTTTGGATTGAACGTTAATATTTTTGTTTTGAAAATAGAAAACAAAAAATTGAAGAGAATTTTAATAAACTAAGCCTATATTTAATTTTAATAAACCAAGAGAATTTTATTAGTTTATTTTGCATTGTTGAGTGCTATACTACTCAAATATAGATAATTTGTTAATTTAATTTTTGACTAATTCAATGTAAATGTTCTAAGAGTCTGTTTAGAATTGCGTTATAAAATATCACTTTTAAAGCTAAAAATAGCTTTTTAGAAAGAAAATAAGAAAATAAATTACTTTCAAGTTTTTTTTTTTTTTTTCAAAAGTACCTTTTTATTCTTTTTTTTCTCTCTCTAAAAAAGTCAAAAAAAAAAAAAAAAAATACTTTAAACTTTTTTAGCAAACGGACCAGCTTTTTGTTTGGTACAAGTTTTTATGTATAGATTACATTGAGAAATAGATCTTTTGTCAACATAAAAGTGTGAGAAAAAAAGGTTTTTTTTTTTTAAAAAAAAAAAACCTCATTTTCAAGTTTCTCAAACCTAATCTTGAGTTTTTAAGAGCAGAAAAGTCACTTTTATAATTTATTTTTATCAAACAACTATTTTTGCTTGACATTGCTTTGTACTTTTTAAATTTCTTATCGCAATTTCAACATGCTCTTAATGTATTTGAATGCTAAGAGTCATCTTTTTATCTTTTTTTTTTTTATCAGCCTAAAATTAATATGACTTTTAAAATAATCATTAGATGAAATAATGATGGAAGTAATGCTACAGAACAACTTTGTATCTAGAAAGCACAACATGGAGTGGCATTTTTGTAATATTAATGAGTAAAAGTTAAATACAAAATTACAATAATGCCACTACCTCGCGCTTTTGGAATTATTCTGTAGCATTACTCATAGTGATGGTGATTTTAAAAATACATTAATTTTAAGAATAAAAAAATAGTCTCTAACATTATTCTAATGTATTTAGTTTGAAATTTGTGCACGTAAACCGTGCCAAAGTCAAAAGCTATAAGTTGATGATGCGATAATGTGCGTATGGATGAGTACTCTTTGACTTTGACGAGTTTTTAAAAATTATAGGCTGCTAAGAACAATCTCACTAGCTTCTCTATTTTTCAATCTAAAATAGTTAATCAAAACTCACTTTATCTAGTTTAGCTAATGAGTTTTAAAAGACACTATACACCCGATTATCTATTCTTAACTCTATATTATTTCTTTATTATTTTTTATTCATTTTTTATTGACAAGTTTGCGCCATTCAATTTCACCGACTGTTTCAGAAAGATCCAACAACTCTCCATACTACACGAAAAACACTGAAATTTTCAAAAAACTCCTCATTCAGCCAATCCAAAGAACTCACCCACTAGAGATTTCCAACAATCAGCCCGGTGCTGAAGATTTTGTTCTTGAGCAAAAGCAAAATAGAGTGGATCCAAGTTGGGAACCCAAATGCCCAACCTCAACCTTCCCTGTCCATTCCGGAAAACCCAAGTGTGGAAGTGAAAAAGCACTACAGAGGGATCTGACAACAGCTGTGGGGCATGTACGCGGCGGAGATCCGAGATCCCAACCGTCGCGACTCGCACGTGTGGTTGGGGACCTTCGACACGGCTATAGAAGCTACCAAGGCCTACGATCGAGTCGCGTTCAAACTCTACGGCGTGAGATCGACACAAAGAGCTGCCCGGGGGGAATGATGGTGGCCCAGATGGGTCCACCGAAGACGACGTCAAAGGATGGGCGCACAATCTCGCATGAGGCATTCGACGATCTGGTGAAGGAAAACATGGACGATCTCGGGATGGACCCCACCAAGGCTCTCCAGGACGCCATCCAAACCCTAAATCTCCAGGGCGTCGATCTCTCCGCTCCAATTTCTCAAAATCCCCATTTTCACGCTACCCTCCATTTGACCGATCCGGCAGAAGAAGCTTCAGCAAAGAAGTTGGGGAGATAGAGACCGGCGTCGATAGGGAAAGGAAAAGGAAAAAAAAAAAAAAGAAGGAGAAGAGAGAGAGAGAGAGAGAGAGAGAGAGAGAGATTCGCAGAGACTTTTAAGCATAAAATAATGATACATCTGTGAACAGTGCAACGCCTCATGTGGCGTTGCACTGTTCACAGATGCAAGCTATACGTATTTTAGGTTTGGAGTAGCGAATCCGATGGAGGGTGATTTTAGGAGTTTTTTTTTTTATCTATTGTAACTAAGAGTGAGTTTTAGCTAACCCATTATGAATGCTCTAAGAACTAAATTATGATTTATTTTTTTTCTTGTTCTTCTTTTTTGCCCTTTTGCATGGGATTTTCAGAACTAATCAATAATCAGGTGACACTTCCATAATTTGATCTCCACTGGTGGTTGGACTCTTTCATATATAGTTGCATTATATTAACGCAATGACAGTGAAATAAGATGAAATTATACTCATTAATTCCCTACTAGCTATATAGTATATATATAACATAGTTTGCTGAATGCTGATCAATAATAGTTGCTAAAGGAAAATTACAAAATCAATTAATTACATGTGTGATAAATATAGTTAGTGTTGTGATAGTTTCTGGCGACACAAGTATCAATTAATTAGATGTGTGACAAGTATAATTAGTGTTGTGACAGTTTTCGGTACGGAGACACAAGTTTTTATAAAATCCTTTATTCACCTTTGCAAAATAATAAATATCAACAAAGGCTCGCCCGACCCACTCTGATGCGTAAGTCAGTTTTTAATTAGGAAAGAATTTATATCTCAAGCTTTTATAATAAAAAATTCATCTATTTCAGACCTGGTGGTTTGCACTTATTTATAGATGGGATTTCAACCGTTGTTCTGAATCGGGTGGGAATTAATTTCCTGACTCTGAAATTCCTTCCCAACATATTCGGAATCCATATTTTCAACATACAACTTTGATATCTCGGGATTGGATACTTCTTAAATATTTCTGAGCTTCTATTGAAGTTGTCTCTTTACGGACCTTAACCTTAGTCTTTCGAGTTTCATAATATTAATGAATTTACATAAATTTAATAAGTTCATTTATTCACTGTTGAGAATATTTTCTAGCAGTTAGCATGATAATCATGCAGACCTAACGTGGCTGTAGAACAAAAGCAAAGCTGTCTTTTGTCCATCTACAATAATTCCAATCATGACGTTTCTTTAAACAAATTTACGTTTTGCAACTAATAAGCGGAGTTATCTCACCGTTAATTTTACAATTTTCACAATTACTTTTTGAATAAAAGATTTGCAGTAATTTTTTCGCGAGATAATGTAAGCCTAATTTGCGTTAAATATTTTACCCTAAAATGCAGGCAATAATTATGGCTAGCTGTGTATCCAAGAAAAGCTCTTTTTTGCATGTTTGATAGATGATTATGGGTAGGTATCGTGTCAATTAAGCAGATTTAGACGTACGTTTACTCATAAGTACTCCTCAGCTGATCCGAGCTAACGTTGTTAATTAGAACCTTGATTAGCAATTAACCAACTTACCAATCAACTTTGCTGCCAGAAATTGACAGCACAAATTTTTAAATTTTGGGGAAAAATTAAATTTAATCCACAGGTTTTCATGCGGTTTTTATTTAATTTCTAGGTTTTCAATTTTGAAAATTTGGTCATAAGTTTTAGTATTATTTTAAATTGGCCTCTTTGTCAATTTACTAACCAATTAATTAACGGCATGCTACGACAGACCAATCACTTAATGCAACAATGCTCTGTCTTGTTTGACACGTCATGTGCCAACTGTACGTGTTATGTATCACAGTTACTTTAAATTACAAATACTCTAAATAAAAAATGTTAAAAATAAGTTTTTTAAAGAAAAATGTGAGGTGATAGTTACTTTAAATTACAAATATACTCTAAATAAAAAGTTTAAAAAAGTTTTTTTTTTTTTTTTTTTAAAAAAAAAGAAGAGAAAAGTGAAGTGGCCAGCCAACTTTACCACGTAGCACGTACAATATTTGACACATGACGTGTCAAACGAGAGCCACATAACATTAATTAATTGGTCTTATGTGACATACTAATAATAAATTGGACCGGTGGTTGAAGAGGCTTTAGCGGTGTTTCAAATGGTTGAATTTTGCAGGATTCAGGGATTTACAATAATTATTTTGGGGGGATTCTCTTATTGTGGTATAGGGCATTAACCATACAGGTGAGAATTGGAGCAGATATGAAAATATTATTGCAGATATTCAAGCAATTCTTACTGGTTTTATTAGTTGGAAAACCTGCCATACAAAACGAATGACCAATTCGGTTGCACATATTTTAGCACAAATAGGATCTCACAATACTAATCAAAGTACTTGGTTATGTTGTATTCTCGATTGTATTCGTGAGCTTGTTTTATTAGAGTCTTCATCTTTAATTTTGTAGAGCTTATTGCTTTGGTTAATTTTTTGTTATCAACGAAATCAGTAATTTTTCTTTAAAAAATAATAATAAATTGGACCATTTGAAATCAAAGAAGAACCTAATTAAGGCTTTAATTGTCGAAATTGAAAACCCAAAAATTATACTGAAGTCGCATGAAAATCTGAAGACTAAATTATTATTTTTTTCCTAAAGTTTAAAATATGGGTATAAATCTCATAGGTTTTTGAAAGCATAAATAGTAAAATATTAATAACTTTTGGTCTTTTACCAAGTGCTATATAGTTTTCATTTGTAGTCATGATGGTGGACAAGCACATACATTAATTAGAATCTGGCCGGTATTAACTTTACGACTATGGTAATTATCTTATTTGTCCAACACACAAAATTCTCTTAAGCTTTAATTAAAGGATAAAAAATAAAAGCAAAGCATTAATTAAGCATCCCAAAAGGACACGAAACTAGACAGAACCCATCTGTGGCCCCTCCCGATTGCTTTTGGTTGGTCTTCTGAGGACCTCTGGAACTTCTTGCCCATGAAATGATTAAATTTAAAGGCAATATTATTGTTGCAATGTTGCCTTTGGAAGGAAACAACTGTAATGAGAAGACTTTTGGGTTGTCCTCTCTCTTTCTTTCTCTCAACCGAGAGAATCAAAAGCTAGCAGGCAACCACTTCTTCTTGTAGGTTGTTCATATCGTTAAAGTTACATTAAATATTTTCATTCTTCTATCTTGTTCTGAACAACTTCCACCAAACCTGTTACAGATACAATGGGGCCAATTCCAACCCAGATCTAGATCAAATTATATAACATATATATATATATATATGCCCAATAATCTTATAGGTCAAAGATTTCCTCTCAATCCGATTGAAGAAATCCAATCTATTAAAAATTGACATGTGTCTTCAAATCTCACATGCATTTTTAAAAAGGTAGAGAAAATATATTTACTTTAACCCTTTAAACTATCACAATATTTTTATTAAAACTTTTAAAAGTAATATTGAGGCCTCTCATATTATCACCATGTAGCAAATTAAACACTTTTCACATTTTCTCTCCAAAATACCCGTAAAGATATTAACAAATAACCATATTTTGAGGAGAAAAAACATCAAAATGTCTAATTTAACACACGATAGTACTCTGGGGAGTCCAATGTCACTTTTATAAGTTTGAAGACGTAAATAAAAATGTGGTGGTAGTTTAAGGGCCAAAGTATATTTTTCCTTAACCTCAAGGAGTTAGCTTAGGTGGTAATTAAGTCATTAAGGGCCTTAGTCTTGGTGGCATCCCATTAGGTTTAAGGTTCGAATCCCTTGAGTGCAAACAATTAATTGGAGCTATGTTCGTCTGCGAAGTCGGAGTCTTACCCAATCCTTGTAGATGGGGCATTTTGCATGGGTTCGAAATTTGCTCGACAGGGATGAGTACACAAAGTAGCTCAGCTTTAAAGGGGATTCATTATCATAAAAAATTAAAAAAATTAAATAAAAAGATTATAAATTATAAAAAAAAGAGAGTATATATTTTCCCCTTAAATATTCATGTAAGAATCACGAAACAGATGATTTATTTTAAATGACATGACAACGTATATACCATTATATATGTGAAATCTTTCCAATCTAGTTCATGAAATGAATTATCTCTATTAATTCACTTTGGGATATGAGAATCACTTATTCTAAGGACACACATCAATTTAATAGATTAGAAAAAAATAAAAAAATAAAAAAAAATTAACTTGATCAATTTGGAAGAAAACTTATTATTATTATTCTTATTATTTTATATAATATTTATATATGTTTCTTCTTAGCATGCATGCCTATTTAAACTATTTATATGTCTATAATTAGCAGAGTTTCACATGCTGCTGAACGCAAATGGTCAAAATATTGATCCACGAAGAGTGAAAAATTGCATTGGCGATCAAAGATGTTAGCCATCCAACGCAAGGTCGTCTTAAACAAATGGCCTCCATTATGATTGCGGGAAACAGATCAACTTCTTGATTAGGGGAATTTCCCATATGGGATTATCATAATGTGGTCCCAATTTACCTTATTGAGAGAGTAATTATTATTTATGAGCCCAAAATCATCCCACTGCACATGTAATGCTTTTATTTAATTATTTTTAAAGAACTGTTGGCTATTGAGTACGTGGATTAGGGAATTAATCAGGTGTAGCTAAACAAATTAATTTGAATTTCATATCTTGCTAAAATCCCTGTCAAAATGCAATCGATCAATCTAAAATGCAAATTAATTAACAATCTCGTTTAATTTGTTCAATTTTGACCGCTAATTATAGAATCTCTTTTCGGTTGAAAGTGGAGATTTTGGGACATGTCAGACATTCGGTCATTCTCTAACTATCTCTATACAAGTAAGTTTCAAATTTATTGAGTCTCATAAATTCAATAATAAATTTGAAAATAAAACGAGTAGGGAATGTACATGCATCATTTTACTGGAATTTTTATCTTTTTATTTGAAAAAATGATAGAAATCATACTTTTATATCACTTTACTATACTTTTGTTTATGTGATATTGTCGATCAACATTTTGTATCAATTAATATTAAAAAAAAAAAAAAAAAAAAAGACTAATAAACAGTGCACATCAATAAAATAAGATAAAATTGTGTGTATAAGATTTTTATTTTATTTTATTTTTGGGGGTGCAAAGACAAGGGAAAGATGGTCATAAAAGGAAATGGCAACATCATGAGCCATTTCAAAATATAAAGGAAAAGAAAATAAAATAAAAGAAAAAGAAATGTACTCAAGAATTCCAACCTACTGCATCTCAAAACTCACTTTTTTAAATAGAATGACACGCGTAAGAAACATATAATATTGACAGCACAAACTAAAGAAATACTTTTTTTCTTTTTTCTTTCTGGCATAAAAAAAGAAGAAGAAGAAGAAGAAAAACAAATTTATATGAAGTGGTTGTCCAATCTAAAACTGACTGTAATCTCTCACACAAAAGAGGCTGGAAAAAGGAAAACCCCAATACTATTGTATATACCATCAGAAGCTTTAGATTGGTTTGTTATCATATACAAAGAAAACCCACCACCACCAAATCCCCCCAACAGGCCAATCCATGGAACAAAAAGAGAAGAAGAACAAGAACAAGAAACAAAAGCATCAACACCCAAATGACCAAACCACCAAAGCATCCTCAGATTTCTCTTTCAAGCCCAGCTCCGACGTAAAGGGTCTCCGGTTCGGCGGCCAATTCATCGTAAAGTCGTTCACGATCCGCCGCGCTAGGCCTCTTGAACTTCTCCGGCTGCTTTCCTTCCCAACACCAACTAATACCAAACACAGTAACAACAACAACAACAACAACAACAAACTCCCTTTTCCTTCAACCACAGCTTTCTTGCCCACAAACTTCACAATCTTGGCGCACCATGCCTGGCATACCCTCACACTAGGCCTTGGCACGAAGAAATCCAAAGTACTTCTATTCGTTTTCGAAACGGAGACGATGAAGGCGGCTGTAGACCGCGTTTGGCCGCCGGAGATACCGCTCGGAGAAGTGAACAAGCGGCTCATCAGGGGCTTGAATAGGTGCGAGATGGCTAGGTTTAAGTTCAGAAAAGGTTGCATAACCTTTTATGTGTACGCGGTTCGACAAGTCGGCAGCTTGGGTTTCTCATGCGCAGATGATCTAAGGACGATATTGCAGTCTGTGGTTGAGCTCAAGGACTTCCTGGATCACACTGCCATGCTTGCCACGCCCAACCAAAGAAGCATTAGCTATGCGCCTCCTGTGGCCATGGCTCACTAGGCAAATTCTTTTTTTATTTTTCAATATCGTCATCACATTCCTCACACCCTTGTCATCAGTCATCACCATCATCATCATCATCATCATCGATCATCATCTTATTTTAGGAAAAAAAAAATATTAGTTGACTTTTTTGTGGAATGTATTATGATCATGGGGGGGATAGGGATTGGTTTATTTGTTGGAGATCAATCTTTTGTTTTAATTTGTTTCTACCTTTTCTTTTCGTCTTTGAAAAAGGAACTGTATTAATTTTAGCATGAATAAACCGGAGTCTCTGCGTATGTTGATGTCTCTGTTCATTTGCAGTACTGTGGCACGTGTTACTGGAGCTATTCTGATCAGTTCTAAGTTCTGAGTTCTGATGAGTGCTGAAGGGGAGGTAAGTGGCCAAGATTAAAGCGTGACTATAGAGAGAATATTATTTTTCTTGAATAACGGTACGGTCATGTAAAAATAATTATTTCCATTACCTTTTAAAAAATTAATAATAATTCGCTAGCCATATCTCCTCTTTAAGTTTTACTACATCAATTCTATTTGTCATTCTTCCATTTTCTTCCTCAAACATTAATTTCTCACAATGCAAACAAATTGACCATATGTGTGGTTATGACCATGTAAATATTGAAAGTTATGCATCAGATTATGAAGATAAAGAATAAAAATTCTTGCATGTAGCCTCTGTTAGAGTATATGAAAAACATATTATAATTTTTGTATATTTTATATTTTGTTGATATTTAAATATTCTCTATTTATGAGTTAATTGTAATCAAATCGATCATGAGAATTTGATTATCATACTTTGTATTTACTCTAAACCTTATAAGTAAAAACCTTTGTATTGTAGACAAACAAGTTAATGAGCACAATGCAGCCCTTACGGTTAATTAATCATAGTGGTGGACGTAAGTGTCTAATACCATTGTAATTCTTTGTGTTATTTTCTCTCTTTTGCTTTCGTTTTTATTATTCTATTTTAAATTTTTACATGGTATCAGATCCACCATTCTTTGGTGGTGCCTCTCTTGAAATGTATGTTCCCCATCGGTGCAATTTTCATATATTCTAACACCCTCAAGTGATAAGAAGGGGATGAAAAGATCATATCATAAGCTTAAATGCAAGGGTAGTTCAAACTGTGATACGTACGTATAACAACTATATTCCAAAAAAATATTACAGTTGCTCGATCGTTAATGTGCTTTTGGAGAGTGTTTATTTATTTATTTATTTTTTTGTGTACGTATAACAACCATATTCCAAAAAAATATTACGGTTGTTCGTTAATGTGCTTTTGGAGAGTATTATTTTTGTTTGTTTTGTTTTTTTTTTTTTTTTTTTTTTCGGTTAGAAACTGTTTTTGTATTTTTAAGAATGTTTTGTGCTTGTATTTTTATAGTTAATTTGTTAATATATTTGTTTTGAAAAGAAAAAATAAAAGACAAATAACAAAAAAGTTATTTGTTAATGTCCATTTCAAAACGATTGGTTTTAAAAAAAAAAATTAACGATTTCATAATATAGTTAATAAAAATGTTATTTAAAAAAAAAAACATATATAATTAGCATTTGGTTAAATACAATTCGGTTCAATTTTAAAAATTTACTTTTAATTTGTGATTTGGAAATATATATTTCTTCAAATACACTATATATGAATAAAAATATATTAATATAATTTTATTGAAAAACACGGTTTTACGCAATTGTCTACGAATACATGAAGCTTCCGTCGGTGTCTGAAACTCGTCCCTTCGTCACTGTTTTCTAGTAAATTGTGCCGATCATATATAACCCGTGAACACTAAACACAAACGTCGAAGCTACACATGCATCCCGGCAAATGGTTTAGAACACATGCCGTGGTATTATTTTAACTGATTATATAATTAAAGCTAATTTTTTCTCGAAAGGTTAAAACATTTTTCTCTCCTAATATTAAATATTAATATGGTGAACTCAAATACCTCATAAATTAATTAAGCTCTCTATATAGACTATAATAAAATAAATGGATGGATATGGATGGATGATGATGATGATGATGATTATGAGAATGCATGTGGTGGGGGGAAAAGGCTGTTTGGCATGCTGGAAAAAGCAGAAATGGGGTAGGGTGGTGAAGACTGAAGGGCCATTTTCTCCACCACCGCAGAATTATGGTCTACAAAAGTGAGGGAAAAAGGAAAACAATTTCTTTTTCTTATTCCCACCTCCGTGGTCCTAATCATGCCATGAGAAGGCAAAGGCCCCATGCCAACCACTTTTTTCACATGAATGTTGGACATCTCTGTGTCCTTGTGAAGCAACTTGAATGAATGAGCTTTAACAAAAAGTGTACTGTACACATCTCCATGGCCGGCATGCGTAGGGCTATAAGCACTGTGCAATGCCATGGCAAGGCATTATATGCATCACATGCTCTATGTGTACGGAATTTTTTTTCCTATGCCAAACATCTCGGGCTTTCAGTACTCCCATTGCTATAGTTTAAGCTCTGAAGTAGTAAACATTAAACAAACATGTGGTGACAAGTGTACGTGAGTGTTGTTGATGTTACCAAACTCTTTCCACTTGTCGGTCACAACTCCCTTTCACTTCAACTCTTAATTAAGTTGGTTAATTAAATTAACATTTAATTTATAGCCTAGATTTCAAGTAATATATATAAATGTTTCTTGTACGAAAAATAAAATAAAATAAAGCAATAAAGTTTGATAGATAAATTTAATATAAGTTTTAAATAAACTGTCATGTCAGTTTTGTAAACAAATTAATTGTAATAAAAACTGTACATAGTACTTCATATGTACTTGCAATAATGTTTCAATTAATTAACGTGATAATAAAATGAGGCATATGGTCCTCTAAGAAAATACTATGTACGTTGGCATGCATAAGATGGATAATCTAACGTTTGGTACCAGAATGGGATGTGATCGAAAGGTGATAATTATAGCAATTTTGCTGAAGGAAATTGACACATCAATATTTAATTTGTTGCTCACAGCTCTTCAATTACTACAAAGAATATTGCAATAAAATTTAATGATAAGAACCAAACTACTTCATGACATCCCACCTTAAAAGGTATTTCCTTACTTCCTGGCAAGCTGTTGTGACACAACTAATTCAAGGGTCCAGTGGAAAAAGAGAACATGAGATCTAAGCTACATAGCTAGTGCTTTAATTAGTTGGTCTTTCACTAGTCCTGACGCATGCAGGCCAGTTTTTGAATAGGCCAGGTCCTTCATAATAAAATTCTCATATTTTGAGATTTCAATATGGGAGGAAGATAATCTTGTTGTATTGTTACAAACGGATTTTCATAGGTGTTGTAATTTTTTCAAAGATCAAGAATTAATTTTAAATGTTTTATAAATAAAAATAAAAAAAGAAAATAAAGTTAGATAAAAAAACTATAACGTTACAAACATGATTTGTTTTCGGCCGTTTCAAACGTTTTCACTGCTTGACCTTAAGACATGTTCATGAGTTTCTAATTTTATGAAAGAAAAATTCACTTGTAATATATGGTTAGGACCGTTGCTCATTTATAATTCTTACAAGCCATTGATTCTTGAGCCATTGATTTCTTGGTCTTTAACATATTTTGAGGTTTTAATGTAAGATGACCGTTTGGCATTAATTAATAGTTTTTAATCTTCAACTTGCATGTTACATGTACATATATTTGGTGCACCAAATGTTTTAAATAATCACTTCTTTCCTTTCATATACGGTACAAAGTGCTGTAAAATACTTGTTTTCAAGACATAAAGCTATATATTATAATATTAATTAGCTTTTTTACAAAAAAAAAAATATTTTGAAATCTCTCACCCACTTTGATCAAATTAAGAGCCGTTTTATTTGATCTTCGTTCTTGAAAGTGTATCATTAACGAATGTAGGCGCTGTAGTTTAATCTTAGGAAATTGCGTGTGAAGAAATCCGATCACACCGAGTTATACACTCCAGGAGGCATGAATCAACCTTTAAAGACAACACTCTTACGTAATTCTATAGTATTGTGAGATCTTTCCTTATTTCCATTTTAATCTCTTATATTATATTTATTTTATTGTTAATTTTCATATTGGTATTATTTTATTTCAAGAAAAATTTTGTGTACCCTCCAAAATTATTTCCAACAAATCTTAATGGTGTTGGAAATTTTATTCAAAGAGTTATAAATTCATATTTCATGAAGATTTTTCAATTCCAACACTTATTGGCCAAGTTGAAACGGGCCAATGCACGGTTGAAAGATGGTTGATAGCCGGTCGAACTAGTATTGCATCTTATAACAACTTGAGACTTTCGGTCGAACGGGGATTTCATCGCAAGGTTTCTTTCGAATGATACTTTTATTCATTCGAATGCGATTCGGCAGTTTCATTTTGTTTCACTTTTTTAGCATGGTTTTGATATGTATATATATGTATATATATATATATATATATATAAACTCACTTAGGACAGTTTTATGTGATGTTTTCTTCAATTTAGAATTAAATAAATTTTAAAAAAAGAACACTCAAAAGGTTGAGTTCTCTCTTATTTTTGGCTCAATTCCTTGATTTGTTATTAGTTTTGGGAATAATATATAGTGAATCTAATATTGTTGTTTTTGCGATTCACTACACCTATGTTGTACCTAAGTCCCAACTACAATCCATATCCAATCATCATTCCCAATCCAAAACTTGCATGACCTTCGGGTAATTGTAGCAGGCGCCTATTGAGGAATTCTACTGATCGAATTGGGCTGTCATCCTTGCCTAAGGCATTCAACTGATCAATGTTATCTTCTGATTGGAACATAATTGTTTCAAAATGTGAATGACAACTCAGAAACTACGTACACTAGGGTTTCATCAATTGGGAACAAATCCATCAGAAACAGGCATTTAATGTGCTGCAAGAAAAAGCCCTATTAAGTTGAATTAAGATCTCCTAAAATTTTTTGCCCGAATTTGATACAATTCGGGCAAGTAATTGTGAGTGAGTATTTATGAGACCCACCTGACCAAATAAAAGCTATTAAGTTTGGTTTCTAACTAGACATATGCTTCAACACTATTTTTTTTTTTTTTTCCTTCCTAGTAAAATGTTAAAGGATCTGATAATCATTCTACTGACTAGCCTATAACCTACATTATGAGTGGATTTTTGTCTTAAATTCTTCGTAAAAAAACTTAAGTTGCCAATTAGAGCCGTGTCTTCCAGAAATCAAATACATAACACACAAAATTACATCTTAAAACACATTACAAAAAGGAAAAAACAATACTTTTCTAAAAACAATTATACTATCAAATTAAAAAAAAAAAAAGAAAAAAGAAAAAGATTTAAACCAAGGAAAATCTGTTTCTATCTCTATGAGTTGATTTGCACTCTCCGATTTTTTCGTCTCATATATGTGTACAAAAAAACAAAAAAAAATCTTAAAGAAAACAACCTCGTATAATTAAAAAATAAGACCATCACATAATTTTTTTAAAAGAAAAAGACATCATTTTGAATTGAAGCTTTGCTGAGATCTGGTCCCAAAAAATTTGGCTCAATCTCTCTGCTGCTCTCTTTTGACAAATCTTAAGGTCCAAAGAACTGGAAAGATTTCTCCCGTCGCAAATTAACCATAAACTTAAATATAAAAAGAAAAACCAAATATAAACTATATATTATAATAAAATAATATTGAACTCTAGCACTTAGCAATTGGAAGCGCAAGGATGATACAATCCTGAGTAATGGTACAATCCTCTCAAAGTTGATATGACTTTTAAAATTACTATTCTATCAAAATTCAATAGTAATCATCACAAATCTAATAATAATTTTAAGAAATACATCAATTTATGAGGATAAAAAGACTGTCCATATCATTACTCCACAATCCTCTATCTTCCAAGAGGCCGGTTTGAGCATTTTCATTTTCTTTAGCAAGACATTTTCTTTGACAACGTGAGCTTTCTTTTTTCTTTTTTTCTTTTTTTTTTTTTCCTTTTGGTATGATACTTCACGATTTCAAACATTTTACTGAAATACTATTTTAAGCAAACATTTGTACGTTCTCCGAGAATACTTATTTTATTTTTCAAGATAAATCGTCCACCGTGTAACCCAATATGGGTATTTGTAAATATTATAATAGAATAATATAATACTATTTTAAGCAAACATTTGTTATTAGTAAATACTAAGCCAAAAATAAAAGATTAGGTAACCAATTGTGTATTCGTAAATAGTATTAAATAGTCTCTAAGGAGTAGTTCAGTCGGCTGAAGATTACGCTTTATGAAGCGGAGGTCACTAGTTCAAATTCCTCTTCCCCCTCTTGTATGAATATGTCAAAAAAAAAAAAGAAAAAAGTAAATAATATTAAATAAATTAACTTCAATATTGTTCATAAAAATTTTAATAGGTAATGTTCTTCATAATTACTTAGTCAAAAATGAATGCTAAATCCATGCTTGCTTCATTTTCAGCGATTACAATTTCACGAAGGAATGCATAGTACTCTTCCATCCAAATTTTCTTAGCAGACGTTTGGAGCAGCCTTCGCCAACAAATGTGTTGCCATGTTTGCTTCTTTTCTTGCATGCATCATATACCATGACTGGAGATTATATAGTATAATCTTTGAGTCCTCAATCAAATCATCATACCTCAGTCATGATCAGTCTTCCTTGTAAAATGCAGCTTGTACTATCCCCATAGCATCACTTCCTAGATTGACATTGCTTAGAGCTAGGTCTCTGTCAAAGAGCACTGCCTTCCAAGCTGCAAAGGCCTTCGTCGTTGTTGGATCAGTGATGTACCTCTTAGTGGTGCACATTGTTGCAAAGAATTGCCCTCACCGTCTCTAACAGCTACGCCCGCATCGATCATTTTTCTAGACTTGCTAATTGCCGCATTCCAATTGATTTTATACACCCCACCAGAAGGAGCCTGCCACCTTGGGGCATCTATTTTTTGCTTAAGGCTTAAAAATAACTAAACACACATTTTACTCAAAAGAGACACTTGTTGCAATTTTAACCAATTCTCTTAAAAGATTCAGCTATTATATATGATATGATAAGTGATAAAAGGAAAAAAAAAAAAAAAATCTATTAAGATTGGTTTCTAGAGAGGTATATGCTTCAATTATTGTATTTATTTTCGAGATGTGTTTGGTGACATTCTCTTACATTTCTTTTGCAAATGCAAATGGTAGATTTGCACATATTTTGTGTCGAAATGAACAAGATATACATGTGAAAGATAATGAAACTAAACATTTTTCTAAACTTGTCAATTGCCGCATTCCAATTAATTTGATACACCTCATTGGAAGGAGACTCCCACCTTAGGACATCTATATAGACTATATTTTCCACAAAACGGTACTGTTTTCCACTTAAAAAAATTTACAAATTTTTTAATAAATTTACAAATTATAAAAATAATAATAATTAAAAACAAAAAACATTAAAAGAAAAAAAAAACTTATGGGGGCGGCCGACCACCCCATTATTGGCCAAGGGGGTGGTCCAGCCACCCCCAAAAGGTCAAAAAAACAAAACAAAAATAAAAAGTTAGGGGTTTGGGGTGGCTCGACCACCGCCAGATCGGCCGTATGAGGTGGTCAAAACCACCCCTAAAAGGCCTAGAAACCAAAAACAAAAAAAAAAAATTGGGTTTTGAGAGTGGCCGATCGGTCATATGGGGTGGTCGAAACCACCTCAGGCTCCGGCCACCCCTAAAAGGCTTAAAAACCACCCAAAAAAAAAAAAAGTTTAGGTTTTGGGGGTGGCCGGATCACCCCCAAAGGCTAGCCACCCCCAGGCCCTTGGGGGTGGTTCGGCCACCCCTAAAACCCCTAACTTTTTTTTTTTTGGCCTTTTGGGGGTGGCCGGACCACCCCCAAAGCCGACTGGGGTGGTTCGTCCACCCCAGTTCTGCCAAGTGGGTGGCTGGGCCAATAATGGGGTGGCCGGCCACACCTTAAACTTTTTTTGATTTTAATATTTTTTGTTTTTAATTATTATTATTTTTATAATTTTTAAATTTATTAAAAATTTTGCAAATTTTTTAAAGTGGAAAACAGTACCGTTTTGTGGAAAACGGTATACTACAGCACCCATACGGTAGTTTAAAACTACCGCATGGAAGCTGGATCCGCTTAAAAGTGACTAAACAAACATTTTACTCAAAGAGATATGATACACATCCATCTCTTATTTCTTTTGTAAATCTTTCATTGTGGTCTCACATATTTGGATTCGGATCCTCTCAAATTATTTGTTCAAATTTGAGAGAATTCGGCAAGTGATTATGAGAGACTACTTATAGGACCTACTTGAGCAAATTAGTGCTTGGGTAACCTAATTTTTATTTGGTCAGGTGGGTTCTTTTTTTTTTTTTTTTTTTTTTTTTAATTTTTTTAATTTTTATGTGTCCACACAATAGGGGAGGAGGGGGGATTTGAACTAGTGACATTCACTTCATAAGGCGTGATCCCCAATTGATTGAAATATAGCTAGGCGACATGTGGGTTCCATAAGTGATTTCTTACGATCACCTGTCCAAATTCTCTAAAATTCGGGTAAATAATTTAAGAGGATCCTAATTTCATATATTCAATGATAGATTTGTCTATTTCTTGTATGGATATGAACAAGAGACATGAAAAAATGGAAACTAAATATTTTTCTTACTCAAAAGGGACACTTGTCAAAATTTTAATAATTTTAGCCAGTTCTCTTAAAAGATTCACCTATTATATATGTTATATATGATAAGTGATAAAAGAATAATAATAAAAAAAAAAAAAAATCTATTAAGATTGGTTTCTAGAGAGGTATATGCATCATTGTTTACGTGGAATTCACACGTGGTCTAATAAATTAAATGGTAGATTACACTTATATTGTACGGAAATAGATTAAAAAAAAAAAAAGTGTAAGAAAATGAAACAAAAAATATATATTTTTTATTTTTTCCAGTAAAAGTTGTAAAACGTTTGAGAACAAAAAAAAAAGAAAAGCAAGTTGATTACTTGATATTCTCTTTCAAGATAAATCGCCCACCGTGGGGCTCGAACCCACGACCACAAGGTTAAGAGCCTTGCGCTCTACCAACTGAGCTAGACGGGCTTACGAAATTTGTTGTTTGATTAAAAATATAGCTCATTTGTTTTATGTTTGAGCATAACCATTCTATTCATTACGAGTACTAGCCGCTGACCAATACGCACAGAAACTCTGCAAGCGAAAATGGGGTTTCTGTGGACGATGGTGGAGCTCTTGCTCACCCTCATTCTGATCGCACTCTTTGGCTTAGTTTCTGCAATCTTCTTCGAAGCTTCTCGGAGAAGGCACAACCACACGTAATTTCCAACCCCCCATCAAATTCCTAGTATTCACAATCTCTGCCTTTCAAATAGAATGTTCAATTTATTTTGTTTGATATTTGATTTAATCCTTCGGTAGGCACGTCGAAGCTCCCGCGATCTTCGAGGACCCTAATTCATTAAAACAGGTAAATCTACATTGCACTTACACGTATATACATACAAATACATGCATTTTTAGCTTCGATTAGGATTTTTAGGAGTTATAGGGATTCGTCGCCCTTTTTTTGGTTAATCAAAGAAATGGGTTTGAAATTCCTAGAGATTTAATTTCCTGTTACTCTGTGGTATTGAAATTCGTTCGTGTCGTGAATTTGAATAGAAATTATCTGAAGCAATCGACTGTGATCTTTGTTGAGGACATACAAATGGACGTAGTTAATGGAATGTGAAAAAAGTTCTAGGAACGAATTATGGATTCAATTCGGTGTTCAAGGAATTTTAAGATGCATAAGTTCCAAACACATTGGAAACTAAAATGTAGCAATTCAAATGCATAGCTAACGGCAAAATGTATGTGGGCTAACTGAAATGTAGTTCTCTAACTGAATAGCAAGGTCGGTTCAGTTCTTCAAAGAATCTATGTCACCATTTCCAAGCCCTAGTTAAGTCAAACCATTCATTATTCTCTTTCAGTATGGTCGTTGAGGTAAAAGGTCCTAGGTGGTGCATTTTATGGAAAGAGAAGCTATCCCCTCGGAGAAGATTAGATGATAAAACCCTAGCACAATCTGCTTACTATCGGATTGTGTTTTCCCAAGCATATAAAGGTTTAGCAGAATTATAGACTTCTGATGTCAAGTTGACATTGTTGTTGTGTCTAAGAACAGAATATAGTGTTCTCAGCAATATCTGGACTTAAAAAGTGTCTGCAAAGAATTATAATAATTCTCTTGGTAGCATTATTTTGATAAATTTATTCCCTTTACAATGTTGTGTTGGTAGTGGTTTTGGCGTGATTCTGATGTTTCTGGAATGATTTTTTTTTTTTTTTTTTTTTTTATTATTTCTAGGTTCCTTGCCCTCATATTTCTGATCCAGCAGAGAAGTATATATCTTTAATAATCCCTGCATTCAATGAAGAACATAGACTTCCTGGAGCTCTTCAGGAAACTATGAAGTAAGTTTGAGCACAATTAATTGCACGCTACTTTTTCTTTGATAAGCTATGTGTTTTTGGTGTACTGTGTAGCTAAGCATGACAACCTGAAAAAGTCCCTACTATCATAGCATCTTTTTCTTTATCAGCTCTGTGAATTCTATATTTATCATTTTGAAGGGAAGGGAGGGACTGAGATTTTAGAGCTTGATTGCAAACCAGTTGAGATGTGGCACCTAGACTAATATATGGATCTACGCCTCCATGCACTCTCATTAGTGGCAGACAAAGAACATTTCTCAACATTTCTGTTTAATCTGCTGTATAACTAATTCTTGTTGTGTAATAATACATAATGAAGGCTGACGTTTGTAGAATGGTGTTCCTAGTTACTAAGAGTCAGTAATTAAGTAATTTATGTTGATGGCTACTGCTAAGAGTGTTTCTTATTGAGTTATAGTGATGCTTATGTCTTTACTTTGTAGTTATCTTCAACAACGTGCAGCAAAGGATAAGTCATTTTCTTACGAGGTATCATTTCATTCCTTTCATTTTCAGGATCATCTGAGTTAGTTATGATGGCCATGAGGGATATTATATCATGATTGCAACCCTCAGATAGTATCCATTGTCATATTCATGTTCTATTAAATGAAATTCAAATTGGGATGCTTGTCTTTCTAGCTCTTTGCCTTAACGATGTAATGGATATTAATGGTGAGGCTCCCCCATACAAGCAGATGGTAGATTAGTTTTCCCATTTGGGCTCAGTAATATTTGCAAAAGATGGGATCTCGTGCTTGATCATAAGGTAATTGATTGTTTTTGTGGATCCATTATGTAAAGCTCTCTAGTGACAAGACATTTGAAGTTACCCAAAAAAAAGGCGTTGAAGGTAGTTTGAACCGTGCTCAGTATATACTAACTAATCTTCCTTAGCACGTTTAATTGAGCAAACCATTTACTGTAATTTTGAACTCTCACTTCATGAATATTACCTTCAATCGACCCGCCCTCCTTGCTTGTGCCATTGGTCATTAGAGGCATCTACATTTAATTGCTGATTGTTCTTCTGCTCTCTTTGGTTTTTGCCTTGTTCTTAGTCTCTAGGTACTGCCTTCTGTGTGCTTGTGTTGGCATTGCCTTGGGAGGAGAATCCTCCTTCATGTCTGTAGTCCCGCCTTTTAATATAAACAAGCTTTCATTTTAAAAGAAAGCTGGTTTTCTTCTTTTAATTCTCAGCCATTTCATTATTTTACTTTATACCTTTTTCTCTATCCTTCCAAGAAAATTTTGCAAGGTGTTTTGCTAGCTCAAGTTTTCACTACTATTTTCTGCTACTCCTTTAATTCCAAATGGATGAATTTTTAACAGGTGGTGATTGTTGATGATGGAAGTGCTGATGGGACAAAAAGAGTAGCTTTTGACTTTGTAAGGAAATACACTGTAGACAATGTGAGAGTTATACTTCTTGGTAGAAATCATGGCAAGGGAGAAGCTATCAGAAAAGTGAGTCTAATTCGAACCATCTCTTGTGGACATGTTCTGATGTTGTTGAAGGTTCTGTTTTTTTTTTTTATCCCCTTTGTATGACGGCAATTGATTGAAGCTCTTTACCTCTGTGAAAGCATTGTAAAACAGGGCATGCTTCATTCACGTGGTGAACTGCTTCTAATGCTGGATGCTGATGGAGCAACCAAGGTTGATGACCTAGAGAAACTTGAAAATCAGGTTTCTATCGTCCATCATTTTGTACTAGAGAAAACTTTTTTTTTGGATAAGATTTTATACTAGAGAAACTTGAAAATCAGGTTTGTATCATCCATAATTTTATACTGATCTTATGCCTGCCAGATCCATGCTTTTGCCAGAAAGGAGTCTCAGCCTGGAGATTCAGCAGCTAGCAATTCTAGTTTTAGGATATCTGATATCCCAGTGGCTGCATTTGGTTCTCGTGCTCATCTTGAGGAGAAAGCTCTGGCTACAGTTCAGTCTTCTAATGCTGCCCACTTAATATGTTTTATACTTCGTTTCTTTGGCAAGTTTGTTTTATATTCTGCTTTGTTGAACCATTTCACTTATATGCCACAGAGGAAATGGTACCGCAACTATTTGATGAAGGGTTTCCATCTTGTGGTCCTCTTGGCTGCAGGTCCTGGAATTCGTGACACACAGGTATTTCTGTCTCATTTTTTGGTAATTAATTGACCTCCAATTGGTACTAGTATGGAAGTCCAGAACTTGATTTATGCTTACCAATGAAGAAGCTCTTTCTTGGGTAAATGCACTTCAATTTTTATCCTGATGTCGTCTCATCACTGCATCAGTGTGGTTTCAAGATGTTTACTAGGGCTGCTGCAAGGAAGCTTTTCAAAAACGTCCGTTTAAAGAGGTAACTGCATTTATATGCAATTTTCTTCGAGGACATTTTGCATTGAGACCATGGTTGCTCTTCTCATTGAATATAATAGAGGATTCTTTTACCTCTTCCACGTTATCCTTCTGTTGCCTAATTTGTCTCTGTTCTTTTTATGTGTTGAACATGTTGAGGGAACTGACTTGCATTATGGACTTTTTGCAGGTGGTGTTTTGATGTTGAGTTGGTGTTTCTATGCAAGTGGTTTGGCATCCCAATGATCGAGATATCTGTCAACTGGTCTGAAATTCCTGGATCCAAGGTGAATCTTTTGAGCATACCAAATATGCTTTGGGAGCTTGCCCTCATGTCTGTGGGATATCGAACCCGAATGTGGACAATTTGTACTTGAGTGTCGGAGTTCATCTGGAAGAGCATTGTTGTCTTCCTGGCTTCTCTCGATCTAGTGCAATACCAGAGAAAGAAAAGTGACACACCTGATTAGGCATTTTAGGGTATACACTTCTTTTTTCTTTAAAGAGCATTTGTATTAGGAAAATTTTGGAGTTTTTGGAGCTTGTTTATGCAAGCCATGACCATGATCTTTCCTTGGGGTTTCAGCATGTGAAATTATTTGGGGGTACTGCTTTTTTCTTTTTTCTTTTGCTCCCCCATCTCTCTTTGTTCGTACATGTTTTCTGACGAAATTCAGATTCTGACATGATCTTCACAAGAAATAAATGATTGAATTATGTAGGACATTTACCAAAAAAATGGAGCACATGTTAGATGTTTGCTTCACTGCAATAATAGTAAATGCTAGTGACTGCACTGGGATATTGAATACATGTTAGGCACAAATTCTTGAACCTGTGATCCAACTGATAACAGCACAAACTACCGAATACCGACCGCCTTCAAGCTATGATCCAGTCTACTAATTGTCCCCTTGTACTTAACAATAATGTGAACTAATTAACTAAGAAAGTGAAAGTGAAAGTGCAAAATGTATCAGTATATGCTTGTGTTTATGTATATTCAAATATTTTGGGCATGGTATTCTAGCATTTTCTTGCTCCTCAGCTCGCACTCTATGATCGGGTAGGATGAAGATTTTCTGTTATTAATGTCTGAGTTACACAAAAATTTGGACAATCTAATAGAGAGGGTTGTGGGACCTACTTGTCCTAAGCTTATTTGCCTGGGACAAGTGAGCTTCGTAATGCCCTATCTAAGATTGACCAAATTTCTGTAATCGGGCTACTTAATAACAAATGATTCCGATCCAATTTAGAAAACCTACTTTCTATTTCTATGGCAAAAATTGTTCTGGTATTTTTGAAGATTGACTTGGCTCACTTTAACTAGAGATAATATTACCTCGTACCTAGGTAATACAACCATCTAGTACCTCTTGAATGGTAGATCGTCTAAGTCGATTTTGAGAGAAAAATGGATAGATCAGTTGACTCGTATATAGGTAATACAACCACCTAATGTACCTCTTGAAGGATAGATCATTTAAGACGATTTTGAGAGGAAAGTGGATAGATCGCCTGAGGCGATTTATAAGGCCTCACAAGAGGCAGATGGATTTAGAAAAAAAACTCCAAAGAAAAAAGTGAGCTTCTCATCCTAAGAGGAAAGAAATCCTTTATTCAAAATGACATGAAAAGGGAGGAGGAATCCTCTTGCAGACAACTTTACTTAAGAGTGGAAGTTGGCTTATGGGGGTAAGAGCTTTACTTGGAGAGGAATTTTTGTTATTAGGCATTTTAAATTTCATAGAAAGAGTAATTCTAAAAATTAAACTTTTATTTCATTTTGCTGATGTGGTAGTGTCAATCAACCTTTTGATATTTTATTTTTTAACATCGATTGATCTAAAAGTTAATTGTCACTACCACATAAGCAAAATAGAATAAAAATATTATTTGTAGCATTACTCTTCACAATAATTCGAAAGGTTTAAGAGAATCGGCTTGCAACTCCCCTTTCTTAGCTATCATAAAGATTGGACAACTTAATAATAAGAAATCTCAATCATTTCTAGAAACAATCTAATTGGCAATGCCAAACGATGTCGCTCCATCACTGTCACAAGTTACCTCCATGTTAAGAAATAGTACAAATTGTGAATTTTAAGTAGGTAGACAACGACCATACCTAACCTATTCTTTCTAGACATAAGACTTAGGATTGCATCATACAGCCACCTTTTTTTTTGTCAGAATTGCAATATTTTGATGGCAACTAGTTTTTGAAGCCATTCCTTCATTAATTGGAAAGTGGATAAGAGGACTAAAGCAACCAAACTTCACTTGGAAATTTCCATGTCAATGGCCACCATCTCTCATCTTTTCATATAATTCCAATTGAAAGTGGGACACATCTTTTCGTACATGTGGCCCATTCTTCATCTCATTACATATGCAAATCCACCTTCAGATCGAGAACAGTTGGGAGTTTATTGCAGTAAACAATGGAGTGGTTGCAGTTCTTACGTACGTTGATAATGCTTCCAAAAGAACCTGTGTCATGAGTTTTTAATTTATCACCATTTCCCTAATTAACTCAGAGGCTTGTTGGATTTTCCCATTCAACAACAGCAACATGGGCAGTGTTTTTTTCCATGGATTCAAGAGGCAAGCTTCCTTGTACTTCACAGAGAAGGTAAAAACTGCCCGATTGGCTCTGACGGATGTCACACCTGCAGAACTGTAAGTCACTTTTTCTCTCGAAACAGTTCATATATATGGGAGTTTTGGATTTGTTTCTGATATGGGTTAATTCTTGTGGGTGGGATTCATAGAATGACAGAGGAAGCCACAAATGGACATGCATGGCCACAGGACACACGTGCGATGGGAGAAATATCTCGGGCTGCCTTTGAAGTCGATGATTATTGGAGAATTATGGAGATTCTACACAAAAGGTCTCTTTAAGTTTCTTCTTGTTTGATTTGATTGACCCTTTCTTTAATTGGCCTCATCATCCGTGGCTGTGAATACAAATTCAGGTTGTTGAAATTTGATAGAAAGAACTGGCGGGTTTCTTACAATGCTCTAATTCTGTTGGAACACCTTCTAACCCATGGACCACGGAGAGTTGCTGATGAGTTTCGGTGCGATAAAGATGTTATCAAGGAGATTGGAAGCTTTCAGTATATCGACGAGAGAGGGTTGGCCTTCATGCTTAGATCTCTCTATTCGTGTCCTTTCACTGTCATCATTGTCCAATATTTGTTTGTTTTACGTGCAGTTTCAACTGGGGCTTGAGAGTGAGGAGCTTATCTGAGAGGGTGTTGAAGCTTCTCGACAGCGAGCCATTTCTCAAGGAAGAGAGGGGTAGAGCTCGAAAGCTAACACATGGGATTCAAGGGTTTGGGAGCTTCGGTCTCTGGTCCTCTTCAACAGAAGCAACCTTGAAAAACTCGTGTTTCGAAATATATGAGAGATGTAATTCTCTCTATAAAGAAAATTCCTCGATCAAGGAAGGGACTAGAAGAGCACGACAAACTCATCAGGATCTCAACTCAGTGCCAAAAGAACCGGAAAATGATTCAGGCTCCGGGCAAGGTCTCCGAGATGGATATGCCGGAGAAGATCATCCATTTTGTAACAATGCAAATCAGACTGTAGCGTCGCTGCTATCTACCAATGAGTAAGAACTTGGATGAAAGTTGCTTTAATACGGCCGTAGGACGTCAACTAGTTTTAAGTGTCCTCTGTTTTTACCGTTATGCAGCAGCTCTTTTAGAAGACCCAATTGTCTTTTGATGCTTGGTGTGAGAGTATGTACAAGTTAGAGCGACAAAAATGTTGCCAAAAACCTCCTCGAAGATGTTAGGCTAGTTAGCTAAAACATCTTCTGTTTCTCTCTCTAAACGGGTTAGCAAAAATTCGATGTGAGAATCATATGCGATAGATCTGTGTTCATTTGACCCAATTGTCATTTGGCCAAGTGGAATAAGGGAGAGCCAACGATCATATCATCAAAAAGAGGATCCTAAATAGCAGTAATAAACATATATAATATTTCAAAAATACCCCCTCGGTGCTAAAAAATTAAAAAAAAAAAAAAAAAAAAAAAAAAAACTTCAGAAAATATATAATAAATGAAAGAAATGGACGAATTTTCAAATCAACTCCCCCGCCTTCTCAAAAACTCACCACTCCCACATGAGAATATTACATCAAAGGATAACAAAGTGGATCGAAAGGGTTGCAAGCTGCACTTCTTCCTGTTTTGTTTCTTCAAAGATCCTATTTCTCGAACGTTTAGAAGCATTTCCTATGCACAATCGATGGACCAGACTCATCGTACTCGGCCTTCGCGATCCACATCTGCACTCAAGAAATAAGCAAAATGCTCCCATTAGTAATCATAGAAAAGCAACTGATCATGTTAAAATGCATGTTTGAAAGCATACCTGTTGGAAGGTGCTAAGTGATGCCAAAATGGATCCTCCAATCCAGACACTGTACTTCCTCTCAGGCGGAGCCACCACCTTGATCTTCATACTGCTTGGGGCTAGTGCAGAGATTTCCTTGCTCATTCTATCAGCAATGCCCGGGAACATGGTTGAACCACCCGAGAGGACAATGTTACCATACAGGTCCTTCCTGATATCGACATCACACTTCATAATGGAATTATATGTGGTCTCATGAATGCCTGCTGCTTCCATTCCAATCATGGATGGTTGGAACAGAACCTCGGGGCATCTGAAACGCTCAGCACCAATAGTGATAACCTGCCCATCTGGCAGCTCATAGCTCTTCTCAACGGAAGAGCTGGTCCTGGAAGTCTCCAGCTCCTGCTCGTAATCAAGGGCAATATAAGCAAGCTTTTCCTTCATGTCCCTCACAATTTCACGCTCGGCTGTGGTGGTGAAAGAATAGCCACGCTCTGTGAGAATTTTCATTAAATGATCTGTGAGGTCACGGCCAGCCAGGTCAAGACGAAGGATGGCATGTGGGAGGGCATACCCCTCATATATGGGGACCGTATGGCTGACCCCATCACCAGAGTCCAGCACAATACCTGCAAGGCAAGGGCAAAAATCCATCAAGAACTATGGGAAGAGATGCATCATATTAATGTTCTGACTCCTGAAACTGCCTTTAGAGGGTAGGGACAAACTAACTATTAGTCAAAAGTCTAAGTTACACCAATTTTTTTTATAAGTAAATCTAGTCTTATTGAAAGCATAAGGTTCCGCTAAGTACACCGGAAGTATACAAAATGAAACACCGAACTAGCCTAAGTTACACCAATTGATCCCTAACAGGTGAGACAACATCCTCAAAATTTAGGTTACATGCATACTGATTGTAACAACAAACCATATAAGAAAGACAATCAATTTTAGACTTCTAATGTGTTAAGATGTAATAACACATGCAATTTTGGGTATTTAAAGGATGCTGCATCAGTCTCAATGAGGAATTCTATTTAAAACCCTTGCTTAACTAAACAATTGATTAGACTGCTTACCAGTTGTACGACCACTTGCATACAAGGAAAGAACAGCTTGAATGGCTACATACATAGCAGGAGTGTTAAAGGTCTCAAACATGATTTGGGTCATCTTCTCGCGATTGGCTTTTGGGTTGAGAGGAGCCTCAGTTAGGAGAACTGGGTGCTCTTCTGGCGCAACACGAAGCTCATTGTAGAAGGTGTGATGCCAAATCTTTTCCATGTCATCCCAGTTGCTCACAATACCATGCTCAATTGGGTATTTGAGAGTTAAAATACCACGCTTGGATTGAGCTTCGTCACCAACATATGCATCCTTTTGGCCCATCCCAACCATCACACCAGTATGACGAGGACGACCTACAATGCTAGGGAACACAGCTCGTGGTGCATCATCTCCAGCAAATCCAGCCTAAAATGCAATATTATAGTCAGTTCTCTCAGATTTGCTGCTCAAAAGAAAGAGGGGAAGAAAGGCACGAAAATTGAGCAGTACCTCAACTAAGCAGTCAATAACAGCTTTGCATATTAAAAATAAAACCAAAATTCATACCAAAGAGAGGACTTGATTAATACCTTCACCATTCCTGTCCCATTGTCGCACACGAGTGGCTGAATGTCCTCAGCATCTGCCATCTTCTACAACCTGCTGGATAAACTATGGTCAGTCCGAAAAGTGCACAATATTCATCAACCAAAACAAGAATCCAATAAAGGAGCTCCCTTCCTTTTCTTTTTTCACCTTATCTTGCATCTATCGGCTAGAACATCATACAGATAAAACAATGCAATTGAGACATAACACATTACCATGGATTGGACATTATAGTATGGACACAAGAACACAAAGTTCGATAGTATTTAGGCAATTTGATTGAGAAAACATTTTCCGTTAGTCCACAAGAAAAGACACATAAAACCAACCAATGTAACAGAAAGTTAGATACTAAAATATAGTCGTACTGCAAATGCGTTACCATGGATTGGACATTATAGTATGAAACTAAGCAGGACAATAACAAAGTATTACATAGTTCTTTGAACAATCTCTCCACGGCTATCAAATCAACAGGAGGGAAAAGGATGTCACCCGAAAAAATAAACCCTCACAAAAAGATATCAAAGAAATAGCAATTTCCAAATATATGTAACCCCATCGCATTGCAATCAACAATCACAATTTTTTTCTTCCAAAGCAACAACAAAATGGATCAAACACTTCACAATAAAAAGCTTAAGTGAGACACCAACAAAGAAAAAAAAAATGCATTCAACGAGACAATGGAAAAAGATTAAACAGACAAAGATCTATAAAGGGTACCAAAATTTTATTCTTTTCCTTAATTCAGACACAGTTACAATTGTCATGTAAGACAAACCTTGTTAGACAGCATTGTGTTATTCATTGTTCTTTGTTCTTGTTTTCATTTTAGAAAACTTTCCTACCATTTTCATTTTATAGTTTTCTCATAGGCACAAAGATTGACAACGATTAACACAATGCCCATCCCTTCCTCCATGCTTTCATTTAGATCCAACATGTTTTCATCATAGAACGTTAAAAAAAAAAAAAATCAAAATTTAAGCCCAAAAACTAAATCTATCAGAAAAAATCCATAAATATCCACATTTATGCATGCAATCGATCACGCTGCTAACAACAGCTAATCAAAACTGAGAGTCAGAGAAAGAAAACAGAGAGAGAGAGAGAGAGAGAGAGAGAGAGAGAGAGATTCTCAAGCAATTCAATGAGAATTCAAAAATCTAAGAAAGAGAGGCACAGATCTGAGCGAAAAGCGAACAGATCAACGAGAAAGAGATAGGGGAATTGACCTTTCGGAATGTGACGGAGAACGAAGGCGAGCGTGGAGCGAAAGAGAAACACAGAGAGAGAGAGAGAGAGAGAGAGAGAGAGAGAGAGAGAGCTGAATGCGTTAGCGTCAGAGACAGAGGAGGGCGAAATGGGAATATGGGGAATATAAGAGGCGCGAGATGCGATGTAAACCGTTGGATTTTGGGGTTGGGAACAGTCCGGAATTAATCTGGACCGGAGGTGTGCGTGGAGAGAGAGAGAGAGAGAGAGAGCGCGTCCATTGGGCCGGGCTGGCTGTCGTCGCTCAGAGTATCTAATTATGATTTTGATTTAATGGCTGGTGCCTCCCTTTGCTTCCGATTTCCTTGTTTTCTAGTAGTAATATTTGTTTTCATTTTGACCTTTTTCTTTTAATTTTAAAAAATAATGATTAAAATTTAAGAAAATTTATTTAATAGAATATTCATCCTGATTCTCTTACATTCCTGTTTAATATTAATTTCTATTTATGACATTTTTTTTTTTTGGTTTGAGTTGCTTTCTGTTATTTAATAACAGTACATAAATATAGAGAGCCAAAAAATCTCAAAGCTTAAAATGGGTTTATGTTAAAAAGATTGAGTTTTAGTTTAGATAATTCATATTCAATAACAAAAAATGTCTTCTTCTCGTACAACAAGATGCAAGACAAATTCTTTATTATTATTATTATTATTATTTTATTTTAATGTGAAGCGGTATCCAAATTTATTAACGATTAACCAATTGAATGTCCTCATTATATTTTTCTTTTTCTTCACAGACATTTCCTAAGTGAAGGAGTTTAATTAAATTCCATGATTACGTATTTCTTAAAAATAAAATAATAATAAAAAAAAAGAAGTCAGTAAGTGATGATATTTGTACCTTGAGATATGCTTTTGGGTTGCAAAAGAAAAAATAATGACATCTTTCCTCTGATTATGGAGTGGCAACCAAGAAAAGTTGAGAAAAATGTATATTTTTTAAATAGATTATAATTCAATTTAATATTTCTTTTAGCGTAAAATATGCTCCAAACTTGATTTGACAACTTCTTCCAACCAAGAATAGTTGTCCACCCCTCTTGTCTTAGTTGTCTACTTGGATAATGATTATTCCATCGGAGACGAAATGAAAACCTGAAATTTGTGGCAGCTCTGCGTGGGGCTCAAAAGTGTTCCAAAAATTTTCGTGTTTGTTTTTGTTTACTTCTTGCTAAGCAAATGGATTAGCATTCTCGTCTGGCTACATTAATATTATTTTAGCCAGTAAGAATGCTAAAACGAGAGCAAAAAGTCCGGTTAGATAAATATTATTTTAGCTAGTCAGAATGTTAAAAAAATAACTGCATCCAAATTAATAACTTTGAAAAATTTGGTGAGCGATATATACTCATCAAATGTTAATAAGAGCTTTTTCATATTCCAATTCCATCTCTTCAGTGTTAAAGGCTAATAACCATGCTCTTTGCACTTATTTTATAGGTCAATCCGTTGAAAGTAGAGATTCGTGTTCGAATTAAATCAAGAATCTTAGGAAATTCAAGATTTCATTCGTAAGTGTTGCAACAATGAACTTTCGATATGTACTGGTTGCTAAACACTCTTTTCAAATTTGACAAGATAAATTTTCATATATCCTCAACAAGATACTGAATTTTGAAAGTATAACCATTAAAAAATGATAAATTTTTGAAGATATGATCGTTAAAGAAAGAATAAAGAAATCTTTGCAAAATAATATTTAAATGTAATAGTAAAAGTTGATAGTTAAATAGAGAGTGAGATATATAAGTGCTTTGAAAAAGTGAATAGTTGAAATAAAAAATTTTGATTTTTAACTAAAATAAAAGGCAAATTTGCCGAGCGGAAGTGAATGATTTAAGGCTCCACCCTAACTTAGCTTTTTTAGCATCTATCTTATGAATCTGAGCTCACTTAGATTAGCACAACTTTTTTATCTGCACAAAGATAGGTTGAACTGGAATTTTAACAAAGCCAATTGAGATGTCCTAATGAAATCTACCAGATCGAACAAGTATCAAACTGTCCGAGCAAGTACACTCCGTAAGTGCCCTTTCTCATTAGGAGATTGGGCATACTGTAATTCGGTGACCGAAACCGAATTGCAGCCGATCCCAATCGTTCGAAGCACAGTTATTATTTGTTCTTTATTATTTTTTATTTTTCTAAACTACTCTAGGCATGGTTGGCTCTTCTGGTTTAAGTTCCCAACAAGCACCCTGGTTTGTTTCCCCCATTCGTAATACAACGCACAAAATTAAAGGCATTTGAGCCATAGCAACCGCATATGGGCTTTCTGTTGAATATGCCCCCGCTCCGCAACTCGTAGTTTGACGTTGAAATTATTATCAGCCATTACCTGTCCCTACTCATTCTTTAAGCCATAACTACAAATATTCTTTTATCAGCAAATCTTGCAAATATTTAATCTTCAAGATGTCAAGGTATTGATTTGTGTAAGAGCCATGATTAGTACTTTCCAGTTCTAGAGGCCAAAAAGAAAAGACTAGTTAATATAAAAATACAGTCAAGAAGCCAACCTGGCTAAAAGTTAAACCAGCAAGGTTCCAAATAGTATGACAAACTGAGAGGAAACAGAAAAAGAATATGTTTATCCTCAGGACCTCAGGTCCTTCAAATGGGATGGGAGGGACTAATAAGTTGTCTGAATAGATGTTAAGTTCATATCTGACAAGAACGAAGCTCTTACAATCTTGAATTCATGCTGTCAAATTGGAATCTTGGTACCAAAGGGGCCAACAAGAGGCAAGCTGAGCAGTGTCTTTTACAGGAATGGGGGTATTATAACCCATCTTCGTGGATACTTGGTTCTTCCGTCCTTACCATCAAATAGCTACAGATGACAAGGGGACAAATATAAGAAGCAATATTGATAAAACAGGAAAGATTTGAGGGATTCTACTTGAAGTTTTCTCATTTCACTTTCCTCGAAATTACTTTACAAAAGACAGATAGAATACAGATCAAGATATTCAGAAGTGCAAGGACTCTGAGAAACAGGTTGATGTCACCCCTAAATCTTGAGACACACACAAAAAAAACAAAAATCAAATAAATGTGAACTTATGTGTATAAACACAGGAATCTAAATGTGTATACTATACACATAACCGAGTAATTTAACATGGCATCATACAAGCATGATAAACATCCAATAGAAACCCATCTAATGCCTTCTCAAATATCTAATTTTCCTAATCTAGTCTATGCTTTACAGATGAAACTCCAAGGTACCTTACCTAAATCCAACTCAAACACAATCTAGATAGAAGTAGTTTAGGAGGAGATATCATCAGAAAAGGCAGTCCAACTTTTTATGAGGAATGCATGCAGTTAGAGGCAGAAAAGAAGTTAAAAATTACTTGTTGAACCAAAAATAAAGAAACTTACCTTCTTCAAGCGGCGGTGCTTTGCAAGGGCCCAGTTGGTCATGATAGCAGCAGCCACTACAAGAAAAGTATACCCTGCAAAAGTCTGAGTTGCAATGTTGAAGCCCAACCACTGATAAATCTCTGTTGTGTAATTTGCACATGTCACAATATTGAACAGAAAACCACGTGGAATTTGATACCCTCCATTCCCATCAGGTCTGCGGAGATTCCTCAGCAAGAGATGGCAATAGAAGTTTGAGACTTGGCAAAGCAATCCAAATGCAAACCCGATCTTCATTTGGAGGTCACTAACAGGGGTGTAAAGTGGGTGGTTCATATAGTAAGCAATATAAGCACCAAAGGTCCAATAATATGCACAATTACGGAACACATTGGAGAGTGGTGAGGTTGCATGGCTGAACCGATGCACGAAAAATGTTTCCATAATTCGTTTGAAGTAGTGAAAACACCAGTAGTATAAAGCATACGTCTGAACTGGGAGGATAACGCGCTCCTCTTTGTAGCCAAAATACTGGTAGACAGGGAAGTAGTAAAAGATGGGATAAAGGATCAAAGGACCCAGGTATTCAAAGAAGAAAAGTGTGCGATAGGAAACTTGGGGACCCAAGTCCTTGAACACTACAGTCAAATGGTCCAAGTTTCCATGGCAATAGTCCTCGATACTTTTCTTATAGTTAAGAACAATGGGCCTCTCCTTTGATCCCGGTTGGAGGGGAAGGGTTAACCTCTGTCTTGAAGGGTAGAACTTTCTAGCTGTTGATTAAGACAAGCAAATTGGATTAATGAAATCGCCTGACATGCAAGGCTGTCAACACACATACAGATGCACTCACTCTTTTCTTTTTTGGGGGAAAAATAAAAATAAAACAAATTATAGAAGTACAATCTCAGCATTGGCAGTAATAAATTCAAGTCCACTAGTGAAAAAGCTCAACATGATGAACTAGGAAAAGCCATGCCTCAATTCTAGAGACACCAGAAGTCCAAAAAATAAAGACTACTGCTGATTTTCTTGACAAATCTTAGTGATCCAATGAACTTAAAAGTACACAGTTATCACAGAAAGATCACATCCCAAAAAAAATGGAACCAAATTTCAATTTACATTTTACAGTACAAATATTTTCTTTTCCGCATGCATAAATTCACACCATATACAAATAATGGTTTCTCTGAAATCTGAAAATGACTTAGTCAAACAAAACTCCTACAAGACCTAGTGCTTTAAAAGATAAAAATGAACAATGATTTATGTGATGCCAAAAATAATCGAATTGAATCAAGAAGGGTAAAAATAAAGTTCTTGAAATGTTGTGAATCTTGGATAAATAATAATTGAACAATATTCTATGTGCAGGGAGAACTATTTTGAAGGTAAATACAAATAAAATATGTTAGCCTCTTAAAAGTCATATCTTTATTAGCTTCAAATAAAATAAAATATACAAATAAAATATACAAGCACTAATGCACTGAATCCCATCAGAACTACGCAATTAAGCGTGCTTGGACGAGAGTAGTACTAGGATGGGTGACCTCTTGAGAAGTCCTCGTGTTGCACACCTCATTTTATTTTGTAGAAAGGCTAGCTGGAATTCTAGGTTGTGGTGTTTCCTCTTTACCGGTGAAGTATATCAGCCTACCGTTGGGGGCCTCCTATAAGCCAAAGCATATTTGGGACAAAATTATTAAGAAGATAGAGCGTCAGTTGGCTAGCTGAAAAAAGGATGTACTTGTCGAAGGGTGCTAGGGTTACCCTTGTTAAGAGCACCCTTGCCAACTTGCCTACATATTTTATGTTCCTAATTCCTCTATCGATGAGTGTTGCAAATTGTATTGAGAAGCTCCAGCGTAATTTCTTATAGGGTGTGCTAGCTGAAGAGTTCAAATATCACTTGAAAATAGGTGGTCTATGGTTAGTTCGCCACTCTCTGGGGTTGGGTTGAGAATTTGGAACTTGCTGGTGTTCAATCGTGCTCTCTTAGGTAAATAGTTGAGAGTGGTGGTGAACTCTAAATTTGGCAGTTCATGGGGCGGGTGGTGTTCTCTTAAGCCTTCCAGAGAGTTTGGGGTGGGGTTATGGAAGAATATTAGGAAGGGTTGGGAAAAAATTTCGTGTCATACCAGAATTGAGGAAGGATATGGCTCCAAGATTATATTTTGACATGATTAGTAGTGTGGGGATGTGGCCCTTAAGGAAGCCTTACCAGATTTATTTGTTATTGCTTGTGGAAAAGATGCCTCTATTGCAGCTCACCTGGAGTTTTCGGTTCCAATCAGCGGAACACAAGCTTTGCGAGAGCGGCTCATGATTGGGAGGTGGATGTCTTTGCGTCCTTCAAGGTGTTGTATTAGCTACAATGAGACGAGGAAGTGAAGATAAGCAATGGTGGGTCTCCTCTAAAAGAGGGTTGTTCAAGGTTAAATCCTTCTACTGCTCCTTGGTTTGTAATGAAGGATGTCATTTCCCTTTGAAAAGTGTGTGGCTCCGCCAAGGCTCCTATGAGAGCGGTCTTTTTTCATTTGTTCGGCAGCTCTAGCTAAAGCGGCACGTCATTTTGGCGGATAGATGTTGCATGTATAAGAGGAATAGGGAATCTGTAGACCATCTTCTTCTTTGTTGTGACGTAGATTATGCTATTTGGATTGCCTTTTTCAATTGTGTTGGACAATCTTGGGTTATGTCTAGACGTGTAGTCGATCTGTATGCTTGTTGGTGGGACTACCAGCAATCCGCAGAGTGCTACTATGTAGATGACGGTGTCTACGTGCCTTTTATGGTGTTTATGGAGGGAAATGAATCATATAAGTGTCGAGCACCGGGAGAGGACATTAGAGGAGACTAAATCCTTATTTTCCAAAACATTATATCTGTGGACAACTGCTTATGTGTCTCCTTTGACGATTAGTTATAGTGATCTCCTTGTTCTTTTTGCTCCTTCTAGCTTGGTGTTTCCTTTTGTATACTTCATGTATACTTAGGGTGTTTTACGCTTTTAATGATGTGTCGATTACTTATAAAAATTAAAAAAACTTGAAAGAAGTTATCACTAGAAAGGTTGTGCCTATGTGATGTAGACAATCAACAACCAAAGTTTTGATATTAGCTTGAAGCAGAAGGAAGCATCTCACTGGTTCTTAATAAGATGATTTCAGGAAAGGAAGAACATTTAAATGACCGATCAATTCAAGAGAAGAAATAGAGAAGTTGCCCTTCACGCCTCTCCAAATACAACATCATGTAGGACCTGGTCAATCAAGGAGAGTCCAAATTCCAGCTGCCCTCGAATTTTGGCAGCCATTTATAGAACTTTGGGTAACTTCCTTAAGAAATTAACGCATTTAAGAACAGAAAAAATCAGTTTTCGTCCTCAAATCCACAGTAAGACACCAGTACTAGACCCACAAGTGGAAAGTAATACTTTGTGAGAAACTTGATCTCAAAAACGTAACTAGACTATTTCGCTATACATTGATTAATTGATCAGCAAAGCATATTTGGCAGTTCAAGAGTTTGCATAAAAAGGCTAACAACAAGGAAACACATCCAGCACTTACTTCTCCGATGAATAGCCTCCTGCAGATCTGCTACCGTAGCCTGCAAGGAACACAAAGACATAAATAATCACAATTGCTCCATTAAAAAAAATATAGAAAATTTATGACGGGAATAAATAAACCCAAGAAAGCTTTTTTTCTTTTTTTGTTCATAATCATTATACGAAAGTCCAATCTTCCAGTAAAAATGGACCTAGCACCACTTTCTGACCCAGCTGAATTGAGGGTCTTCGATTTCTTTGAACCCCAGAACAGAAAAAACTATATAGCAAAAAACTAATTTCTTTTGGGTTTCCTTTCCTCTGGTTGTTCTCGGGAATCAAACAGAGATTTACATTAACTCGCACTACTTTTAGCAACTACCAAAAAAAAAAAAAACAAAGAAAATAGTAAGAGAGAAAAAAGAAAAGAAAAGAAGAACGTACGGAATTACTGAGCTCAAGGCCACCCTTAACAACTTCTTTACCACTCCGTGAAACGACAGAGACCTTCATCTTTAAGCACCAAAGAGAGAGAGAGAGAGACCCACTTCACCAAATTGCCAAAGCGACGAAGCCTTCTGATTAGCGAACGAGTTTTTCAAAGATCTTCCAATTCCAGGGGCCGAGCACCAAAGCAAGGATAAGGGAAACTTATATGAGATCCCTAAAATCGGTAGGCCCTGAAAATATAAGTAAGATTTATTGCAGAGCAATGGGAGGGTTAGGGAGATATATTAATGGCGTGTGGTTGGGGGTAGGAGAGCTAACTGTCTAGGCTGATGAACAACACTGGCCTTAATTCCTCTTCCGCGTAGGCTAACGAGGCCTTATTGTTGGCCACCGTGGAGTGTATTATTCGTTTTAAAGAGACAAATAAAAAAAAAAAAAAAACAGTAATAATATTTACTAGATTGTTATATTATTGTGGTATATGTAATAAAAATTAGTCTTTAATTTTTTATTTTTTATTTTTATAATTTTTGATCTAATAGTTAATTTTTATTGTCAAGTCATTAAATTATATGATAATCGTATAACAGTCTATTTAATAATTTTAGTCAAGAAAAAATAATAATAAAAGAAAAAGGTGAGCATTCGAAATGAAAAGAACAAAAATGTTAAAAACTATACTTTTATGTCACTTTGTTGATGTGTTATTCTCAATAAAATAAAAAATAAATAGTAAAATAATCGGCAGTGTCGCTTAAAGTAGGATAAAAGTGTGATGTATATATAGCATTATTCTTAAAATAACCCAAGAGTATTGCTATAAACCACATTTTTATTCTATAACTATATTATAATGCTGACATGACAGTTTCAACCAACGTTTGATTTTCTTTTTCTTTTTTTCTTTTTTTCTTTTTTTTTTTTTTTTTTTATTTTAAAGAATAACTAATACAATGTTTTGGTCGGAACTGACACATTAGCATTGTGAGATATTATTATTATTATTTTTATTTCATTTTTCAAATATATACTTACTCTTTGATAAAAGGAAAAGAGATCCAAACGCACTCCAGCCCTGTCAGATTGCTCCCATCTTCTTTTTTCCCCATTCTTACATAATTCTGCCTCCTGCATTCAAGCAAGTGCACCACACATTGACATCAACTTCCTCATCGACAGGCTACAAAATCAGGGTAACGTACCATTTTGAATTCATATCATTGGATATTGCTCCCTTTAGGATGTACCTCAATCTTTTGCATCTCTCTTTTGCTGCTCTACTGAAATTACATTTGTTGTTCATTTAACAAAGCTGCATATGATTATGAACTGATCATGATTGTATCCAAGGAGTGTTATTGCTAGAGTGCTTTTTAATGAGCAATCACATGCTCAAAATTTTTCCAGATGCAACTTACATAGCTCTAGCAATGCAACACTACTTTTGCCTGATGATACAGTTGTGCATAGTGCAAACTAAGACCCAAGATGAAATGATGAGCAATTTTTCAACATCAAATCTTTTTCTTACATGCAGGTATCGATTTACTCAATGCCTCAAGAAGTCATCAGCACAACAATTATGAAGATTAAACACCCGGAGCATGAGCATGAGCTTGAGCTAAAAAATTATCAAAAGCCATACATGTGTGATGGATGCAAGGAGCATGGTTATGGATCAAGATATAGATGTGAGCTTTGCGACTTTGATCTCCATGAGGAATGCATGTTCACCGCCCCCAAAGCTTACCATGAGTTCTTTAAGGAATCCACCTTCAAATTCTTCAATCAACCACCAGGAAAATGCTGTACGAGAACCTGCGACGACTGCAGAAGGTATTGTGATGCATGTGGAAAGGCTATAAATGGCTTTGTTTACCACTGTGAAGCAAAGGGCTGGGATTTACATCCATGTTGTCGCAACCTCAAAAATAAAATTTACATTGATGGTGAGAAATTCCGGCTTAGCGATAAGGCGTCAAAGAAATGCATATGGTGCAAGAAGAAGAGGTTTCCAAATAGTGTCAAGGGCATCCCAGGCTGGTCTTATGTGTCAAAGAGTGAGAATTACCATTTTCATGTGTATTGCGCAATAGAAATGGTCCTTGAGAGCTGGAACAATAGGCCTAAAGATAATAATAGCTGTTTGGCATTGGAGAACTTGGAGCTACCACTTCAACCTAATTCAAGTCGAAGCAGAGGAGGTAGCAGCAAGTATTTGCGGATAGTTAAGATATTCCTTAGGACCATTGTTACAATTCTTTTAGGGGATCCCACCATAACTTTGGCTTCCCTCCTTGTGGAACTGGTGTCTTAGTGATCCTCAGGGTACTGCAGCTAGTACCCGAGATATTAGAAAGGATTTGTATCTTCTGTTTTTAATGGGGTTGTTTGATGTTCCTTGGGCTTTAGGAAAATTTCATTGATTGTAATTTTTGCTTAGTATTCTTCTGCTTTTATGTTGTAAGCTCTTTGCCTGCTACTTTTTGATTCTTCCTACTCCCTATTCCATAAATGATTCTTTTTTAAAAAAAAAAAATTATTTATAAGTAATAAAGGTTTTATTAAAAAAGTGTAAAGCACCCCTAACTACACAGGAACTACTAACTTAGCCTACAACAAGAAAGAAAACCCAACCACCCTAAAAAACCCAAGCCCTCAAACCCAAAACCAACGGAAGACCCCAACCCTACACCATGTGCGTCTTGCCTTTCCTACGCTGGGAGGCCGCGCTAGAATCACCATAGTTAATGCAGCTTACAAGATACAAAACTTCCCTCCTACCTTTGGTCTTTGGACGCGTTGCCTCTTAACTCCTCGATGTAAGTCCTCTTCAATGGCTTCCAAAATCGCCAATGACGAATCCATATCCTCATTCTTGCTGGTTATACCTTATCTATCTACTTTTTCTACTCTAGTTGCAATTTGCGGCTCTTTGGAAGTATCAATAGCCACTAAAATTGGTTTGGTGCAGTCTCCTACAGGCTAGGGAAGCCTACACTGTGTTTTGATGACTGATGAGATATTTTTTTCCTGCTGCTTTATTACTGTTACTGTTGGACAGATTAGCTTTGTGGTTTAATAATCAAGTTTCTGAAGTTGGTTTTTGGCTTTCTCAATGACTTAAAAGTTTATCAACTTGGCTGCATTAGATTGTTATTCATGATTCCTGATGGCTGCATGTTTAGCTGAATTATGATTCTAAGTTATTTCTCTTAAGGTTCTCACATTACATTTAGACAAAGCTGCGAACCCCAGGCTGCAATATGTAACTTTTTTCTTTTTTGGATAGCATTAACAGAAAATATATCAACCCTTAGCTGCTACAGTTTCAAAACTCAATGAAAACATCAAGTACAATCAAGAGATCTTATTTCAAGCCCTACAAAAAAGAAAAAGAAAAAAAGAGAGTAATAACAGTGAAGGAAAAAAATATGTTGGGTGCCATACCTCAGACCAGTATAGTTAGAGCTAGGGTTGTCAAAACGGGTTGACACAACTCGTTTGAAACGATAATTCGTTAAGGGTCAACTCTGACACGATCCATTTAGATAAAAGGGTCAAACCCTTCGACCCTAACACGACCTACTTAAATAACGGGTTGACACGACCTGTTTGACCCATTATATAATAAAATCTATAAAAATAAAAATAAAAACACAAATTTAAATTAAAAAAAATCATATTGTTTGAATAATCATATTATTTCACAGATGAAATATGAAACATTCAGTTGTTTTATTGTTTACTTGTTCTGGTTCAACTTCTAAGATCAAAAACTTGAAAGAAAAAACAGACTAATCTACGAGTAGGGGTGTAGGGCCGTAAATAAATAGAGCCGCTTGCAAATAGGTTTACGCTCAACTCGAATTAAGTTGGTTTGAGATCAGTTCATTTATTAAACAAATAGAACTTGAACAAATTTTCACGCTCTGAACATGCCAAAGCTCAGCTCAGCTTAGGCTCGCGAACAAAGCTCGTATAAGCTCGACTCGACTTGACTCGCTAGGCTCGTTCATAATTATACATATACATATGTATGTATTAAAATTTCTATTAATATCATTATGACAGTATAAATATATGTGAATATTATAATTTATATCAGTAATAGTAGAGTCAAGATTAATGTTTACTTTTTTTGTTAAACATTAATTTTTACTTGTGATATCGTTTAGGAGTTTCTCTGCTGCTCCTCCTCCAGTCCTTATATCACCTCCCTCTCTTCCACGGTACCCCAATTGAGCCACTATTGCCATCAACAGAACCCACCATTTTTTCAAAATATTTACCTTCCCCAGATGGCTTTTCCTTCCAAGAAACGCCATTTCTGCCACTCGAAATCTTTGCCTCCTCGTTTTCTAAAACCCCACTTGGAATTTCATCAAACACATCACTTTCTCTCCATCGCAATCTTGTTCATGATTTCCATTATTTCAACTCATCCAACAACACCACTTGCAATACCATTCCCACAAGGCGCACCAGACCCACCAAAAGTTTCAATTTTCTCAAAACTCTTTTGTGGAATTTCAGGTTCAGAGTCAACGTGGAACTTTGTGGCATTGCTTCCATGAACCCAAGGAGCCGCTGAGCCGGAACAAACCGGTTCAACAGAACAAAACTCATTGGGTCACTCACCGATTCTTTAGTACCAACTTCTGAGTCAGATACACAAACCCCAAAAGATTACTGGCTCTCCTCTTCCTTTTCTTCCTGCTTCTCTAGCTTTTCTTGTTGTTCTGGTTCCTCCCATGGAAATCTCTCTTGTGGAACCGAGTTTGAGCGACCATTTCTTGCGTATTTGCTCAAAGAAGCTCGGCTTGGGCTTCCTCTTCTTCTTTGTTGTCTCAGAAGCTACCATTCTGATTCTCTGTGATTGCTGGGTGTCAACCTGGACAATCTGATTAGAGCAAGAAACTCAAAGCCTGATGAGGGTTCTAGGATTGCTCGAAGATTGGGTTTGGGGTTGGAGAAGAAGGAAGTAGACAGAACGGGATAAAGGGTAAGTGCAAGTGCAAGAGGAAGTGCAAGAATTCAGTGAAATTGGTGGGAGCGCCATGGTGATACACACACAATTCAGCCATGGTTAAGCTTCCATTAGGCGTGCCACAACGTAAATAAGTGATAAGAGTCCCTAAAGAAAACCTCCTTAAAAAGGGAAAAGCTAGTAGTGATTTTAGAATCGGAATTTAACTTGCTCAAAGCACGATGAATCAAAAGTGGATTCTTTAGTGCCTGCACTTTGATGAGGAAACCAGAGAATTATAATAGATCCCTACCTCCAATAGCCACACAATTTTCAAAAGCAAACTTTCTTGGCTATCAGATATGGTTCTCCCTTATAAGCCAAGAAGTTTGCTATGAATACAAAAGGCACTCCACTATAGAGAAAGTGATGCAAATAAAGGAAACTGTACTGGGTGGCCACAAGCAATTAACAGGCACAATTTTTTTTTGATAAGTAGCTATTAACAGGCATAAATAATTTTTTTTTAAGGTAAATGGGCAAATCACACTAAATGTTGAACTGTATCACATGCTAAAGGGAACACCTGTAACACTAAGTACTGAACAATAAGATATCTAGCATCAGCTGTGACATTCTAAGGTTATCGCGGGTCATACGATATACAGCACTATTTGGTTTCTCCCAAAGTTGAGGCTGCAGAAGAAAAGAGAAAAAAAAGCAAAGAAAGTTCAAATGTGGATGATCTTTAAGGGGCACACACCCTATTCAAGTTTGCATACTGATGTAGTTGAAATTAAGAAGACTCCCAACATAAAGGGAAATAAGGAAGCTTAAGCATGCAGATGTTCTAGTTCTTATTGATGGGTTGATACCAGCAGTGTGATTCACAAGCAAAAAAAGTCCACACTCGCCCATTTAATGCAGGGACACATTGATAGAGAGATCAGGAAGAGATTTTAAAAATTAGCACCTTTTAAACAGCTCTTGATCTTCTTATTAAGACCTGATTTCACATTTACTTGCATGGTAAAGCTAATGTCTTCATTACGTTACAATCCCTTGTTAAATAGAAGTATCTAAGTCATCAATCAAAGAGAAACATACATAATGATTGAAGCACCATGGATTCAAAATTTCAAAGCAGAATGAAAAATTTCGAGAAACAATGAACACAACCAATATGATTCCATCATAAGCATCTCCATTAAATATAATTTAAATTTAGTATCAAACCTCACTGGGCAACTTTACAAACATCCTCATACTCAACAGCTTTAAGCACTCTACCAACATAAGCACCCTTCTCTATCTGCACCTTTGCGCAGAACTTGTCCGTGTCCACACCCAACAGCTTGGCAGTCGCTCCCCTATAGGCCCCATTCACTATCCTCACGAGTCCCCCAATCTGCGGAATCACCGTCTCAAGCTCCGCCTGATCCACCCTCAGCACGTGCTTGCTCTCAAGCATTTCAATCTCCCCAACGTACTTATCGATCACTTTCCTCACCACGCCCTTTTGCTTATAGTAGCCCTTCTCGGCCAACGCTTTGCTCATCACCTTCACAACGATCCCTTCGCTCAACCAATAGTCCTTCCGGTTAATCCGCTCCTTCTTCATCAACTCCTCCCACATCAACTCCTCCAAAGCTGATTTACTCTTCGCCGATTGATTTCTCTTCTCGTTCTTATCGTTATCCGCCTCATCGAACACCAATTTCGAGCTCTCCCCCAGCTCTTTCGGTTTCGGTTTTCCCGAGGAGCCGAGCACGAAACCGACCTTAACTTCGGCCTCCGATTTCAATTCGTTTACCGGCTCAGAGGCCGCCTGAGACTCGGTCGCGAGCGGCACCAACAGCTCGGCGGCCCGTTCGATCTGCTTCTGAATCTCGCGCTCTTGCTTCTCCTCCTCCACCAAATCGGCCTTGATTCGCTTGTTCTTCATCCTCTCCTTGAAAAGCGTCTCGGAGTCTCGGTCGATGTAGGTGATGAACCAACCCTTCGGGGTCTCCTCGACCTTGCACTTGCCGGTGCGGCCCAGGTACTTGATGAACTCGGTGAGCGTTGCCCACTCGGTGGAGTTCATGTGGACGTGGTGGCGGTCGTTGATGTACTCGTTGTAGACGACAGTGGCGGCCACGCGGCTGAAGCGGTGGCTGCGCTTCATGTGCTCGAGAAAGGAGGTCTCGAACTCCTCAGAGTAGCCGTCAACGATGCGCATGGGGTTCTGGCCGAAGATCTGCATCTGGCGCTGGTGGCTCTCGCTCATGCAGTGGCACTTGAAGCCGTTCTCGTCGCGGCACTGCTTCTGGCACATCTGGCAGTACCACCGCAGCTTCTGTAGCCCCTTCGCTTTGATCCGGTTCGCGATCGCCTTCGGCGTCAGGAACTCGTTCTTCCCCATCGCTCAAAATATTCCTCCACCAGAAGGTTTGCGGTGGTTTCAGTGGATTTTGGATTGGAGGGCGAGAGTTGCAGAGATTGTAATGGATCTCTTCCCCAATTGATTGAACCCTGATCTGATCCTGATTTATTTTTCTAAAATAAAATTGAAGTCCAAGAATGGAAGACGTCGCGCCGTTGGGCCCAATAGTCTTATGTTTGGGCTTTTGCGAATGAAAGTGAGAATCACCAGCCCACGTCCTTATTGATGACGTGGCAGATTACTTTTCTAATCAAAATTCAAGCGGCAAAATTTTCTTTTTGTAATAGATGACGTAGCAGACTCTTTTTCTTTTCTCTACGCAACGTGATTCTTGGATCGTTCACTCTGAAATAAACGGTCCAGATCAGCTATTGCATTCCTAGGATTAAAAAAAAAAATGCATTCAACGAGACAATGGAAAAAGATTAAACAGACAAAGATCTATAAAAGGGTACCAAAATTTTATTCTTTTCCTTAATTCAGACACAGTTACAATTGTCATGTAAGACAAACCTTATTAAACAGCATTGTGTTATTCCTTGTTCTTTGTTCTCGTTTTCATTTTAGAAAACTTTCCTACCATTTTCATTTTATAGTTTTCTCAAAAGCACAAAGATTGACAACGATTAACACAATGCCCATCCCTTCCTCCCTGCTTTCATTTAGATCCAACATGTTTTCATCTTAGAACGTTTAAAAGAAAAATTCAACATTTAAGCCCAAAAACTAAATCCATCAGAAAAAAAAAAAAATCATAAATATCCACATTTATGCATGCAATCGATCACGCTGCTAACAACAGCTAATCAAAACTGAGAGTCAGAGAAAGAAAAAAAGGGAGAGAGAAATGAACTCAAGCAATTCAATGAGAATTCGAAAATCTAAGAAAGAGAGGAACAGATCTGAGCGAAAAGCAAACAGATCAACGAGAAAGAGATAGGGGAATTGACCTTTCGGAATGTGACGGAGAACGAAGGCGAGCGAGCGAAAGAGAAACAGAGAGAGAGCTGTGTGCGTTTAGCGACGGAGACAGAGGAGGGCGAAATGGGAATATGGGGAATATAAGAGGCGCGAGATGCGATGTAAACCGTTGGATTTTGGGGTTGGGAACAGTCCGGAATTAATCTGGACCGGAGGTGAGAGAGATAGAGAGAGAGAACGCGTCCATTGGGCCGGACTAGATTTCGTCGCTCAGGGTATCTAATTATGATTTTGATTTAATTAATGGCTGGTGCCTCCCCTTGCTTCCGATTCCCTTGTTTTCTATTAGTAATATTTGTTTTCATTTTGACCTTTTTCTTTTAATTTCAAAAAATAATGATTAAAATTTAAGAAAATTTATTTAATAGAATATTCATCCTGATTCTCTCACATTCGTGTTTAATATTAATTACTATTTATGACATTTTCTTTTTATTTGAATTGCTTTCTGTTATTTAATAACAGTACATAAATATAAATATAGACAGCCAAGAAATCTTAAAGCTTAAAATGGGTTTATGTTAAAAAGATTTGAGTTTTAGTTTAGATAGTTCATATTCAATAACAAAAAATGTCTTCTTCTCATACAACAAGATGCAAACCAAACTTCTCTCTCTTTCTTTCTCCCTCTTCTTTTCTTTTTAATTTTTTTTTTTTTATGTGGAGTGATAACCAAACTTGCCAACGATTAACCAATTGAATGCCATCGTTATATTTTTCTTTTTCTTCATAGACATTTCCTAAGTGAAGAAGTTTCATTAAATTCCATGATTATTTATTTCTTTAAAAAAAAAAAAAAAAAAAGTCAGTAAGTGATGATATTTGTACCTTGAGATATGCTTTTGGGTTGCAAAATTAAAAAATAATGCCATCTTTCCTCTGATTAAAAAATATGCTCCAAACTTGATTTGACAACTTTTTCCAACCAAGAATAGTTTTGTCCACCACACCACTCTTGTCTACTTGGATATGATTATTCCATGGGAGACGAAATGAAAACCTGAAATTTATCGAAAAGTGTTGCAAAAAATTTTCATGTTTGTTTTTGTTTTACTTCTTGCAAAGCAAATGGATTAGCATTCTCGTCCGACTAGATAAATATTATTTTAGCTAGTCGGGAGGTTAAAGTAAAAAGAACTTCATCCAACTTAATAATTTTGAAAATTTTTGGTGAGCATGGTAAGTGCTATACATTCATAAAATGTTAATAAAAGCTTTTTCATATTTCAATTCCATCTCCTCAATATTTACGGCTGATAATTATGCTCTTCTGCACATTTTATTTTGTAGATTAAAAGTTAAAAGTTGAAATTTAAGATTTTATTTGAAAGTGTTGCAACAATAAACTTTCGATATGTACCGGTTACTAAATACTCTTTTCAAATGTTACGAGGTAAATTTTCATGTATCTTCAATAAGATGCTGAATTTTTGAAAGTATAACTATTAAGAAAAGACATATTTTCAAAGATATGCTTCTTGGAGAAAGAATAAATAAATTCTTAAAAAATAATATTTAAATGTAATAGTAAAAATTGATAGTTAAAATAGGGGGAAAAAAAAAAATACACATATCCCTCCAAACTACTGTTCAATTTTTAATGTACCCCTCAAACTACCAATTGTGTCAATTTTCTCCTTTAAACTACTAAAAAATGTCAATATCTCTCCCCTAAGACCAACAAAAAGACAAAAATGACCTAAATTTTTTAAATAAGACATAAATGTCCTTATAAAATAAATAAAAAAACTAAAAAAAGAATAAGAAATTTATTTTGAAAAAAAAAACAACTTAAATAAATTAAATAAAAAACGAAAATTATAAAAATATTTTTTTTGTGATTTTATATTTTTTTTAGTTTTTATTTTATTTTAATAATTTTATAAAGGGTATTTATGTTATTAGGGAGGACATTGACATTTTTTAGTAATTTAAGGAAGGGCATTGACACAATTAGTAGTTTTTTTTTTGGAGAAGAGGAGAGGGGAACATTGACAATATGGTGATAGTTTGAGAAGGTTATAAATAAGTAGCTAAAAAAATCTAAAATAAAAATTTTTGACTTTTTAACCAAAATAAAAAGCAAATTTGCCGGGCCGAAAGTGAATGCGTTAAGGCTCCACCCTAACTTAGCTTGTTTAGCATCTATCTTATGAATCTGAGCTCACTTAGATTAGCACTACTTTTTATCTGCACAAAGATAGGTTGAACTGGAATCAAAACAAAGCCAATTGAGATGTCCTAATAAAATCTACCGGATCGAACGGGTCTCAAACTGTCCGGAGCTTACTAAGTAAGCTCCGTCGATGCCCTCTCTCATTAGGAGATTGGGCAAATTGTAACTCAGGTGACGGAAACCGAATTGCAGCCGATCCCAATCGTTCGAAGCATGGTTTTTCTTGGTTCTTTATTACTTTTTATTTTTCTAAGCTACTCTAGGCATCGTTGGCTCTTCTGGTTTAAGTTCCCAACAAACCCCCTGTTTTGTTTCCCCCATTCGTAACACAATGCACAAAATTAGAGGCATTTGAGTCATAGCAACCGCATGTGGGCTTTCTGTTGAAGATGGCCCCGCTCCGCAACTTGTAGTTTGACGCTGAAATTATTATCAGCCATTACCTGTCCCTACTCATTCTTTGAGCCATAACTACAAATATTCTTTCATCAACAAATCTTGTAAATATTTTTAATCTTCAAGATCTCAAGGCATTTCTTTGTGTAAGAGTCTTGCCATGATTAGTACTTTCCAGTTCTAGAGGCCAAAAAGAAAAGACTAGTTAATATAAAAAAACAGTCCAGAAGCCAACCTGATTAAAAGTTAAACTAGCAAGGTTCCAAATAATATGACAAACTGAGAGGAAACAGGAAAAAAGAAATAGAAAAAGAATATGTTTATCCTCAGGACCTCAGGTCCTTCAAATGGGATGGGAGGGACTAATAAGTTGTCTGAATGGATGTTAAGTTCATATCTGACAAGAACGAAGCTCTTACAATCTTGAATTCATGCTGTCGAATCGGAATCTTGGTACCAAAGGGGACAACAAAAGGCAAGATGAGCAGTGTCTTTTACAGGAATGGGGGTATTATAACCCATCTGCGTGGATACTTGGGTCTTCCGTCCTTACCATCAAATAGCTGCAGATGACAAGGGGACAAATATAAGAAGCAATATTGATAAAACAGGAAAGATTTGAGGGATTCTACTTGAAGTTTTCTCATTTCACTTTCCTCGAAATCACTTTACAAAAGACAGATAGAATACAGATCAAGATATTCAGAAGTGCAAGGACTCTGAGAAACAGGTTGATGTCACCCCTAAATCTTGAGACACACACACAAACAAAAATCACATAAATGTGCACTTATATGTATAAACACAGGAATCTATAAATGTGTATACTATACACATAACCGAGTAATTTAACATGGCATCATACAAGCATGATATACATCCAATAGAAACCCATCTAATGCCTTCTCAAATATCTAATTTTCCTAATCTAGTCTATGCTTTACAGATGAAACTCCAAGGTACCTTACCTAAATCCAACTCAAACATAATCTAGATAGAAGTAATTTAGGTGGAGAAATCATCAGAAAAGGCATTCTAACTTTTTATGAGGAATGCATGCAGTTATAGGCAGAAAAGAAGTTAAAAATTACTTGTTGAACCAAAAATAAAGAAACTTACCTTCTTCAAGCGGCGGTGCTTTGCAAGGGCCCAGTTGGTCATGATAGCAGCAGCCACCACAAGAAAAGTATATCCTGCAAAAGTCTGAGTTGCAATGTTGAAGCCCAACCACTGATAAATCTCTGTTGTGTAATTGGCACATGTCACAATATTGAACAGAAAACCACGTGGAATTTGATACCCTCCATTCCCATCAGGTCTGCGGAGATTCCTCAGCAAGAGATGGCAGTAGAAGTTTGAGACTTGGCAAAGCAATCCAAATGCAAACCCGATCTTCATTTGGAGGTCACTAACAGGGGTGTAAAGTGGGTGGTTCATATAGTAAGCAATATAAGCACCAAAGGTCCAATAATATGCACAATTACGGAACACATTGGAGAGTGGTGAGGTTGCATGGCTGAACCGATGCATGAAAAATGTTTCCATAATTCGTTTGAAGTAGTGAAAACACCAGTAGTATAAAGCATACGTCTGAACTGGGAGGATAACGCGCTCCTCTTTGTAGCCAAAATACTGGTAGACAGGGAAGTAGTAAAAGATGGGATAAAGGATCAAAGGACCCAGGTATTCAAAGAAGAAAAGTGTGCGATAGGAAACTTGGGGACCCAAGTCCTTGAACACTACAGTCAAATGGTCCAAGTTTCCATGGCAATAGTCCTCGAGACTTTTCTTATAGTTAAGAACAATGGGCCTCTCCTTTGATCCCGGTTGGAGGGGAAGGGTTAACCTCTGTCTTGAAGGGTAGAACTTTCTGGCTGTTGATTAAGACAAGCAAATTGGATTAATGAAATCGCCTGACATGCAAGGCTGTCAACACACATACAGATGCACTCACTCTTTTCTTTTTTGGGGGAAAAATAAAAATAAAACAAATTATAGAAGTACAATCTCAGCATTGGCAGTAATAAATTCAAGTCCACTAGTGAAAAAGCTCAACATGATGAACTAGGAAAAGCCATGCCTCAATTCTAGAGACACCAGAAGTCCAAAAAATAAAGACTACTGCTGATTTTCTTGACAAATCTTAGTGATCCAATGAACTTAAAAGTACACAGTTATCACAGAAAGATCACATCCCAAAAAAAATGGCACCGAATTTCAATTTACATTTTACAGTACAAATATTTTCTTTTCCGCATGCATAAATTCACACCATATACAAATAATGGTTTCTCTGAAATCTGAAAATAACTTAGTCAAACAAAACTCCTACAAGACCTAGTGCTTTCAAAGATAAAAATGAACAATGATTTATGTGATGCCAAAAATAATCGAATTGAATCAAGAAGGGTAAAAATAAAGTTCTTGAAATGTTGTGAATCTTGGATAAATAATAATTGAACAATATTCTATGTGCAGGGAGAACTATTTTGAAGGTAAATACAAATAAAATATGTTAGCCTCTTAAAAGTCATATCTTTATTAGCTTCAAATAAAATAAAATATACAAATAAAATATACTAGCACTAATGCACTGAATCCCATCAGAACTACGCAATTAAGCGTGCTTGGACGAGAGTAGTACTAGGATGGGTGACCTCTTGAGAAGTCCTCGTGTTGCACACCTCATTTTATTTTGTAGAAAGGCTAGCTGGAATTCTAGGTTGTGGTGTTTCCTCTTTACCGGTGAAGTATATCAGCCTACCGTTGGGGGCCTCCTATAAGCCAAAGCATATTTGGGACAAAATTATTAAGAAGATAGAGTGTCAGTTGGCTAGCTGAAAAAAGAATGTACTTGTCGAAGGGTGCTAGGGTTACCCTTGTTAAGAGCACCCTTGCCAACTTGCCTACATATTTTATGTTCCTAATTCCTCTATCGATGAGTGTTGCAAATTGTATTGAGAAGCTCCAGCGTAATTTCTTATGGGGTGTGCTAGCTGAAGAGTTCAAATATCACCTGAAGATAGGTGGTCTATGGTTAGTTTGCCACTCTTTGGGGTTGGGTTGAGAATTTGGAACCTGCTAGTGTTCAATCATGCTCTCTTAGGTAAATAGTTGAGAGTGGTGGTGGACTCTAAATTTGGCAGTTCATGGGGCGGGTGGTGTTCTCTTAAGCCTTCCAGAGAGTTTGGGGTGGGGTTATGGAAGAATATTAGGAAGGGTTGGGAAAAATTTTCGTGTCATACCAGAATTGAGAAAGGATATGGCTCCAAGATTATATTTGGACATGATTAGTAGTGTGGGGATGTGGCCCTTAAGGAAGCCGTACCAGATTTATTTGGTATTGCTTGTGGAAAAGATGCCTCTATTGCAGCTCACCTGGAGTTTTCGGTTCCAATCAGTGGAACATAAGCTTTGCGAGAGCGGCTCATGATTGGGAGGTGGATGTCTTTGCGTCCTTCAAGGTGTTGTATTAGCTACAATGAGAAGAGGAAGTGAAGATAAGCAATGGTGGGTCTCCTCTAAAAGAGGGTTTTCAAGGTTAAATCCTTTTACTGCTCCTTAGTTTGTAATGAAGGATGTCATTTCCCTTTGAAAAGTGTGTGGCTCCGCCAAGGCTCCTTTGAGAGCGGTCTTTTTTCATTTGTTCGGCAGCTCTAGCTAAAGCGGCATGTCATTGTGGCGGATAGATGTTGCATGTATAAGAGGAATAGGGAATCTGTAGACCATCTTCTTCTTTGTTGTGACGTAGATTATGCTATTTGGATTGCCTTTTTCAATCGTGTTGGACAATCTTGGGTTATGTCTAGACGTGTAGTCGATCTGTATGCTTGTTGGTGGGACTACCAGCAATCCGCAGAGTGCTACTATGTAGATGACGGTGTCTACGTGCCTTTTATGGTGTTTATGGAGGGAAATGAATCATATAAGTGTTGAGCACCGGGAGAGGACATTAGAGGAGATTAAATCCTTATTTTCCAAAACATTATATCTGTGGACAACTGCTTATGTGTCTCCTTTGACGATTAGTTATAGTGATCTCCTTGTTCTTTTTGCTCCTTCTAGCTTGGTGTTTCCTTTTGTATACTTCCTGTATACTTAGGGTGTTTTATGCTTTTAATGATGTGTCGATTACTTATAAAAATTAAAAAAACTTAAAAGAAGTTATCACTAGAAAGGTTGTGCCTATGTGATGTAGACAATCAACAACCAAAGTTTTGATATTAGCTTGAAGCAGAAGGAAGCATCTCACTGGTTCTTAATAAGATGATTTCAGGAAAGGAAGAACATTTAAATGACCGATCAACTCAAGAGAAGAAATAGAGAAGATGCCCTTCACGCCTCTCCAAATACAACATCATGTAGGACCTGGTCAATCAAGGAGAGTCCAAAGTCCAGCTGCCCTCAAATTTTGGCAGCCATTTATAGAACTTTGGGTAACTTCCTTAAGAAATTAACGCATTTAAGAACAGAAAAAATCAGTTTTCGTCCTCAAATCCACAGTAAGACACCAGTACTAGACCCACAAGTGGAAAGTAATACTTTGTGAGAAACTTGATCTCAAAAACGTAACTAGACTATTTCGCTATACATTGATTAATTGATCAGCAAAGCATAATTGGCAGTTCAAGCTAAGAGTTTGCATAAAAAGGCTAACAACAAGGAAACACATCCAGCACTTACTTCTCCGATGAATAGCCTCCTGCAGATCTGCTACCGTAGCCTGCAAGGAACACAAAGACATAAATAATCACAATTGCTCCATTAAAAAAAATATAGAAAATTTATGACGGGAATAAATAAACCCAAGAAAGCTTTTTTTCTTTTTTTGTTCATAATCATTATACGAAAGTCCAATCTTCCAGTAAAAATGGACCTAGCACCACTTTCTGACCCAGCTGAATTGAGGGTCTTCGATTTCTTTGAACCCCAGAACAGAAAAAACTATATAGCAAAAAACTAATTTCTTTTGGGTTTCCTTTCCTCTGGTTGTTCTCGGGAATCAAACAGAGATTTACATTAACTCGCACTACTTTTAGCAACTACCAAAAAAAAAAAAAAAAAACAAAGAAAATAGTAAGAGAGAAAAAAGAAAAGAAAAGAAGAACGTACGGAATTACTGAGCTCAAGGCCACCCTTAACAACTTCTTTACCACTCCGTGAAACGACAGAGACCTTCATCTTTAAGCACCAAAGAGAGAGAGTGAGAGACCCACTTCACCAAACTGCCAAAGCGACGAAGCCTTCTGATTAGCGAACGAGTTTTTCAAAGATCTTCCAATTCCAGGGGCCGAGCACCAAAGCAAGGATAAGGGAAACTTATATGAGATCCCTAAAATCGGTAGGCCCTGAAAATATAAGTAAGATTTATTGCAGAGCAATGGGAGGGTTAGGGAGATATATTAATGGCGTGTGGTTGGGGGTAGGAGAGCTAACTGTCTAGGCTGATGAACAACACTGGCCTTAATTCCTCTTCCGCGTAGGCTAACGAGGCCTTATTGTTGGCTACCGTGGAGTGTATTTATTCGTTTTAAAGAGACAAATAAAAAAAAAAAAAAAAAAAAACAGTAATAATATTTACTAGATTGTTATATTATCCTGGTATATGATAAAACTCGAATAATGTCGTAATAAAAATTAGTCTTTAATTTTTAATTTTTAATTTTTTATAATTTTTGATCTAATAGTTAATTTTTATTGTCAGATCATTAAATTATATGATAATTGTATAACAGTCTATTTAATAATTTTAGTCAAGAAAAAATAATAATAAAAGAAAAAGGTGAGCATTCGAAATGAAAAGAACAAAAATGTTAAAAACTATACTTTTATGTCACTTTGTTGATGTGTTATTGTCAATAAAATAAAAAATAAATAGTAAAATAATCGGCAGTGTCGCTTAAAGTAGGATAAAAGTGTGATGTATATATAGCATTATTCTTAAAATAACCCAAGAGTATTGCTATAAACCACATTTTTATTCTATAACTATATTATAATGCTGACATGACAGTTTCAACCAACGTTTGATTTTTTTTTTTTTATTTTTTTTTTTATTTTAGAGAATAACTAATAAAATGTTTTGGTCGGAACTGACACGTTAGCATTGTGAGATATTATTATTATTATTATTATTTTATTTCATTTTTCAAATATATACTTACTCTTTGATAAAAGGAAAAGGGCAAAAAACTAAAAAAAATAAAAATAAAAATGCATTTATCTACCGTATTTTCCTACATTTGAGTAAATACAATAGAAAAATGCAAAATGCACTTCATTTAGAAGACCGAATGAAAATAATTTTGAAGAATTTGGTTAACTATTTTATATTGAAATTCGAAATGCACAAACTATCGTGGATTGCTAATGGAAAATGAATTTGAGACCCCAACATTTTGGAGAGAAATTATTTTTCCTTATTCAATTATTTATTTATTATTATTATTTATTTTTTCTAAAAAAGTTTTATTTATTTATTTGTTGTTTTGGTTATCGGTTGCATGCGTGCAACCTTGCCCACCCTCATCCGACGCTAGACTTGATGGTTGAGCCGTTGAGCGATTAATTACGCATATCCCCCCAACTGTCCAATCCTCTGATTCATTTGGCATTCATGAATCATGTCCACAACCTTCAACTAATCGCTTCTTTTTTAACTTAAATTCTTGAGATTTGACATAACCACCATCTCTCCTAATTAAATTTCAAATTTAAAGCCTAGGCTTGATGGGTTAATTAGGATGGAAAATTACTTAAAAAAAGGAAAAATGAAAAATACTTGGACCACTAGAAGTTTTATTTCAATTTTCTTATAATTTAACGTGACGGTTCATAGTTTGATAAAATGATTAAAAGTGTATGATGGACAATTTAGTCACTAATTAATTAAATTGACAAGTCAAGCTTTTTATTTATTATTTTATCAATTATATAAACGGTGAGACACCAATTTGTAAGAAAAGTTGTAGTGAAACCTAAGCTTTGTTAGTTAATATTAGGGTTTTGGAGGTTTTTTTTTTTTTTTGAAAAAATGATATGATGTATCATAAAAGTAAAAACAGATTAGAGTATTTTGTGAGTGTTTTGAATTGTTTATTAATGCTTTTAATTTGAAAAAGGGAAAACAAAAAAGATGGAAAAAAAAAAATTAACAAACAAGCAATAGTACCATAATAGCACTCAATTAGGGTAACACCTTGCATGGATCCTGTCCATTTAATTTGAAATAGATATTATCTATTTCATTGTAAAGATTTAAAATTGATATATTTATACGGTATACATAATACCAAGATGTGGGTGTGTTTAGAAAATAGTTTTGAGATAAAACATGATTGATGTGATATAAAATAAAATAAAAAAAGTTTGATTTTTTTTTTTTTGTAAGAACAAATTAATAAATTTATTTGATAAGGTATAAAAATGAAGTTAACTTTTTAAAGAGAAAAAATAAAATAAAATGATTTGCCAGCTTATACCAGTTAAGCTAACATGATACCTTAGCATAAGAGTCATAAACTAGTTCCTCCTTTCAGGCAATCCAAACTCTCTCTTAGGAATGTAAATTTTATCGGTAACTAGTAACCGGTTGAAAATAACAGGTAACCGGCTCTATCGAAGCGGTTACCCATTTTAGCATTTATATATATCCAGTTCTAACCGGTAACCTAGTATATATATATAATTTAAAAATTTTAAATAAAAAATTACTAAATTAGCCTTAGCCCGTAAGTTTTACTTTGATTCTCATTCTTTTCCTTTCTGCTAAATCCGCCTCACTTAGTGCTCACACATTTTGCATCTGTACCTCAGCCGTCTAGTGTCAACGCCATAATCCATTTGAGGTTTGGCTCTAAGGCTCTCTCTTTGACTCACTCACTGCATTCTTCACTTCTTTTTAGTATCCATAACTTTTTCGTTGAATCAAAATTGTTATTCAAGTCTGAAAACTTTAGTTATTTGTATAAATGTAGTTCATTTGTTTTACCCTCTCCTTGTGTAGATTTGAGTGCTCCAGGAGATATAATTGATGCAAAGAGAGAATAGGAGGCTTGCTAGCCCATTGTAGGCTCTCAGTGTTGTTGTCTTGGTGTCAAATAGACCTTCCGAAACTCTCATATCTTATTTCCATTCTTCAAATTTCCTTATTTTGCAGTATAATCTTTAAGATCTGTGAGCCAAATCATATATTGGAAATGGCATATGAGGAGTTTGACTAAACTATACCGCTTATTGATATACTGATAATTTGTGCTGATGACAACTCATTTTTTATTCCGTATGTATTCTTATGCTTATTAAACTCTCTCTTTTTTTTTTCTTTTTTTTTTTTTTTTAATTTCAGTATCAAATCCGGATAATAGGGTAGCAACTGGTAATTGCCGGTTATTACAAACCTAATTAACCGACTATCCGGTTATCGAAACTGATTGGCGATTTTGGCCAATTAGCTACTCCGAAGCTGGTTACCGAGTTTCACTAATAACCGAGAACCGACTCTGAATTTTCAACCATACTCTATCTAGGTTTCCTTGGTCAAAGGTGTCTAGTAAAAAAAAAAGAATGGTGAGCCAGACCGGGAAAGTTCCGAGTTATATATAGTGGGCCACAAGACCAAGTTTCAGTTCACACCCAGATGTCTAGTAAAAAAAAAAAGAGTGGTGAGCCAGACCGGGAAAGTTCCCAGTTATATATAGTGGGCCACAATCCTCTCTGATCTTGAAGCCCAAGTAAAACCCGGGAAATGAATTCCCGTACTATGTTCACATTCCAATACCAATCGAAACATTGAAAGAAGAAACTATGAGAGATCATACAACTTCCAAACCAATACACGGAAAGTACACGGAAAGGTGCACAGGCACGGACCAAAATCAGCTTTCTACAGTAGTCTGCAAGTTCCGATTCTAGGTTGTATTCTTTTGTCATTCAAGATATTGCAATGAAGAAGATAACAGCCCCAGCTGGGCCAGCTCCACGGTGCCCGCAGCTGACAAGTAAATGCTGATTTTAACCGACCAGGGCCAAACCGCGTAGAATGAAGCTTCTGTACAACTACTACTACTACTACCCCGCTAATATAAGCTGAAGTAATCCTCAAAGTCCCCGGTATTTTATGCCTATAAAAGAGATCCAAACGCACTCCAGTCCTGTCAGATTGCTCCCATCTTCTTTTTTCTCCATTCTTACATAATTCTGCCTCCTGCATTCAAGCAAGTGCCCCACACATTGACATCAACTTCCTAATCGACAGGCTACAAAATCAGGGTAACGTACCATTTTGAATTCATATCATTGGATATTACTCCCTTTAGGATGTACCTCAAATCTTTTGCATCTCTCTTTTGCTGCTCTATTGAAATTACATTTGTTTTTCATTTAACAAAGCTGCATATGATTATGAACTGATCATGATTGTATCCAAGGAGTGTTATTGCTAGAGTGCTTTTTAATGAGCAATCACATGCTCAAAATTTTTCCAGATGCAACTTACATAGCTCTAGCAATGCAACACTACTTTTGCCTGATGATGCAGTTGTGCAAAGTGCAAACTAAGACCCAAGATGAAATGATGAGCAATTTTTCAACATCAAATCTTTTTCTTACATGCAGGTATCAATTTACTCAATGCCTCAAGAAGTCATCAGCACAACAATTATGAAGATTAAACACCCGGAGCATGAGCATGAGCTTGAGCTAAAAAATTATCAAAAGCCATACATGTGTGATGGATGCAAGGAGCATGGGTATGGATCAAGATATAGATGTGAGCTTTGCGACTTTGATCTCCATAAGGAATGCATGTTCACCTCCCCTGAAACTTACCATGAGTTCTTTAAGGAATCCACCTTCAAATTCTACAATCAATCACCAGGAAAATGCTGTATCAGAAACTGCGACGACTGCAGAAGGTATTGTGATGCATGTGGAAAGGCTATAAATGGCTTTGTTTACCACTGTGAAGCAAAGGGCTGGGATTTACATCCATGTTGTCGCAACCTCAAAAATAAAATTTACATTGATGGTGAGAAATTCCGGCTTAGCGATAAGGCGTCAAAGAAATGCATATGGTGCAAGAAGAAGAGGGTTCCAAATAGTGTCAAGGGCATCCCAGGCTGGTCTTATGTGTCAAAGAGTGAGAATTACCATTTTCATGTGTATTGCGCAATGGAAATGGTCCTTGAGAGCTGGAACAATAGGCCTAAAGATAATAATAGCTGTTTGGCATTGGAGAACTTGGAGCTACCACTTCAACCTAATTCAAGTCGAAGCAGAGGAGGTAGCAGCAAGTATTTGCGGATAGTTAAGATATTCCTTAAGACCATTGTAACAATTCTTTTAGGGGATCCCACCATAACTTTGGCTTGCCTCCTTGTGGAACTGGTGTCTTAGTGATCCTCAGGGTACTGCAGCTAGTACCCGAGATATTAGAAAGGATTTGTATCTTCTGTTTTTAATGGGGTTGTTTGATGTTCCTTGGGCTTTAGGAAAATTTCATTGATTGCAATTTTTGCTTAGTATTCTTCTGCTTTTATGTTGTAAGCTCTTTGCCTGCTACTTTTTGATTCTTCCTACTCCCTATTCCATTAATGATTCTTTTTTTTTTTGATAAGTAATAAAGGTTTTATTAAAAAAGTGTAAAGCGCCCCTAAGTACACAGGAACTACCAAATTAGCCTATAACAAGAAAGAAAACCCAACCACCCTAAAAAACCCAAGCCCTCAAACCCAAAACCAACGGAAGACCCCAACCCTACATCATGTGTGCCTTGCCTTTCCTACGCCGGGAGGCCGCGCTAGAATCACCATAGCTGATGCAGCTTACCAGATTCAAAACTTCCCTCCTACCTTTGGTCTTTGGACGCGTTGCCTCTTTACTCCTCGATGTAAGTCCTCTTCAATGGCTTCCAAAATTGCCAATGACGGATCCATATCCTCATTCTTGCTGGTTATACCTTATCCATCTACTTTTTCTACTCTAGTTGCAATTTGCGGCTCTTTGGAAGTATCAATAGCCACTAAAATTGGTTTGGTGCAGTCTCCTACAGGCTAGGGAAGCCTACACTGTGTTTTGATGACTGATGAGATATTTTTTTTCTGCTGCTTTATTACTGTTACTGTTGGACAGATTAGCTTTGTGGTTTAATAATCAAGTTTCTGAAGTTGGTTTTTGGCTTTCTCAATGACTTAAAAGTTTATCAACTTGGCTGCATTAGATTGTTATTCATGATTCCTGATGGCTGCATGTTTAGCTGAATTATGATTCTAAGTTATTTCTCTTAAGGTTCTCACATTACATTTAGACAAAGCTGCGAACCCCAGGCTGCAATATGTAACTTTTTTCTTTTTTGGATAGCATTAACAGAAAATATATCAACCCTTAGCTGCTACAGTTTCAAAACTCAATGAAAACATCAAGTACAATCAAGAGATCTTATTTCAAGCCCTACAAAAAAGAAAAAGAAAAAAAGAGAGTAATAACAGTAAGGAAAAAATATGTTGGGTGCCATACCTCATACCAGTATAGTTAGAGCTAGGGTTGTCAAAACGGGTTGACACAACTCGTTTGACACGACAATTCGTTAAGGGTCAACTCTGACACGATCCATTTAGATAAAAGGGTCCAACCCTTCGACCCTAACACGACCTACTTAAATAATGGGTTGACCCGACCTGTTTGACCCATTATATAATAAAATCTATAAAAATAAAAATAAAAACACAAATTTAAACTAAAAAAAATCATATTGTTTGAATAATCATATTATTTCACAGTTGAAATATGAAACATTGAGTTGTTTTATTGTTTATTTGTTCTGGTTCAACTTCTAAGATAAAAAACTTGAAAGAAAAAACAGACTAATCTATGAGTAGGGGCGTGGGGCCGTAAATAAATAGAGCCGCTTGCAAATAGGTTTACGCTCAACTCGAATTAACTTGGTTCGAGATCAGTTTATTTATTAAACAAATAGAACTTGAACAAATTTCCACGCTCTGAACATGCCAAAGCTCAGCTCAGCTTAGCTTAGGCTCGCGAACAAAACTCGTATAAGTTCGACTCGACTCGACTCGCTAGGCTCGTTCATAATTATACATATACATATGTATGTATTAAAATTTCTATTAATATCATTATGACAGTATAAATATATGTGAATATTATAATTTATATCTGTAATAGTAGAGTCAAGATTAATGTTTACTTTTTTTGTTAAACATTAATTTTTACTTGTGATATCGTTTAGGAGTTTCTCTGCTGCTCCTCCTCCAGTCCTTATATCACCTCCCTCTCTTCCACGGTACCCCAATTGAGCCACTATTGCCATCAACAGAACCCACCATTTTTTCAAAATATTTACCTTCCCCAGATGGCTTTTCCTTCCAAGAAACGCCATTTCTGCCACTCGAAATCTTTGCCTCCTCGTTTTCTAAAACCCCACTTGGAATTTCATCAAACACATCACTTTCTCTCCATCGCAATCTTGTTCATGATTTCCATTATTTCAACTCATCCAACAACACCACTTGCAATACCATTCCCACAAGGCGCACCAGACCCACCAAAAGTTTCAATTTTCTCACAACTCTTTTGTGGAATTTCAGGTTCAGAATCAACGTGGAACTTTGTGGCATTGCTTCCATGAACCCAAGGAGCCGCCGAGCCGGAACAAACCGGTTCAACAGAACAAAACTCATTGGGTCACTCACCGATTCTTTAGTACCAACTTCTGAGTCAGATACACAAACCCCAAAAGATTACTGGCTCTCCTCTTCCTTTTCTTCCTGCTTCTCTAGCTTTTCTTGTTGTTCTGGTTCCTCCCATGGAAATCTCTCTTGTGGAACCGAGTTTGAGCGACCATTTCTTGCGTATTTGCTCAAAGAAGCTCGGCTTGGGCTTCCTCTTCTTCTTTGTTGTCTCATAAGCTACCATTCTGATTCTCTGTGATTGCTGGTGTCAACCTGGACCATCTGATTAGAGTAAGAAACTCAAAGCCTGATGAGGGTTCTAGGATTGCTCAAAGATTGGGTTTGGGGTTGGAGAAGAAGGAAGTAGACAGAACGGGATAAAGGGGTAAGTGCAAGTGCAAGAGAAAGTGCAAGAATTCAGTGAAATTGGTGGGAGCGCCATGGTGATACACACACAATTCAGCCATGGTTAAGCTTCCATTAGGCGTGCCACAACGAAAATAAGTGATAAGAGTCCCTAAAGAAAACCTCCTTAAAAAGGGCAAAACTAGTAGTGATTTTAGAATCGGAATTTAACTTGCTCAAAGCACGATGAATCAAAAGTGGATTCTTTAGTGCCTGCACTTTGATGAGGAAACCAGTGAATTATAATAGATCCCTACCTCCAATAGCCACACAATTTTCAAAAGCAAACTTTCTTGGCTATCAGATATGGTTCTCCCTTATAAGCCAAGAAGTTTGCTATGAATACAAAAGGCACTCCACTATAGAGAAAGTGATGCAAATAAAGGAAACTGTACTGGGTGGCCACAAGCAATTAACAGGCACAATTTTTTTTTGATAAGTAGCTATTAACAGGCATAAATAATTTTTTTTAAGGTAAATGGGCAAATCACACTAAATGTTGAACTGTATCACATGCTAAAGGGAACACCTGTAACACTAAGTACTGAACAATAAGATATCTAGCATCAGCTGTGACATTCTAAGGTTATCGCGGGTCATACGATATACAGCATTATTTGGTTTCTCCCAAAGTTGAGGCTGCAGAAGAAAAGAGAAAAAAAAGCAAAGAAAGTTCAAATGTGGATGATCTTTAAGGGGCACACACCCTATTCAAGTTTGCATACTGATGTAGTTGAAATTAAGAAGACTCCCAACATAAAGGGAAATAAGGAAGCTTAAGCATGCAGATGTTCTAGTTCTTATTGATGGGTTGATACCAGCAGTGTGATTCACAAGCACAAAAAGTCCACACTCGCCCATTTAATGCGGGGACACATTGATAGAGAGATCAGGAAGAGATTTTAAAAATTAGCACCTTTTAAACAGCTCTTGATCTTCTTATTAAGACCTGATTTCACATTTACTTGCGTGGTAAAGCTAATATCTTCATTACGTTACAATCCCTTGTTAAATAGAAGTATCTAAGTCATCAATCAAAGAGAAACATACATAATGATTGAAGCACCATGGATTCAAAATTTCAAAGCAGAACGAAAAATTTCGAGAAACAATGAACACAACCAATATGATTCCATCATAAGCATCTCCATTAAATATAATTTAAATTTAGTATCAAACCTCACTGGGCAACTTTACAAACATCCTCATACTCAACAGCTTTAAGCACTCTACCAACATAAGCACCCTTCTCTATCTGCACCTTTGCGCAGAACTTGTCCGTGTCCACACCCAACAACTTGGCAGTCGCTCCCCTATAGGCCCCATTCACTATCCTCACGAGTCCCCCAATCTGCGGAATCACCGTCTCAAGCTCCGCCTGATCCACCCTCAGCACGTGCTTGCTCTCAAGCATTTCAATCTCCCCAACGTACTTATCGATCACTTTCCTCACCACGCCCTTTTGCTTATAGTAGCCCTTCTCGGCCAACGCTTTGCTCATCACCTTCACAACGATCCCTTCGCTCAACCAATAGTCCTTCCGGTTAATCCGCTCCTTCTTCATCAACTCCTCCCACATCAACTCCTCCAAAGCTGATTTACTCTTCGCCGATTGATTTCTCTTCTCGTTCTTATCGTTATCCGCCTCATCGAACACCAATTTCGAGCTCTCCCCCAGCTCTTTCAGTTTCGGTTTTCCCGAGGAGCCGAGCACGAAACCGACCTTAACTTCTGCCTCCGATTTCAATTCGTTCACCGGCTCAGAGGCCGCCTGAGACTCGGTCGCGAGCGGCACAAACAGCTCGGCGGCCCGCTCAATCTGCTTCTGAATTTCGCGCTCTTGCTTCTCCTCCTCCACCAAATCGGCCTTGATTCGCTTGTTCTTCATCCTCTCCTTGAAAAGCGTCTCGGAGTCTCGGTCGATGTAGGTGATGAACCAACCCTTCGGGGTTTCCTCGACCTTGCACTTGCCGGTGCGGCCCAGGTACTTGATGAACTCGGTGAGCGTTGCCCACTCGGTGGAGTTCATGTGGACGTGGTGGCGGTCGTTGATGTACTCGTTGTAGACGACGGTGGCGGCCACGCGGCTGAAGCGGTGGCTGCGCTTCATGTGCTCGAGAAAGGAGGTCTCGAACTCCTCAGAGTAGCCGTCAACGATGCGCATGGGATTCTGGCCGAAGATCTGCATCTGGCGCTGGTGGCTCTCGCTCATGCAGTGGCACTTGAAGCCGTTCTCGTCGCGGCACTGCTTCTGGCACATCTGGCAGTACCACCGCAGCTTCTGTAGCCCCTTCGCTTTGATCCGGTTCGCGATCGCCTTCGGCGTCAGGAACTCGTTCTTCCCCATCGCTCAAAATATTCCTCCACCAGAAGGTTTGCAGTGATTTCAGTGGATTTCGGATTGGAGGGCGAGAGTTGCAGAGATTGTATGCAAGTGTATTCAATCGGCCTATAGATCTTATGGGTATCCAAAAAAAAGGCCGATTAAATACACAACCAAAATCAAGCACCAAAACCAACAAATCTAAGCAAAACCCAGATCAGTGAACCCAAAAAAAAAAAAAAAAAGAATCCAAAGAAAAACAGACCGGTGGGGGGAGGCACTGGCGGCGGAGGCGGCGGCTACACTGCTTGGTGGTGGCCGGCGCTGCTTGGTGGGAGAGGGGGGAGGGAAAGAATTCGGGTGGCTCGTCCGGCTCGGAGCTTTTCGTAGACCTGGGGTTTTCCGTCCACGACTTGGAGCCGCACGAAGGGGTCGTTCGTCGACCGTCGTGGTGGTGGGTCGTCCGGCGTTTGGTGGTGGATGTGGGTTCGGCGGTGTACGGAGAATCGTATACCTGGGTCGTACGGTTCTCTGCGTCCACGATTTGCCGTCGATCTAAGGGATGGCTGATTAGCAGAGAAGAGGGAGAGAGGTCGCGACGGCGACGTTCACATGGGGAGGGAGGAGCTGCACTGCCGGGAGGAAGAAGATAGAGGGGAGGGAGGAGCTGAAAATTTTGGGGGAAAATTTTTTGGAGACAAATGCTCAGGAGACGAATTTAGTTTGATTTGGGTTTTTTTTTTTTTTTTTTTTTTTAATAATAAAAGGTAGTTAACCCGAGTTGGGTTAACCAGTGAAAGTGCGGAAAAAATGCGCACAAATTGCTACTCCGTAGCATTACCCAAATTTTTTGGAGACAAATGCGCAGGAGACGAATTTAGTTTGATTTGGGTTTTTTTTTTTTTTTTTTAATAAAAGGTAGTTAACCCGAGTTGGGTTAACCAGTGAAAGTGCGGAAAAAATGCGCACAAATTGCTACTCCGTAGCATTACCTTGATTGAACCCTGATCCTGATTTCTTTTTCTAAAATAAAATGAAAGTCCAAGAATGGAAGACGTCGCGCTGTTGGGCCCAATAGTGTTATGTTTATTGGGCTTTTGCGAATGAAAGTGAGAATCACCAGCCCACGTCCTTGTAGATGACGTGGCAGATTATTTTTCTAATCAAAATTCAAGCGGCAAAATTTTCTTTTTGTAATAGATGACGTAGCAGACTCTTTTTCTTTTCTCTACGCAACGTGATTCTTGGATCGTTCACTTTGAAATAAACGGTCAAGATCAGCTATTGCATTCCTAGGTATCCTTTTATATTTGATGGCAACTGACTGAATTCAATATTGAAGTATTGAACCTTTCAGTGCCGTTTCACTCAAGTCCTCCTTCATCTACTTTGTTTCCGTGATCTTCCAGACGTCGAGAATGGCCGGCAAAGGAGAGTGGCCAGCGATAGGGATTGATTTGGGGACGACGTACTCTTGCGTGGCAGTGTGGCAGCATGATCGAGTAGAGATCTGTTACGAGAATTCGTAACGGATCTAGTAACTCTTCTGTTATCCGGAAAAGAAGCAGAACCCTGCTTCTTGTTCTTGCCTATGTTTGCCAATTTAGAAAATTAGCGGTAGGAAGTTAGAGATTCCTGGATCTCGTATCAAACATGAAGTTTGAGATTGAAATTTGCATGCTTTATTCATTCACTGATACTCTTTAAATAGAGATTACATCATGAGTTCTAACTGAGTAACAACTCTAAGAGATAATGATACCAGTCAAGATAACACTAGTAATTTGAAATAAAAGATAACACTGTCTATCGCAACCACTACTAACCTATTGGCGATGGACACTTGAATTTAAGATAAACTCTAGAGCTTGAATTTAAGATAGACCCTGCTGGTTACTTACTTACTAATAAGATAACATAACTTAACTAACAACAATACGCTACTAGCATGCATTCCGTAACACTCCTTCCTCCTTAAAAATCAATCTTGTCCTCAAGATCGAATTCTGGAAATTGATACTGCATATGGTTGACATTTTCCCATGTTGCATCTGCTGGATTATGGCCACGCCAATGAATTAGAACTTCTCTCTTTTGGTCTTTCCCTTTGACATCGAGAACAGCTTGTGGGACCAATTCTTGAATAGGTTGAGGAACTTCGGGTAGTGGTGTACTACTTGCTGAAATGGGACCCCATTGTTTCTTAAGTAAAGAAACATGATAAACTGGATGAACTTTAGATCCTGGCGGCAATTCCAATTTATATGCTACTTCTCCTATCTTTTCCAGTACCTTGTATGGGCCATAGAATTTGGCGGCTAATTTCATATTCAAACGCCTTGCAACTGTTTGCTGCCGATACGGATGCAATCGGACATAGACAAGGTCTCCTTTTTGAAATTCTCTTTCCTTGTGGCCTTTATCATAGATCTGCTTCATCCGGTTTTGGGCTTGGATCAATTTGAGGCGAGCTTGTTTTAACACCACATCTCGGGCCTCCAATTGTTGACCCACAGATTCTACTCTTGCTGTGCCTGGAATATAAGATAGCAGTGATGGAGCTGGACGTCCATATACTAACTCAAAAGGAGACTTACCAGTGCTTGAGTGAGAACTAGTATTATCAGTATACTCCACCCAAGCCAGCCATTTACTCCAATCCTTTGGCTTATCACCTGTGACACATCTCAAATACATTTCTAGAGTGCGATTCACCACTTCCGTTTGTCCATCCGTTTGTGGATGATACGCAGAACTGAAATTGAACCTCGTACCTTGCAACCGAAAAAGTTCACACCAGAAATTGCTTGTAAAAGTTGGATCCCTGTCACACACAATGGACGTAGGTAGTCCATGTAACTTAAAAACATTCTCAAAGAATTCTTGGGCCACCATGATCGCTGAATACGGATGCTTGAGTGCAATAAAGTGTGCATATTTCGACAAACGATCCACCACAACATAAATGACGGATTTACCTAGAGAATTAGGCAGTCCTTCCACAAAATCCATCGAGATGTCACTCCAAATCATAGTGGGTACTGGCAACGGTTGTAATAATCCGGCTGGAAGCGTAAGCTCGCTTTTATTTCGTTGACAAATATCACACCCTTGTAAAAATTCTTTTATTTGGGCACACGCACCATGCCAATAAAATACCGATTTCAAGCGATGCCACATCTTATGAAATCCCTCATGGGATCCACTGTGAAACTCTTGAATGATCGCCTTAGTTAAGGGAGATTGGGACCTTAGGTAGATTCTGCCCTTAAAAAAAATCAAACCTGATTTGTAAGTCCAGTGTTCTGATGCTTCTCCCTGCTGAATTTTCTGCACCAAGTCTTGTAATTCTTTTTCCTGCCCAATCTCCTCCTGAATGGGTTCTATCCAATGTGGAATTGGATTAGAAATGGTGGACAATTGGCCGTGATCTTCTCTTCGGGATAAGCTGTCAGCCGCTACATTTTCACCCCCTTTTTTGTACTCAATGGAGAAATCGTAGCCCATCAATTTTACAAGCCACTTTTGTTGCGCCTCTGTAGTAATGGTTTGTTCCAATAAATACTTGAGACTTTTCTGATCCGTGCGTACTATGAATTTTTGGCCTAATAAATATGGACGCCATTTTTGTACTGCTGCAATGAGGGCCATCATCTCCTTTTCATACGTGGACTTGGCTAAATTTTTTCCTTTGATTGCTTGGCTGAAATAAGCTATGGGCCTGGAGTCTTGCATGAGAATTGCTCCAATTCCTGTGCCTGAGGCGTCACACTCCACCACAAATATTTTGTTGAAGTCCGGTAGTGCTAATACCGGTCCTGTAGTCATTGCCCGCTTGAGTTTGTTGAACGCCAAATCTGCCATCTCAGACCACATAAATGAGTCTTTTTTTAACAACTGGGTTAAGGGTCCTGCAATGTCTCCATACCCCTTGATAAACTTCCGGTAATACCCGGTTAAGCCCAAAAAACCCCTCAAGGCTTTGATTGTAGTTGGTTGAGGCCATTGTGTCATGGCAGTGATTTTCTCTGGATCCATTGCCACTCCTTGGTATGAGATCACATGGCCCAAATAACTTATGGAATCCCGGCCGAATTCACACTTTTTCTGCCTGAGAAATAGTCTTTGATCTCGTATTATAGTGAAAACTTCCTGTAGCTGTGTGATATGTTCATCCCAAGTCTTGCTATATATGAGAATATCATCAAAAAAAACTAACACATACTTTCGTAGTAGTTTTGAAAAGATGTCATTCATCAGGGCTTGGAAAGTAGAAGGTGCATTTGTTAACCCGAACGGCATCACTAAAAATTCATAGTGACCGTGGTGGGTTCGAAATGCAGTTTTCTCTATGTCTGCATCCTTCATTCTGATCTGGTGATATCCAGATCTAAGGTCAAGTTTCGAAAAAACTTTCGCCCCATGTAACTCATCTAACAACTCATCAATTACTGGAATGGGGAATTTGTCTTTAATTGTAACTTGATTTAATGCCCTGTAATCTACACATAATCTCCAAGATCCATCATGTTTTTTTACTAACAGAACTGGGGAGGAATATGGGCTAGTACTAGACTTTACCACTCCCGACTTTAATAAATCCAAAACAATTTTTTCGATCTCATTTTTTTGATAATGAGGATACCTGTAGGGCCTTACGTTCACAGGCACAGATTCCGGGCATAGTTTGATCTGATGCTCGTGGCCTCTAATTGGAGGAAGGCCTTGAGGCTCACTGAAGATGTCAGAAAATGAGTCCAAGAGCCCTTTCATTTGTGGATGCGTGTGATTCGGTCCACAGGAATTAGCTCCCAGCTCAAGTGCGTTTAAGCTGCCTTCCTCGTGTCTCCCCATTCTCAACTGTACATGGCAAACCCAGCCACAACGCCTCCTCTTCACTTCTCTGTCCATCTCTTTTTTTTCAATCATCCTGTGCGTAGGTAGCTTGATACCCCTTAACTCCACCTCTTTCCTTTTCCAATGGAATACCATCACCAACTTAGCAAAATCCCACCAAATTGGTCCCAACGTGCGCAACCATTGAGTGCCCAGTACTGCTTCACACACATTCATGGGTAAAATAAAGAAGTCCACCAAAAATGGCTCACCTTGTAGCCATAGCAACACTCCAGCACACACACCTGTGCAATGAATTTTTTCCCCGTTAGCTACTGTGACCGTCATCCTTCCTGAATGGGTGGGTCTTAAACCCAAACGTTGAGCTATTTGCGGGTTAAGGAAATTGTGCGTACTCCCGGAATCCATCAAAACGACTAACCCCAAATTTCCCAGAACTCCCCTGACCCGCATAGTTTGCGGATTGGGCGTCCCTGTGAGTGCATGTAGTGATATCACGGGTTCTTCCTCTTCCCATTCTTCGGTTCCCACTGCTTCTTCCTCTCCTCTGTTTTCTTCGGCAGAATAAATTCCTTCAATTAGGAACAATTTCTTGCAGCGATGGCCAGGGACGAATTTTTCGTCACAATTGAAGCATAACCCACGTGCCCTTCGTTCTTGCATTTCTGTTGTGGATAATCGCCGAGTCGGAGGATTCCGAGTTCGTGTTAGATTGGACGATGGAAGGGGAGGAGCGGAATCCCTAGACCCTGTCCGCCTTTCCTCAGTATTTGGAGGCTTCTTCAAGCTCCAATTTCGACTTTCATATAATCTGGCCAATCCGATGGCCTCTGTTACAGATTTTGGTCTCCCAGCTTGAACTTCGATTCTGACTTCCCCTTTGAGCCCGCTTACAAAACAGCCCAATTGTTGGTGAACAGAGAGTCGTTCCACCTTGCTGAGTAATTGCTCAAATTGCAGCTGATAATCCCGAACTGTTCCTGTTTGTTGAAGTTTCGTGAGCTCACCGAAATGATCCTCAAAGGATGTTGAGCCGTAGCGAGTTTGGAGAGCTGTCTTCAACGCGTTCCAAGTCACGACTTCTTCACTGTCTCTGAATAATTGATACCACATTTGGGATTCCCCCTCCAAGTGATACGCGGCCAACGGCAATTTCTCCCTTTCTTCGACTTGCTTAAAATCGAAGTACTGTTCAACTCGGCATATCCAGCTCGTAGGATCCTCCTGCCCATTGTACTTTGGAAAATCGAGTTTAGTCACCTTTGTTCCCTGGTTGTTGTTGGAGCCCCCAGGAACCTTATCACGGTTCTTGTTTGAGGAATTTTCACCGGAACCGTTAGATCCATGTTGACTAATCTTATCCTCCACGTGTTTGAACCTCTCGGAAGTATGCTTGATGAAGTCATCCAGCGTTTTTTGGAGATTCGACAGCTGATCCTTCATTGGGTCAGCCATTGGGGAACCTGGCTCTGATACCAAAATGTTACGAGAATTCGTAACGGATCTAGTAACTCTTCTGTTATCCGGAAAAGAAGCAGAACCCTGCTTCTTGTTCTTGCCTATGTTTGCCAATTTAGAAAATTAGCGGTAGGAAGTTAGAGATTCCTGGGTCTCGTATCAAACATGAAGTTTGAGATTGAAATTTGCATGCTTTATTCATTCACTGATACTCTTTAAATAGAGATTACATCATGAGTCCTAACTGAGTAACAACTCTAAGAGATAATGATACCAGTCAAGATAACACTAGTAATTTGAAATAAAAGATAACATTGTCTATCGCAACCACTACTAACCTATTGGCGATGGACACTTGAATTTAAGATAAACTCTAGAGCTTGAATTTAAGATAGACCCTGCTGGTTACTTACTTACTAATAAGATAACATAACTTAACTAACAACAATACGCTACTAGCATGCATTCCGTAACAAGATCATAGTGAACGATCAGGGCAACAGGACGACGCCGTCTTATGTTGCCTTCACTGACAAAGAGCGCTTGGTCGGTGATGCAGCCCAGAATCAGGTCGCCAGGAATCCCGCTAACTCTGTCTTTGGTAAATCTCCCCCTCTCTTTTTTCCTTTTCTATCGTTCTCTTTTCTTTTTAAAAAAAATTATAAACGTCTTACTAAAGGAATTCTGTTAGGGTTTGCTGTTAAATCTTGTCAAAATTCTCAAAATACCAGTATTTTTTTTTTTAAAAAAAAAATGATAAAATTTTTCAAAAATTCATATTTTTTACAAATTTCGTTAAATTCTGACAAACACTTAAATTCTAGTTTTTTTCCTTAAAAAAAATGGTATTTTGGGTACTCTGTTAGAACTTAACAGCAAATTCTAACGGAGTGCCTTTAAAGGAGATGTTTAGGAATGTGGATACCTCAGTGTGAAATGTTTGCTTTGCTAGTTTAGTATTATTATCTCAAAACGGTATATAATTCAATACCCTTTTATAAAATTATCAAAAAATTAAAAAAAAAAACAAAAAAAAAAACTAGGCTTTATTTTTCAATGGTTGGCGCCAATGTAAATCAACTGTTCCCTTCAAAAAAAAAAAAAAATGTAAATCAACTGTTTGTCAAGGGTTGGTGGCTTGGTGCCCATTTATTATCGGTGCCCTCTATATATTCAAGTTGGAAGAAAAGATCACATATTGCAGTAGATATGAAGGTTTAGGATTTTAATTCATGAAATCAGAAATCTCATGTTTAAGAATGACAGTGAGAGGCAATGTGTATATATATAATAAAACAAACAGAAATTTAGACTTGATTACAGAGGGTTTTTCAAAACTCAATTAAGATCGATGCAGTGTTTCTTCTTGAAAAAAGAAAAAGATGAAGAGTTGAAAGGTGATTGGTTATAAATCAGGATGTCCATTTTTAATTCAAAACTCAAAAGAGCTGAAGAACATTCATGGAAATCATTTGAAGCGATCTCTTAAAGAAATATTAAAATGACTTTCTCTTTTATGATTGTTTTGTTATGAAAGTAATAGCAAAGAAAATAAACTTACCACCAATTCTCTGCTATTTTTGATAACTTTTCCATGTATTTCACATCACCATCGAATTTGACCTTGACCCAAAAAGTAGATGATCGATCTTGGCAAAAATAAATCATTTCGTGTGAAAATTGGTCACATAAATTGTTTTTATATTTTTGCTATGACTTTACATTGATTTTGTGCCACATTCCGATTCTTAATATGCCGAAGGTTTTTATTATTATTATTATTATTATTTTATTTTTTATATATTGTTTTAGATGCACAAGAAACTACTAGCTAACTGCAAAAACTCGATTTCAAACTCTAAATATGATCCTATGCCACCATAACAATTTATTACTTAAAAAAGGGCATGCATGCCAATTTAAAAAAACATCAACATTGAAATTTGTTACTTCTTGCTTTAGTCTTGTCAAATCACTTTATTATTTTTCTCTTACATATTTTGCAGATGCAAAACGGTTGATTGGTAGAAAATTTAGTGATTCTTTAGTTCAAAATGATATTAAGCTCTGGCCATTCAAGGTCATTGAAGGTCTTGCTGACAAGCCTATGATTGTTGTCACTTTTAAGGGTGAAGAGAAGCATTTTGCTGCAGAGGAAATCTCATCAATGGTCCTCAAAAAGATGCGTGAGATTGCTGAGGCCTACCTTGGCACAACTTTGAAGAATGCTGTAGTCACTGTCCCGGCCTACTTCAATGACTCACAGCGTAAGGCTACAAAGGATGCTGGAGCCATTGCAGGACTCAATGTCATGCGAATAATCAATGAACCAACAGCCGCAGCGATTGGTTATGGTCTTGACAAAGTAGGCATTGGTAAGAGAAATGTTTTGATCTTTGATTTAGGTGGTGGTACTACAGATGTCTCACTACTTACCATAGACGAGGGTACTTTTGAAGTGAAGGCCGTTGCTGGAGATACTCACCTTGGAGGTGAGGACTTTGACAACAAAATGGTAAAACACTTCGTTGAAATATTTAAGAGGCATCACAAGGAGGATATTAGTGGAAATGCCAGAGCTCTAAGGAGGTTGAGAACTGCTTGTGAGAGAGCAAAGAGGATTCTTTCCTCTGCAGTCGAAACAACCATTGAAGTTGATTCTTTATATAATATTGGTATTGATTTCTCCTCAAGTATTACTCGCGCCAGATTTGCGAAACTCAATATGGACTTTTTCAAGAAGTCTGTTGAGCTCGTGGAGAAGTGTTTGACTGATGCTAAGATGGATAAGGGAGTAGTGCATGATGTCGTTCTTATTGGTGGTTCTTCCCGAATCCCCAAGGTGCAGCAGCTTTTGCAAGACTTCTTTGATGGAAAGCAGCTTAATAAGAGCATCAACCCAGATGAAGCTGTAGCTTATGGAGCCGCTGTTCAAGCAGTAAACTTGGCTGGTATGGGTAATGAGAAAGTTCAACACATTGTGCTCTTGGATATCACCCCTTTGTCCCTTGGGGTGGATGTCTCGTATGGTGAGATGTCTGTTGTGATTCCGCGGAATACCGCAATTCCCACCAAGATGGAGCGTAACTACACTACCCTCCATGACAACCAAACTGCTATTTTGTTTCCGGTTTACGAAGGTGAGGGAGCAAGAACTGTGGACAACAACCGGTTGGGAGAAATTAGGATTTTCCCCATTCCTCCAGCACCCATGGGTGTCGCTAAGATAAAAGTATTTTTTGAGATTGATGCCAATGGTATCTTGAATGTTTCTGCTGTGGAGCAGACTACTGGTGCAAGTTGCAAGATCACAATTACAAATTATAAGGCTTCGGTATCCACCAAAGAGATTCATAGGATGGTTGTGGCAGCAAAGAAATACGAAGTTGAAGATGATGACCACCGAAAGAAGACTAAGGCTAAGGAAGCTTTAGAGAAATATGTGTACGAAATGAGAAGCATTGTCAATGATGAGGAGGTTGGTGACAAGTTAGACGCTGCTGGTAAGGAGAAGATTGAAGCTGCTATTAAGCACGTGATTTGCTGGTTAGATGGCATCCAGCATGCGGAGGCAGATGAGTTTGAGGACAAGCTGATTGGACTCGAGTTAATTTGCAATCCCATCATTGCAAAGAGATGTAGACGACAATAAGCAATTGAGCAGCTCCTCTCATAAAAAAAGATGACAATTATTTTATTTTGATGATGACAGTTATTAGGACACTAGAGTCCGTTATTTGATGTGTAATTTATGGTTTTGTCATTGTTGATGCCGAATGGTAATGTTTCATTGCGATTTAGAACAACAACTTTGACCAGTTTATTCGAGGTTTTCATCTGGGTAAGCATATATGCATGTCCGCTATATATAATCACACTACAAAAATCACAACAATTGGACGCGTGTCTACAGTACCGATTACTGTAGACACGCGTCCAATTAGACACGTGTATCTTAATACACGTGTCTAATTGTACCGTGTCCACATTTTGACACGCGTATTAAATACGCGTGTCCAATTGGACACGTGTATTTAATACACGTGTCCATTTGGACACGTGTATTTAATGGACACGTGTATTAAATACACGTGTCCAATTGGACACGCGTATTTAATACGCGTGTCAAAATGTTATTTTTTTCTAAATATAATTTTTTTAATTAAATAGAATTTCAACAATTAGACACACGTATTTAATACGCGTGTCCAATTGGACGCGTGTATTTAATACGCGTGTCCAATTGGACACGTGTATTTAATACACGTGTCAAACTGTCATTTTTTTCCAAATATAATTTTTTTTTAATTAAATAGAATTTCAACAATTGGACACGCATATTTAATACACGTGTCCAATTGGACGCGTGTATTTAATACGCGTGTCCAACTGGACACGTGTATTAAATACACGTGTCAAACTGTTATTTTTTTCCAAATATAATTTTTTTAAAATTAAATAGAATTTAAACAATTGGACACGCATATTTAATACGCGTGTCAAACTGTTATTTTTTTTCAAATATAATTTTTTTTTAATTAAATAGAATTTTAACAATTAGGGACGTGTATTTAAATACACATCCCAGATTGGGCACGTGTACGCGCAGTACACGTGCCCAATTGTTTGGTTTTTCCCGGTTATATGTGTTTTTTCCCGCTTATATATATATGTGTATATATATATATATATATATAATTTTTAAAATTCAAATAATATAATAATATAATAATAGATTAAATATATATATATATATATATATACAGATCGGAAATGGGCATTTCCGATCTGAATTCTCTCTCTCTCTCTCTCTCTCTCTCTCTCTCTCTCTCTCCCTCTCCGTCACAGCCGCGCCGGCCAGCGTCCGGCCACCGCCCTTCCCGCCGGTGAGCCGCCCTCTCTCCACCTCTCTCTGCTCGGTACAATGTTCTCGGTCTCTCTCTCTCCCTCTCTCTCTCTCTCTCTCTCTCCCTCTCCGTCACAGCCGCGCCGGCCAGCGTCCGGCCACCGCCCTTCCCGCCGGTGATCCGCCCTCTCTCCACCTCTCTCTGCTCGGTACAGTGTTCTCGGTCTCTCTCTCTCTACCTCTCTCTCTCTCTCTCTCTCTCCCTCTCCGTCACAGCCGCGCCGGCCAGCGTCCGGCCACCGCCCTTCCCGCCGGTGAGCCGCCCTCTCTCCACCTCTCTCTGCTCGGTACAGTGTTCTCGGTCTCTCTCTCTATCGCTCTCTTCCTCTCTATCTCTTTCTCTCTCTTCCTCTCTATCTCTTTCTCTCTCTCTCTCTACCTCTCTCTCTCTCTCTCTGTATCTCTCCCTATCTCTCTCTGCCTCTCTCTCAGTATCTCTATGTCTCTCTCTCTACTCTCTCTCCCTATCTCTCTCTGCCTCCCTCTCTCTCTCTGGATCTCTACGTCTCTCTCTCTCCCTAATAATGTACCGTTTGTTTTTTTTTTTTTGTATTTTTGTGGTTGAAAATAATAAAATTTGGTAAAAAAAAAAACAAAAATTTATTAACCCAAATAAATTTAAATAAACAATAACAAAATTAAATTGAAAAAAAATCCCAAATTTAAGTTTTAAAAATTCAATATGGATTTTTTTTTTTAAAAAAAAAAACGTTTTGACACGTGTATTGAAATACACGTGTCAAAATGTGCAATTAGAGTCTTGCACGTCTAACACGCGTAAGACGCGTGTCAAAATACTCGTGGCAAACATTTTGACACGTGTACAGTGCCGTACACGTGTCAAAATGCACGTGGCAATTTGACAAAATTTTTGTAGTGTCAATTGATGTTTTTGGTGGAATTGAAGTAAAGCCTGACCTGGATTTTGGGATTTAATTCAGGGATTTTAAATAAATTGGATTGAGGCATCAGGCATGTTCGAAGTTCCAACCTAAACTAGATGTTTCGAAATATTGTGCCTTAAACCCCAACCAACAATGATGAAACGTTACTGAGAGAGCTGAATGTGCCTAATCTAACCATGGTCTATGCAATGGATTAGGAATCTAGTATCCCCTCAAATTTTTTAAACATTTATGATTCTCAAATTGTTAAATTATAGTCATATTTTACATTTAACGGTTTACCATGTGACAACTGTCCACATGAAATAAATGTTAAAGCATTTATTGATACCACTTTTTTTATAGCATTTATTTCATGTGGACAGTTGGCACATTGTGAATCGCTTGATGTAAAACATAATCAAGATTTAACAATTTGAAAATCTCAAATGTTTAAAAAATTTGAAGGGATCGATCCTGATCCAATTTCCTTTCCAAAAAAAATGTAAAATTAGTCTATGCAATTACGCTGATTTGCGATTAGCGCGCTTTATGGTATAATAATATTTTGAGAGTTTCTTATGGTATGCCAAAATAACAAAAAACTTCCTATTATTAATTTTCGTCTAAAATCTTGACAGATTTCGTTAATGTGCTATTTAAGATTTTGATTTTTAAAGCCGGAAGAGGTGATCACTTGGCCTCATCCTTTGACCAAATAAAAGGTGGCCAAGGTCTTGAGGTGGTTCAGGCACCCATTTCCGGTGGAAACCTCGTCCAAACTTTTCAATGGGACCAAAATCCCTTGGCCTAAGCTCCCACAGAGTATTTGCAAGCGGAAATCAAGCAAATAACCACAAAAATTATTCAAAAGAACTGAAAAGAGACAACAAAACTAGAGGCAACCAAGCCGTGGTCTATGCCTCTATATATATATATATATATGAGACTCAAAGGATTAATAGTTGTAATTAGGGGTACAAAGACTTTTAAAAACAAATTATATGAGTGATTCCTAACTTGGAGGGCAACTGCCTTAGTAGAAGAACACAGAAAAATACCAACCTCTGTTTTACAATAAGTTCTACTATGAGAAGATAAGAGAGTAAGATCTGATCTAAAGCCTACCATGGCTGGCCGCATAGATTAAACAACAGAACATAATCTAAAGAAGCCAAAAACATAAATTAAATAACATTGACCGACAGAGAACGTAGGGAGTCGACAATAAATCTGTATAAGGCTTCTTCTAAACAAAAAAAATCTGCTCTAAAATTAACTTATCTGCATACTAGAATAAAATTCCACCAAAACCTGCTAAAGAATAAGCCTAAAACCGAAGGAAATAAGGAATAAAAAAGTGTAAGGGAAAGAAGAACCTGATGCCCAGTTGGACATTAAGCACCAAATCGTACGTAGTTCTTATGGCCCTTGGATATCATCTGCCCCGGGACTCCTTGTCAAGAGTCCTAGTCTACTAGTCAAACATTCCATGTCAGCTAGACTCAAAAAGCTTTAAACCTTGTAGTAGTTAAAAGCACGGGATGCACGATCTTAAATATATACGATTTTATCAATTTTATTTTTAAAAAACTTCTTTATGCAGAAGCAATTATATATAACAAATATTGTCAGTAAAATTATGTAAGTGATACATAATAATCGTCTAATGATTTTAATTTCTTGAAACTAAATAATTTTTCATATTTAATTTCTTCCTCTAAAATCTTAATATCTTGCGCATTGAATTTTTTTCATATTTCAATTGATAATGAACAACTTTAATGAACAACTTCAATTGATAATGAAAAATTTGAAAATTTCAAATGTTTAAAAAATTTGAGGGGATCGATTCTAATCCAATTTCCTTTTGAAAATAAATGAAAATTAATCTACGCAGTTACGCTGATTTGCAATGAGTTTTATGGTATAATAATATTTTGAGAGTTTCTTATGGTATGCTAAAATAACAAATAACTTCCTATTATTAATTTTCATCTAAAATCTTGATGGATTCCATTAATGTGCATGTAAGATTTTTATTTTTAAAGCTGGAAGAGGTGATCATTTGGCCTCATCCTTTGACCAAATAGAAGGTGGCCGAGTTCTTGAGGTGATTCGGGCATCCATTTCCGGTGGAAACCTCGTCCAAACTTTTCAATGGGATCGAAATCCCTTGGCCTAAGCTCCCACAGAGTATTTGCAAGCGAAAATCAAGCAAATAACCACAAAAGTTATTCAAAAGAACCGAAAAATGACAACAAAACTAGAGGCAACCAAGCCAGGTCTACGCCTATATATATATATATTTTAACAAGGAAATAACATTCATTATAATCTGAGATCCCAAGGGTTAATAGCTGTAATTATACACATACTCTTAAAAACAAATTACATGACTAATTCCTAACTTGGAGGGCAACTGCCTTAGCAGAAGAACACAAAAATACACCATCTTCTCTTTTACAATAAATTCTACTATGAGAAGATAAGAGAGCAAGATCGATCTAAAAACTAGATCTAAAGCCTACCATGATTGGCTGCATAGATTAAACAATAGAACACAATTTAAAAAAGCAAAAAATATAAACTAAATAATATTGGCCGACATAGAACGTAGAGAGTCCCCAATAAATCTGTATAAGGCTTCTTCTAAACAAAAAAATCTGCTCTAAAATTAACTTATCTGCGTATTGGAATAAAACCACACAAAAACCTGCTCATGATTGAATAAACCTAAAACCAAAGGGAATAAGGAATAAAAAAGTGTGAAGGAAAGAAGAACCTAATGCCCAGTTGGACATTAAGCATCAAATCGTACGTAGTTCTTATGCCCCTTGGATATCATCTGCCCCGGCACTCCTTGTCAAGAGTCCTAGTCTACTTGTCAAACATTCCATGTCAGCTAGACTCAAAAAGCTTTAAACCTTGTAGTAGTTTTTTTTTTTTTTTTGAACAAATAAAGTTGCTTCTTTCATCGTTAAGACGATCTTACAAGAAGGCCTGGGGAAATAAACATTCCCTACCAAGCAAATTACAAAGAAATAAAAGAGTTTCTCATATCACAAACAGTTTGACAAATTATTAGCCTCCTTTGCCAAAGAATGTGCCACGCTATTAGCCTCTCGTTTGCAATGAACAAAAGTGGAGCAGATAAAAAACTCATGCATATGCTTAATATATGCTGTCCACATAGTGACCAGTGGTATTAAGGAGTGGGGAATCCATATGTAAGTCTTGAATAAGTTGCAAGGGATCCCTCTCAAAAATAACATTCTTGAAACCCGCCTCTATCCCAGATTGGACTGCATGGATAGCAGCAATGGCCTCTGCTATTTTTGGCACCACCTTTATACGTTGAAAGGAGCATTTTGCTCCTAGAAATTTTCCCGTCCACATTGTAGTAGTTAAAAGCACGGGATGCACGATCTTAAATATATACGATTTTATCAATTTTATTTTTAAAAAACTTCTTTATGTATAAGCAATTATATATAACAAATATTGTCAATAAAATTATGTAAGTGATACATAATAATCGTTTAATAATTTTAATTTCTTGAAATTAAATAATTTTCCATCTTTAATTTCTTTCTCTAAAATCTTAATATCTTGCACATTGAATTTTGTTTTCATATTTCAATTGATAATGTTTTTATTTTTTTTTTTATTTTTTTTTATCAGAATTGAGGACTTCATTAAAAATATTGACTAATCTTTTTTTTTTTTTTTTTTTTTTTTTTTTTTTTTTTTTAATTGAGGCCTTAAAATTTTTTATTTTATATGAGAGGTCTTAATTGTACTGGTAAGTATTTATGGGCCTTATTCCATTCCATTAGTGGCCTTAAGCAACCTCCTTCAATATGAATATCCCTCCAAATTTGCATAAAAATATAAAATAGGATGGAAAAACAGTGAAAAGAAAATACAAGTGGTTTGAGGTGGTTCGGCACGTCCACCATTCCTATTTGTGGTAATGGTCACAGTTGAGCATTGCTCCCACGATGGAAAAGTAGGCGAATTTGTTCGTCGTTACACTTTACACACGAATTGGGATCCAGTACCCCTCGCCTTCGCGTGGAGATGTTCCGAAGCTTTTCCCAGCTAAAACTGTACGACTTGTATTTCACGCCGATCCGTAGTATTTAGTCCATTTTGAAGCTTTCACTGCCATTCACTGATCAGAGACTTCCTTCATTTCCGTTATCTTCCAGACATCGAGAATGGCCGGCGAAGGAGCGTGGCCAGCGATAGGGATTGATCTGGGGACCACGTACTCCTGCGTGGGTGTGTGGCAGCATGATGGAGTGGAGATAATAGTTAATGATCAAGGAAATACGACGACGCCGTCTTATGTTGCCTTCACTGACAAAGGGCGTTTGATCGGTGAGGCAGCCAACAACCAGGTCGCCAAGAACCCCGCTAACTCTGTCTTTGGTAATCTCTCACCCTCTTTTTGTCCCTTTAATATTTTTTAGAGGTAAAATTAAATGAACATACTAATTAACTGCAAAAACTCCTTTATAAATCCTAAATATTGTCATATGCCACCTTAACAATTTATTAGTTAAAAAAAGAAAGAAGAAAAAGACATATATGCCAATATAAAAGCTCATCAGTATTGAGATTTTTTGCTTCTTCTAATTTAGTCTTGTTGAATCATCTTATCAGTTTCTCTCATTTATTTTGCAGATGCAAAGCGGTTGATTGGTAGGAGATTTAGTGATTCCTTAGTTCAAAATGATATCAAGCTCTGGCCATTCAAGGTTATTGAAGGTCATGCCGACAAGCCTATGATTGTGGTCACTTATAAGGGTGAATAGAATCATTTTGCTGCAGAAGAAATCTCATCTATGGTCTTAAAAAAGATGCGTGAAATTGCAGAGGCCTACCTTGGCACATCTGTGAAGAATGCTGTAGTCACTGTCCCAGCTTACTTCAATGACTCACAACGTAAGGCTACAAATTAAGGATGCTAGAGGCATTGCAGGACTCAATGTCATGCGGATAATCAATGAACCAACGGCCGCAGCCATTGCTTACAGTCTTGACAACGCTGGCATTGGTAGGAGAAATGTGTTAATCTTTGATTTGGGTGGTGGTACTGCAGATGTTTCACTACTTACCATTGGCAATGATACTTTTGAAGTGAAGGCTGTTGCTGGAGACGCTCACCTTGGAGGTGAAGACTTTGACAACAAAATGTTAAAGCACTTCGTTAAAATATTTAAGAAGCAGTACAAGGAGGACATTAGTGGAAATGCCAGAGCTTTAAGGAGGTTGAAAACTGCTTGTGAGAGAGCAAAGAGGATTCTTTCTTTTGCAACTGAGACTATGATTGAAGTTGATTCTTTGTATAATGGTATTGATTTCTCCTCAAGTATTACTCGTGCCAGATTTGCGGAACTCAATATGAGTTTGTTCAAGAAGTCTATTGAGCTTGTGACTGATGCCAATATGGACAAGAGAGGAGTCCACGATGTCGTTCTTACTGGTGGTTCTTCCAGAATTCCCTGAGTGCAACAGCTGTTGCAAGACTTCTTTGATGGAAAGCAGCTTAACAAAAGCATCAACCCAGATGAAGCTGTGGCTTACGGAGCCGCTATTCAAGCTGCAAAGATGGTTGGTATGGGTAATGAGAAAGTTCAACATATTGTGCTCTTGGATGTCACACCTTTGTCCCTTGGGGTGGCGATCCGTGAAGGTGATATGTCGGTTCTGATTCCGAGGAATACCGCCATTCCCATCAAGATGGAGGGGAACTACACCACCCTCTATGACAACCAAACTTCCGTTTTGTACCCGGTTTACGAGGGTGAGAGAGCAAGAGTTGTGGATAACAACTGGTTGGGGGAATTTACGCTTTCCTCCATTCCTGCAGCACACAAGGGTGTCGCTCAAATTAAAGTATGCTTTGAGATTAATGCCAATGGTATCTTGAATGTTTCTGCCGTGGAAAAGACCACTGGCGTAAGTTACAAGATCACATTTGAAAATTACAAGGCTTCACTATCCACAAAAGAGATTCATAGGATGGTCCTGGATGTATAGAAATACAAAGTTGAAGATAATGAGCACAGGAAGAAGGTTAAAGCTAAGGAAGCTTTGGAGAACTTTGCCTACAAAATGAAGAGCATTGTCAATGATAAGAAGATTGGTGACAAGCTTGACGCTGCTGGTAAGAAGAAGATTAAAGCTTCTATTAAGCACGTGATTCATTGGTTAGATGGTATTCAGCATGCAGAGGCAAATGAGTTTGAGGACAAGTTGATTGGACTTGAGTTAATATGCAATCCCATCATTGCGAAGATATATGGACATCATTAAGCAATGGAGCAGCTCCTCTCATAAAAAAGAAGACAAATATTTTGATGATGACATTTAGAGTCCGTTATAGGACCTTATCAGCAGTGGATGCAAGGAGCCATTTTGAGCATCCAGAGTCCAGACTTATTTTTATTATTTTTGTTTAATTTCCAGTATGTTTTGATGTGGCTTTGGTGGGTTGCAGTTGAAAATTTTGAAATATGATGTGTAATTTATGGTTTTGTCATTGATGGTGCGAATTTTAATGTTTCATGGCGATTTTACTACTTTTAAGTTTATTTGGAGTTTTCATTGTTAGAACATATAAACATGTTATGCTCAACTAATATGTGCAGCGAAAAATAAAAGACAAGGATCTAGGCTTACCTCTAGTCATCTTTGCCCAAGCGCTTCCACAAAGATCTGAAGAAAACAAAATACTATTTGAGAGATCTTCTAACTTATGCCTATGACTGTATTGCCGTACTGATGGTGTACACAACCTATTAATTTATAGGTTAGGTCAGGGACCCTCAAATATGATAAATACCGTAATGTTCCTCCTATCAAGAAAACAATATTATTAATTGATTTAGCAATGCCCACATGCAATCAAATTTTTGTTTTACGAATTTAGCAACTTGGTAGATTCCAGCTGGTTTTAGTTTAAAGCCATGCAGGGAAGGACAGATCGAGTTTTAGATAGATTATATTTGTATTTTCAAAACTAATGGCTTTTCTTTTAACAAGGAGATCGAGGAGAGAACAAACAAGTGATATGTTTGTGGTGGAATTGAAGAAAAGCCTAAGCTGGATTTTGGGATTTCAGGATTCCACTTTGGTCTTAATTAACTTGAGATATGTGCAATAAAATATGACACTCAATGTAAATTATTAAAACAGATTTGATAATTACTTTTTCCAAGTGTTTCTAGCCGTTCGACGAGTTAGATTAGAAATATATAAGACAAAAATACATTTATAATTCAAAAAAAAAGGGGAAATTTTTTTTTTTTTGGTCAATTGGGCGGTAGTTTTTTTATTTTTTATTATATTTTATTAGGAATATTTTCGTTATGAGGAGAGATATTGACAAATTTTAGTAATTTAAAAAAACATTGTCCTAATTAATTTGGAGGGAAAGCAGGAGCAAAACTTTCCGTCGAGCATTACACACAAATTGGGAGCATCCCAAAACTCTGGCTTATGGAGGTGAAGTTGGAATAGGGATTCTTTACAATTTTAAAGAAATTGTAAATTATTAAATTATGAAATCTAGGCTGTTTCTAGGCATTAAAATGCTTAAAAATGCCATCTTTTAAAAATGAAGCATGTTACAGTTGAAAATTAAGGATATTTTCATCAGGTTCTTGATATGTTGTAAAAAACTTTGAATAAAAAATTGTCTTTTAGATTTATGAAGAAGAGTCTATGCAAAAGTGAATAAAAAACTTTTTGGGGAGGAAATTCTTTATAATTACCTCGATAGCATGCCTCCTTTTTAAAAGTGGCATTTTTCAAGCGTTTTGATACTTAGAAACTGCCTAAATTCTGTAATTTGAGAATCTACAATTTATTTGAAATTGTAGGGGATCCTAGTCCGTGAAGCTGTGGGCTTATGGAGCCGCAACGCCGCTGTTTAAGCTTGAAGTTCAACACATTGTGCTATGTGACCCTCGATCCCTTCAGATTGTGATGTCTATTGCGTTTCCGAGGTGTTTTACAGGCTAAAACTGTATGTCTTGGGATTAATAATATTCAAATTGCAATTTTTTTTTGCTTTGGAAAAAGTAAACATATCCCTCAAACTATCACCCTATTGTTAATGCCTTTTTAAACTATTGATTGTGTCAAATTTCTTATGTAAATTACCAAAACAATATTATTGTCCCTATGCTAATAAGAAGACAAAAATGACCTTAAAAAAAAGTTTAATAAGACAAAAATATCTTTATAAATTCGAGAAAAAAACTAAAAATAAGAAAAATTGGAAAAAAGAAATTGAAAACTAAAAAAAAAATTAAATGTTTGCCTTATGCCTCAAATTTCATTGAGCCACCCCTAGACACGGGCTCAGGCAATGGCCGTTATGAGGCAGGCTTTACATAGTATTAGTTGACTCTAAAAAGTGCTAATTCTATAGGAAAAAAAAGAGAGAAGAATAAAGAGGCCATTCATTTGTTTAAAGGATCAATTCACATCTTCTTTTTCCTTCAAAAGAATATCAAGTTAATTAATGGGATGCCTTATCGGCTTGTCTTTTATCCTTGGAGAATTCTCAAAACGATTGCATGCTCTTATCCTATGTGCTTTAGATTCGGATGATTGCTATAATGATTTCATAGTTACATGTAAGTTATTAAAAGGAACTAGAAACTGCATCTTTATCTTACAATAATCTCTGATAATTTTAATCAATATTTTTTTCTTCAACAATAATTGATCTAAGAGTAATGCTAGAAGGAAGACTTATTTCTCCCTTATATTCTCTCAAAATTGATGTAATTTTTAAAATCATCAATGAATTTGTGATAGACCATTATTGAATTTCTATTCAATGGTAATTTTAAAATTCACATTAATAAGTGATGTGTCAAATTTGGCACGTTACTAATAATTTAAATTTCAAATTATTTTTTAAAAAATTATATCGACTTAATATTTAGTAACACGCCAACTTCGGCACGTCACTAATTTAGTGACGCGTCACAAAAAATTTAAATTTCAAAATTTTTTTTTTCCAAAAAAATAAAATAAAATAATATCATCTTAATATATATTTAAGTAATGCACCAGCTTTGGCACATAAAAAAAAAAACAACTACAATTGCTTCGCCTAAGGTGATATTGACAACGACACCCTCGACACGGGCAAGGTCAGCTCAATGGTAAGGCGAATTAGGCCTTTGCCTAAGCCCCCAAAAAAGGCTTTTTATATTAAATTTGTCCAAAAATAAGCAAAAAAGGGATGTAAGGCATCAAGAAAAATAAAATGCCAGGAGACTATTTGACATGCTACGAGGGTGTAGAAAAAAAAGAAAAAGAAAAGAAAAGAAAAGAAAAAAAGTAGCATGTTTAAGATCTTAAAATTGGTTTTAGTTGGTCGTTATTACGAGTTTTAATCACTTATCATCATCGTACCGTTGATTTTAGAACACAACTAATTAAATTATATAATTACAATTGACTATCGTAAAATAAAGATAAAATGAATTAACCATATTATTTATTGAGAATAACATATTAACAAAACTTGAACACAAAAATTTTACTAGTAATTTTACATCTCAAAGCTAGAAGAATGATTTTTAAATTATCATTTAATATTTAATATAAAAATTTATTATATTAATATTTTAAAATAAAAAATGTTTCATTTTAACCTTTTGCCTTATGTCCCAAATTTCATTGAGTCACCCCTAGCCGTAACAAATAGGTATAGAGCTAGGGGGTGAGAAAATACAATGAGAATACAGTCCGAATAAACTCTAATCATGACACAATGTCACACGGTGGACGTAGAAGTTAATTCTAGCCTTTCAAAAAGAAGTATTGGGGAAATGGTAGCAATGGAGTCTGAGATGACATCAGCAATCTGCCAGTCCTGAACGATGGATGGTTGCTGAAGAGGCATAATCACCGTTTGAGAATCACCTTCCAAAGTGAAAAAAAACGCAGCTTCAGAGATACAGCTAGAGAAATAGCCAAGGCTGTCGCCAGAGCCTCTCCAAACAAAGGGTCACAGGAGGGACTATTCTGCGGGATAGCTTTAACAATTTTGCCATTGTGGTCACGACAGATTGCTGACTGAGCTGAGAAATTCTCACGGATAGTTGTATCAAAGTTAACTTTGAAGGAGGCAGAATCTGGAGCAGACCATTTTTCCGTTGGAAAAAACAGTTTAACTTTCCAGGAACTCAGATGTTCCAAGGAAACTTTCTTTATCGAGGCAGAGAGAGCTAGAACATTTGGAGAGAACCTTCATACAACCTTGTTTCTATGAAACCAGAGGAGATTATGCCTCTGGTTTTGGAATACCACAAACTAATGGCCAGAATGCATGATTACCTCCAAATAATTCTAGCAAAACTACAACGGAAGAAAAGATGATTAAGGGAATCAATATCTGAATTACAGAGAGGACACAACAACTCAGAGGGAGGGATATGGATAACCTCGCTAATCCTGGGATTTGGTTATTAGTTCACTCTAAAAAGTGCTAATTCTATAGTAAAAAAAGACAAAAGAATAAAGAGGCCATTCATTTCTTTAAAGTATCAATTCACATCTTCTTTTTCCCTTAAAAGAATATCAAGTGATCGAATGGGATGCCATGTCGGCTTGTCTTTTATCCTTGGAGAATTCCGAAAACGATTGCATGCTCTTATCCTGTGCTCTAGATTCGGATGAGTGCTACAGTGATTTCATAGTTACATGTAGTTATTAAAAGGATCTAGAAAGTAGAAATTATATCTTTATCTTACAATTATCTCATGATATTAACGTGTCAATTTCAATTAATTATTGAATTTTGTTTTCAACAATGACTGATCCAAGAGTAATGCTAGAAGGAAGAGTACCTATCTCTTCCTTGTGTCCTCCCAAAATTGATGTAACTTTTAAAATCACCATTGAATTTGTCATTTGTGATAAACCACTATCGGATTTACTAACAATTTATTAGTAAAAAGAAAAAAGAAAAAGACATGCCTATGTAAAAGCTCATCAATATTGAGATTTGTTGCTTCTTCTAATGAAGTCTTGTTGAATCATTTTATCATTTCTGATCGATTCTTGTTGAATCATTTTATCATTTTTCTCTAATTTATTTTGCAGATGCAAAGCGGTTGATTGGTAGGAGATTTAGTGATTCTTTAGTTCAAAACGACATCAAGCTCTAGCCATTCAAGGTCATTGAAGGTCTTGCCGAAAAGTCTATGATTGTGGCCACTTATAAGGGTGAAGATAAGCATTTTATTGTAGAGAAAATCTCATCTATGGTCCTTAAAAAGATTCATGAGATTGCAAAGGCTTGCCTTGAAACAACTGTGAAAAATGCTGTAGTCACAATGACTCATAGCGTAAGGCCACAAAGAATGCTAAAGGCGTTGCAAAACTCAACGTCATGCAAATAATTAATGAGCTAACGGCTGCAACCATTTCTTACGGTCTTGACAAGGTGGTCATTGATAAGAGAAATGTGTTGATATTTGATTTTGGTGGTGGAACTGCAAATGTCTCACTACTTACCATTGATGAGTGTACTTTTAAAGTGAAGGCCGTTGCTAGAGACACTCACCTCAGAGGTGAGGACTTTGACAACATATTGTTAAAGGACTTCATTGAAATGTTTAAGAGGCAGCACGAGGAGGAGATTAGTGGAAATGCTAGAGCTCTGAGGAGGTTGAGAACTACTTGTGAGAGAGCAAAGATGATTCTTGCTTATGCATATGAGACTACTATTGAAATTGATTCTTTAGATAATGGTATTGATTTCTCCTCAAGTATTACTTACCCATGCTAGATTTGCAGAACTCAATATAGACTTGTTTAGCCGAGGAAGATGGGGCTACTCTTTTTGGAGTGTTAACGCATAATTGACTGACACTTTCTCTTTGTCTTTTCTTTTCTTTGTTTCTTATTCTCCAAGTTGTTTGAAATATTAATTAATTGCATTTTTTTTTAAGTCATACCATCATCTCAAAATTTGAGTTGAGGTAAAGTTTTTTTTTTTTTGTTTTTTGTTTTTTTTTTTCTCTTTTCTTGATTTTGATTTAAGTAGGAAACTTTTAGCTAATAGAATGGTATTTAGAGATATGCTACCTAGCATGTTTCGGTCCATTTGTGGTTTATCTCTTTCACAAATCAATTATTGGATTTATTCCATATGTGAGTCGCACAAATTTAATGGTTGATTTGTAAAAAAAATTGTATGGAGATACCCAGCAAATGGACCAAAGATGTAAAAAAAAACGTTTCTCAAGTATTTAATTCTCTTTTCCTTCAACTCATTCTCTAAAAGTAAAGGAATTCTCTTAAAGTGATATGTGTCCTTTAACATGTAAGAAATACATAATTTTTAAGAGTAATATATGATATTTAGTAGACTTAAATACAACTGACATAAATAAATGGCGTGACAGTAAAAATTAGCCTTTGGGCTAGCACCTGTAAAAAAAAAACAAAAAACAAAGTATTAATCTAATGATTGATTTTTACTGCTATGTCATTTAATTGTATCGCAATTGTACATAAGTCTACAAAATATAATTACTCATTTTTTAATAACATGTGCTTCTCAAATACTATTTTAATAACATTAATAAAAAAAAAAAAAAACATGTAATTCTTTCTAACATGTTCAAAAGACATATGTTACTTTCGGAGACGGCTGAATTGAAAGAATTCCTACAGTCAAATTTAAAAGAAATTTATAGTTTGTTCTTTCTGTCTACTCTTACTTAAGATTTTGTTACATAACAATAGATATGGTAGAATTTTCGAGGAATCTTAGATCTCCTATGAGCAATTAGAGGTGCTCTGAACTCACAAACACAAGGTTTAATAATTTGCTTGATTGATACTTTTATTCAATAATAAAGCAGTATTTAAAAGAACAGAATACAATAAAAAATAAAGTTTCACATGAACTAGAACTTCCATTTGACTCCTAACTCAACAACCTAACCTGCTGTCAATAAGTCTCTTAAAAGATAAAGATAAAAGAGATAAACATAATTCTACCCAAATAACAACATAAAAAGATAAACTTTAAGACATACTTCTACCCATACAATAATAATAAATTAATGAATTGAACAACTGGTAAAGGAATAAAACACTATTAAACTGAAATAACCAAACATAAAATGCTTCCTAAGAGACTCAAAAACTAACAAGAACTACACGCGTAACAGATAGATTTGAGCTCTCACGATTTAAATAAAGCACACCCAGCGTCAAAAAGGAAAACGGATAAAGAAACCTCCGTATTTGCTTTAGAAATTAATGGAAGTCATTTTATGAAAAAGAGAACTTTTTCAAATTCGATCTCCAGCCAATATAATTTAGTACGATAAATCTGGAAAGTGTTCTTGACTCTATCTTTAGCTCGGGTAGTCCCCGTTTCTGGTACTTTAGTCACCATTCAAAGGCCCACTCCGGCCGGGAAAAGAAGAGCTAAAAAAGCTTTTACAAACAGTGTCTACTTCTTGAGCAAGGAAACAAAATCCTATAAAATGACCATCTTCGACCAGTCATCTACTTCAGTTTCGTGAATCGTGATCGTTCCGGGAGTCGAGAATGGCCGGCGAAGGAGAGGGCCCAGCGATAGGAATCGATTTGGGGACGACGTACTCGTGCGTGGCAGTGTGGCAGCATGATCGAGTAGAGGTCATAGTGAACGATCAGGGCAACAGGACGACGCCGTCTTATGTTGCCTTCACTGACAAAGAGCGTTTGGTCGGTGAGGCAGCCAAGAACCAGGTGGCCAGGAATCCCACAAACTCCATCTTTGGTAATTTTAAGTCTATAATTAGCCATCTCTATATAGCTCTTTTACGTCCAAATTTATGAATCTCTTATCTGGTAGCTAGTATTTAAGTAGTAATAAAAAAGAACCTGGCTGTCTCTGGGTACATCTGATTGCATTCTTCTAGTTTCATCCAAAAATGGCGGAAATAGAAGCTTTAAATTTTGATAGGAATCGAACGTAATGTTTTCCTTCTTTATTTTTTATTTTTATTTTAAATGCATTTTTGGTCGTGGAGGACCGGAGGTTTGAGGTTGTGACAAATAGCTCCACGAGATTTAAAAAAAACACAAACAAATAAGTCTTTACCGTTAAAAAATTGAGATGCGTTTGGTGTTATTCTATTATATAAGAGATGTACAAGAAAATGATAACAAATATTTTTCTAAAAAATTTGATAGAATTCGTTATTTGCTAGGTCAACAATAATTATATTGTGACATCTTTGACTTATAATAATAAAAAAATAAATAAATTAGTAAAAAAAAAAAAAAACAATTTTTTTTTTTTTTAAAAAAATCAACGTAACGGAAGGGTACAGTTCAAACATAACAGTGGCGTTCAGTGCCGCAAAGGGGGCAACCAAGCGTTAGAGAATTTGGAAAAAAGTTCCAGGCAGCCACTTATCTTTCCAGGTTCTAACCAATGCCCCATCTTTGATTCCATATAAGTCCAGCTAGCTTTGAGAAGATTACAAGAAGATTAAATACTTATCCAAGCAAAAGAGGGTCTTCTACCCAAGCTTGTTTCCATAATAGTTCCATCTAGATTGTACTTTGCTTTTATAATCATAGCGGCCAAGGTTTCTGTCTTATTAAGCAAGTTTAGCAAAAGTAATTAATGTTGAATTTAAATATTCTAGCTCAATCTCTCAATCTCTCAATTACAGACCACCCTAAGACTTCGAGACACCCATTTTTTCCCATGGGAAAAAAATGGGCTGGCCAGCCCATCCTATGAATCTTTGATTCTTTCTCCTTTAGCCCCACCAGAATTTAAGCATGCGTTATCAAATTAACTTTCCTACAAAGTACATTTGGTAGTTGAAAGACACTCATGCTGTAAGTTGGAATTGCTTGAATTACTGCTTTTAAAGAAGACTTTCTTTCCTACTTGAGACCTTCCAAGTTCCAACTATTTAGCCTATTCTAAATTCGGACCTCGATACTTTTGAAGGCCTTGATTTTGGATTTTTCGATCAATGCCAATGTTCCCAAATAATTCTCATAGCTATATACGTTGATTGTATCCCAACAATTGCCAAAATTTAGCCTATTCTAAATTCAGACCTCGATACTTTTGAAGGCCTTGATTTTGGATTTTTCAAACAATGCCAGTAATCCCAAATAATTCTCATAGCGATTTTCCTCTGCCCTCTCTCCTCTTGCAGACAACCCCTGTTACCTGGTTATTGAGGAGGAGGGAGACCCCTCCTCCCCCCTTTTTTCCCCTCCATCTCTCCTCCTCTTCATCCCCCCACCCCTTCTGGCCTCCTCTGAGGCCATATCCATCACCTTCGTGCGAATATCCCATTCAACGCCCTCCCTGGCAGCCCCCTCAGCAATAGCTCCGGTTTCAAACTCTACACGACGCCCTAAGCCTTGAATTCGCCACCTACTGGAGTCTTTGGATTTGTTTTTTTATCAAAACCAAATCTGTCCACTTTAGGAGGTCTTTCTGCCACACGCGTCGTCCCACCGTGATCTGGGCCCCCTCCACTTCGTTCTGCCGCTAGCAACTTCCCAATTCGGCAACCACGCGCCTGTGAGTAGATCTTACTCGCAAGCACGTGTCCTACACACGCCGACACTTGGTTCGCGTAGAGCTCCACGTGACGGTTTTCCTCCACCTCCCACAGCTGACACCGGCCTCCTGTCAAGCTCCTGGCATTTTTCTCCGTTCGCATGCCTCTCACCAGAGGCGCATGGTTATCATGTGTTGACGAGCGACTGGCGATTCGCCGGCCAGTGTGTTGGACTTTTATTTCTGTCTTGTTTTTTTTTATTTTTTGTACTTTTTAGGTTACCTTTGCAGCCTGCCCTGTTAGTATATAGATCAAAACTAGAGTGTAATGGCTATATCTAGCTCAAAATTTGCCCTCTCCTAGGTCTTTATATGTACTCCTGTATAGTGAGAGGCAAATTTTCTATTGTCCATGTTATCATTAGGCAGCTGTGGTCCAAATCAAATCAGACTTTGTATGGTTGGAAGAAACTCCATCTTCTGCCTCTGACTTGGTGTTGTTAGGGAGTCTTTGTACTCCTACTCATCAGACCTTCTGGTCTTTTTATATATAAGAAGAAATCTTTGTTCGAAAAAAAAATAAAAAATCCTCTTTGCTCGATTTATTACTACTAAATTGCATTTTACATCATTGAATAATTATAAAACTTTAGCCTGGTTGAATCATTTTATCCTTTTCCTCTTATTTATTTTGTAGATGCAAAACGGTTGATTGGTAGGAGATTTAGTGATTCCTTAATTCAGAACGATATCAAGCTCTGGCCATTCAAGGTCATTGAAGGTCCTACCGACAAGCCTATGATTGTTGTCACTCATAAGGGCGAAGAGAAGCATTTTGCTGCCGAGGAAATCTCATCAATGGTTCTAAAAAAGATGCGTGAGATTGCTGAGGCCTACTTATGCACAACTGTGAAGAATGCTGTAATCACTGTCCCGGCCTACTTCAATGACTTACAGCGTAAGGCTACAAAGGATGCTGGAAACATTGCAGGACTCAATGTCATGCGAATAATCAATGAACCAACAGCCGCATCCATTGGTTATGGTCTTGACAAAGTAGGCATTGGTAAGAGAAATGTTTTGATTTTTGATTTGGGTGGTGGTACTACAGATATCTCACTACTTACCATCGACGATGGTACTTTTGAAGTGAAGGCCGTTGCTGGAGATACTCACCTTGGAGGTGAGGACTTTGACAACAAAATGGTAAAGCACTTCGTTGAAATATTTAAAAGGCATAAGAAGGAGGACATTAGTGGAAATGCCAGAGCTCTTAGGAGGTTGAGAACTGCTTGTGAGAGAGCAAAGAGGATTCTTTCTTCTGCAATTGAGACTACAATTGAAGTTGATTCTTTATATAATGGTATTGATTTCTCCTCAAGCATTACCCGTGCCAAATTTGCGGAACTCAATATGGAATTGTTCAGGAAGTCTGTTGAGCTTGTGGAGAAGTGTTTGACTGATGCTAAGATGGATAAGGGGGGAGTCCATGATGTCGTTCTTACCGGTGGTTCTTCCAGAATTCCCAAGGTGCAGCAACTTTTGCAAGACTTCTTTGATGGAAAGCAACTTAATAAGAGCATCAACCCAGATGAAGCTGTAGCTTATGGAGCTGCTGTTCAAGCTGCAAACTTGGCTGGTATGGGCAATGAGAAAGTTCAACACATTGTGCTCTTGGATGTCACCCCTCTATCTCTTGGAGTGAGGGTACTTGGAGGTGAGATGTCCGTTGTGATTCCGAGGAATACCACCATTCCCACCAAGATGGAGCATAACTACACTACCGTTTGTGACAACCAAACTTCTATTTTGTTCTCTGTTTATGAGGGTGAGAGAGTAAGAGTTGTAGATAACAACTGGCTAGGAGAATTTGAGCTTTCCCCCATTCCTTCAGCACCCGAGGGTGTCCCTCAGGTTAAAGTATGCTTTGAGATTGATGCTAATGGTATCCTGAATGTTTCTGCTGTAGAGCAGACTACTGGTGTAAGTTGTAAGATCACAATTACAAATTATAAGGCTTCGCTATCCACCGAAGAGATTCATAGGATGGTCTTGGACGCAAAGAAATACGAAGTTGAAGATGATGAGCACAGGAAGAAGGCTAAGGCTAAGGAAGCTTTGGAGAACTATACGTACAAAATGAGGAGCATTGTCAGTGATAAGGAGATTGGTGACAAGTTTGACGCTACTGGTAAGGAGAAGATTGAAGCTGCGATTAAGCACGTGATTCTCTGGTTAGATGGTATCCAGCATGCAAAGGCAGATGAGTTTGAGGACAAGTTGATTGGACTCGAGTTAATCTGCAATCCCATCATTGCAAAGACATCTAGACGACAATAAGCAATTGAGCGGCTCCTCCTATAAAAAAGATGACAATTATTTTGATGACGACAACTAGGACACTAGAGTCCGATATAGCACCTTATCAGTGCAATGGATGAAATTACGAACTATATATTGAGTATCCCAAGTTTATTTGTCGAGACTTAATTTTGTGTGTTTTTGTTTGCCAGTGTGTGTTTTGATGTGGCTTTGTTCGATAGTAGTTGGAAAATTTGAAATATGATGTGTAATTTATGGTTTTGTCATTGTTGATGGGAATGTTAATGTTTCATTGCGTTTTAGAACAACTTTGAGTATATGTCCGCTACGATGATAAGGCTCAATGATGATGCGAAACGTTGATGTTTGTGGTGGAATCGAAATAAAGCCTGACCTGGATTTTGGGATTCTAGATAAATTGGATTGAGGCATGTTCTAAACGTCAACCTAAGCGAGATGTTTTGAAATATTGTGCCCGGCCTAAACCCCAGCCAACAATGATGAAACGTTATTTCATATTGGGGCTATTCCACATAGGTTGTGGAAGGGCTGCGTGGTTAGTTTATAAACGTGAGAAAAAACCTCACCTAATGAACTAGGTTTTGAGGTTGAGAGAGGCTCAATACTACCTAACACTTTATTAATGAATTAAACACAAATAATGAGAGAGCTGAATGTACCTAATCTAATTAACCATGGTCTATGCAATCCTTGCCTGCTATATGAGAAAACATGTCCATCGAGTCAATTACACTATTAATTGCGACTTGTCTCGAAGATCAAACTAATTTTCTTCTAGAAAAAAAACGTAAAATTAGTCTATGCAATTATGATGATTTACGATGAGCTTTATATAATAATGTTTTAAGAGTTTCTTGTGGTATGCTAAAATAACAAATAAGCTCCTACTATATATTAACTTTCGTCCAAAATTTTGACAGATTTTGTTAATGTACCATGTTAAATCAAATTATGTAACGCCACGTGTCGCTCATTATATTTATATATAATTTTTAGAGTTGGAAAAGGTGTGATTTGGCCTCATCCTTTGACCAAATAGGAGGTTGCCAAATACTACATGAGAAATTGAACAAAATGACTAAGAAAACAGTTTAACTTTCCAGGAACTCAGATGTTCCAAGGAAACTTTCTTTATCGAGGCAGAGAGAGCTAGAACATTTGGAGAGAACCTTCATACAACCTTGTTTCTATGAAACCAGAGGAGATTATGCCTCTGGTTTTGGAATACCAAAAACTAATGGCCAGAATGCATGATTACCTCCAAATAATTCTAGCAAAACTACAACGGAAGAAAAGATGATTAAGGGAATCAATATCTGAATTACAGAGAGGACACAACAACTCAGAGGGAGGGATATGGATAACCTCGCTAATCCTGGGATTTGGTTATTAGTTCACTCTAAAAAGTGCTAATTCTATAGTAAAAAAAGACAAAAGAATAAAGATCGAGGCCATTCATTTCTTTAAAGTATCAATTCACATCTTCTTCTTCCCTTAAAAGAATATCAAGTGATCGAATGGGATGCCTTGTCGGCTTGTCTTTTATCCTTGGAGAATTCCGAAAACGATTGCATGCTCTTATCCTGTGCTCTAGATTCGGATGAGTGCTATAGTGATTTCATAGTTACATGTAGTTATTAAAAGGATCTAGAAAGTAGAAATTATATCTTTATCTTACAATTATCTCATGATATTAACATGTCAGTTTCAATTAATTATTGAATTTTGTTTTCAACAATGACTGATCCAAGAGTAATGCTAGAAGGAAGAGTACCTATCTCTTCCTTGTGTCCTCCCAAAATTGATGTAACTTTTAAAATCACCATTGGATTTGTCATTTGTGATAAACCACTATCATTTTATCATTTCTAATCGATTCTTGTTGAATCATTTTATCATTTTTCTCTAATTTATTTTGCAGATGCAAAGCGGTTGATTGGTAGGAGATTTAGTGATTCTTTAGTTCAAAACGACATCAAGCTCTAGCCATTCAAGGTCATTGAAGGTCTTGCCGAAAAGTCTATGATTGTGGCCACTTATAAGGGTGAAGATAAGCATTTTATTGTAGAGAAAATCTCATCTATGGTCCTTAAAAAGATTCATGAGATTGCAAAGGCTTGCCTTGAAACAACTGTGAAAAATGCTGTAGTCACTGTCCCCACCAACTTCAATGACTCATAGCGTAAGGCCACAAAGAATGCTAAAGGCTTTGCAAAACTCAATGTCATGCAAATAATTAATGAGCTAACGGGTGCAACCATTTCTTATGGTCTTGACAAGGTGGTCATTGATAAGAGAAATGTGTTGATATTTGATTTTGGTGGTGGAACTGCAAATGTCTCACTACTTACCATTGATGAGTGTACTTTTAAAGTGAAGGCCGTTGCTAGAGACACTCACCTCATAGGTGAGGACTTTGACAACATATTGTTAAAGGACTTCATTGAAATGTTTAAGAGGCAGCACGAGGAGGAGATTAGTGGAAATGCTAGAGCTCTGAGGAGGTTGAGAACTACTTGTGAGAGAGCAAAGATGATTCTTTCTTATGCATTTGAGACTACTATTGAAATTGATTCTTTAGATAATGGTATTGATTTCTCCTCAAGTATTACTTACCCATGCTAGATTTGCAGAACTCAATATAGACTTGTTTAGCCAAGGAAGATGGGGCTACTCTTTTTGGAGTGTTAACGCATATGTGACTGACACTTTCTCTTTGTCTTTTCTTTTCTTTGTTTCTTATTCTCCAAGTTGTTTGAAATATTAATTAATTGCATTTTTTTTTTAAGTCATAACATCATCTCAAAATTTGAGTTGAGGTAAAGGTTTTTTTTTTTTTTTTTTTTTTTTTTTTTTTTTTTTTTTTTTTTTTTTCTCTTTTCTTGATTTTGATTTAAGTAGGAAACTTTTAGCTAATAGAATGGTATTTAGAGATATGCTACCTAGCATGTTTTGGTCCATTTGCGGTTTATCTCTTTCACAAATCAATTATTGGATTTATTCCATATGTGAGTCACACAAATTTAATGGTTGATTTGTAAAAGAAATTGTATGGAGATAGGCAGCAAATGGACCAAAGATGTTAAAAAAAACATTTCTCAAGTATTTAATTCTCTTTTCCTTCAACTCATTCTCTAAAAGTAAAGGAATTCTCTTAAAGTGATATGTGTCACTTAACATGTAAGAAATACATATTTTTTTTAGAGTAGTGATTCACTACCACCTAAATATACAACTTTTCACCACCTTGTCTATGTGGCAAGGTGGTCCCCCACTTTAATTTATTTTTAAAAAATAAAAAAACTCAAAAAGTAGTGGGGGACCACCTTGCCACATAGGTAAGGTGGTGAAAAGTTGTACATTTAGGTGGCATTGAATCATTATTCTTTTTTTTAAGAGTAATATATGATATTTAGTAGACTTAAATACAACTGACATAAATAAATGGCGTGACGGTAAAAATTAGCCTTTGGGTTAGCACCTGTAAAAAAAAAAAAAAACAAAGTATTAATCTAATGATTGATTTTTACTGCCATGTCATCTAATTGTATCGCAGTTGTACATAAGTCTACAAAATATAATTACTCATTTTTTAATAACATGTGCTTCTCAAATACTATTTTAATAACATTAATAAAAAAAAAAAAACATGTAATTCTTTCTAGCATGTTCAAAAGACAAATGTTACTTTCGGAGACGGCTGAATTGAAAGAATTCCTACAGTCAAATTTAAAAGAAATTTATAGTTTGTTCTTTCTGTCTACTCTTACTTAAGATTTTGTTACATAACAATAGATATGGTAGAATTTTCGAGGAATCTTAGATCTCCTATGAGCAATTAGAGGTGCTCTGAACTCACAAACACAAGGTTTAATAATTTGCTTGATTGATACTTTTATTCAATAATAAAGCAGTATTTAAAAGAACAGAATACAATAAAAAATAAAGTTCCACATGAACTAGAACTTCCATTTGACTCTTAACTCAACAACCTAACCTGCTGTCAATAAGTCTCTTAAAAGATAAAGATAAAAGAGATAAACATAATCCTACCCTAATAACAACATAAAAAGATAAACTTTAAGACATACTTCTACCCATACAACAATAATAAATTAATGAATTGAACAAGTGGTAAAGGAATAAAACACTATTAAACTTAAATAACCAAACATAAAATGCTTCCTAACAGACTCAAAAACTAACAAGAACTACACGCGTAACAGATTTGAGCTCTCACGATTTAAATAAAGCACACCCAGCGTCAAAAAGGAAAACGGATAAAGAAACCTCCGTATTTGCTTTAGAAATTAATGGAAGTCATTTTATGAAAAAGAGGCAACTTTTTCAAATTCTCCAGCCAATATAATTTAGTACGATAAATCTGGAAAGTGTTCTTGACTCTATCTTTAGCTCGGGTAGTCCCCGTTTCTGGTGCTTTAGTCTCCTTGCAAAGGCCCACTCCGGCCGGGAAAAGAACAGGCAAAAGAGCTTTTACAAACAGTGTCTACTTCTTGAGCAAGGAAACAAAATCCTATAAAATGACCATCTTCGACCTGTCATCTACTTCAGTTTCGTGAATCGTGATCGTTCCGGGAGTCGAGAATGGCTGGCGAAGGAGAGGGCCCAGCGATAGGAATCGATTTGGGGACGACGTACTCGTGCGTGGCAGTGTGGCAGCATGATCGAGTAGAGGTCATAGTGAACGATCAGGGCAACAGGACAACGCCGTCTTATGTTGCCTTCACTGAAAAAGAGCGTTTGGTTGGTGAGGCAGCCAAAAACCAGGTGGCCAGGAATCCCACAAACTCCATCTTTGGTAATTTTTAGTCTATAAATAGCCATCTTTATATAGCTCTTTTACGTCCAAATTTATGAATCTCTTATCTGGTAGTATTTAAGTAGTAATAAAAAAGAACCTGGCTGTCTCTACCCACATCTGATTGCATTCTTCTAGTTTCATCCAAAAATGCCGGAAATTGAAGCTTTAAATTTTGATAGGAATCGAATTAACCGAATGTTTTCCTTTTTTATTTTTTATTTTTATTTTAAATGCATTCTTGGTCGGAGGACTTGGAGGTTGTGACAAATAGCTCTACGAGGTTTTAAAAAAAAACACAAATAAATCTTAAGTGTTAAAAAATTGAGGCATGTTTGGTGTTATTTTTTTTTTTACAAATGTACAAGAAAATAAAACTAAAAATTTTTCTAAAATTTTTAACAGAATCCGTTATGTGTTAGGTCAACACTAACTATATTGTGACATAAATAAAAGTGGCGTTCAGTGCCACAAAGGGGGCAACCAGGCATTGGAGAATTTGGAAATAAGTTCCAAGCAACCTCTTATCTTTCCAGATTCTAAGAGCATTCACAATAAATTAGGTAAAACCCATTGTAAATTTACAATACATTAAAAAAAAAAAAAACCCACAAAAAAAGTCCCTTTATCAGCTTCTCTATTCAACGCTAGTTTAGATTGGTTGAATATTTGTACATTTCACAGATATAACGATTTGTATATTCGTTATTTCTCTCCCTCGATTCCTTCCCAATGCCAGGCCTATTTCCCTCCACCATTTATCTACTCTCCTGCCTCCCTCTCTCACTCGCTCATGGAGTTTGCTTGCCTCCAACCAAGGAAGTCGATCGTCTATGCTGTATCCAAATCTTCACTCTAAAGTCAGCGTCACCCAAGAAATCAATGCTTCCAAGAAATCAATTTCTCTGGCATATTAATTACTCTCACATATGCCTCTCCCTTTTCAAATTCTGTCATTGTAGCCTTTCTATTTTCTCTGGGATTTCTTTTCTGGGTTTGTTCTTTGGTTTGGTCAGTGTTAGAGAGTTTTGGGTTCTCATTTGGAAACCCAGTTGGCAGTTGATTTTTAATTGTGGTTCTGGTTAAGGGATTTGAGGTGAAAATTTGCGTTTTTTCTTTTTGGGTTTTTGTGGGATTTTGAAGCACCGTTGGAATTTAGAAGGATGGGTTTTTGTTTTTGTTTTTGTTTTGTTTTGTTTTGTTTTGTTTTTTTTTTGTTTTTTTTTTTTTTGTTTTGTTTTGTTTTTTTTTTTTTTTTTTGTTTTTAATCAAGTTTTTATGGATGAGGTGTGTGGAGCTTGAGGGTTTCAATGGTTATAAGAATTTTGGGGCTCTGATCCGGGACCAATTGGGTTGTTGACTTGTGCGAGCTGGTCCTGGTTGGAAGCTTGAGGATTTGTAATCAGAAGTATGTGCTTTGGCATTTGGTTCAGGATCAACAACTTGGCATTGTTGCGGAGAGAACCCAGTTTTAGTTACCCATTTAATTGATTTTCATTTTTGGTTCATCATCTTTCTTTGACATTGGGTTGATGACGAATTACCGTGGGTTGATTTTGATTTTGATTTTCGGTGGGTTGATTATGGTGTGGTTAATTATGGTGTCTATGTGATACTTCTGCAATTTCTCTGTGTTTGATGTTTTCGGGTTTTGAAGCTTGAGCTGGTGAAGGTCGACTGGGTTGAAAGTGGTTGAAAACTTGAAAGTGCAGGTCGTTGTTTGATGAAATGCCTGTGAGACATGATTTTAGGTTAGCAGAGAAGAATGGATATGGGGTTTTAGCAAAAATAATAAAAAAATTATTAAAAATGATTATTTTAATAAAATAGATAGAAATTTAGATAATAAGTTGGAGGGTAGTTTTAAAAGTGGTTAGTTAAACTAGCAAAAAATAGGTTTTAATTATGTTGTATTTAAACATTCTAGCTCAGTCTCTCAATTACAAACCATGCACCCTAAGACTTCGAGAAACCATTCTTTTCCCAGCTCATCTGATGAATCTTTGATTCTTTCTCCTTTAGCCCTACCATAATTTAAGCATTATCAAATTAACTTTCCTACAAAGTTTTTTTGGTAGTTGAAAGACACTCATCCTGTAAGTTGGAATTGCTTGAACCATTGCTTTAAGAGGACTTTCTTTCCTGCTTGAGAAAGGAATTTGACCTTAATTCCAAGTAATTCTATCGTACTATTCTAAATTTGGTCCTCGATACTTAATTTGAAGGCCTTGATTTGGATTTTTCAATCAATGCTAGTAATCCTAAATAATTCTCATAGCTACACGTTGATTGTATTCCAACAATTGCCAAATTTTGTTCCTTAACATCCTCTTGCCCGATTTATTAGTACTAAATTGCATTTTACATCATTGAATAATTATAAAACTTACTAAACTTATAACCACTCACCTTCGTGACATTGCTAAGTGTTTTATATTTCACATCACCGTTGAATTTCAATCCCAAAAAATGGATGATCTTGACCAACAAAGAAATCAAAAAAAAAATTATTATCTAAAGTGTTTTAATTTTTTTTCAAAAACTACATTTAACCCTCCAAACTAACGCACCTTTTATAAAGATACCTTCAAACTTTTAATAAGGAGTTATTTAGGCTTCCCAAACTACTATTCATTTACAAGTTACACCCTTCATTAGCTTCTGGCGTGAAAATGAAAGGAAAATTGATCACGTTATATGTGTACGTGCTAATTTTTACTTAAAATATTTAAATTACTCCTAAAAAGTTGTATAAAAAATGTAATTTAAAAAAAGAAAAGAAAAGAAAAGGAAGGCTAAGGTCTGATTGATCAACCCTCAGCCTTGAGGGGTGGCTGGGATGCATGGTTCAACCACCCGTGCGACTTCCTCTTTTTTTTTTTTTTTTTTTTAAAATTGTATCTTTAGTTTTCCTTTCTTTTATATATATATATTTTGTGGGTAATTTGGATATTTTAGGGAAAAATTAATACAGTACCACATCTAGTTGGTGGGTCATGCGTACAACGTTCTCCTCGTTATAAAAACAAAAATGTTAAGTTTTCTTTTTTAATCCTTTGTATTTAATTATTAGAGGTTTGGACCTAAAAACTATAAATCTAGATCGATGTCCGTTTTCAATTCAAAACTCAATCAAGAGCTGAAAAAGATTCTTGGGAATCATTTGAAGCGATATCTTAAGAAATGTTCAAATGCACTTTCTTTATGATTGTTTTGTTATAAAAACAATAACAAATAAAATAAACTAACATCCAATCATATGCTGGTATTGGAAACTGTTACATATATTTCACAATTCACATAACCATCGAATTTGATCTTGGCCCAAAAAATAGATGATCTTGACAAAAATAAATCACTTCTTAAGAAAATTGGTCAGATAAATTCTTTTACTTTTACTTACGAGGTTACATTGTGTCTGTCTCTCATTCCAATTCTTAAAAAAAAAAAAAAAGAAAAAAAGAAAAAGGTATATTGAATCTATTAACAACAAAAACTCCTTTTCAAACCCTAAATATTGTCCTATGCCACTATAACAATTTGCTAGTAAAAATAAAAAGGAGTGCCAATTATAAAAACTCGTCAATATTGAGATTCGCTGCTTCTTCTACTTTAGTCTTGTTGAATCATTTGATCATTTTTCTCTTATTTATTTTACAGATGCAAAACGGTTGATTGGTAGGAGATTTAGTGATTCCTTAGTTCAGAACGATATCAAGCTCTGGCCTTTCAAGGTCATTGAAGGTCCTTCCGACAAGCCAATGATTGTGGTCAATTATAAGGGTGAAGAGAAGCATTTTGCTGCAGAGGAAATATCATCCATGGTCTTAAAAAAGATGCGTGAGATTGCAGAGGCCTACCTTAGCACAACTGTAAAAAATGTTGTAGTCACTGTCCCGGCTTACTTCAATGACTTACAGCGTAAGGCCACAAAGGATTCTGGAGGCATTGCAGGACTTAATGTTATGCGAATAATCAATGAACCAACGGCTGCAGCCATTGCTTATGGTCTTGACAAGGTGGCCATTGATAAGAAAAATGTATTGATCTTTGATTTGGGTGGTGGTACTGCAGATGTCTCTTTACTTACCATTGACGATGGTACTTTTGAAGTGAAAGCCGTTGCTGGAGACACTCACCTCGGAGGTGAGGACTTTGACAACAGAATGTTAAAGCACTTCGTTGAAATATTTAAGAGGCAGCATAAGAAGGACATTAGTGGAAATGCCAGAGCTCTAAGGAGGTTGAGAACTGCTTGTGAGAGAGCAAAAAGGATTCTTTCTTCTGCAGCTGAGACTACCATTGAAGTTGATTCTTTAGATAATGGTATTGATTTCTCCTCAAGTATTACTCGTGCCAGATTTGCGGAACTCAATATGGACTTGTTCAAGAAGTCTATTGAGCTTGTGGAGAAGTGTTTGATTGATGCTAAGATGGATAAGGGAGGAGTCCATGATGTCGTTCTTACTGGTGGTTCTTCCAGGATTCCCAAGGTGCAGCAGCTTTTGCAAGACTTCTTTGATGGAAAGCAGCTTAATAAGAGCATCAACCCAGATGAAGCTGTGGCTTATGGAGCTGCTGTTCAAGCTGCAAACTTGGCTGGAATGGGCAATGAGAAAGTCCAAAACATTGTGTTATTGGATGTCACCCCGTTGTCCCTTGGGATTAACGCTAATGGAGGGTGCATGTCTGTTGTAATTCCAAGGAATACTGCCATTCCCACCAAGATTGAACATGACTACACCACCGCCTTTGATAACCAAACTTCTGCTTTGTACCAAGTTTATGAGGGTGAGAGAGCAAGAGTTGTGGATAACAACTGGCTGGGGGAATTTACGCTTTCCCCCATTCCTGCAGCACCCCAGGGAATCGCTCAGATGAAAGTATGCTTTGAGATTGATGCCAATGGTATTTTGAAAGTTTCTGCCATGGAGAAGACCACTGGCGTTAGTTATAGTATCACAATTACAAATTACAAGGCTTCGCTATCCACTGAAGAGATTCATAGGATGGTCCTGGACGCAAAGAAATATGAAGTTGAAGATGATAAGCACAGGAAGAAGGCTAAGGCTAAGGAAGCTTTGGAGAACTATGCGTACAAAATGAAGAGCATTGTCAATGATAAGGAGATTGGTGACGAGCTTGACGCTGCTGGTAAGGAGAAGATTGAAGCTGCTATTAAGCACGTGATTGCCTGGTTAGATGGTATCCAGCATGTGGAGGCAGATGAGTTTGAGGACAAGCTAATTGGACTCGAGTTAATCTGCAATCCCATCATTGCAAAGAAATCTAGACGACAATAAGCAATTGAGCAGCTCCTCTCATAAAAAAGATGACAATTATTTTGATGAGGACAATTAGGACACTAGAGTCTGTAATAGAACTTTTCATTTTGATGAGGACAATAATTGAGTATCCCCGACTTTATTTGTCCAGACTTAATTTTGTGTATTTTTGTTGCCAGAGTGTGTTTAATTTGATGTGGCTTTGTTGGGTAGCAGTTACAAAATTTGAAATAGAATTTGTAATTTATGGTTTTGTCATTGTTGATGCGAATGTTAATATTTCATTGCGATTTAGAACAACAACTTTGAGTTTATTCGAGGTTTTCATCTGGGTAAGTATATATGTCCGCTATAATCAAGTGATGTTTTTGGTGGAATTGAAGTAAAGCCTGACCTGGATTTTGGGATTTCAGGGATTAATTCTAAATAAATTGAATTGATACATGTTCTAAATCTAAATGTCAACCTAAACTTGATGTTTCGAAATATTGTTCCCTAAAACCCCAACCAACAATGATGAAACGTTACTTCAGTAGTGAATTAAACACGAATAATGAGAGAGCTGAATGTGCCTAATCTAACCATATATGGTCTATGCAATCCTTGCCTTCTATATGGGAAAACATGTCCATCGAGTCAATTACTATTAATTGCAACTTGTCTTGAAGATCAAACTAATTATTTCCTTTTGGAAAAAATGTAATATTAGTCTATACGGTTACGCTGATTTGCGTCAAGCTTTAAGTGGTATAATAATGTTTGAAGAGTTTTTTGTGGTATGCTAAAATAATAAATAAGTTCTTATTATTAACTTTCGTCCAAAATCTTGATAGATTTCATTAATGTATCATATTAGATCAAATTATGTAATGACACATGTCGTCCATAATAAAATATATATATATTTTATTTTTAAAGCTAAAAGATGTGTGACTTGGCCTCATCTATTGACCAAATAAAAGGTGACCGAAGCCTTAAGGTGGTTCGGCCACCCATTTCTTGTGGAAACCTCGTCCAAGACTTTTCAATGGGATCGAAGTCCCTTGGCCTAAGCTCCCAGAGAGTATTTGCAAGCGAAAATCAAGTAAATAACCACAAAAATTATTCTAAAGAACCGAAAAAAGACAACAAAACTGGAGGCAACCAAGCTAGGTAGGGTCTATGCCTATAATCCAATAAAACCAAGGGAATAAGGGATAAATGTTAAACTTACTGTGCAAGCTACCCACGTGGCAATCAGCTCTCAATAGGGCAGCATCAACGGCATATGAAGCCACATTGGCAGCTGCTTGTGTAGCTTCATATGCAGTTGAGTTGATGCTTGTAAAAGTTTATGAACTTTACTCATTTTTAAAAGATGCATTGAGAGAGGAGGAGTGTCCATAACTTATAAAGTGTCCAAGTTACATATCTCTTGGAGATGTGAGACACTTTAACACGCCCCTTCACCTGTTATAACTTTTGGTCAAACACGTATTCAATTGAGAGGAAAAAACCTATTATTATCCAAGAAACTTGCTTTGATACTATGTAAAAGTTCATGAGTTTTACTCTCTTTCAAAAGACGCTTCGAGAGAGAGGAAAAGTGTCCATGACTTATAAAGTGCCAAAATTATATATCTCTTGACGATGTACGACACTTTAACAAAAAAAGGTGTAAATGAAACAAGCATGGTGTGCAAATTTTAATACTCGCAAGCGCACGAATCGTTTGCAATATAATGTATGTGCAAGTGCGAGATCGTATCCACAGGGAATTGCGTTGCAAAAATTAATTTCTATTTAAACTAATTCTATTTTAACCTAGTTCCGAATTTGGTGAATAATAGAAAAATAAAATAAAGGGAAAAGAAAAGAGAAATGTACTAAGGTTTTAGAATCCACACCCACCAAATCACAGCAACACATTCTCATGTTCGTTAATACACATCCGAAGTTCTCACCGTAAAAATCTTATGAATGTTCTACTATGCTTCAAAAATTAATTAAATCATTCAATGAATCCGTTCTTTGCACAAATCACAAAAGATATCCGGTTTTTAACCAAATCATCAAATGTATCCGTAGAACGAAACACAATGAATATCCAATATTTTGATAAACGAAAAATCCAAGCAATCAATTAAATGAGACTATTCTCAAATAATCACTTGTATCCGGAAATCACAAGAGATACCCAAGTATTCATCTCAACAATTGAAAAGAAGTAGAATATTGGAAATATTAAATCTAATTAAATCGGATGGTATACACTCACATAAAAATATAATTGCTCTTCAAAGGTGAGGTTTCATCCTCAACCTTAGTTGAGAAATTAGCTACTCATGGATAAAAATAACTACAACTTAAAACATTAAATTAAAAGCATAAAAATCAAAGAGTTACAAAAGGAAAGAAATAAGCTATAAGAAGGAGAGAAGCAAGAAGGAGAGAAGCAGGAAGTTATGTACAGAGAGGTTCACGCCTCTACTATCTCTCTCTTTTACAAGAGAAACAACAAATATATATAGTGCAAGCTCTAGGGCATCAGCCCTCTCTCGATCACGTGTGTTTTGCTGCCGGGTATGGGAAGAAATTGGCGCTCTCTTTGCTGTCAAGTGTGCAAGCTGTCCGGTTGGTTGAGTGGAAAGAGAGATGCTGTCCATTGAGTGGAGTGCTGGTGTTTTTGTGCTTGGAGGTGAACGTGTGCTGCATCTCAATTGGGACAGAAATTCTGGTACTGCGTGATTCCCCTGCAGAGGAGTGCTGTCCATGCTGCCTTCACGTGATGCCCTTGGCGCCTGCTGCAGGTGCTGTGCTGAGTGGTCAGGTGCAGCCCATGCTGCTGGTGTTTGGGAATTCCTGGACGTGCTATCCTTGGCGTGGAGGTGCTGCCTGGCATGGAGGAAGCTGCCCATGATGCTTTGCTGTCCTTAGTGCTGCTGCCCTGACGTGGACTGCTGTCCTAGGAGCTTGGTGCTGCTGCAGGCTTTGGGAAGAGCTGCTGTCCTTGGCGTGCTGCTGAGAATGTGGAGGAAAGAATAGAAGAGTGTGCTGCATTGTTTTGGCCGAGTAAGTGGAAGTGAGGAGAGATGATTATTTTATGTGGTTGAATGGAAGGAAGGAGAGATGAGATGAGTGGTAATGTATTGGCCAAAAGGTGCATGGAAAGAATGTGGGGCGTGATTCTCTGCTGCTGGTTTTTGAGGGAATAAAAATATGAATGTTTGATGGGAGACAAGAGTGGAGAGATTATTGTGTTAATGGATGCGGCCAGCAGGTCTTGGAAGTGGGAGAGAAGTTGTTGCCCATCACTAAGTGCTGCTACAGGTGGCTGCCCATGCTGCTGTTCAAATCACAATTCTCGCCAATTCTGGACAGTTTAACATGCTGAATATCTACTCTCTTATGGGAAGAAACAAAGTGTAGGTGCTGCCAGCTTTAATTGGTTTTTCAATTTGATTGCAATTCCACGTAAAAATCATCATTTTCTCTCGATCACCTGCAAAACACTTAAACACAAAAACTAAACAAAAATATCAGAAAATAACAAAGCTAAAGGTTTAACTAATGTAAATTAAGGGGTCCAAATATACACTTTTTGGCACTCATCAAAGCACTTGATGCCCAGTTGGACATTAAGCATCAAATCCATAGACGGAGGAGTGGGGGGGGCTGGCAGGGGCCATACCCCGCCCCAATTTTTTGAAAAAAAAAATTTAGAAGGATTAACCCATTGGCCCTTCTCAAAAAATTATTGGCTCCTTCTAAAAAATTATGTTAGCCCTTACCCAATTTCTTTTTTTTTTTTTTCCTCAAAGCCGATCTACGATCCATATTTTACAATTCATATTTGCTATAGATATCAAAAGCCATTAAACCTAAAAAAGGCCCTCTGACCAAACTACATTCCACGCGTCCACAAGCAAAAAAAATAAATAAAAAATAAAAATTACCTTACCCAATTAAACCTAGAAAAAAGTGTCTTAAATCTTGCTGTCTCTGATCTTACATGGCCATTGCTTCAACCTTCAGTGCTTCCCTTTCATTTTAACTTTGTAAGTTTTCAAAACACTAATATTTTGTTTTTTTTTTTTTGGTCATATGGTGAAAAACTGAAGAGATAGCTGAAAATGTGACTTACAGCCTTATGGCGAAATTAAACTGAAAACATGAATTGAAGTCTAAAGAAGAAGTGAAGAGAAATAAGGGATTATTGGCTTTTAGAAGAAGCTAGACATAGGTGAAGAAGAGTCTAGAGAAGAGTCTTGAAAACAGGAGAAAAGTCGAGAAGATGAGTACAAAAGAAAAATAGGAAAAACTGAGCAAGTCTACAGAAGAGTCTAGTCGATCAGAAGTGTCCAGTCGTGAGAGTAAAATATACTTAAAAAAATTTTAAAAAAATTTACACTGACCCAACATTGACTAATAAGAAGAAAAAGACAAATTTTGTACAAATTGAACAATGAGAAGTGACGTATGAAGAATAAGTAAAAGTCAAATTTTGTACATTTTTTTTTTAATTTGTGTGACTAATTTGTGTGTCGTAAAAATTATTTGATTTGTTCAATAATTATTGAATGCATTGTTGATAATTTTTTATTATTATTATTTTTTGATTTTTACTTTACAGTATTATAAAATTTTGATTTTGAAAATTGTTGATTTAATCTGATTTTAATGACACAGAACAACAATTAATTCGCACCACAAAAGTGGTGTAAAATCACTAACGCAAGTCACATTTTTTGGGGTTAGTTTTCTAAGCTCAGTTCCTAATATAAGTGGTATTGTAATTTGGATATTATGGTTATTAAATATTGAGAATATTGGTTATTATAGTTTATAAGTCTAAACAATTAATTGAAAAATTTGACATGTGAAAGCTATTATATTCTATTGTTCATTATGTGAGTTCATTTGTTGCTAATTTAGAATTTTTTTTAAAACTTTTTTAAAGACTCCAACATAACCATGTAAATTTATTTTATAGATAATTTTTGGGATTAAAAAAAATGATGGGTTTCATTTTGATAGGTGTTTTGGCTAAATTTGATATATTATGAAACCCTTATTTTGTTTTATTTTTGTTGTCAAAACTAAATTTATGCTAATTTCATTTTTATATATTTATTTTAACTTTAATCTTAATATTTTTTTTTTATTTATGCTTTGCCATCTATTTTTATTTTAATATATTTGTAATTCATGCCTCGACTACTTCACTCCTGTCCAAAATACATTCTCACTCCGTCCTGATCAAATCGTACCTAGTTCTTATGCCCCATGGATATCATCTGCCTCGGCACTCCTTGTCAAGAGTCCAAGTCTACGCCTCAACCCTTGTAGTTTTTTATTTATTTATTTTATTTTATTTTTATTTTTATTTTTTTAAGATCAAACCTTGTAGTAGTTAAAAGCACGGGCAACAAGAGTAATGCACGATCTTAAGTACGATTTTATAAAATTTAGTACATTAATTTGAGTACTTTCTTGTATTTGTAAAACTTCTTTTAAGACTTTTGGTTCTGATAATAAATCTAAACACCAAATAAACATCATATTTGATCAAAACATTAAAAATTAGGACTTTTTTTTTTTTTTTTGACAAATTATCATCGTCTAATTATTTTAATATCTTGAAACTAAATAATTTTCCATCTTTAATTTCTTCCTCTAAAATCTTAATATATATCTTGCACATTAAATTCTTTCTTTTTATTTATTTTTATCATAATTGGGGCCTTCATTAAAAATATCGACTAATCTTTCTTCTTATTTATTTATTTATTTGTTTGTTTTTTTATAATTAATTGAGGGCCGGCCTTAAAAATTGTTGTAAGTATTTATGGGCTTTATTCCATTCCATTAGTGGCCACTGGCCTTAAGCGACCTCCTTTTAATATGTGGTTAATTTGTTGATCTTAACTGGATGGGAGAATTTATCCGGCTTATCTTCAATATCAATATCAATATCCCTCCAAATTTGAATAAAATATAAAATAGGATGGAAAAACAGTGAAAAGAAAATACAAGAGGCCGGTTTGAGGTGGTTCGGTACGTCCACCATTCCAATTTGTGGTAATGGTTACAGTTGAGCATTGCTCTCACGATGGAAAAGTAGGCGAATTTGTTCACTACACTTTACACACGAATTGGGATCCAACCCCTCGCCTTCGGGTGGAGATGTTCGATCCGAAGCTTTTCCCAGCTAAAACTGTCCGACTTGTATTTCACGCCGATCCATTGTATTTAGTCCATTTTGAAGCTTTTTCGCTGCCGTTCACTCAGAGACTTCCTTCATCTTCCAGACATCGAGAATGGCCGGCGAAGGAGAGCGGCCAGCGACAGGGATTGATCTGGGGACCACGTATATAACGAAGACAATGTAAGAGAAGATTTTATTAATTGTCTTGTTTGAGCTTGTCTGCTCAGTTCTATATTTATACATAGGAGTCTAGGAGAGAGACTGTAAAGGAGACACTAGACAAGTGGAGCCTAAATATCAGGAAAAGTGGAGCCTAAATATCAGGAAAAGTTTGGGCTCCATGTTTCCTGTTGGCTGTTTCCTGCTTCATGTTTCCTGCTCCATGTTTCCTGCTGGTTGCTTGAGATTCAATAACGTACTCCTGCGTGGGTGTGTGGCAGCATGATCGAGCGGAGATAATAGTGAATGATCAGGGAAACAGGATGACGCCGTCTTATGTTGCCTTCACTGACAAAGAGCTTTTGGTCGGTGAGGCACCCAACGACTAGGTCGCCAGGATCTCCGCTAACTGTGTTTTTGGTAATCTCGATCTCGCTTAAAAGTGAATAGAAATAAATAAATTTAATCATTTAATTAATATTTTATTATTTACCCTCATATGTTAGGTTAAATTTTATTAAAAAAATTAATAAGTGAGGCCAAACATGTAAAATATTTAATTGAAATGAGAGGTAAATTAAGGAGACATAATTCAAACTTAGGACCTCTGTTCTGATATCATGTTAAATCACAATTTTTCTAAAAGCTTAAATTAATAATACAAAAAGAAGATAATTTTAATTATTTAATCAATAATTTAACACTTATTAACTACAAAAACTCCTTTTTTAAATTCTAAATATTGTCATATGCCACCTTGGCACATTATTAGTTAAAAAAAGAAGCAGAAAAAAACATGCCAATATAAAAAGCTCATAAGTATTGAGATTTTCTGCTTCTAATTTAGTTTTGTTGAATCATCTTATCATTCTTCTTTTATTTATTTTGCAGATGCAAAGCGATTGATTGGCAGGAAATTTAGTGATTCCTTAGTTCAAAATGATATCAAGTCCTGGCCATTTAAGGTCATTGAAGGTCCTGCTGACAAGCCTATGATTGTGGTCACTTATAAAGGGGAAGAGAAACATTTTGCTGTAGAAGAAATCTAATCTATGGTCTTAAAAAGAGATGTGTGAAATTATAAAGGCCTACCTTGGCATATCTGTAAAAAAAATTGGTTTTAAAGAAAAAGTTATCTCTTATTTCAATCTCAATTTTCAAACTGTTTTTCAGTTGTTGAAATAAAATAACATGTCTACTCCTCCATCTCCCATCAATCTCCTATCTATCTCTTTTTCAAATTGGTTTTGAAAAAAAAAAAATATAAATGAAAATGAATTGGAGATGAAAAAATAAAAATTTCTCTTATTTTAATCTCATAAAACTATTCGGTAACTAGCTAGTATTAGAAAAGTCATGAATTGTCTACAAACCCTGGGAAATTGAGAATATCTATTTGAATTTGAATTTGACTTTTATTTTTTCTTATTAGAAAAGTCATCAATTGTTCATGAAAATGTTTTCTTTAAATGACACGTACGTTTTGAGCTGCAACAGCTACTCACATGCACAAAGAGATTGCAAAAGTTGGGGTTCAAATGTTCAATGAATCCACAGCTCAGTGACCCCTCGATTAGGCTTCCTCCCATTCTTGAGAATTGAAAGGGGGGCTCGAAAATACGAAAGGAACTTTTGGCGTCCCTCTTCTTCCGATCCTCTTTTTTCACCCAAAAATCCAACCGTTGGTCTCCCTCTTCTTCCTCATTTTCAGCAATCCTGTGAGCAAATGGACCTGACCCCATCAGGGAGAGTTGCTTTGAATGAAGAGATTAATTTTTTTTTTATTATTAATAAAAAAAAAATAGAGATTAATTTTTTCTCGGTCTTCGAAATCGGAAGAAACGCATTCGTAAATATTAGGGATAAGAATCCTCCTTGTATTTAATCCATTTCGAGCCTTACTGTGCCGTTCACTCAGTCTTCCTTCATCTACTTCATTTTTGCTCAAGGCGAAAAGAAAGAGAGATTTTTTCATGTACCCAAAAGAGAAGAAAAAATAATTGTTTTACGAACATAATTCAAATTTAATTGGCCTCAAAGATTAGAAATAGCTGGTTGATCAGAGGATAGGATGGAACCACAGGTTTGAGTCAAAGTACCCTGCAGTCAAAACTAGCAACCCCGTATCAAAAAACAAAACAAAATGAGGAATAGCTCCTCGATCTCCCCCTGCCATGTCACATGTGCTTTACTTCATTGTACCTTTGCGGTTAAACTGTCACAATTTTATGCAATGTAATACCTTTAATTTACCTTTCAATCTGAGATAATAGTTGAAAGTTTGAGGTAACAGAGTATGAGTTACTCTCCCATCACAATTCTATACAAGTGTTCAAAAATCAACGATCTGAAACAACATATAAGAAATTCAAAAATCAATGGGTTGTTGGAGATCATGGTTGAGTTATCTGCTTCTGTTTGATTTTGAACTTCAGATGAGTCTCCCACGGTTTCCACATTATTATTAATATTATTGTTTTTTTGTTTTTTTATTCCCGTATTTCTCTTGTATGAAATAGTAATTAATTGCAAAAAATACTAAGTCACACCAGCATCTCAAAATTTGAGTTGAGGTCAAATTTCCTTCTTCTTTTTTTTTTTCTGATTTATTGTTTTAAGTGAAATGAAAACCAATCATTCTATGATGCAAATTAAATTTGAAAACATTTACCACATTATTTAAAAAATTTCAATAGAGTTTATGGTTGGTCAATGGTTATGGTGTTTTGTTTATGTTTCCAGCTTTAGCCTTCTGGCTTTAGCTTGTAAGTTTCTGGCTTTAGTCTTTCGGCTATAGCTTGTCTTTTGTTTTGCTAGTACCTATAAAAAAAAAATAATAATAAATTGACAACATAATAAACAAATATACTATTAGAGATTATAAATCTTCTATAAATTATAAAATAATTGCTCTCCATTTATTTAAGATTTAAATAAAGCCACGAGATTGCAAAAATTAGACACGTACACACTGTCAAAAAGAAAAAGAGGTACCTTTTTCAAACCGTTCAACCAATATAAATTTAGTACCATAAAACTTTAATAAGATTCTCTCTGTCTAACTTCGTGAGCAAGGAAACAAATTCTATAAAATGACCATCTTCAACATGTCTTCTACTTTAGTTTCGTGATCGTTGACTCAGCGTCTTCCTTCATCTACTTCATTTCCGTACGTGATCTTCCAGACGTCGAGAATGGCCGGCAAAGGAGAGTGGCCAGCGATAGGGATTGATCTAGGGACGACGTACTCGTGCGTGGCAGTGTGGCAGAATGATCGAGTTGAAATAATAGTGAACGATCAGGGCAACAGGACGACGCCGTCTTATGTTGCCTTCACTGACAAAGAGCGTTTGGTCGGTGATGCAGCCAAAAACCAGGTGGCCAGGAATCCCATTAACTCTGTCTTTGGTAATCTCTCACTCTTTTTTCTTTTCTTTCCTTCTCTTTCCTCTTTCTATGTGACACACAGTAAAACCAAAAAAGAAAAGAAAAAGAAAAACTAGGCTTTATTGTCAATGGCGAGTGCTTGTCAAGGGTGTGCCAATTTATGCTCAGTGGCGTCTACATGTGTTCAAATTGGACGAAAGGAACATATTTAATCTATATATATGAAGGTTTAGGATTTTAATTCATGAAATCAGAAGTCTCAGGGTTTAAGTAAAACAGCGAAAGGCTATATATATATATAAACAGTAATTTTATTTGTTTCCTTTTTTCTTCTTGGCAGTGTTGAGTTGTTGTATTCATGGTGTCTCTGTGCCAGATTTTGATGTTTGTTTGCTCTGTGACTCGGACTGAATTTGTTGTTGATGTGTGGCCTTTTGGCCTTGTTGTTTTACTGCTCCTTTTTATGTTTTGAGGATGCAGTCTGATTGTTGGTTTAGGCCTGTATTTCTGGCCTCTGGTTTTGTTGATTCTGTTTGAGTTTGTGTTTCAGACTGATTTTCTTTCTGGAGTGTACTTTGGGAGTTGATCAACGAAAGCTTTTATTCATCGAAAAAAATAAAATAAAATAAACAGTAATTTAGACTAGATTACAAAGGGTTTTTCAAAACTCAATTAAGATACAGGGTTTTTTTGGGAAAAAAAAAAGGAAAAAGATGAAGAGTTGTTATAAATTGTTATGAAAATAGAATTTTACACGGAGTAGATATTAATATTAGAATATATAATATGGTAGGATATTTTTCTTATGTTAGAATATATGTTATGATTTGATACTTATCTTATATGATAATTATTTTTTAGAGGATTGATTCTAATTGATGGTAATCAAATTTGATTTGATTACCATATTTATTTTATTTTCACCTTTAGAGTTGTAATATTTTCTATTTAAGTATGATGAAATAATGAGAAGAGATGCAGAAAATTAATCTCAAACCTTGTGTTTGAAAATGTTTAGTTTCCTCTAACGAATCTGAAGGGTCTAGGTTCCCTCAAAATATGTTTGTGAAATCATTCACGTAACATAAATCTAGATCTCCATTTTTAATTCAAACTCAATCAACAGGTGAAAAACATTTAAAGCGATCTATTAGGAAATATTGAAATGACTTTCTGATCTTAATTATATGATTGTTTTGTTATAGGTTTAATAAAAAATAAAATAAACTTACAACAAATTGTCTGCTAGACGATCTTGACCCAAAAAGTAGACGATCTTGATAAAAATAAATTACTTCTTGACAAAATTGGCCACATAAATTGTTTTATTTTTTCCAATGAGGTTACATTGATCTTGTGCCACATAACTAGTCTTTCATTCCAATTCTTAATATGCCAATTGTTTTATATATATAGTTTTTAGAGGTATATGGAACCTAATAAATGCACAAATTCATTTTCAAATCCTAAATATGATCCTATGCCACCATAACAATTTATTAGTAAAAAAAAGAAGGTAATGCCTATTTAAATCTCATCAATATTGAGATTTGATACTCCTACTTTAGTCTTCATGAATCATTTTATCATTTCTTTCTTATTTTACAGATGCAAAGCGGTTGATTGGTAGGAGATTTAGTGATTCTATAGTTCAAAATGATATCAAGCTCTGGCCATTCAAGGTCATTGAAGGCCTTGCCGACAAGCCTATGATTGTAGTCACTTATAAGGGTGAAGAGAAGCATTTTGCTGCAGAAGAAATCTCATCTATGGTCATAAAACATATGCGTGAGATTGCGGAGGCCTACCTTGGCACAACTGTGAGGAATGCTGTAGTCACTGTCCCGGCCTACTTTAATGATTCACAGCGTAAGGCCACAAAGGATGCTGGAGGCATTGCAGGTCTCAATGTCATGAGGATAATCAATGAACCTACGGCCGCAGCCATTGGTTACGGTCTTGACAAGGTGGGCATTGGTAAGAGAAATGTGTTGATCTTTGATTTGGGTGGTGGCACTGCAGATGTCTCATTACTTACCATTGACGAGGGTACTTTTGAAGTGAAAGCCGTTGCTGGAGACACTCATCTTGGAGGTGAGGACTTTGATAACAGAATGTTAAAGTATTTCGTTGAAATATTTAAGAGGCATCACAAGGAGGATATAAGTGGAAATGCCAAAGCTCTAAGAAGGTTGAGAACTGCTTGTGAGAGAGCAAAGAGAATTCTTTCTTCTGCAGCTGAGACTACCATTGAAGTTGATTCTTTATATAATGGTATTGATTTCTCTTCAAGTATTACTCGTGCTAGATTTTCGGAACTCAATATAGACTTGTTCAGGAAGTCTATTGAGCTTGTGGAGAAGTGTTTGACTGATGCTAAGATGGAAAAGAGCGGAGTCCACGATGTCGTTCTTACTGGTGGTTCTTCTAGAATTCCCAGGGTGCAAGAACTATTGCAAGACTTGTTTGATGGAAAGCAGCTTAACAAGAGCATCAACCCAGATGAAGCTGTGGCTTACGGAGCTGCTGTTCAAGCTGCAAAGATGGCTGGTGTGGGTAATGAGAAAGTTCAACACATTGTGCTATTGGATGTAACCCCTCTGTCCCTTGGGGTGGAGACTTGTATTATCCGTAAAGGTGACATGTCCGTTGTGATTCCGAGGAATACCGTCATTCCCACTAAGATGGAGAAGAACTACACCACCCTCGAAGACTACCAAAGTTCTGTTTTGTTCCCAGTTTACGAGGGTGAGAGAGCCAGAGTTGTGGATAACAACTGGTTGGGACAATTTGAGCTTTCCCCCATTCCTGTAGCACGCAAGGGTGTAGTTCAGATAAAAGTTTTTTTTGAGATTGATGTCAATGGTATCTTGAATGTTTCTGCTGTGGAGCAGACTACTGGTGTAAGTTGCAAAATCACAATTACAAATTACAAGGCTTCGCTATCCACGCAAGAGATTCATAGGATGGTACAGGACGCTGAGAAATACGAAGTTGAAGATGATGAGCACAAGAAGAAGGTTAGGGCCAAAGAAGCTTTGGAGAACTATGCGTTCAAAATGAGGAACATTGTCAATAATAAAGATATTGGTGAAAAGCTTGATGCTGATGGTAAGGAGAAGATTGAAGCTGCTGTTAAGCAGGTGATTCATTGGTTAGATGGTGTCCAGCATGCGGAGGGAGATGAGTTTAAGGACAAACTGATTGAACTTGAGTTAATATGCAATCCCATCATCGCAAATATTAAAAATGAAGACAATTAGAACACTAGAGGATCCGTTATAGCACCTTATCAGTGCAAATGTATCCAGCCTTGTTTTGGGCATTTTTGTTGCCAGTGTGTTTTGATGACAGTTAATTTTCTTAGTTATCAAATGTGAACGGAATATTAAAAGAAATTTGGTTAGTTACTTATTAAACTCGAACGGAATATTAACCTAGTGAAGAGAACGGGGCATGCAACAAGTTTTTAGTGGTAAGAATATTAATTAAATGATTGATTTTTTTTAATGTTTTTAAGATAACTGGCTAGTAATTTAAAATGGTATCTGAACAAAAGTTTTGAGTACAAACATTATTTCCGTAATTCACCTCTCATTTGAATTGAACATTTTACGTATTAAGTACTTATCCATATCAGTTACTAAAACTCACACATGAGAAAGAGTATCTTTCATTTAAATTGAACATTTCAAGTATTGAGTTTCACTTATTGACTAAGAATTTGTGCCGACACTTGAGGGAGAATATTTGGAATACGAATTAAATGATGGAATATTTTACAATCTCTGATCAACTTAAGCTTTTGAGATAAATAGAGAAAAAAAAAATTATATCTTAGCATGCAAAATAAATATTATGCTAAAACATGTAGTAAAAAAAGATTTAGAATACCTTCATCCATATTTGCTCAAACAAATTAAAGAACCAGCAACAGAAACCTAAAAAATAATTTTGTAGAGAGGTATTTCCAACCTATGCCTAATTGTACCTTAATCTCGTATTGATAGATTATGCATACTCTTTATTTATATGCTCAATTTGAGACCGTCAATTAAATTTTTTTAACTAATTTATTTCTGCCATCAAATAATAAGAAATCAAAATAAAAATAAAAAAATTTGATATTGACTCACCCAATAATTATTTATTTAAAATAAATTACTGAATCGTTGCACGACGTTTGCCTTGGAATGTGTCTCCCAAATCTCATGTCGCGCCTGTGGGATCCGACTTCTGCTGTAGTTTTACACTACAGCATCTATAAATTAATAAACGGTTAAGATTGTTCCAAAATTGTCTTATCTCGAAGTTATCTGAAGTAAAGGTTTCTTTTGTACGTGGTTTCCTACTTGATGTTGTTTAAGGGCAGTGGAAACATGTTTCTCTTCGTCTTGCTTCTCAACATTTGTGCAAGTCAGTTCTCGACACAAACCGGCCAGTAACAGAGGCGAAGATTCTTCTTCTTGCCATATTAGTCTTAAGGTTGGGTTGAGACTTGGTGGGGTCAAGTGAAAGTCAAAATCATTCTCGTTGTTAATTAGTCACGCTTTCTTCCCCACCTGGCATTTCTCCCTCTTCTTAGTTCTCGTCAAAGTACTATGCAAGAAGCTTGGTGTGAGAAAGTTTCGTTTCTAAGGGGAGAACGTTCAGGTTTCTTTCTCTCTCTCTCTTTTCAGCAAATGAAGAGGAAGAAAAATGGGTCTCTCTCTTCCTCTGTTTCCTATGCATTTGTTGAAAAAGAATGAAAAGAAATGGGTTTCTGATTTTGTATTTGATGAATAAAGAGTAACAAAATGGGTTTCTCTCTAGCTCTTCGACCAACACAGGAGGGTGAGTTTTTTTTTTTCTTTGAACAGGAGAGGCCTTATTGTTAATACAGGGGTTAATAAAAGGAAAAGACAAAAATTCACTCCTCCGCAAGCTGCATGAACCATCGGAGGAGATTACTGGAACACCGAGACGGGACTACTGGATTGAAGCAAGATAAATGGAGAGAACTGGATCTTCCGTACACCAGGAATCTGAGCAGTGGGTTTCCAGGCGTGGGTCTTTTAAGCATGGGTATTCCGAACACCAAGTCTTCAAAGCACAGGTCTTCTAAGCGCGAGTCTTTTGCTCGACACCTGAGGCGTCACCTCTATTGTTGGGCTTGCTCCAAAACCAAGTTTGCAGAGATGTGGAGAAGTAAGACACACTACCCTTAAACAGCGTCAAACAGGAAAATCATGAGAACACAACTTCAAAGTTTAAAACGTCGACGTTTGATATATATAAAAGCAGTACAAAGTTATCCGCCACAACAATGGGTCGTCGCTAATAACTCAATATCCGCGATGAAGTTTAAGTCCTTACGCTATTAGCGACAACATCGAAGTCATCGCTGATAATCTTTCTCGATCGATGGAGCTAGCAATTGCGATGACCTACTATCGACGACTTTTGAATTTTTAGCGACAGCGTTTTGTGGTCGCTAAATACCAAAATTCTGGTAGCGAGAGCATATGGATCTTTTATTTGCTTGAATGTTTATAAATGACACTGAAGTAAATTACAAAAACAGATTTGGTAATTACTTTTCCAAGTGTTTCTAGCCGTTCTTTCCAGTTGGATTACTTGCAAATGCAGTTCCCACAAATTAAAATTCTGATAAATTGGATTAGAGGCATTTCTAAATATCAACCTAAACTAGCAAAAATGTATTTCAAACAAACCCAGAAGCAAAAATGTTCAAATGCTGAAACTGGATTTGGCTTCAAAGCTAGGCCACATATCTCATATATTGATCAGTCTGACCTGAATAAAATTTCGGTTCGAACATATTTCGTTCTTTCTCAGGTTGTTTCAGCTTAGTCCCAACAATACTCTCCGCTGGAGGCAACGTCTGCACACAGTAGTAGTAGAAAAAAGACATGTCAAGATCTAACTACGAACATACCCGTAGTGCAGATAACATTTATCATAAACGATTACGGCATTGTCATAACAGGACAGTAGACACATATAGTCTTTCGGACATTTTATCAAACACGTCATGACCACTGACTTCCAATATATCAACTTTTGTATCAGAAATGATGTATTTCAATATATAAACTAACGTCATGAGAGAGAGAGACACAGAGAGAGAGAGAGAGAGAGAGAGAGAGAGAGAGAGAGAGAGAGAGAGAGAGAGAGAGAGAGAGGGTTATATGTGCACAACGGATGCGCCAGCGAGGAGCGAGACGACGACAACCACGCACGACTGCGCCAACGATGGAGTCCCCGTGGGTTGTCTACCCCCTCCAAATTTCTGATTCATAATTCTAATCACCACCCGCGCACAACAAAGGTTGTTTCTGCCCACGCGTCTAGTTTGAATCACAGGTGACTCGCGCGAAAGAATACGAATACAAATAGTTCCTGAATACTATCGAATACGAATTTTACAAATGGCCACGATCAAAACAAAAAAGTAGTATTCAAAACATAAACATGACGAAATTATCACATAATTTTACTTTTCTTGCGTAATCAAAACAATATTCAATAAAAAAAAGAAAACCAACAATGATGAATTCTAAATAAATTGGATTGAGACATGTTCTAAATCTAAATGTCAACCAAAACTAGAAGTTTAGAAATATTGTTCCCTAAACCCGAACCAACAATGATGAAACGTTACTTCATTAGTGAATTAAACACGAATAATGAGAGAGCTAGCTGAATGTGCCTAATCTAACCATATATGCATGGTCTGTGCAATCCTTGCCTTCTATATGAGAAAACATGTCCATCGAGTCAATTACAATTCATTGCGACTTGTCTTGAAGATCAAACTAATTATTTCCTTTTGGAAAAAATGTAAAATTAGTCTATACAGTTACGCTGATTCGTCAAGCTTGAAGTGGTACAATAATGTTTTAAGAGTTTTTTGTGGTATGTTAAAATAATAAATAAGTTCCTGCCGTTAACTTTCGTCCAAAATCTTAAAGAATTCTGTTAATGTATCATGTTAGATCAAATTATGTAATGACACATGTTGTCCATAATAAAAAAAAAAAAAATATATATATATATATATATATATATATATATATATATATATATATATATATATATATATATATATATATATATATATATATATATTTAATGCTAAAAGAGGTGTGACTTGGCCTCATCTTTTGACCAAATAGAAGGTAACCAAGGCCTTGAAGTGGGTCGGCCAACCATTTTCAGTGGAAACCTCGTCCAAAACTTTTCAATGGGATCGAAGTCCCCTGGCCTAAGCTCCCACAGAGTATCTGCAAGCGAAAATCAAGCAAATAACTACAAAAATTATTCAAAAGAACCGAAAAAAGACAACAGAGCTGGATGCAACCAAGCTAGCTAGGTAGGGACTATGCCTATAATCCAATAAAACCAAAGGGAATAAGGGATAAATGTTAAACCTACCGTGGAAGCTGCCCATATGTCAGCACAGTCAGCTCTCAATACGGCAGCATCAACTGCATATGAACTATGAAGCCACATTGACAGTTGGTTGTGTGGCTTCATATGCAGTTGATGCTTGTAAAAATTTATGGACTTTATTCACTTTCAAAAGATGTTTTGAGAGAGGAGGAGTGTCTATGACTTATAAAGTGTCTAAATTATGTATCTCTTGGCAATATGAACACTTTAATACGCCCCCCTCACGTGTGGTAACTTTTGGCCAAACACGTGTTCAACCGAAGGGTAAATGCCCATCATCGTCCAATGAATCTACTCTGAAACTATGTAAAAGTTCATGTACCTTACTCACTCTCAAAAGATACCTTGAGAGAAAATGAATATCTATAACTTATAAAGTGCTTAAATTATATATCTCTTCACAATATAAGGCACTTTATCAATAAAAATGTATAGAGGAAAGAAGCATCTGATGCCCAGTTGGACAATAAGCATCAAATCGTACGTAGTTCTTACGCCCCTTGGATATCACCTGCCCCGGCACTCCTTGTCAAGAGTCCTAGTCTACTTGTCAAACATCCCTTGTCAGCTAGACTCAAAAAGCTTCAAACCTTGTAGATGTTGTTTTTTTTTTTTTTTTTTTTTAAAGATCAAACCTTATAGTAGTTAAAAGCACGGGCAACAAGTGTAATGCACGATCTTAAGTACGATTTTATCAATTTTATTTTAAAAAAACTTCTTTAAAATTATGTTAGTGGTAGGTAGATACATTTGAAAAAGAATCTAGTCTGTTTATAAAATTTAGTACATTAATTTGAGTACTTTCTTATATTTGTAAAACTTCTTTTAAGACTTTTGGTTCTAATAATAAATCCAAACCACCAAATAAACATCATATTTGATCAAAACTTTAAAGATTAGGACCTTTTTTTTTGTGTGGAAATTATCATCGTCTAATTATTTTAATATCTTGAAACTAAATAATTTTCCATCTGTAATTTCTTCCTCTAAAATCTTGATATCTTGTGCATTATATTGAATTCTTTCCATATTTCAATTGATAATGTTTTTTTTTATTATTTTATTTTTATCATAATTGGGGCCTTCATTAAAAATATTGACTAATCGTTTTTTTTTTAATTAATTGAGGGCCGGCCTTTAAAATTGTTGTAAGTATTTATGGGCCTTATTCCATTCCATTAGTGGCCTTAAGCAATCTCCTTTAATATGTGGTTAATTAATTTGTTGATCTTAATTAACTGGATGGGAGAATTTATCCGGCTTATCTTCAATATCAATATACCTCCAAATTTGAATAAAATATAAAATAGAAAGGAAAAACAGTGAAAAGAAAATACAAGAGGCCGGTTTGAGGTAGTTCGGCACGTCCGCCATTCCAATTTGTGGTAATGGTCACAGTTGAGCATCGCACTCAGGATGGAAAAGTAGGCGAATTTGTTCGTTACACTTTACAGACGAATTGGGATCCAACCCCTCGCCTTCGGGTGGAGATGTTCGATCCGAAGCTTTTCCCACCTAAAACTGTCCGACTTGAATTTCACGCCGATCCATTGTATTTAGTCCATTTTGAAGCTTTCACTGCCGTTCACTCAGAGACTTCCTTGATTTCCGTTATCTTCCAGACGTCGAGAATGGCTGGCGAAGGAGAGGGCCCAGCGATAGGAATCGATCTGGGGACGACGTACTCCTGCGTGGGTGTGTGGCAGCATGATCGAGTGGAGATAATAGTGAACGATCAGGGCAACAGGACGACGCCGTCTTGTGTTGCCTTCACTGACAAAGAGCGTTTGGTCGGTGAGGCAGCCAAGAACCAAGTGGCCAGGAATCCCATAAACTCCATCTTTGGTAATTTTTAGTCTATAATTAGCCATATTTATTTAGCTCTTTTACGTCCAAATTTATGAATCTCTTATCCGGTAGCTAGTATTTAAGTAGTAATAAAAAAGAACCTGGCTGTCTCTACCCACATCTGATTGCATTCTTCTAGTTTCATCCAAAAAATGGCGGAAATTGAAGCTTTAAATTTTGATAGGAATCGAATTAACGGAATGTTTGCCTTTTTTCTTTTTATTTTAAATGCATTCTTGGTCGGAGGATTTGGAGGTTGTGAGAAATAGCTCTACGAGGTTTTTTTTTTTAAAAAACAAATAAATCTTTAGTGTTAAAAAATTGAGGAGTGTTTGGTGTTATTGTTTTTATACAAGAGGTGTACAAGAAAATAAAACTAATAATTTTTCTAAAATTTTTAATAGAATCCATTATATGTTATGTCAACACTAATTATATTGTGCCATATGTGACTTATAATAATAATAATAATAAAAAAACAAATTAGTAAAAAAGATGGGGATAATTGTATCATTGGTTATTGGAGTTGGCCTAAATTACAAATCACTCCCTGAACCAATTTTTTGTTTACCAAATTAACAGATTCCATTAGTTTGCAACGTCATACCCAATAAAAAATCGACACGTGTCCATTACAATAAAAAAATATAAATAAATAAAACTTTAAATATATATATTTTTTTATAAAAAAAAAAAAAAATAGAAAATAGCAAAGGGATGGCTACCGGGGGTGGCTTGGCCATGTATGGGGGTGGCGCACGACCTCCCCTAGGCCTGGGGTGGCCACGTGTCGATTTCTTATTATGTATGATGTGGCAAACTAATAGAATATGTTAAGTTGGTAGACAAAAAACGGGTTCAGGAATGATTCGTAATTATGATTTACCACAGGGATCCTTATCAACTTTTTGTATCATAGACTGTGATTTGTAATTTAGGCCAACCCAAAGATGGTGGTGCAATTATCTCAAAAAGATAAAAAAAAAAAATAAAAAAATAAAAAAATAAAAAATAAAAAATAGTGGTGCAATTATCCCAAAAAGATAAAGGAAAACAACTAATTTTTTTCTTTTTTCTTTTTTCTTTTTTTTTTTTTAAAAAAAAAAAAAAAAAACCGTAATAGAGGGGTTCGAACATAGCAGTGGCGTTCAGTGCCGCAAAGGGGGCAACCAGGCGTTGGAGAATTTGGAAACAAGTTCCAGGCAGCCTCTTATCTTTCCTGGTTCTAAGACCATGCACAGTGGGTCGTGTAAAACCCACTGTAAATCTACAATACATAAAAAAAAAAAAAAAAAAAAAAAAAAAAAAAAAAAAAAAAAAAAAAAAAAAAAAAAACCCCACAAAAAGGCTCCTCCATCAGCTTCTCTATCCCAAAGCTAGTCTAGATTTGTTGAAGATTTGTTTATTTGTTATTTCTCTCCTTCGATTCCTTCCCAATGCAACACCTATTTCCCTCCACCATTTATCTACTCTCCCGCCTCCCTCTCTCACTCGCTCATGGAGTTTGCTTGCCTCCAACCAAGGAAGTCGATCGTCTATGCTGTATCCAAATCTTTACTCTAAAGTCGGCGTCACCCAAGAAATCAATTTCTCTGACATATTAATTACTCTCACATGCCTCTCCCTTTTCAAATTCTGTAATTGTAGACGTTCTGTTTTCTCTGGGATTTCTTTTCTGGGTTTGTTCTTTGTTTTGGCTGGTGTTGAGAGTATTGGGTTCTCATTTGGAAACCCATTTGGCAGTTGATTTTTTATTGTGGTTCTGGTTGGGGGATTTTAGGTGGAAATTTGTGTTTTTTCTTTATGGGTTTTTGTGGGATTTTGAACCACCATTGGAATTTGGAAGGATGGGTTTTTTTTTTTTTAATCAAGTTTTTATGGATGAGGTGTGTGGAGCTTGAGGGTTTCAATCGTTATGGGAATTTTGGGGCTCTGATCCGGAACCTATTGGGTTGTTGACTTGTGCAAGCTGGTCCTGGTTGGAAGCTTGAGGATGTGTAATCAGAAGTACGTGCTTTGGCATTTGGTTCAGGATCAACAGCTTGGCATTGTTGCGGAGAGAACCCAGTTTTAGTCACCCATTTAATTGATTTTCATTTCTGGTTCACCATCTTTCTTTGATACTGGGTTGATGACGAATTCACTGTGGGTTGATTTTGATTTTGATTTTCTGGTGAGTTGATTATGGTGTGGTGAATTATGGTGTCTATGTGATAATTCTGCATTTTCTCTGTGTTTGATGTTTTCGGGTTTTGAAGCTTGAGCCGGTGAAGGTCGACTGGGTTGAGAGACATGTTGTTGTTTGATGAAATGCCTGTGAGAGATGATTTTGGGTTTGTGAAGAGGAATGGATATGAGGTTTTAACAAAAATAATAAAAAATAAAAATAAAAATAATTATTTTAATAAAATAGATAGAAATTTAGATAATTGGTTGGAGGGTAGTTTTAAAAGTGGTCAGTTAAACCAGCAAAAAGTGGATTTTAAGTATCTAGAATAGATGGAAATTTAAATCATCCATTTGTGAATGCTCTAACCAATGTCCCATCTTTGATTCTCCATATAATTAAGTCCGGCCACTCGGCCAGCTAGCTTTGAGAAAGATTAATTACAAGGAGATTAAATAGTACTTACCCCAAGCAAAAGCGGGTCTTCTACCCAAGCTTGCTTCCATAATAGTTCCATCTAGATAGTACTTTGCTTTTATAATCATAGCGGCCAAGGTTTCTGTATTAGTAAGGAAGTTTAGCTAGCAAGTAATGTTGTATTTAAACATTCTAGCTCAGTCTCTCAATTACAAACCACCCGAAGACTTCGAAAAACCATTCTTTTCCCCGCCCATCCGATGAATCTTTGATTCTTTCTCCTTTAGCCCCACCAGAATTTAAGCATTATCAAACTAACTTTCCTACAAAGTTTCTTTGGTAGTTGAAAGACATTCATGTTGTAAGTTGGAATTGCTTGAATCACTGCTTTTAAGAGGACTTTATTTCTTGCTTAAGAAAGGTATGTGACCTTAATTCCAAGTAATTCTATCAAACTATTCTAAATTTGGTCCTCGATACTTAATTTGAAGGCCTTGATTTTGGATTTTTCAATCAATGCTAGTAATCCCAAATAATTCTCATAGCTATACGTTGATTGTATCCCAACAATTGCCAAATTTTGTACCTTAACATCCTCTTTGCCCGATTTATTTGTGCTAAATTGCATTTTACATCATTGAATAATTATAAAACTTACTAAACTTATAACCATTCACCTTCGTGACATTGCTAAGTGTTTTATATTTCACATCACCGTTGAATTTCAATCCCAAAAATGGATGATCTTGACTAACAAAGAAATCAAGAAAAGTTGATTATATAAAGTGTTCTAATTTTTTTTTTCGAAAACTACATTTAACCTTCCAAACTAACACACATTTTGTAAAGATACCTTCAAACTTTTAATAAGGTGTTATTTAGGCTTCTCAGACTACCATTCATTTACAAGTTATACCCTTCATTAGCTTCTGGCGTGAAAATGGAAGGAAAATCGATCACGTTACATGTGTACGTGTTAATTTTTACTTAAAATATCCAAATTACTCCTAAAAAATTGTATAAAAAAAATGTAATTTAAAAAAAAAAGGGAAGGCTAAGGGTCTGATTGATCAACCCTCAGCCTTGAGGGGTGGCTGGGATGCATGGTTCAACCACCCGTGCGACTTCCTCTTCTTTTCTTTTTTAAATTGTATCTTTAGTTTTCCTTTCTTTATATATATATATATATATATATATATATATATATATATATTAATTTTAGAGGTAATTTGGATATTTTAGGGAAAAATTATCACAGTACTAGTTGGTGGGTCATGCGTATAACGTTCTCCTCGTTATAAAAAAAAATGTTGAGTTTTCTTTTTTAATCCTTTGTATTTATTAGAGGTTTGGACCTAAAAACTATAAATCTAGATGTCCAATTTCAATTCAAAACTCAATCAAGAGCTGAAAAATGCACTTTCTTTATGATTGTTTTGTTATAAAAATAATAACAAATAAAATAAACTAACAACCAATCATATGCTAGTATTGGAAACTGTTACATATATTTCACAATTCACATCATCATCGAATTTGATCTTGGCCCAAAAAATAGATGATCTTGACAAAAATAAATCACTTCTTAAGAAAATTGGTCATATAAATTGTTTTACTTTTACTTACGAGGCTACATTGATCTTGTGTCTGTCTTTCATTCCAATTCTTAATATGCCGGTTGGTTTTTTTTTTTTTTTTTTAAGGTATATTGAATGTACTAACAACAAAAACTCCTTTTCAAACCCTAAATATTGTCCAATGCCATGATAACAATTTGCTAGTAAAAATAAAAAGGCATGCCAATTATAAAAACTCGTCAATATTGAGATTCGCTGCTTCTTCTACTTTAGTCTTGTTGAATCATTTTATCCTTTTTCTCTTATTTATTTTACAGATGCAAAACGGTTGATTGGTAGAAGATTTAGTGATTCCTTAGTTCAAACGATATCAAGCTTTGGCCTTTCAAGGTCATTGAAGGTCCTACTGACAAGCCAATGATTGTGGTCAATTATAAGGGTGAAGAGAAGCATTTTGCTGCAGAGGAAATATCATCCATGGTCTTAAAAAAGATGCGTGATATTGCAGAGGCCTACCTTGGCACAACTGTAAAAAATGTTGTAGTCACTGTCCCGGCTTACTTCAATGACTTACAGCGTAAGGCCACAAAGGATTCTGGAAGCATTGCCGGACTTAATGTTATGCGAATAATCAATGAACCAACGGCCGTAGCCATTGCTTACGGTCTTGACAAGGTGGCCATTAATAAGAAAAATGTATCGATCTTTGATTTGGGTGGTGGTACTGCAGATGTCTCTTTACTTACCATTGACGATGGTACTTTTGAAGTGAAAGCCGTTGCTGGAGACACTCACCTCGGAGGTGAGGACTTTGACAACAGAATGTTAAAGCACTTCGTTGAAATATTTAAAAGGCAACATAAGAAGGACATTAGTGGAAATGCCAAAGCTCTAAGGAAGTTGAGAACTGCTTGTGAGAGAGCAAAGAGGATTCTTTCTTCTGCATCTGAGACTACCATTGAAGTTGAATCTTTAGATAATGGTATTGATTTCTCCTCAAGTATTACTCGTGCCAGATTTGCGGAACTTAATATGGACTTGTTCAAGAAGTCTGTTGAGCTTGTGAAAAAGTGTTTGACTGATGCTAAGATGGATAAGGGAGGAGTCCATGATGTCGTTCTTACCGGTGGTTCTTCCAGGATTCCCAAGGTGCAGCAGCTTTTGCAAGACTTCTTTGATGGAAAGCAGCTTAATAAGAGCATCAATCCAGATGAAGCTGTGGCTTGTGGAGCCGCTATTCAAGCTGCAAACTTGGCTGGTATGGGTAATGAGAAAGTTAAACACATTGTGCTCTTGGATGTTACCCCTCTGTCCCTTGGAACGCAGATCCTTGAAGGTGAGATGTCTGTTGTGATTCCGCGGAATACCGCCATTCCCACCAAGATGGGGAGGTACTACACTACCGTTAATGACAACCAAACTTCTGTTTTGTTTGATGTTTATGAGGGTGAGAGAGTAAGAGTTGTGGATAACAACTGGCTGGGAGAATTTGAGCTTTCCCCCATTCCTGCAGCACCCAAGGGTGTCGCTAGTATGAAAACATGCTTTGAGATTGATGCCAATGGTATCTTGAATGTTTCTGCCGTGGAGAAGACTAGTGGCGTAAGTTATAATATTACAATTACAAATTACAAGGCTTCGCTATCCACCGAAGAGATTCATAGGATGGTCCTGGACGCAAAGAAATTCGAAGTTGAAGATGATAAGCACAGGAAGAAGGTTAACGCTAAGGAAGCTTTGGAGAACTATGCATACAAAATGAGGAGCATTATATTGTCAATGATAAGGAGATTGGTGACAAGGTTGACGCTGCTGGTAAGGAGAAGATTGAAGCTGCTATTAAGCATGTGATTCGCTGGTTAGGTGGTAGCCAGCATGCGGAGGCAGATGAGTTTGAGGACAAGCTGATTGGACTCGAGTTAATCTGCAATCCCATCATTGCAAAGATATCTAGACGACAATAAGTAATTGACCAGCTCCTCTCATAAAAAAGATGACAATTATTTTGATGATGACAGCTAGGACACTAGAGTCCGTTATAGCACCTTATTAGTGCAATGGATACAAGGAACTTTATATTGAGTATCCCGACTTTATTTGTCGAGACTTAATTTTGTGTATTTTTGTTGCCAGTGTGTGTTTTGATGTGGCTTTGTTCGGTAGCAGTTGGAAAATTTGAAATATGATGTGTAATTTATGGCTTTGCCATTGTTGATGCGAATGTTAATGTTTCATTGCGTTTTAGAACAACAACTTTGAGTATATGTCCGCTCCGATGATAAGGTTCAATGATGATGCGAAACGTTGATGTTTGTGGTGGAATCGAAGTAAATCCTGACCTGGATTTTGGGATTCTAAATAAATTGGATTGAGGCATGTTTTAAACGTCAACCTAAGCGAGATGTTTCGAAATATTGTGCCCGGCCTAAACCCCAGCCAACAATGATGAAACGTTACTTCATTAATGAATTAAACACGAATAATGAGAGAGCTGAATGTGCCTAATTAATCTAACCATGGTCTATGCAATCCTTAATTGCCTGCTATATGAGAAAACATGTCCATCGATGAATTGCTACTTGTCTTGAAGATCAAACTAATTTTCTTTTAGAAATAATGTAAAATTAGTCTATGCAATTATAGTGATTTATGAGGAGCTTTATGTGGTATAATATTGAGTTCCTTGTGGTATGCTAACATAACAAATAAGTTCCTACTATTAACTTAATTTCGTTTAACATCTTGACGAATTTCGTTAATGTTTCATGTTAGATCAAATTATGTAATTAATTCCCTGGCCTAAGCTCGCACAGAGTATTTGCAAGCAAAAATCAAGCAAATAACCACAAAAATTATTCAAAAGAACCGAAAAAAGACAACAAAACTTGGAGGCAACCAAGCTAGCTAGGGTTATCCAATAAAACCAAAGGGAATAAGGGATAAAAAAGTGTAAAGGAAAGAAGCAGCTGATGCCCAGTTGGACATTAAGCATCAAATCGTACGTAGTTCTTATGCCCCTTGGATATCATCTGCTCTGGAACTCTTGTCAAGACTCAAGAGTTCCAGTCAAACATTCCATGTCAGCTAGACTAGCCTAGACTCAAAAAGCTTCAAACCTTGTTTTTGTTTTTTATTTTTTAAGATCAAACCTTGTAGTAGTTAAAAGCACGGGCAAGTGGGCAACAAGAGTAAATGCACGATCTTAAATACGATTTTATCAATTTTATTCTTAAAAAACTTCTTCACACAGAAGCAGTTGTTTATGTAAGTGGTAGGTAGATACATTTGAAAAAGAATCTAGTCTGTTTATAAAATTTAGTACATTAATTTGAGTACTTTCTTATATTTGTAAAACTTCTTTTAAGACTTTCGGTTCTAATAATAAATCCAAACCACCAAATAAACATCATATTTGATAAAACTTTAAAGACTAGGACTTTTTTTTTTTGGCTAATAATAAAAAAAAAAGGACATTTTATTTTTTTTGCAAATTATTCGTCTACTGATTTTAATTTCTTGAAACTAAATAATTTTCCATATTTATTTTCTTTCTCTAAAATCTTAATATCTTGCGCATTGAATTCTTTCCATATTTCAGTTGGCCGGTACTAATTTTAATTTTTATTTTATCATAATTGGGGCTTCAGTAAAAATATTGACTAATCTTTTTTCATAATTGAGGCCTTCAAAATATTTATTTTATATAAGAGGTCTTAATTGTACTGCTAAGTATTTATGGGCCTTATTCCATTCCATTAGTACCTTAAGCAACCTCCTTTAACATGTGGTTAATTTGTTCTTAACTGGATGGGAGAATTTATCCGGCTTATCTTCAATATCAATGTCAACCATCTCCTAGTATCCTACTCATTTCTAATCAAGTTTTAAATTCATCATCGGATTTGTAAGAGATAATGTGGGTCTCACAAATCCAATAATGAGATTGGTAGGAGATGACTTTATATCATTTTTCTATACTTAAAAATTTATCTTTTCATAACAGTCATATTTTCAAAAAATTTTCTTTTCTCAATGGTCATATTTTAAAAAACTCTTTTTTCTTTTTCTTCTTTTATTTTTATTTTATTATTTTATTTTATTATTTTTTTTTTTTCTAATGGCCACATTTTTCAAAATTTGTCTTTTTCTACCTATCATATTTTTAAAAAAAAAAAAATATTTTTTTTAACGTCTATATTTTTCAAAATTTGTATTTTTTTAACAGTTATATTTTTAAAAATTCGTGTGGAGAGAATGTACTTAAGAGGAGAAAAATGAAGAGAGTAGAGAAAATAATAGAATAAAAAATGTTTATATTTTTATTTTCTTAACGTTTGGTGAATGTGCAATGTTCACTAAATTTGGTAATCATTATAACAACTCAACAATTTTTTTTTTTGCTAAAATAACTAGTTGAATATTGGTAATTTTTTACTCAAACCAATCTAACTAGTTGGTAACATAAATTAGCTATAACTAGTTGTAGTTGATCCATACAAACTAATCTAATAAAGTGATATATGTCTTTTAACATGTAAGAATCACATATTTTTTAATAGCATATGATTCTTATAATTTTTTTAATAGAATTAATAAAAAAAAATAAAATGGGAAAGTACTCATATCCCCCCAAACTACCAATTGTGTCAATGTTCCCCTCAAAAAAAAAAAAAAAAAAAAATTGTCAATGTCCCCCTAAGACCAACAAAAAGAGAAAAATGACCCAAATTTTTTTTTTAATAAGACAAAAATATCCTTATAAATTAAAAAAAAAACGAAAAAAAAAATTAAAATTAAAAAAACGAAAAAAAGAAAGATTTTCAAAAAAAAAAAAAAAAAAAAACTGAAAATAATAAAAACAATTTTTTTTTAAAAAAAAAAAAACAAGTTTTTTATTTTTTATTTTTTGTATAAATTTTTGTAATTATATATATATATATATATATATATATATATATATATATATATATATATATTTTAATAATTTTTTAGTTTTTAATTTATTTTAATAATTTTATGAAGAATATTTTTGTCACTAGAATAACATTGAACATTTTTTGATAATTTATGACAGGACATTTATACAATTAATAGTTTAAAAGATATTAACAATAAAATGATAATTTGAGTGTCACATGTACTTTATATATATATATATATATATATATATATATATATATATATATATATATATATATATATATATATATATATATTTCATAGTAAGAATTTAAAATTAATGAATTTAACGATATACATAATGCCAAAAAGATAGAAATAGACTTAGGTATCCGAATTTACTCAACAACCTAAAAAGTAAAAATTGATAGTGTTATTATATATATAGAAAGAAAAAATGAAAAAATAAAAAATAAAATTGATTGATCTGATACAAAATAGAAAGAAGTTTTAAATTTTTTTATAAAAATTATTAAATTTATCTTATAGTGTATAAAAATGAAGTTGACTTTTTAAAGAAAAAATAGAAAAATAATTTGCCAGCCTATACCGGTTAAGCTAACATGATGCTTGGCGTAAGAGTCATAAACTAATCCCTTATTTCAGGCAATCCAAACTTTATATTCGGAGTTATAACCGGCCGCTAATCGGTAATCGGGTAACCGGTTTGGTACCCAATTGGAAATAACCGGTAACCAGCTCTACCGGAGGGGTTACTAGTTTTAGCATTTTTGTATACCGGTTTTAACCGGTGACTTGGTGTATATATATATTCAAAAAAATTTTAAAAAAAAAAAATTAAATTTAAAAAACTAAAATAATAAAATTACTAAATTAGCCTTGGCCCTTAGATTTTACTTTGATTCTCATTCTTTTCCTTTCCACCGAATCCGCCTCACTCAATTCTCACGCATTCTATATCTGTGCCTCAGCCCTCAGCCGTCAAGTGTCAAGACCATAGTCCATTTGAGGTTTGGCTCTGAGGCTCTCTCTTTGACTTACTCATTGCATTCTTCACTTCTTTTTGGTATTTATAACTTTTTCGTCTGAAAACTTTTGTTATTTGTATAATTGTAGTGCATCTGTTTTACCCTCTCCTTGTGTAGATTTGAGTCATTTGAGTGCTCGAAGAGATATAACTGATGCAGGGAGAGAATATGAGGCTTACCAATCTATTGCAAACTCTCAGTGTTTTTGCCTTGGTGTCAAATAGACATTCCGAAACTCTCATATGTTATTTCTATTCTTTAAATTTCCTTATTTTGCAGAATAATTTCTAAGATTTGTGAGCCAAATCATATATTGGAAATGGCAGATGAGGAGTTTGACTAAACCGCTTATTGATATACTGATAATTTGTGCTGACAACAAATCATTTTCTATTTTTCTGATGCCATTTTCTATTTTGTATGTGTATTCTTATGCTTATTAAATTCATTGTTTTAAAATTTCAGTACCTGGTCTTAATAACCGGGTATTAACTAGTAACTGTCAGTTATTATAAACTCGGTTAACTACTCAGTTACCAATTTTAGCAAATAACCGAAATCCAACTTCGAGTTTTTACCCCTACCGTCTATCTAGGTTTCCTTGGTCAACGTTCAGTTCACACCTAAATGTCTATTAAAAAAAGAGTGGAGAGCATTACAGAGGGCCAGACCGGAAAAGTTCACTGTTATATATAGTGGGCCACAATCCTCTCTGATATTGAAGCCCAACTAAAACCCGGGAAATGAATTCCTGTACTATGTCCGCATTCCAATACCAAGCGAAACATTCAAAGAAGAAACTACGAGAGATCATACAAATTCCAAACCAATACACGGAAAGTACACGGAAAGGTGCACAGGCACGGACCAAAATCGGCTTTCTACAGTAGTCTGCAAGTTCCGATTGTATGTTGTATTCTTTTGTCATTCAACAATTACAACATAACAGAGCATTAAACGTCTGCCTTCTAGAGAGATCTGAGAGTCCAGAAAAAAGAGAGAGAGAGAGTCTTCAGTGAATTTTCTGTCTGGCCGGAGGAGGGATGCCTCCATCCTCCCGGTTGTGCTTTTTACTTCTCTCTTAGCCTTTTGAGCTGTAAAGATTTTGTTCCTTCCGGTTTGAACCGGTGGTGACTGATTTTCCTTTAGCTCTTTTGGGCTATGGTGGCTTGTGTTTATTTTTGGTTTTGTTGTTTCTTTCTTCTGGTGTTTTGGTAGTGAGATCCAACTCAAGAAGTCCGGTTTAGGGAGTGGCTGGCTTCCGGTGTCGTCGACAAAGTGTTTTGGCGGGTTTTAAGTTTGTTTTCTCTCGGTTTTCGAAGCCAGATTTACGCACATCAGTCGACTTTTGCTAGACACGCGCCACCCAGCTGTGTTCCCCGTCATCTTTTGCCCCTACTGCCGGGAGCTTCAGCCGCGTGGTCCACCGGAGATCGGTGCATGGTTCTCACGCGCCAGAGAGTTTTTACGCTCTGACTGCGCGTGAAGGCCACGCTCCGTCGTTTTAAGCCGTGCTTGTCGGCGCCTGGAGTCTATGGCGTCGGATTTGCTGCTGGGTGCTTCCGGTGTCGGCGCGTGTTTTACACGCGCCGCTGCTCCGGCAGAGTGTTGGCCATTTCTCCACTGCCGGCTTCCTGCTTTGGGTGTTTCTGCTGTTGTGTTGTGCATTCTTTTGTTTCTCTAGTACAATCTGTCTTTGTATTGCTTAAATTTTACTGAAATTTTTAGTGGCTAAATGCTAGATAGGCCCTCTTTTATTTTGAGAGTGTGCGTTAATATAAAGAGAGGCTTCAATGTAATTCTTGTAAGGTTTGGGTTTCTGCTAAGGCAGCTGTTTTTTAAGTCAGATCCTTCTGACTTAGAGTTGTAGGGGTCTTGTACCTCCTTCTCATGATGTAAGCCTTTGGGCTTTTTCAGCAACATATTGGGTAACACATGCTACTTTGTTCAAAAAAAAAAAAAAAAAGATATTATACAATTAACTTATTTATTACATATATAAAGTAAATATCTATACTAATTATTATTAAAATTTTATTATTTAAGCTAATTAGATAAATTAACTCAAATCATACACACACACACATTACATTACATTATAGATATAGATATATATATATATATATATATATATATATATATATATATATATATACAAAGATAATTCTTTTTTATCTTTTTAAATAATTAAAATGTTATCATTACAAAGTTACGAACTTATACGAGTCAAACTGAGTTTATATGAGTTCGGCTTGAGAGTGGCCTGAGGTGCATTAAAGAAAATTGAAGAGTGTTGAGTAGATCAAGTGCCAGTCTTTTTATTTAGTCTTAAATTCTAATTTAAGATGCTCTATTTTAGGGTTTAAAATCTAGAGTGCTACAGAGGACATTAACAGTAAGGTGATAGTTTGAGGGGGTTATGTTTATTTTTTCCTTTATTTTACCATTTTGACAACATGGTAGTATGGTAGAGTCTTGGGAAGGATGGAGGTTTTTTTTTTTTATTTTATATATATATATATAAATACAGCATTCATTTATTAAGGAGCAGGGTTACAATGAAGATCAAGAGGGGCAAGCTTTCCAACAATAAACCCAATATGAAAATAACAGCACAAGAACATGAAACACCAGTCAAGAAATGGAGAGGCGCGTTTGAGGGTGAAGCTTTCTGAAGTTGACAGATCTTGTTTTGAAAAACAAAAGATCTAAAAACTTCAAGAGGAGGATTGCTAGTTTGGAGAAGGTGGAAAACAAATGGTCAAAGGTGGAGAAGAAGCCGACAGTTTTGATGGAGAGAGTCTCCAACGAGACGGGTAGGACCTCCAATGAGGTTGATTTAGCCTCAAAAGAGGTGGGAAAAGGAAGGAGAAAGTGGAAAAGGGGAGTAGAGGGGAAGGAGGAGGATGACTTCCACCTCCTCGACAGCCAAGAGCTGAAGAGGGGTTGTCTTCAAAACTAGGGACTCTTTCGGGATCCTACTTCAATGCCTAAATTATATTCTTTAAGAAAATAATGCTTTGTACTTAAAATACTGAGTCGTTTCTGTTTATATTTGGGGTATGTGCCTATTTATAGATAAAGAAGTAGAGTGAAACCTGAATTAGGATTCCTGCTCCTTATTGATCTAGAACTGCTGTCAAAGTTTTAATTGGACTTTGATCCTTTATTATAGACTTTTGATCTGATTCTTTATTAGACTTCTGATCTGATCTCTTATTTGATTTCTGATCTGATTGGACCCTGAGTCTTATACCGATTCTACCGGGAATAGGACTACTGATAAAACTATACTTGAACTAAGAGTCCTATGCCAATTCTATCGGGTTAGGACTGCTAATCGGATTATGATTCTTACTTCAATTTAACTTAGAGTAGAGTCCTAATCTAAATTTATTGGGATAACTAATACCTGGTTTCTCAGAAATAGCTGTTAAGTGTCTATCTCCCGAGATTTGACTTCCCAGAAGTCTTGATGTCTCGTCCTTGGACCGAGTTGAGTGGAATTTATTCCCAACAATGTATATTTTCAAAACTAACGGCTTTTCTTTTAACAAGCCAAGGAGAAAACAAACAAGTGATATGTTTGTGGTGGAGTTGAAGAAAAACCTGATCGCTGGACTTTGGGAGTGTATGTTTCCCCATCTACGATACCGCGCGATCGAGTAACCTCTCCTGAAACTCCATTTATAAGAAAATTATTTATTAATTTCATCAACACAATTATTTTTGGATGTTAATATAGCTTCGGATTTCCAATAACATGTACGTGTTCCAAGTTATGTGCAATATACATGCTCGAATGACTTTCTGTAAAATTTTCTATATATTCAATTATTCAAAATCTGTGTAATTATTTAAGTGGAAAAAGTTCACGTACTCCATAAGACTACCAAAAAATTGTTAATATTTTCAATGCCACCAAAAAAAAAAAAAAAAAAAAAATGACTCAACAAACTTTTCAGCAACATGGTAAAAAAATAAAATAAAAAGAAGGATATTTTATTTGCTTGAATGTTTTAGCATGACACTCCCAAGTAAATTACAGAAACAGATTTGGTAATTACTTTTCCAAAATGTTTCTAGCCGTTCGTTCTTTCCAGTTGGGTTTCTTGCAAATGCAGTTTAATCTTCACAAACAGTTTTCATACAAATTGAAATTCTAAGTAAATTGGATTGATGCATGTTACAAATGTCAACCTAAACTACATGTTTCGAAATGGGAGAGCTTAATGTGCCAAATCTAACAATGGTCTATGCAATCCTTGCCTGCTATATGCGAAAACATGTCCACCGAGTCAATTACTATTAATTGCGACTTGTCTTGAAGATAAAACTAATTTTCTTTTGGAACAAATGTAAATTTAGTCTCTACAATTAACTACGCTGATTTGCAATAAGTTTCATATGGTATATGCTATAAAAGTGTTATGATAACTATTTGTGTTATGCTAAAATAGCAAATAAGTTTTTACTATCAACTTCTGTCTAAAATTTTGACGGATTCCGTTAATATGCCACATGTTAAGTCAAATTATGCAATGACACGCATCACCTATATATATATATATATATATATATATATATATATATATATATATATATATATATATATATATAAAACTAAAAATTAAAAATTATTCTTTTTTCTATAAAAAAAAAAAAAAAACAAAAAACAAAAAAAAATAGGGTAGACGAGCCACCCATTGCCAATGAAAGTGGCTTAGCTTTCCTGTTGGCCAAATAGAAGGTGGCCGAGTCCTTGGTTTCTACGCGATAGAACCTCCACAGCTACACTCCTTGTAGGCCATATAGAACATAAGGCCTCCACATTATCCACTATATCACAAGTAATATCCTCAGTCTCAGCTCCTTCCAACTCCCAAATACAAATCTACTGAAAATTCACGTTCCTAGCAACATCAAAATCCACATTTTTCATGTCCGACCTCTACTTAGCAGCCCCTGCCACCTGAAAAATGAAAATCCTTTCCTCTTCCACATAGGCCGGCCGGTCAGAGGGGAGGCCGATCAACCTCTATGGCCTTAGAGTGGTTCGACTATTCCCATTTGGCCAAGTTACACCCTTCTTCAGGCCTTTTTTTTTTTTTTTCTTAAAAGAAGGGTATCTCATATTACACACATGGGTTGATTTCTTTGTTGAGATATTATAAAAAGAACTTATTGGAATTTAGATATTGAATTTTCCATACTATTTGTTCTCAAACAATAAAGAGAAAAAGATTTCAGAGTTCTTGTTTTCAAACAAGAAATATAAAGAGATTGAGTACTTGCAAAAATTAGAGAATAGAATAAAAGAAAAAAAGAGTAATCAAAGAATTAAAGAATATAATACCTTTAATTTACCTTTCAATTTGAGATAACACTACAAAAAACCTTACAATTTGCCGCGTGTCTACAGTACCTGTTACTGTAGACATGCGTCCAATTAGCCACGTGTATACAGTACACGTGGCTAGAAGGGGGCGCATCACAGTTGGCCGCGTGTTTTTTTTACACGCGGCCAGTTGGCCGCGTGTATTTTTTACACGCGTCCGATTGGCCGCGTGTATTTTTTACACGCAGCCAATTGGCCGTGTGTATTTATTACACGCGTCCAAGTAGCCACGTGTATTAAATACACGTGGCTAATTGTTTTTATTAAATATATATATATATATATATATATATATATATATATATATATATATATATATATATATATATATATATATTAATATATGTATATATACATATAATATAATTGGCCGCGTGGCCTAAAGCCACACGGCCAGAATTTTCTGAATATATATATATATATATATATATATATATATATATATATATATATATATATATATATATATATATATATACGTATAATATAATTGGCCGCGTGGCCTAAAGCCACGCGGCCAGAATTTCTGAAGGCAGTGGCGCGCGGGAAATGTCCCGCGCGCCCCTGAACAAGAGTTTCAAAACGGAAAAAAAAAAACCACTACAAATATACACGTTCTCTCTCTCTCTCTCTCTCTCTCTCTATCGCTCTCTCTCTCCTCGATCTGTAGACTGTATCGCTCTCTCTCTCTCTCTCACGGTGTGTTCTCTCTCTCTCTCTCTCTCTCTCTCTCTCTCTCCGCTCTCTCGCTCTCTCTCTCTCTCTCTCTCCTCTGTATCGCTCTCTCTCTCTCTCTGTCTCTCGCTCTCCCTCTCTCTCTCTGTATCTCTCTCTCGCTCTCTATATCTCGCTCTCTCTCTCTCTCTCTCTCTCTCTCTCTCTCTCTCTCTCTCTCTCTGGCTCTCGCTCTCTCTTTCTCTCTCTCCCTGTCTCTCTCTCTCTCTGTATCTCTCTCTCTCTCTCTGTATCTCTCTCTCGCTCTCTGTCTCTCGCTCTCTCTTTCTCGCTCTCTGTCTCTCTCTCTCTCTCTGTATCTCTCTCTCGCTCTCTGTCTCTCGCTCTCTCTCTCTCTCTGTCTCTCTGTCTCTGTATCTAGTTCCATGTCTCTCTCTCTATATCTCTCTGTCTCTCGCTCTCTCTCTCTCTACTGAACTTGTTCGTACGTGTGTTTTCCTCTTCTTCTTTTTTTTTTCCCAGTTATTATATTTTTTTTCCTCTAAAAATAAAGAACTAAATTAAAAATACAATCAATTATTTAAAAAATAATTAAATACAGATTTAAATTAAATAAAATTTTTTTTTTAATTTTTTTTTTTAAAAAAAACATATTGCCACGTGTATAATAATACACGCGGCCAACAGTTGGCCGCGCGTATTTTAATACACGCGGCCAATTGGCCGTGCGTATTAAAATACACGCTGCTAATTGCGTAGTTAGTCTCACCCGGGTCCACCGCGTGTATTTACGTGGCCACTTGCACGCGGCCAACAGTTCGCCACGTGTACAGTGACCGTACACGTGGCGACCTGCAAGTGACGAAAAACAATTTTTTTTGTAGTGTAATAGTTGAAAGTTTGAGGTAACACCGTATGAGTTACTCTCCCATCACAACTCAACGTATACAAGTGTTCAAAAATCGACGATCTGAAACAACAGATAAGAAGTTCAAAAATCAATGGGTTTGTTGAGTTATCTGCTTCTGTTTGATTTTGAACTTCAGATGAGTCTCCCACGGTTTTCACATTATTATTATTATTATTATTATTATTATTATTATTATTGTTTTTTATTTCCGTATTTTTCTTGAATGAAATAGTATTTAATTGCAAAAATACTGAGGCCTCGTTTGGCAATGTTAAAGTGTCCCATATCGTTAAGATTTTCTTTATCTGGGTACTTTATAAGGCATTGTGTCCCCTCCTCTCTCAAGGCATCTTCTGAGAGTGAGTAATGCCCATGAACTTTTACATGGTATCAGAGCCACAGGTTTCTTGCGATGATGTGTCTTTCCCTCTCGTTGTTTTCCACTTGTTTGGCCATTAGTTGCCACACGTGAGTGGGCTAAAGTGTCCTACATCGTTAAGATTTTCTGAATAATGCCCATGGACTTTTACAGGCAACCCCCTTTTTTTTAATGGTAGTAAGCTAGAAATGATTAATGTGATATAAAGTAGAAATAGTTTATATGGAAAGGTGAAAAAAAAAAAAAATTATATTGTAAAGGGTTTTTTTTATTATTATTATTTAAATAGTAACAAAAAATTGTTGATGTGATATAAAAAGTGAAAAGAGTTACAATGTTGAGTGAAATTTTTTTTAAAAAAAAAAAAAAAAAAATTGCTGTGTATTTTTTTTTAATGTTCAGAATTACACAAGTTTTCTAACTAATTTGTATTGAAATATAATAAGTATTAGTGTATCACACCGACAATATAAAAATTTATGCTAACTTTCTATTAATGTTTCGATAATCACAATACAAGTTTTCTTTTTGCTGTTTTTTTTCTTTCTTTATATTTTTCATTTTAAACTGCATTTATGAGAATAAATTTTAGCATGTTTTAATATATAAATATATAGATTAAACTAAATTTTAGCTTATTGATCAAGATTTGAAGTGGTGGAATGGACAATTAATTACGGCTATTTTCGTGAAGGATGAAGTTGATATTATTTTAAAAATTCCTTTAAGTCGATATGATGACTTGATGATATGGAGGGGGACTACGTACTACGGGGAATTTTTCAGTTCGAAATGCTTATCATATGGAAAAAGAAAGGGTCACTACAAAAAAAAAAAGAAGCAAATTTTGAACGGTTTAAAACCGTCTAGGATATAGCGTCGGTAAATGAATTTCTAGACGGTTTGGACAAAACCGTCCGGAATTCCAGACGGTTTGGCCCAAACCGTCCAGACTTCCTCTACTTTTTTTTTTTTTTGGGGGGGGAGGGGGGGGTTCACTTTATATTAATATAATTGATTATATAATTAAAAACTTGCATCAACAACGGATCAGTGGCGTGTTTTATCCGGCAATTTCCCGTCGATCGAACGGCCACGGCGGCTCGAATCCGACGCCTCGGGCTTGCGCTGCTTGGGTTTGAGCGGGACTGCTCTGCCTCTGGCAGGATAGGGCTAGGAGGGACCGTCGCCGTTGGTGACGAACACGCAGAGGTCGAACGGCCTTGGAGGGGCGTGGGAGTTGGGGAGCGTGGAGATGCGGCGGACGGCTGGGAAGAGTGGGCCAGGGAAGTGCGGCATGGACCCCAGGGTCGGTAGATCCGGATAGAGGGACAGAGTCGTCATCGTCGATCTCTCCCTCAACGCGCAGTCAGATCGATCTCCTCCCTCCCTATGACTCCTTCCCTCTTCTCCCGATTTGATGCCGTCACCACTCTCGCCCCGATCGCAGATCTGCAATGGCCGGTTGTGATGTTTCAGGCCAGATCGTTTTTTCTTTATACATATGTTTTTTTGGCTGTAAAGGAAATGGGCAGTTGTGATTGTGGCTGTGAGAAAAATTGGATGGATGGGGTTAAATTTGGGGACATCATACAGATCGATGAAATGGCAAGGAAAAAAAAAAATTCCTACGGTTTTAAATGAAACCGTCTGGAAATGAAATTTTATGGACGGTTTTCACCAAACCGTCCATAAAATTCTCTAAGAATAACATTTATAGATGGTTTTGGATGAAACCGTCTATAAATTTCTAGACGGTTTCATCCAAAACCGTCTAGAAATGTTAAATTCTAGACGGTTTAGTTAAAACTGTCTGCAATTTTATGGACGGTTTAATAAAACCGTCAATAATAAATTTTTTACAGACGGTTTTGAAAAAACCGTCTACAATTATTTTTTTCTAGACGGTTTTAGAAACTGTCTAGAAAAAAAACCGTCCAGAAATGCCTTTATTTTTGTAGTGGGTTGAAGCTACTCATGGTAATTGTTCGTACCAATCTGACCTTTATCTTATCTGAAGAGGATATGGGGAATGAAAGTACCTAATTCTCTTAAAAACCTTTTATGGAGGGCCGGCCTGCCATGATATTCTTCCTACAAGGGATAATCTAAAGCGTAGAGGTATTGATCTAGACCCTTCGTGTATTTTTTGTTCTTCTGAACGAGAAATTGTGATGCATATTCTTTGGTCGTGTCCTTCAGCCTCAGACGTTTGGAGGAATTGTGGTAAAAAAATCCAAAAGTGTTCAAACACAAGTAATTCATTTTTGGAGGTTTTGGAGTTTATGTTTGACAATTTCCTTCCTGAGGAAGTCGAGTTTTTTGCCGAGATTGCTCGTAGACTCTGGTTTCATCGAAATGATGTTGTGCATGGTGGTATGTTTTCTCATCCGAAAGACATGGTATGCATGGCAAGAGGGATGACAGTTGAATATTGAAGAGCTAGCCCAAGAACCAGTTCACGTGGAGAGGGATCTAGAGCATCTTGATGTGGCTAGTGCTATAAAGTGGTGTCCTCCTTTTGAGGGTTCGGTGAAAGCAAATTGGGACGTGGCAGTAGATATTAAAAATGGAAAGCAGGGTTTTGGAGCCGGGTAATACTTGAGTGTGGCAAAATTTCCGGAATTCATCAGGAAATTTTGCTACTCAGTAGCAGTGCTCTTTGGAGCCGCAGTTCGGGACTATTGTGGAAATGTGAAAGCGGCTTTTTGTCATTCGGTAAATATTGTGGCCAATCCAGTTGTTGGGGAAGCTCTTGCGGCTTTATTTATGGTGGAGTTTTGTAGGTACAAGGGGTTTTCATCAATATATTTGGAGGTAGATTCTTTACTTGCGGTACATATTAAACACATATTACATCTCTGATTTTATAAACAATTTGAAATATAAAAATCAATTTTTATTTTTATGTCACGTAATAATATTTTTTTTACATTAAAAACAAAAAATACCCTTCAAAACACGTTATTGGGTACTTTAATTGATGATGGGCCTTTTTTTTTTTTTTTTTTTTTTTTTTTTGTGTGTGTGGATAGGTAAGAATTTAATCAACAACTTTCTTCACCTTAAAAGAAAAAGATTTTTAATGGATGCAATGAATTTTGGATGGGGATTGCATGTGTTCAGTACTGAGGAATCTAGTGACTGGTCCTCACAAGGTTTAATTGTCACCACCAAAAAAGGATTTACCTACCACGTTACCATTGTAATGTAAGTGAACCAAATATACTAGAAGTTGGCTTAGTTTGATGGTATGTAACCATCCAATTTGCTTTGTTATTTTCCTTTTATTTTTATTTTCTAAATGAATTTTATTGGACTTCAAATTTCAATAACAGTAACTCATCACCTAAAGCCAATCTTGTATTTAATGATTTTTTATTTTTATTTTTATTTTTATTCTCTAAAAATGTTTTAGAGATTCCATCTCTGATTTTATAGAGTTGTTTAGGCTCTGGTTGAATCACATTTTTTAATGAGATCAGTTAGTTTTCTTCAAAAAAAAAAAAAAAAACTAAAATTAAGGGAGTTATCGTAGTCAAATTTTCTGCAATTTATATACATTCATTCAATGTTGTGTGTGTGATTGTGTCAATATGCTATGCTAATTAATACTTGATTATTTTGGGAAAATACATATTCAATCTCAAATTTCAAACTGTTTTTCAATTGTTGAAGTAAAATAATATGTCTCCTCTTCCATCTCCCATCAATCTCCTATCTATCTTTTTTTCAAATTGGATTTGAAAAAAAAAATAATATAAATGAAAATGAATTGGAGATGAAAAAAATAAACATTTCTCTTATTTCAAATCTCAATTTTCAATCTGTTTTTCAGTTGTTGAAATAAAATAACATGTCTACTCCTCCATCTCCCATCAATCTCCTATCTATCTCTTTTTCAAATATATAAAAATGAAAATGAATTGGAGATGAAAAAATAATCATTTCTCTTATTTTAATCTCATAAAACTATTCGGTAACTAGCTAGTATTAGAAAAGTCATGAATTGTCTACAAACCCTGGGAAATTGAGAATATCTATTTGAATTTGAATTTGACTTTTATTTTTTCTTTTTAGAAAAGTCATCAATTGTTCATGAAAATGTTATCTTTAAATGACACGTACGTTTTGAGCTGCAACAGCTACTCAGACAAAGAGATTGCAAAAGTTGGGGTTCAAATGTTCAATGAATCCACAGCTCAGTGACCCCTCCATTAGGCTTCCTCCAATTCTTGAGGTCGTAAGGGGGGGCTCGAAAATACGAAACGAACTTTTGGCCTCCCTCTTCTTCCTCATTTTCAGCAATCCTGTGAGCAAATGGACCTGACCCCATCAGGGAGAGTTGCTTTGAATGAAGAGATTAGTTTTTTTTTATTATTATTAATCAAAAAAAAAAAATAGAGATTAATTTTTTCTCGGTCTTCGAAATCGGAGGAAAAGCATTCGTAAATATTAGGGATAAGAATCCTCCTTGTATTGAATCCATTTCAAACCTTACTGTGCCGTTCACTCGGTCTTCCTTCACCTACTTCATTTTTGCTCAAGGCGATAAGAAAGAGAGATTTTTTCATGTACCCAAAAGAGAAGAAAAAATAATTGTTTTACGAACATAATTCAAGTTTAATTGGCCTCAAAGATTAGAAATAGCTCGGTTGATCAGAGGATAGGATGGAACTACAGGTTGAGTCAATGTACCCTGCAGTAAAAAAAAAATGAGGAATAGCTCCTCGGTCTCCCCCTGCCATGTCACATGTGCTTTTACTTCATTGTACCTTTGCAGTCAAACTGTCAGAATTTTATGCAATGTAATACCTTTAATTTACCTGTCAATCTGAGATAATAGTCGAAAGTTTGAGGTAACAGAGTATGAGTTACAATCCCATCACAATTCTACACAAGTGTTCCAAAATCAACGATCTGAAACAACATATAAGAAATTCAAAAATCAATGGGTTGTTGGAGATCATGGTTGACTTATCTGCTTCTGTTTGATTTTGAACTTCAGATGAGTCTCCCACGGTTTAGAAATGTTAGAGGTACTAAATCTTTTATTAAAAGATTGGTACTAAGATGATGTGGACCTTATTCATTGGTATCCGTAACATTTATTTTTATTAATTGTTTTAATTATCTCTAATGAATAAGTTTCACATTATCTTGGTACATATCTCTTAGTAAAAGATTTAGTATCCCTAGTATTTCTCTTTGGAAAAAGGTCACACCAGCATCTCAAAATTTGAGTTGAGGTCAAGTAATTTTTTTTATTCTGTTATTTTTTTTTTTTTTTAAGTGAAATGAAAACCAATCATTTTATCATCCAAAATAAATTTGAAAACATTTTCCTCATTATATAAAAATTTTCAATAATTTGACAACATAATAAACATATACACTATTAGTTTTTTAGCTATTTTGGTGAGCCAATTTGATGAAAACTCTTAAACATCACTCCCAGCAGCCTCACCATTTTAACCAAAAAAATTTGATGACTGAAATTACTAGTCAAATTAGACCAGGTTGTTTCACTCAACAACTCTATTTCTATTTTCTCTCTCCCACGATCGCAATTCACTTTTTCATCTTTCTTCTTTCATTTTTCTCCCACCTTCACCCACAGGATACCTGAGCTCATCACCACAAGCCTGTCGTCCCCCTAGCGTCGCAGTCCAACGAGCCCACGCCAGATCCTTCCCGTCCGTCCAGTCCCACACCGGCCATCTCTCCATCAAGCCTCCTTCCTCTATTTGGATTCCTCTCCGCCCCATCTCAGCGAGCTCTCTCTCTCTCTCTCTCTCTCTCTCTCTCTCTCAATGTTCATATTTCTTTGCAAATCTAACCTCTGAGCACGGAGCGTCTGGGCTTACTGGGGTTAACCCAGGTGGACTTTGGCTTGGACAAGAGCTGGGTTTGGTCCTTGGAGGGTTTAGAGAGGGTGGTTGTGGATAGACGCTTGAGTTGCTCAGATAAAGATGGGTTTTTCTGGTTTTGTTCTGTCAAATTTGGAGACACCTTTGGGGGAGATTTGGAAGAGCTGCACAAAATGGTAAATCTCCTTACTCTGTGTTGTCTGTGTGGAGAGTTGAAGATAATGGGTCTCTTAGTGTCTGAGAGATGCCCTGTAAAATGGACATCTAGAGCCGTAGACAAAGCAGTAGCCATGGCAGAGAGAGAGAGAGAGAGAGAGAGAGAGAGAGAGTTGGTTTAAGACAAATCTTCCAGTATAGATGTTTTTCAGGATATTTTTGTAAACCTTATCTGAATCCAACTAATGACCCTAAAAACTGAGAATGTTCAGAAGAAAAAAGAAAGAAAGATTAAGTTGATAGAAAAAAAATTGGGTTATAGATCCACCCCGAAGGGTGGGTTTTAAATAGATAAATAATAAAAAAAAATTGAAAAATTATTATTTAAATGGAAATTCCATTTGACTAGTAAAATTTGGTGAGGCTGCTGGGAGAATTTTAATAAAGTGGCTCACCAGAATAGAAAAAAGTGATTTTTAGCTATTTTGGTGAGTAAAATTTGGTGAGGCTACTAGGAATGCTTATAAGTTATAAAATAATTTCTCTCCATTTATTTATGATTTAAATATAGCCAGCCACGAGACTGCAAAAATTAGACACGTACACACCGTCGAAAAGTAATGAAAAAGAGGCAACTTTTTCAAACCCTTTAGCACGATAAACCATTAATAAGATTCTTTGTCTACTTCGTGAGCAAGGAAACAAATTCTATAAAATGACCATCTTCAACCTATCATCTACTTCACTTTCGTGATCGTTGATTCAGAGTCTTCCTTCATCTACTTCATTTCCGTGATCTAGCTTCCAGACGTTGAGAATGGCCGGAGAAGGAGTGTGGCCAGCGATAGGGATTGACCTGGGGACCACGTACTCGTGCGTGGCAGTGTGGCAGAATGATCGAGTTGAGATAATAGTGAACGATCAGGGCAACAGGACGACGCCGTCTTATGTTGCTTTCACTGACAAAGAGCGTTTGGTCGGTAGTGCTGCCAAGAACCAAGTCGCCAGGAATCCCACTAACTCTGTCTTTGGTAATTAATCTCTCTCTCTTTTTTTTCTTTTCTTTCATTCTCTTTCTTTTTCAGATGTGATTGGCAGATTATGATCTCTTATAATTTTTTTTTTTGATTATATATTCTCAAATCGTGTAAATTTAAGTCGTTTATACATAAAATGGATTAAAAATGAGAATTAAGGATATTTTTATCAGGTTTTTACATTTTACGTCGTATAAAATATTTATGCAGAAAATTGTCTTTTAGTTTAGTAAAGAAGAATTAACTCTTCAAAAGTGAAGAAAAAATTATATATAATTTTTTTTTTTTTTTTTGGGGGCCTTGTTAAACTTTCATATATTTAATATGTAGTATTTTTCACGTCTTTCAATTTAAAAAACAGTCTGAATTCATATAATTTAAAATTTTAAAATTTCTTTAAAATTATAGAGCATTCTAATCTATGACACTACTGTAAATAGAGCATTTTACTGTCAATGGCGCCAATGTTCCGCGTGCTTATCAAGGGAGTGCCCATTTTATGGTCAGTGGCGTCTACATGTTCAAATTGGACGAAAGGAACATATGAATGCAATATATTAGGATTTTAATTCATGAAATCAGAAGTCTCAGGGTTCAAGTAAAACAGTGAAAGGCAATATATATATAATAAAACAAACTGTAATTTAGAATAGATCACAAAGGGTTTTTCAAAACTCAATTAAGATACAGGGCTTTTTTTTAAAAAAAAAAAAAAGAGGAAAAAGATGAAGAGTTGAAAGGTACGGTGATTGGTTATAAATCTAGATGTCCATTTTTAATTCAAACTCAATCAACAGGTGAAAAACATTTAAAGCGATCTCTTAGGAAATATTGAAATGACTTTCTTTTATATGATTGTTTTGTTATAGAAATAATAATAATAATAATAAACTCACAACCAATTATCTACTAGTATTGGTAACTTTACCATGTACTTCACAACACCATCGAATTTGATCTTGACCCAAAACGTAGAAGATCTTGACAAAAATAAATTACTTCTTGAGAAAATTGGCCACATAAATTGTTTTATATTTTCCAATGAGGTTACATTGATCTTGTGCCACATAGCTAGTCTTCCATTCCAATTCTTAATATGCCGATTGTTTTATAGTAAAAACAAAAAAGAAAAGAAAAAGGTAATGCCTATTTAGATCTCATCAATATTGAGATATGTTACTTCTTCAACTTTAGTCTTCTTGAATCATTTTTTCATTTTTCTCTTATTTGCAGATGCAAAGCGGTTGATTGGTAGGAGATTTAGTGATTCCTTAGTTCAAAATGATCTCAAGCTCTGGCCATTCAAGGTTATTGAAGGTCCTGCCGACAAGCCTATGATTGTGGTCACTTATAAGGGTGAAGAGAAGCAGTTTGCTGCAGAAGAGATCTCATCTATGGTCATAAAATATATGCGTGAGATTGCAGAGACCTACCTTGGCACAACTGTGAGGAATGCCGTAATTACTGTCCCTGCCTATTTCAATGATTCACAGCGTAAGGCCACAAAGGATGCTGGAGGCATTGCAGGTCTCAATGTCATGAAGATAATCAACGAACCAACGGCCGCAGCCATTGGTTACGGTCTTGACAAGGTGGACATTGGTAAGAGAAATGTGTTGATCTTTGATTTGGGTGGTGGCACTACAGATGTCTCACTACTTACCATTGACGAGGGTACTTTTGAAGTGAAGGCCGTTGCGGGAGATACTCACCTCGGAGGTGAGGACTTTGATAACAGAATGTTAAAGCACTTTGTTGAAATATTTAATAGGCATCACAAGGAGGATATCAGTGGAAATGCTAGAGCTTTAAGGAGGTTGAGAACTGCTTGTGAGAGAGCAAAAAGAATTCTTTCTTCTACAGCCGAGACTACCATTGAAGTCGATTCTTTATATAATGGTATTGATTTCTCCTCAAGTATTACTCGTGCTAGATTTGCAGAACTCAATATGGACTTGTTCAGGAAGTCTATTGAGCTTGTGGAGAAATGTTTGACTGATGCTAAGATGGACAAGAGCGGAGTCCACGATGTCGTTCTTACTGGTGGTTCTTCCAGAATTCCCAAGGTGCAAGAACTGTTGCAAGACTTGTTTGATGGAAAGCAGCTTAGCAAGAGCATCAACCCAGATGAAGCTGTGGCTTACGGAGCCGCTGTTCAAGCTGCAAAGATGGCCGGTATGGGTAATGAGAAAGTTCAACACATTGTGCTATTGGATGTCACCCCTTTGTCCCTTGGGGTGAGCTTTGGTTATGAAGGGCACATGTCCGTTGTGATTCCGAGGAATACTGCCATTCCTACCAAGATGGAGCAGAACTACACCACCATTTATGACAACCAAACTTCAGCTTTGTTCCCAATTTATGAGGGTGAGAGAGCCAGAGTTGTGGATAACAACTGGTTGGGAGAATTTACGCTTTCCCCCATTCCTGCAGCACCCAAGGGTGTCGCTAATATGAAAGCATGCTTTGAGATTGATGCCAATGGTATCTTGAATGTTTCTGCCGTGGAGCAGACCACTGGTGTAAGTTACAAAATCACAATTACAAATTACAAGGGTTCACTATCCACACAAGAGATTCATAGGATAGTACAGGACGCAGAGAAATACGAAGTTGAAGATAATGAGCACAAGAAGAAGGTTAGGGCTAAGGAAGCTTTGGAGAAGTATGCGTTCAAAATGAGGAACATTCTCAATGATAAGGAGATTGGTGAAAAGCTTGACGCTGATGGTAAGGAGAAGATTGAAGCTGCTGTTAAGCAGGTGATTCATTGGTTAGATGGTGTCCAGCTGCTCCAGCATGCGGAGGGAGATGAGTTCAGGGACAAACTGATTGAACTTGAGTTAATATGCAATCCCATCATCGCAAATATTAAAAATGAAGACAATTAGAACACTAGAGGATCCGTTATAGCACCTTATCAGTGCAAATGTATCCCGACTTGTTTTGGGCATTTTTGTTGCCAGTGTGTTTTGATGACAGTTAATTTTCTTAGTTATCAAACGTGAACGGAATATTAAAAGAAATTTGGTTAGTTACTTATTAAACTCGAACGGAATATTAACCTAGTGAAGAGAACGGGGAATATTAATTAAATGTTTGATTTTGTTTTTTTAATGTTTTTAAGATAACTAGCTAGTAATTTAAAATGGTATCTGAACAAAAGTTTTGAGTATTAACATTATTTCCGTAATTCACCTTTCATTTGAATTGAACATTTTACGTGTTAAGTACGTATCCATATCAGTTACTAACTCACACATGAGAAAGAGTATCTTTTATTTAAATTGAACATTTCAAGTATTGAGTCTCACTTGTTGACTAAGAGTTTGTGCCGACACTTAAGGGAGAATATTTGGAATACGAATTAAATGATGAAATTCACAAATTCTTATCAACTTAAGCTTTTGAGATAAATAGAGAAAAAAAAATTATATCTTAGCATACAAAATAAATATTATGCTGAAACATGTAGTGAAAAAAGATTTAGAATCCCTTCATCCATTTTTGCTCAAACAAATTAAAGAACCAGCAACAGAAACTTGAAAAATAATTTAGTAGAGAGGTATTTCCAACCTATACCTAATTGTACCTTAAGCTCGTACTGATAGATCGATTATACATTTCTTTTATTTATATGCTCGATTTGAGACCCTCAATTAATTTTTTTTAACTAATTTATTTCTCCCATCAAATAATAAGAAATCAAAATAAAAATAAAAAAATTATGATTTCGACTCACCGAATAATTATTTATTTAAAATAAATTATCGAACCGTCGCAAGACGTTTGCCTTGGAATGTGTCTCCCAAATCTCATGTCGCGCCTGTGGAATCCAGCTTATCTGTTGTAGTTTTACACTACAACATCTGTAAATCAATGAACAGTTAAGATTGTTCCAAAATTGTCTTATCTCGAAGTTATCTGAAGCAAACGTTTCATTTGTACATGGTTTCCTGCTTGATGTCGTTTAAGGGCAGTGGGAACATGTTCCACTTTTTCTTTTCTTTTTGAAGGAAAGATAAATCTTTCATTGATCAAAAGAAAGGTATAGACCAAACCACCATATAGGTGTACACAAGACATCCCCAAATAAGGGAATATCTCACCTGAGCCAAAAGACTCAGACCAATACAGGCAGCACTGCTACAAATAAAAACCTAGCCAAACAAAATGATGCCTCTACGGTGACAAACACAGAGCAAACTGCCAAAAGAACACACCAACAACCAAAACCACCGGATCAACACCAAGGGGATAAACAACTCCACCATTAGCTCAAAAGGCTAAGGGGAAACAACAAGACAAACAAAAAATAAAAACAACTACAAATGCAAAGGCCGGACCATTTCTCCCACTTCCCACAACTACAAAACAGTTTGATGCACGTTCTGCGATTCCAAGAAAATCACCCCCAATGATTCCTGAGTAGTTCCAAGAAAATCGTCCCTAGTCCGCACCCAAAAAAATTGCCCACAATCAAGCAAAGTCGGTTCGGAATTTGTGTCGCACGTCGCCCCAGTTGCAAAAAAATCGGTGAAAACAAAAACGCTGAAACCGCCGATCCCCTTTCCTCTAAACCGCCCTTCCAGTGCAAAATCCCTAAGCCGTCACTGCTACAAAACAACCATGAATAGCATCTGAGCGATGTCGTCTCTGGTATGGACAACCGAACTAGCATCGGCGGATCAAAAAGGCCAAAAAATCCTTGGAAGAAAAAACCAAACTAGGACTTGTACGATTTCGTCACGCGATTTCGTCTCCAACGTAACCAACCAAACCAGCGGCAAATCACAAAATCTTGGTAGAAATCAGACATCGGGCGCCGCAAATCAGGAGAAATCGTCTGCCGATTACACCCTACCAAGTGAAAGAAAAACCTTCTCCAGCCCGTAACCGCTTCAGATGCATACGACACCCAAAGAGAGAATGAGACTTATTCACAAAACAAAACCTACCACATCCTACGGGAGGAGGGAAGCCAAAGGATCCCCTCCTCCCTTGTCACGCCCAAAAAAGACCTTTGCTCACAGAGGAAAAACGATAGATTTTTTTACCACATATCGCCTTAGTGGCAACGAAGTTGGAACATGTTCCACTTCGTCT